>NC_046677.1:26133912-26758912 GCF_003369915.1 Drosophila miranda
AGCGACAGCAACAGCGGCAGCAACATGAGACTGGATGGGGGTACGCGAACATGGCCCCGCGGCATCCACATTCGTGCGGACCCAAAACACGGACCAGACTACAGTCCCAGCCGCCACGGAACCGCGCTCCCAACTCCCCACTCAGCGAATATCCACCTCAGTGTCCACCACCAACTTCGAGTGCCCCCAACATAACGAGGGGCAGCAAGAGGGGGTACGGGGGGATGCCACAGCAACAGCAGCAACAGGGGATGCCACAGCAACAGCAGGAATACCAGCAACAGCTGCAGCAGCTGCTGCAACTTCAATCAGCCATGGACGGACATTACAACTACGGATACATGACCAATGCGAACGATGCCGGGGGCTGGTCCGGCTATGCCATGATGCCGCCAATGGTGGCCAACAGACCGTACACGTTCGGCTGGAGTCCACTGGACTGAGGCGCAGAGACCTGTGGCGACCAGGAACCATGTTTTCGGGGAACAAAGATATCGCGAGAACAACAAAATTAAAGTTTTCAAAGCAGAATTAGCCCTAAAAACAGCCACCACTCTTTCTCTCTCTCTCTGGGAGTCTTTGGGGGCCTCTTTGGAGACCTTTTTGGAGGATTCTTTGCCATTTGCATTTGGAAAACTTTGTCATAATTTGCCGTAACTTGTCTGCCTTCCGTTTTGCACATCATCGAGCACTGAGGTTGGTTTTGCCCCCCTCCCCCCCTTTCCTGGGCATCATTTAGTGGTAAATTTCCTTCTTAGTTGCCAACGAACGTCATACGTGACATTTTGCAAATTCCGTTTTGCAGAGCTCCCTTCCCGGGACGGGCTGTGTGTGTGTATCTGGGAGATACTCGCCCTGGCTCTTGACTGGCTGCTGTTTCTGACACTCGGGGCACTGTCACGGCTGCAGGTACAGTGTGTGTGGAGTACGTGTACACCCACCGGCTTGTGTATCAGCGTGTAGCTGGTTTTGTTGCGGTTTTAGATGTTTTTTTCCCCCTCTGCGCCAGCAGATACCCTGAATGCCAAAGGGGTAGATACATTGCAGCCAGCAGATACTGCTGAAATTTAGATGCCTAAAGGATACAGATACATCTGTATTGATTGGAATTTTAAAAGGGAATTTCCGGAAAATAGTTATTGTTTCCATTTTTTGTTGTTTATTTTTTAATTAAATTTCCCATAAATCCAGTGGATTAGGAGATGATTTCACTACCTATTTTTTTTTTGCCTTTCAAATGATTTTTTTGTGGCGTGCCACAAAGTCAACCAAAGCCAGGGCTTTGGCGGAGTTATTAAACATATTTGTTTGGGAAAAGCTTAAATTTGTGCACAAAGATTTCGGCTAGAGCTAAATTATTACCGATTGAAAGGGAAGAGATTTAATTTCAGGAAAAAGAGAGCATATTTAGGGCCAGAATGAAAGCCAATGGAAACCCTCAAGGTCTACGATTTGTGACTAGTCTAATCTTCGACTATAATTAAAATTTTTTCCACAAATAACTCCCTTTGTGGCATGCCTCGGCCGAGGCAGCTAAGCTGTCGTCGTCGTCGTCAGGCATTTAACATAAGAAACTCAAACGCAGCACCCACTCTATCTCCCTCCTCCTCTCTCTCTCTCTAATGATGATCCCCAAAGTGAACTTGCTAAAGTAACACACACACACACACAGATACGCACACACAGATACGCGCACACACATGCCTGCAGAGCGGGCTCATAAGCACACAGTGGTATTAGCGCCATAATTCGCAAGTTACAACACACACAGAGGGGTAGGGAGACGGAAAGGGGAAGTGTGTGCATATACCCCCCACAAAAAGGATTAAGTTATATTAAAGATGGCAGCGCTGCATTTTAAGTTTTCTTTCCTTTGACACTGGCTGCTGGAGCCTCAGCTGGGGGAGCCCAGCGGGATCCCCAGAAATTCGCACACGGAATCTTGAGTGGGCCCGGGGGGAGGGCTCTCGGACATGCAAATTCCACAGGCTCAAGCCTGACCCACATTAAAACAAATATGGAGGCTTTCTAAGGCCTTCTAAGTGCAAGGCATTGCGACTGGAAAATGCCCAGCGATGGCCAGAAAAATATATGGAAATATTCTCAAGGGAAATTGTATTTGTTTTTTATATACATTTTAAGCGTTGAACAGCTCCGTTCATTGCATAGATCGTATCTTAACAACACTGGTAAATAATATTGAGGGGACCAAACATATTGAGTATTATAATATTCGGAGGGAACCTTAGAGTTGGCCTATAGTTGAGGCAAAACCCAATCCCTCAATCGCCTCAAAGGCCTGTCAGGTAGTAAAAGTCTCGCTAGCATACTTTTGTGTCTAATCAGCCTGTCACTGTATCTGCTGGTGTACCTTCCAATCTGCTCCTCCACTGTATCCAAGGCAAATGCCTTCATTATTGATAGAAATAACTTTTTCTTGTACTGGCTTTTGTGGATCGGCAGATATAACACCTAAAGGTCTTATATAGCCTATATCGGGTAATACGGCAGTCGTAGTGTATATTCACAAGCCATAAATGTAAGGCCACACTGGGAAAATACCGAATATACGCCCACTAAAACAGTGAGCGGCCACTCCTGTGTGAATCGACGCCGGTCCTGAATGAAGGGCAAATCGAGAAGGTAGGAGTCGTGTCGGAAGAAGAACGAACTCGTTTCTCTACCAAAAACTGTCAATATATATATCTATTGGATAGCAACAAGGTTGTGGTGTCTTTTAAACTGTGGATGCCGCTGGATCTTTGTATCTTACAACCAGGGTTTATATCTGAAGAAGGTTTATACGAAGATGGTCTGAGACGAACTTAGCCTAATCGGCCGATGGTGCCAGTATCCCAAAAGAGATTTTCTAACCTGTGTTGCATTCTTGTAGACCGAATGCTATTTTTTGAAGGGAAATTGGGCAGCGCAATCAAAGAGTGCTTGGATGCTGTGCTTGGAGACTCGTCTCCTTCGATGGCGATCTTCAATAATGGGTTTAGCGAGTTTCAATGTGGTGGCCCGTTGATTTTTGATGAGCCTCTCGCAGATGCCCCAAAAATGGCTACCACGGAGGATAATGTAACAAAAATCCACCATCTCCTATAGGCAGATCGCCCATTAAAGGTGTGGGAGATGGCTGATTCCGGAGGCATCTCGAATACTCGAAGATCGAGGTTAGCCACTCCAGAACAGATACAGCTACTTTTTGGGTTCAAAATGCTTCCTTCTGCCCGTCACATACATCCCCAAGAACACGATATACCCCTCTCAGCTGTGACAAAAGGGTATAATAACATTTCGAGCCTCGAGCAGGCGATAAATTGGAATATATGGCATAAGTTTACCTAATGCCCGGCCCCACCACCCACCACCACGCCCCACGTCATTTGCAGAGCACAAGTCACAGGTCAAGTGTTAATTTTTTGTTCTCTTTTTTGCGTTTGTTTTTTTGGTTTCCTTGATGTGTGCGCAAACTTTGGTTAAAAGTTGAATTTCCAGAAGAAAACAAAGACCAGAAAAGAGCTGCAAAGAGCATGGAAATTATATCAAATAAATTGACTTTCTTTGCGGCTAGTTTTCGGGGTAAAAACAATTCGGTTGCAGACGTTTTCCGCAGTTCCTTTCTTGGGGCAAGAATATCTCCTGAGTTTTGCAGATTTCCATATAAAGGGGGGGGGGCAGGCAGGTCTGATCAGATCTCAAGGTGGCGTCTGGCCAAAATGTAATTTTCCAGCTGTGATATAAAATTCAAGACGCCGCCGCCGCCGCATCATGGCCCACGCTTTTTAACACTTTGCCGTATCCCGAATGCCGAATGCCGAAATATGCTTTACGACCCAACCGTGTCTCATAAAACTTATATGTCTGGGAGCCATAAAGTCCGCAGTAAGAGCCGTGATGGCAGTGGGGGACGGCAGCCAACTTGTTGAAGTGTTTATTGTTTAGAAACCTAACAAGATACACCGACGAGGGCCGAAAGGAGGGGCCAAAAGGGTGGGACATGGGAGCAGATACATATTCCCCCCGCAGATACTCAGGAATCAAGGCCTGACACTTCAACACTGAAAATATTCCACTAGCTATTTCTAAATATATATTTTATTCTACCAAATGGAGAAGCCCAAAAGAAGCAAGGGCTCGGTGGTCCGCTCCGCGCGAATCTCGAAGCAGAGACCCACAGCAACGCCGGCCAGCAACGAGGGCTCCACGGCGGACGTCCTGGTGCTGCCGAAGCCGAAGCCGCCCAGGGTCTTCCTCTACATTCAACTGAACGAAACCAAGATGCTGCCGGAGTCGGAGCACCCGCTGGAGCTGCACTTGTACCACGCCAAGAACTCGCTGCAGAAGATGCAGGAGCGCTACACCACGGAGACGATCATCTACCAGCACGAGTTCGCCATCCAGAAGCCCGTGTTCGCGATGGGCGTGATGCAGGACGATATGGAGGACATGAATGTGTTTAGCGACAATCCCCTGGTGATCACGCTCTACCGGCGGGTGCCCAGGCTCCCCAAGAGGGCGGCGAAGGAGAGGCCAAAGGAAGCCGATGCCGCGGCGGCAGAACTGATCGGGGACACCATGGCCACGCCCTTAGACGCACCCGAGGAGGGTGCCAGCCCCGACGGCCGCCCCGAAGAGCCTGCCTGGGACGAGGGGGACGCCGAGGAGGGGGGCTTCACGGAGGAGCATCTGGAGATGCTCTCGCGCGGCCACTGCGATCTGCTGCAGCTGTTCCAGCAGCGCCGCTTCATCAGCGACATCACGGTGTTTCTCTATCCGGAGCTGAAGGGCTCCAGCGAGGGCCAGACGACCACCTGCACTGTGTGGCACATGTACTCCATCCTGCCGATCCTCAAGGAGTTCAACTTCACCAACCTGGCCTTCGTCACCCTCGAGTCGGTGTACAACGTGCCCGAGGTGCTGCACCAGATGGCCTCCGAGCTGGGCCTCAGCATATCCTTCCGGGCGCGAGTGCCCGACGAGCGGGGCGACCAGCAGGTGGTGCCCCTCTGCACCTTCTACGGCTTCGGGTCGGAGGTGATCAGCGAGCAGAACACGAGCATTGTGTGGGAGAACATCAAGCGGGACATCAATCCCTTCCGCAGCTACAGCTTCAATCAGATGGACACGAATATCCGCGTGAAGCTGCAGCGCGTCTTCCGTCTGCTGCTGTGGGAGAAGGACGTGGACTTTGGCAGCAACGCCATCGATATATTCACGGACCTGGCGCTCGTCAACAACTCCATGCACCGCTATGTGATCAACGAGGAGATGCGCCGCATTCTGGAGGCGGCCGTGCTCCACAACAGCCACGAACTGCTGCTGCAGCTGTACCACGAGTCGCCCGCCAATGTCCTGTACGAGGGTGTGCTCAATCCCAGCATATTCGGCTACCCAGACGGTACATATTCGAGGCCTTATTCGAAGGGGTTTCATCCTTGATTTCCTTGCCTCTTCTCCAGTGAACTACTGCCGCTTTGCCAGCACTCTGAGTCCCTACCCGATGGACTCCACGAAGAGCCTGGTGAAGCGGGGCACCCTAGACATGGGTCCCATGTTCGCCAGCGTCAAGATCTGCTTCTTTCAGTCGATTGTCCAGCGCAACGAGAACCTGGACAAGTACAACGAGGACCTGCTGAAGAGGGCCAAGCTGCTGCGCTGCTTCGACCACACGTTCCTCAACGAGGCCGAGGACGATCACAATCTGTTGCTGGAGCTGTACCGCTCCTTCGACGATCTCATATCGGACATGATTGCGGTCATAGTGAAGCGGGACCTCAGGACCGCGGTGGAGGGGCAGGACTACTTCTGCTGCCAGCTGGCGAACCTCAACAATCTGCTGCTGAAGATCTGCGGCTGCGACTTCAACATACGCATGCCCACCAAGACGAACCTGGAGTTCAGGGTAGGCCCAAGGCTCCACCAAACCTCTAGATTGATTCTCAAGAGCCTAGACTCTCCTTAGGCGATGCTCACGCACATGTACAAGGAGCTGATGGAGCGCATCGAGCGTCTGCTGGCCGCCTGCAGCTGGGAGAGCGTCTGCAATTGTGTGGTGAACTTTGAGTACGAGCAGCTGCACATGATCCACCTCATGGAGGAGGTGCGTCTCATGTGCTTGATTGGAGAGCGCGAGCTGGCCGGCCAGATCTTCGAGGACCTCCGGGACAGCAACTCCCACCAGCTGCTGTTCAATTTCTACAACTTCCTGAACAGCCTGGAGAACGCCAAGTTCAGGCAGGCTTTGAGGTACTTCCGGAACCCCGTGGGCGGCGGCTGGGTGGGCGAATACTTTCCGTGAGTCCAGCCCCGAAACAGAGAACGACTCAGTCACGAGAGACCCCTCCCCCCCACCAGATCCCTGGGCAAGCTCTACATCGACTACATGCTGGACCTGGAGTCGGAGGACGAGGAGCGGCGTCTGCAGGCGTACGCCAGTATGATCGCCAGTCTGCGGGAGTTTGTGGCCAAGAACACCCTCGACCTGGACGGCTATGTGCTGCTGTACTGCTACTACAAGCGGCACGACTACCTGCCGGGCATGGAGTTTACGCGCCTGCGGTTCGAGAATCTGTACGGCGTGCCGCGAAAGAATCTCGCCGGCAACCCGGTCTCGCTCTTCGAGCTCTTCCTGCCCGAGGATTTCGAGCAGAGCAGCGCCAGCACCATGATGCAAGCCAAGTTCTATCCGGTCTTCACCACTTTTGCCCGGATAGGAGCCTACGGCTTTGCCGAGGTGGTGTTCAACGAGATTCAATCGAGTTTCACGGCCACTGAGGCGTATCTAGTGAAGTGCACGCTCAAGATACTCCAGCGGAACATAGACGAGACGTTCAAGGTGCTCGCCTTTCCCACGAACAAAAGTGTGGCGGGAAAGTTGATGGTAAGACTTGCACAGGGAATGCTCCAGTAAATCCCCACCCCATGCCCCACCCAGCACCACTATCAGGCCCACATCAACGGCAATGTGGAGTACACCCGCGGGCGGTTCGACGAGGCCATGCGCTACTTTAGGGAGCTGCTGACCATCGAGGAGGAGGAGGAGCGGGAGTACTTCAAGGTGAGCATCATGCGCCTGGGCCGGCTGGCCTTCGATCGCGGCGACTACGAGCTGGCCAACCAGGCCTACGACAAGTGTCCGCAGCACTGCAACAAGATGAACTTCCTCGTCAGCTACGGCAAGGGCCTGGCCCTGTACTACGTAAGCCTAGACCCTCCCCTCCACTGCCACGAGTCCCTCCTCAACTGTTGAGCGATGTGTTTCAGCTGAATCGCCTGGAGGAGGCCATTCTGTATCTGGCACGCTGCACCGAAGTGGAGGTCTTTGTGCCCGATGTCTGGGGCTACTTGGCCATCAGCAACTTGCGCCTGCACCGCAACAAAACAGCCCTGGAATGCTGGAAAATGGCCAAAATGGTAGGTCCAAATCCACGCCATATAACGAGGAAATAAACCCGTCTATGTCTCGTAGTACCCGGAGATGTTCCTCCACGACAGAATCTACGAGGAGCTGGACAAGATTAACTATTCGGACATCCATCTGTTGGTCGACGACGACGGCAATCCCGCCGAGGTGATGAAGAAAAAGGACTTTATTGCCCTCTGAATACACAATATTAAAGCAGATTTGCATATTTTCCAAGGCAAGAGGTGTCCTAAGTAAACAGAGAGCCCTGTCACGCCTTTCATCGGGTTTTAGCCACATTTATCACTCATAGACAAAGGCCTACGCCTGCCTGGCTGCCTGCATTAGGATAAATTAACTTTATGCATATGCATACACCCGTAGATACATAGATATTTGGTCCCAAATGTGGGACAGGCGCTTGTCCGCAGAGCCGCAGCGACGCCAGCCACCAACAACAATGCATTTTTGGCCAAGGGCAAACCGCCACAGAAACAGCAACAGCAACAGAAACAGCAACAACAGCAACACCAACAAAAACAGAAACAGAAACAAGTGAGATACGTTGTTAAACCCTTTTGGCCAACACTCAAACCCCTGACAGGTGTTTGCTTTTTCATGCTTCCCCTGCGCCAGGGTCTAGAGGAATTTGCAATTAGTTTGTCCCTGGAAATAACGGTATTTATTTCTAAAAATATATATTTAATTTTGAAGATACTAATTTGTTTTTAAACTGCTAAAACAGTTGGTATTTTCCGGGTGGAGGGTACAAAAAAGTGAGGCTTTATTGAGCTGGGGGTTTTACGTGTTGCAAAGACTGGATATTCCTCATATAATCCTGCATTAATCAGCCAACTTAATCGCCTTTCGTTACAATAAAATATGTAGAAAATATATGGCTATTAAAGGCATTTCCTTGAAATATATTCCCCAGCGATCATACATATTTCAGTACTAGCCTCTGAAAATGTATATAATTTTCAGGGATTTAACAATGCCCTTGGCTAAGGTTTTAGCTGGGTATTTGGTGATATTTTTGATGGCCTTTTAAAGGTAAATAATATACAAGTGTAGGCTGTTCAAAGAGTGTGCTATGGGCTATATTCCGGAGTACTAGTGGATTGTATCTATTCTATTCTGTATCTATAATTATTATAGAATTTTTTTCTTTTATTAGAAGCTCTTTCTGATTGCCCTTTACAAAGTGCCCGTTTCGATAGGCCCGGTCTCTTGGCTCACCGATATTTCTGTACCTATATAACTATGGGATAACTATGGGTATCTCCCACAGAGTGTATCGATGGAGTGGCAGATAGAGACCAAAGCGAGCTGTTTGTGGCTGACCTGCTAATGACTATTGCCTTGCTACACCTATAAGCCACTTTTTTTGGCATTAATTTCTTCCATTTCTCCCCTAAGCAATCCCTAGATTGTCTTCCCCTCAGAGTCCCACATTTTTGGCCTCACCTTTTGAGCCTTGTTCTAAGAGAGTTAGCTCCTTGAAGCCATCTTGCCCATTCGAAAGAGCATCTTTGGGTCGTTGTGCCGTGCCTCGACGCCCTGTTGTTGTTTACCTGGCAGCGAGTGCTCCAAAATCCGCTTTGACAGCTCGCCTGTCAGCTCAACTCAAACCGGCCCCAAGGTCCTGCCAGTGTGTGTGCTGCCGTGTAGGTGTGGCCGTGGAGTGGTGTACAGTTTTTTGCTTGTCTTGTTGGGGAGCCTCAACTACATATGCTAATGACGGGGGCTGTCTGTCCGGGCCGGGCCGGGGGATTGGAGACTGTTGGGGACCTGGCCAGCCACTCGGCTGGGGCTTTTGAGCTAGTTTAAGGCCAACTCTCGGCTGCTGAGCACACATTGGCTTCATCAAAATGAAATTTGTGAGCAAACAGTGCGAGAGGGGCGGCAGGACTGCTTTAAAATGCGTTTTCAGGGCACGCATACGCCATGTGCCCTTCGAAAGGACGGGCTTTTGTCGCCCGATGCAACAAAATCAATTAGACACAAGCATTTACATGCCCCTCCACCGATGGGGGAGCGGGGGAGCACAGCAATTGCAATTTAATGTGCTGCCTCTGCTGTGCTAATGATAATGTTGTTATGTGCCTATTATGTGCGTTGTTTGTGGGGTCTGGGGTCTCGCCAGAGAGCACATGTCATTACCATTTGCATTATGCCAAAGTTTCGGTGTCTGACAGCACTCAAAGTGATGCAGTTAGGCCACGGGGCCTCTGGCCGCACGCACCCAATGAAATTAAAGCCAGACCAAACCAGCCACGAGGCCACGTTATGGCCCAAATGCCGGCGCACAAGGCCTTGGAGCCTGAAGTTATTTCTAATCAAAGTATAGGCCCTGGTCGTAGCACATATCTTCGCAGCCGGGCATGTGGATAAAAACTACAACAGCCAGAGATTTGCCCTGGAATTAACGTGAAATTTACACCAAACTGTGAAGCCTGAATAGGGAGGATCAACATGAAAATTTCATTTGAAATTGAATATGAAAAAAGGCCGGGCCCGGGCCCGGGCCCGGGCCCGTGCGACATCTGCTGCAATTGACAATTATTATTATTGTCAGTGCGAATGAAGAGCCTGGGGGCCCCGGGATATCGCCGGCTGGTTGGTATTCATATGGACACCCGTGTAGCGCCGAAAATGCCTTCAATAAAATTCAATGGTCGCATTAAAATCATTTAAATTCTATTGTTCTGTTTGTTGGTTCAATACCCTTTCAAAGAGGGGGTTCTATTCCATGCAAAGAGGGTCGCCAGGGGCTCCAGAGACTCCACTCTTTATGATTGATCGACGGGTGAAGGTATCTAAAGCGGCGACTTGGTGCCTTTTCTTGTTTGATTTTTCGGATTTGCATGTATTTTCTTTACGACTGTCAACCGCACACACGCTCGAAGGGGGTTCAAAGGGGGCTCGAAGGGGGCTCGAGGGGGGTGGCGACAAACACCCCATAAGCTGTTTTCGTTTGCGGATTTAGACGATATCAGCAAATGCATATTTAATGGCCTCCCGATCAATACGATATGCCCGCCTTGAACGATACGCGAAGCCGATTAATGCAGTCTGTATGGAAGGCAGTGCTTTAATGTTTATTTGGGCGAGTGGTGAAAGCATAACTACTGAATAACTAGTGGAATTTATAGACCAACCAAATCGTATCTGCCTTCTCCCAGTAAGTTCTTAAAAGGCGCTTAGTCGGGCTCTCGATTAATGCAGTCTGTATAGAAGGCAGTGCGAGTGTGTGGCTTGGAAGTTGGTGAAAGCATAACTACTGAATAACTAAGGGAACTTCTCTGTCTAGTTTACCTTTTGCTTGATGGGATCTGCCTTCTTAAAATGCTCTCAGTCGGGCTATCTTTTGCCCTGTGTCTCATTTAAATGCTGATAAACTTTGATGGCATCTTCAGAAATACTTACGGAATATATGTATGTGCGTGCGTTCCTGTCACTTGAAAATCATAACTGCCAGACTGGCGCACACACACCTCTTCGTTAACGCACAGCAGCTGCTTTCCCTGGCACCTGTGACCCCCCGGGTGGCCTCGACGTGTTCCAGTGTTTGCAAATTCTCAACTTCAAAAGCGCGAGAACCAGACACGCGTTGGAGCCGGGAGCCGGGAGACTGGATGCTGGGGGAAAGGGTTCTTGGTGCCTGCCAAGGACTCCGTCTTGTTTGCATAATGCCACCCGCCCCATTCCCCCCACCACCGAAACACCGAAAAGAACGAGAGGTAGCGGTTTTTATTTCACAATTTCATACGTTGTTCGCCCGAAAAAGTATTTTCTGCTGACAGTAGCTGGAAATCGTTTGAAGGAAGCTACCGAAAAGGATTTCAGACTTTTGTCGCGTTGATTTGTTTGTTGATTTGCGTAAGTATCGCCCGGGCGTGTCCTGGAGAGTGCCATCCATCGGAGGGCCACAAGTGAATCCCTTTCGAATGTGGCGTTTTGTGATTTGTAGCATTTATAAATTATTTAAAGTGCGATTGTGTGTTGACCTCATGACCTCAAAAGCAGTGACATGGCAGCACCATAAACAGTGGCTAAACAAGGTGCTTAAATTATGCCACAAGATCCGAGACCGGGCTGTAAATAACAAGCAGCCCTCCAGTGCCTCCAGTGGCTGTCCCTCACGCCATTCGGTGGGGCATGCATTCATATTTATGACTGTCTATCTGTGGCTCTTCCTTCACCCAGTGTGCCCCATCCCTTGCTGGAGCTCTGTTGACAAGGGCATGCGTCGCCTGCCACAAACTGTAGCCACTGCCCCATTGGCCCACAGTCGCATCTGGTCGTTGCCTCTGGCTTGTTGCTAGTTGTTGGTCTCATGGCTGGCTGACTTTGGTTTTGAGAAATCAACGCGTGAATGTGTGCTTGTGTGCTTGTGGGTGGCCATATTTGTTGGAGTGTTTGTGTTTGCTTGGCGCTACTCAGCTGGCTGCTGTTTACCCGCACATATATGAATATCAGCGGACAGCGTTTAGCTTCTGATGCACTCCCGGTGCACTGAGAGAAGAGGCAGAGCACCAGGACCCTCTAGACTCTAGGAGCTGCCTCCTCTACCAGCTTACATCTAAAACCTCTTGCCCTCCGCCTGAGAGAGCAGATGGCCTCTCTTCTGTCAAGTTTTGAGTCCCCACCGCAAAAGTTCAATAAGTTGTGTGTCCGTGCCTCTTGCCTCCCGTGCCGTGCCTCCCCCCGACTCTTGCCTGTAGCCGCCATGTTTACCTGGCACAAAACGATTTTAATTAAAATCGGATGCCGAATAGACGATTTCCGTAAAACTTAATTGCGTGCAGCCGCACAAGTTTGTTTGCATTCAAAATGACTTTGATCTGGTCGTCCAGCACTCGCCCAGCAATAGCTGTCAGGTTCTCTAAAACAATATAAAAGGCAACAAGCAGAGAGTGAGAGAGAGGGAGAGGGAGCCCGAAGCAGTGGCCATGTGGCAAGATACAAAATAATAATAAAAATTCATAAATGAATGCTTGAGCGCTTCTTGACACACGGAAGTTAGCCACCGGATGTGGATATGTGTGTGTCTGTGTGTGTGTGTGTGTGTGGGGGGGGGGGGTTGTTTTGTTGCTGCCACTTGAGCACAATTGCTGTTGTCAGTGCTGCATGTGTGTGGGCCACCGTCCTGCTTGGATTTTGATGTTGTTAGCAGTTCCGGCTTTAAGGGCATCATCCATTTATGGTATTTATTCAATGCTCAGACATACTTTTGCCCCAAAAATATTTTTGACAATTTCTCGACAATGGAGCTTTAGCATTGCACCCCCCGAACCGCCGACGCGGGTCCGACACATCCTTTATCCTTTTCCGTTCTGTGGGGCAATAATAAACAGTTTCCGTCACTTGTCTGACATATCTACAAGGCGCAATCAGGGTGGGGGGGGGCACTGCTCCCCTTATGCGTGTGTGTGTGTGTAATGATATGTACAAAAGCTTGACCAAACATTAACCCTTTTCGGGCGGTTTTGCGTGATTGCGGGTGTGTCTCTGTCTGTGTGTGCGTGTGTGTGTGCGGTTATTGCTTGATTAATTTCCGGTCAAATGGCTCTAGACACTAATGACTATTTAATGTTACAATTTACACTTTATTGATTCGCATATATCTGATTGTCTGATTGTTCGATTGTTCGATTGTCCGATTGTGTGCTTTCGTGCTGGTGTCAGCGTAATCGAGGCATTATGTCAAGCTGTCGGTGCCAGGCATTAAATTAGCCATCTTCTCGGGTCCTTAAAGTCCTGCTCGCTGTCCGAGGACGAGTACTCTTTGCCAGAGAAGAAATTAACCAACTTGACAGCCCAGAAGCGGCGGCCATTTAACGGGATAGCTCTGCAACGAATTTATGCAGAATTTTTCTTTATTTCTCTCTGCCACTCTTGATTGTTCCCCCCCCCCCCTCGTTTTTTGTTTTTGTTGATAGACAGAGGGAGAGAGCGGCAGGGAGAGAGAGGAAGCTGGGAAAAGTGGTTTGCATTTTGCCTAATGCGACGTTGCATGAAAACGAAAACAGCAACGTAAACAGAAAATAAAATAAGAATTACTGGGAGACGGGTATCCACGACTGGTGGGATGCTCTGGGGAATAATGGAAATAAATAACAAAGAATAATAGATAATAATATAATAGTATACATAAACAAAACAATAATAACAAAATATAAGTAAATAATAAATAAATAATAATTAATTAATAAATAAATAAGTAAACAATAAATAACTAATTAAATATAAACGAATAAATCTCTAATAATAAAAAAATAGATAAATAATACTACATAAATAAATAATAAATCAAATAAATACAAAAATATTAAATAAATAATAATAATATAACTAACAACAATAATAATATAATAAAAATAAAAAAAATTAATAAAGATATAAAATATAAATAACTTATTAAATATAAACGAATAAATCTCTAATAATAATAAAATAAAAACAAATAAATATTAAAACGAAAATAAATAAAAATTAATAAATAAATAAAAAAACAAATAAATGTCTTACAATAATAATACAAAAAAATAGTAAATAAATAATAATAATATAAATAAATAATAAACAAAAATTAAATAAATAATACTACAAAAGAAAATAATAAATAATAAAAGAAAATTAAATAAATAATAAATAATAAATAAAATATAAAACTAATTAAATATAAGCTCAAGAATCGCCTTGAGAAACTCCTTTTGATATAAGCTCCATGGCGTCCAAATAGGTGTCCCTCTCTTGCCAAAAATCCATCCCTAGAGCTCGCCTGCAAACCAAATAGAAGCTCCTACACCATCGCTCTCCAGGGATTGTAGAGATTCTATATCTAAAGCTTATGGCCAGATCTATATGCCTTGCCCGGCTGCTGGTCTAAAACCGAAAGCAAAAAAATTACTTCCAGCTAAAGCGAATATTTTGCATTTTGCATATGCAGAAACACAGACGCTTTGGACTTGACCGGCCCCTGGGGGCTATGGGGGCTATCGGGGAGAAGCCCGGCCTGGGTCCGGTCTGTGCTGCTGCCTGTCACAGAATTTGCAGCCAGACTGAGCGCAACTTTTGCCCTGGAGCCAGGCTGTGTGCAGTCCCAGCGGGGGTCCATAAGTTATTCCAGGAGGTATGCCAGGGACAGAAGAGGAATTTTGCAACCAACTTTGACCAGAGATGTGTCCCCCGATGAGCAGGGCTTAGAGCCTATGTAGGGTCCTCTGTGTAGTCACAGCTATTATTTTCTAGCATTATCTCATCATATTTCTGCCGTTGCATTTGTGGCTGCAAAGTTGCAAGCATTTCCTGCACAGAAAACAGATCCCGGACCCTGTTTATGGCAGAGAAATGCCAGCTAATTCACAGAAAATACTCAAGAATTATGCGTTGGCTCTGGCTTATCCCCCCCAGCAGTGCAACAGCCCCCTCAGATGCTCGCATAGTTCATCATGTGGCGGATGAATTTGGTTTCCATATCACGTATTTTATTACATCGTTATTCATGATATTGGCTCGGAGGGCTCCGGCCTCTACCATCGCTCAGCATATTCAAAATGCAGTTGAATAGATTTGGCCGCCATAAAGAATACATTAAGTTGCTTAAGTTATCAGGGATCCACATAATTAAATTGATTTCTAGGGGCGCCACTCTACTCGTCTACTCGTCCGAGTATGTGCGGGATTTATGGCCATGTGCGATATTGAGTAAATTGAAAAGCGAGCTTCTAGCAAATGGAAATGTTGCAAAAATGGCAGCATAAATTGTGTATGCATAAATTATATGGAAAATTGATATGTTTCAACTCTTTTGGCCCGGAAGAAACTGGCGAAGCATTTGAAGCATTTTCCCAGAGACGTGGCCCCCGTGAACTCCTTATGAACTATGCGCTTTGTGCAGAGATATACCGGGGATTCCCTCCGGTGCTTCTGTTTGTGCTGTCGTGCTGACTTTGCAAACCCCCAAAATCCCCGACTGCATAAAACTTCATATCGAAATACCAAAGCAAATATTTATTATCCATGTGTACGCAACGAAAACTCTCAACAAAACTCAAGTCGAGCCACACCTCGGCAGAAAACTAAAACGACAAACAGCTCAAGAGGGGGAAGCGACTAGGGGATACCCTGGTTTTCAATGGGGGAATTTTCCAGAGAAGAAGATCGAGAGTTGGGGTTTGTTTGAGGGTCGCTTGAGGGTCTGTTTCGAACACTAGAGAATCTCCTTGATTGTGCTATATTTGAAACCCTCAAATATACATTTTTCTCTATATTTTTTACCCCTCTTTGAAACACAAAATACCCTGCCACTGAGCGACTGCCAAAGTCTAAGAAAATTTTGCGACTAGAAAATTATTTCTGGCATTTTAATACACAACAAGAGACGGCAGCCGAGCCACTAAAATATGCTGGAAAATATTCTAATAGCTTTGCCAGTAAACATTTTCAAGTGTTTTGAATATTCGTTTAGAAGTTTAGTACAATGCGGCGTATGCGTAATGGAATCAAAGCCATTAAGAAAACTTCCCCACAGCACAGAATTTAAACCAAAAAATATTAATAATTCTTTTGAAAGTTTCAAAGGCCCGAAGAGGCCACGTTTCCATGTTTTCTGCACCCTTTAAGTGCCGCTTCTTTGGGCGTAATTTAGAATTTTCCTACTTGAAGATTTCCATGCAATTGCAGTGCAAAAAGAATCTGAAGTGCTAAAATTAAAGCAACAGCAGCTAATTACATGGCGACCTAATTTTATGCGAGAGCTCGGAAAAAAGGAGCCAGCAAAGTGGGCGTGGGGCTGGGGCCTGGGGCCTGGGGGGTGCCAATAAATGGCAACGAGGCCAAGCACCTACCGAAAACAAACACGGAACCACAGGGAAATGTAACGTTCCGTCTCCCTCGCTCCGACTCCAACTTCTGTGCAACTCTGGGGGCTACCCCGGAATCGGGGGGGTTTGGAATCGTATCTGTGTGCTTGTTTTTTGCTAATTAGCGAATAACCGTGTTTAGATTGCCAACACTCATGCCGGGGAAAAGAAATAACAGACGCCGGCAAATTAATTGCCAAACAAGTGAGTGCCGAGTTGGCAACTGGAAATTGCCGCCACTGGAAGCGCCCACCCCCCGCCCCCCGTCACAACTGCCCAGACCCAGACCCGCGCCTAATGTCCGCCAAACAAAAACACTAACCAAAGTCGATGGCGATGTCGAAGCGAGGGCTGCTCAGGGTTTTCCAAAGGGAAAGAAGAGCCAGCTAGGGCCGTAGTCCTGGGTCACCCCTCGTTGCGCTGCACCACGCACTTTTGCAGTCGGGAAACGGAAAGAAAAAGCCCGACTCCGGCCAACCCCGGATGCGGCCGGCGACAGCACTGACGACAGCCGCTGCGAAGGTGACGCTGCCACAGCCAGCCACAGCCTGCCCCAGCTGCGCTTAGTTAATTAGTTTAGCAGCATGCTGGGCCTCTATTCGCAGCTGTATCTGCTGACACTGTATCTGTATCTGTATCTGTATGCTGGGTGAGTGGAAGGCGACTCCACTCTTTGCCACTGCGACTGGGACTGTGACTAGGACTGGGAATTGGGTCTGTGACTGGTTTGGGGGTCGTGTGTTTGCTGTTGGCGGTTGATCAGCATATCCTGTGTCCAGCGGAACGCAGGACCAGCCTTCAATCACAGACGAGCCCCCAAAAGCAGCTGTTTGCAGTTCGCGACTTTAAAATCGCTTAGCTGGCAATGAGCTTGGATTGGTGGACGATGGACGGGGGGGGGGGCGGGGTGGATTTGTTTGTAGTGTCGAGTGGACAAATGCTAATGAGAGTGGCCATCAGGGAAGGGCAAAACTATGGGCGGCTTTCTTTGAGGGCCACTGGCTGATTGTAGGCTGGACTTTGAGGCAGGAATCTTCGGGCAAATTTAAGTTTTTTTAAAGCCCCCGACACAACATCAACATCCTGCCGGCATTACAACAGGACATGGCCGGGGAAAAGTGTGAAACTTTTATTTTGTTTGCCAAGATATAAGCTTAAGCCCTCTGGTTGGTTTGGTCAAGACATGCTCAGGGGAGGGGGGGAGGGCAACAAAGTTTCCAGAGCTCGCCGGGACAATTCCCTGGGGTGTATTTTCAAGTGGGGAGCGAAGCCCCAAACTTTTGCCCATCTCCCACTGAGTAAGCATTAAAAATTGATGAGTTCTTAATTTGCGTTGCGCTGCCGCTGCCGTCGCTGCCGCCGCTGCCGTCGCTGCTGCCGCTGCCATATTGAAAATAGATTAAGTTCTATTATTTGCAGTCATGATGTGGATTAGCACGGACACTCTCCGGGAGCCCAGTTTCTCGAGTGCCAGGAAGAAGGAAGTGTTTTCCATTGGCCGATGGCCCGTTGGCACGTTGGCCCGTTGGCCCCTGGCTGTTGCCCGTTTGTTGCCTTTATAAACGTCATCATTAATCATGCTGACAAGGGCTGCTTGGATTTTCATTTTACGCTGCTCCCACTCCCACTTCCATTTCCTTTCTAGCCCTTTCCCCAATATATGGGATATTTCGATTTGTGTAGCTTCGGTTGCCATGGCCCGTAACAATTTTGTTTGCCTTTTGCGTTCCGTTTGTTGGTATAATTTATGTGCCCAACTGATGCGCAGGCCAACTGTCTTTTTTGGCACCTCTCAGTGGGGAAAACGCTGATGGGACTTGGAGACTTCATACGAAATAGAGCTTGAATTTGTTGTGGGCAGAGGGCTATGAGGTATCCCCTAGTCCATTCTCTAATCTCTGAGAGCGGCAGGCACAGGCCATGTACAATTTTGCAAGTTATTTATGCTCGGCGCGGACTCTAATTGCAATTTCCGCGCAGTCGCGAAATTGTTGCAAAATGTACAGAGGCGCCCCCACACGCACACACGCACACACGCACACAGTGGACATTTGTGACAAATTTTCCAATGGCGTTGGGACATCAGGAATGGTCTATACAAAAATTTATTTATGCTAATTTCATCAAACTGCAGGACGTCGGCACTCGAATGGTGGCTGACAAATATAATAAGAGCTGAGCTGGGCGGGGCGGGGCGGCTCTGGCATTTGCACAAGGTAAATTGAACAGATTGCTCTGCGGCCGGCCTTGATTTTGACCCCCTCAAAAAGCGTACTACTACTATTTAATAATGCACAGAGGCAGTTGATTTGATTTGCCGCTCAACGCTCGACGAAGTTCATTTTTGGAAAATTTAATTAACAATTTTGTATCGCATTTATTGAGTGCCCAGCCAGGCAGGTGGGGGGGGGGGCGGTCTTGTTGCACCGGCATGTGGCATAACCTATCGTAATTAGCTTGGCTCGTATTTAAATTTTCAAAATTAATTAGTTCAAACAACAGTGCGGCTTGTTTACGTATTCATAATGCGCTCTGTTCAGTGTTCAAAGGTTCAGTCAGTGTCTCCTGGTTTTTTGTTGCCCCCCTCCCCCTCGCAATGCCATTGCCATTCACTGGCTGTGAAAATTATGAACAGCTTAATTCAGCTCGGCAATTAATTATTTTATTTACTTTACAGCCGCTGCTGTCCTCTCCTGTCCTGTCCTGTCCATTATGAATGGACATGGCTAACACAAAAAAAAAGGGTACGACGAGTCTGCATGTGTTCAAATATTAATTGAATGTTCAATGTTGTAAGTAGATTTAAATGTTTTTGATTAATTTCTGATTCCTTTGATAGGGAAACTCTCATTTTAATGCTTTGTGCGTCAGTGGCAGGCTGCAGATATTTTCTAGAAATATTGGCAGGCATTTCCATGGAAGAGAGTTTACGGGGAAGGAAACGTGGCCTCATGGCTGATTCATGGGGAAGAAAAGGCTCCATGAAAAGCAAACATGGGATCCACTAGACCCTCTGACGTCTTTACTTTGATCAATTTTCACACTCGTCGCCCTGAACATCAGATTTTGTTTTTGTTTATCAACAACAACTCCGTTTTGGAATACAAAAAAACAAAAAAAAAAAAACAAATTACAGCCTGTACAAAATTTTTGTGATAATGTCCAAGGCCAAGGAAGATGCCAGCCAGATCATAATGACGTGCGACTTTGAAATTAAGGGACAAATCCCCAAGGAGGCGTTCGAGATGTTCGCTGCGGCCCAGGCCCAGATTCTGGGATTGCGCGGCTACATCATCCAGGTCTCTGAGGAGTGCTTCAAGGGGCAACTGCAGGGCGAGGGTCGTGTCATTGAGGCCTTCAAGCAGCTGATCCTGGCGGCCGCCGAATACGTGGCCGCCGTCAAGGATTTCATCATCCTGAACCTCAAGGCCATCGATGAGTACACATATCAGGCCTTCGAAGTGAAGGCCAAGGGGGACAAGTAAAAGGACTTTCGGTGGAGATCTGTGGCAAAGCTTCCGCAGGACCATCCAGCATAAACTAAGCGATCCCTGAGGCATACCTATGACGACTACGATCATGCCCAGTGCGAGAGTGGACGATCCAATGTCCGGGCGCAGATCCGCAGTCACAATTTTGTACACGGTCGCCCAGAATGTTTCTGTTTCAACGACAATATACCATCAATTAAAACACGTACAACAAGTCTGCTTTTTGTTCGATTTGCCTCAAGGCAAAAATAGGAAAAGTGAAATTAAAAATGGCCAGATTTAAGGCTATAAGCATTTTCATAATGCCAGATCTAGCCTTAACGAGGGGGAACGTTGTGAGTTGCTGCGGACACCGCAACTCTACAGTTATACCCGATACTAGGTCAGTATGGCTCTCCTCCGGCAGACGCCGCTAATATTGAACGACACGACAAAGAGTGCGAGCGAGAGAGACAGAAAATCAGTCTGAGCGTGACGTCGGGCGCTGCGTAGCCACTGCAAATTGATTTGTTCCTTTTGGCTATAAAAATGATCTGATCTGATCCAGATTCAGCAATCTGATATATATGATCATTATCTATGATTCTGCGTTTTTAGTTTTCTCGTATCCTCAATATTGTGGATGCAACAGATTTTCGTCCTTTGTGGGGGCGGAAGGGGGTGGGGCGAAATTCTGAGATAAACGTTTTATAGTGACATCTTAAAGGAGTGTGTGTACCAAATTTGGTTACTCTAGCCTTAATAGTCTCTGAGATTTGTGGATGCCCCAGATTTTCGTCCTTTGCGGGGGCGGAAGGGGGTGTGGCGAAATTTTGACACAAAATGGTCAAGGTCCGATATCACAGGAGTGTGGATACCAAATTTGGTTGCTCTGGCTCTTATAGGTTCTGAGATCCTTGAACTCATATTTTGCAATTGGCAAAACCGACCATGAAACCTGTGTGTTAGAGAGAGACAGAGCGAGAAAGAATGAAATTGTTTTCTTGATTCTGGCTATAATAATTATTCGATCTGGTTCAGATTTTGCACTCTATAAGATATAGTCATCTTCTACGATTCTGCGTTTTTAGTTTTCTCGTATCGTCGAAATTGTGGATGCCACAGATTTTCGCCCTTTGTGGGGGCGGAAGTGGGCGGGGCAAAGTTTTGAAATATTCTTGTAGCAGTGACATATCACAGAAGTCTGGATCCAAAACATCGTTGCTCTAGCTCTTATAGTCTTTGAGCACTAGGCGCTGAAGGGGACGGACAGACGGACGGACGGACGGACAGACGGACGGACGGACAGACGGACAGACGGACAGACAGACATGGCTCAATCGACTCGGTTATTGATGCTGATCCAGAATATATATACTTTATGGGGTCGGAAACGATTCCTTCTGGACGTTACACACATCCACTTTTACCACAAATCTAATATACCCCAATACTCATTTTGAGTATCGGGTATAAGAAGGCTAAAATGGCAACACCGCAGCAGTCGCAGCAGTCTGGAAGCGTTTTCCTGAGTCGAGTTTTTCTATCGATAGTTTCAAAATAACTATCGTTCACCTAGAAGGCTTTGGAATTGTAAGAACTTAAAAAAATCAAACATACGTACGTCTGTCTCATTTAGTTCGTTGAAAACTGAGATTCCAGATCATAAAAGTTCCAAAATGTCTGAACATTCGCAAAAAATTAAAGAGCTACAGCTCCTTGCCAGCAGCCAACCAGAAAAGAAGTTTGCCGTTTTCCAGGCGGTCTGGAATCTGCTCTCCTCGGATACACCCCTCAGCGACATTATCCAGGTTTTGGTGGAGTGTCTGAAGAATCAGAATCACCCAATGCTAAGGCTTGCAGCTGTCATTGCCCTGGGCGACATTGTCAAATTCTCACCAGACCAGACCCAGCAGGTAATCAGGTGCTCAGTGCTCGCCAGAGGAAGGTGCTAATCTTGCGTGCTCTCCTCAGGTCGTTGACGCAGGTGCAGTGCCTGTCTTGATACAACTGCTCCACTCTCCCGCTGGGAGTGTGCGCGATGAGATCCTGTTAGCCGCTCTGCTGAATGTGGCCAAAATTGCGGGTATGTCGGAGGCGAACATACAGGTGGTGCTCAGCCATGGGGCGCTCTCCTACTTGCCGGCCCTGCTCTCCCATCCCAAGGAGGCCATACGAGAGGCGGTTGTCTGGGTCATAGCGAGCATCGCCATCGGCAACCAGTCACAAATACAGGCCGTTTTCAATGCGGGTCTCCTGCCGAAAGTGTTTAAGCAACTGAGAGAAGGGGAACTCGAGACGCAGATGCCGGCCGTCTGGGTCATCAGCGATGTGGCACTTTATGGCAGCCACCAACAGGTTTTCGCCATGATCAGTGAGGGTGTCATTCCGCCGTTCTGCGCTCTACTCGCATGCCAGGACACGACCTTGATCGATGTAAGAGATGAGCCTTGGGTGCGGTCCATGTCCTGAAGTAACCATATCTCTTTCAGTCGGTGCTTTATGGCTTAAACCATATCCTCGAAATGGCCGGTGAACATTCGAAGACTGTGGCCATCTTCATTGAGGGTTGCGAGGGTCTGGCCAAGATCAAGAGTCTCCAGAGCCACGGGAATGAGAAGATTTCTCGGCTGGCTAGAAAAATTATCCATGAGTACTTCCCTGATCATGTAAATAGCCAATAGCTAAGCCGGAATGCATTTCTCCTACTGATGGAATGCCTCTCTCTCCACAGATTCACACATCCAGAAACCAGCAGCAGCCCCAATAGAGAGAGCCTGCCAACACTCTACCAAACATAAACAACACACAACGGAACTACCCATGGATGGAACTATAGCCCGACTCTTTGGAGGGTTCCTTCCTCCCTTTTAAGATTGCATTAGAGCCCATTTAGACATGCAGCATGTTGCGACTGCTTACCATTTTCTAGAAATATTAGCGGAAGATTCGTACCAATTTTCTGTTTGAAATTGCATTAATCATTGATATAAAGCTTCAATTGTGTGTGTCGGATCCAAATATTATTCTCAGTGTATTCTGTTCGCAGGGTGCCCTTTCGTTGCCTTCTTTACCATTTACCGTTGGTTACTGTCCACTGCCTGGACTATTGCTGTGCTTGTTCATTCGCGTTCTCTTTCTGTCCCATTGCTGTGTGGGTGTTTGGGAGAGAGACGACGACTCGCTCAGAGAGGATCAAAAGCGTCGAGATGAAGAGAGCGCGCGTTGAGCGTATGCTTCTGCTGCAATGTGTGTGCGTTGGAAAGAGAAAGAACGACCACTGTACTCATAATTGCGTTGCACCCAATGAGTGTCGGAGAGCGTGGGATTGGCAATGCTCGGAGAGTAGTTGGCGTGCTGTTTCGCCGTTTGACGTGCCGCTCTAATGGCGAGAGCGAATACAAGTAAATCAAACTGAGAACCGACTGTGGATCATGCTCTAAATGATAGCCCGACATATGGTAAGGTAGAGGTAGAGGTTGTGGTAGAGGACTCTTCTGGGGAAATCCCAGACATACGATTATTCAACTTTGTGACCATTTGAATACGCCACCCCGCGCTCATCCCGCCTTCCCCTGCCATATGAAACGTTTCCTAATTAGACAGCTCTGCACATCCCTTGGTCATTCACACACCCATACACCGCATAGGACCACCCACGCACACACCCAAATTGGAATGAACGTCGAAAACTTTCAACGCCACAGTGAGGCATTGCGTATGGTTTAAGCCTTATTTATTTGCGGCCATAAATAACGCTTAACGCATCTAAATCTTGAACTTTGTGCGAATGCGAATGCGATGGCTCTCCCACCAGCGAGTGCCCCCCAAGTGGGTGGTCGGCGAGGGGTCGTGGTGGTGGGGGGGGGGGGGGGCAGAGAGTTGTTTACCCGGACTAAGGCTAACTCGACATGGCTTAAGCGGCTGCCGTACCCGATTCAAAAGCCAAAAGTTAGAAGACAATACAACAATTGTAGGTATTTCTTTTTTTCGAGATTTATGAGCATGCCTTTTTTGTGCTCCCTTGAAGGGTAACGCTTTAAAGTTAACATGTCGTGTCCATTCTTTTTTGTTTTTTTTTTTCTTTGTTTTTATAAAAGCCTGTCAAAGGCTGTTGTTTTCTGTTGATCTTTGGCCATATTTTATTGTTGTATGACCCCAAACGGGGTTCTATGAGATAGGAGTGTAGAAGCTATAGAGCCTTCAGAGGGAAGCTGTGGTCCAAACTCCTCGCTATGGCCTGGTCATGGCTGCCTGCCCTCCTCTCCTCTCCTCCACACACCAATCGCCCAATCGTCACATACGCACACATTGGCCCGGCAAATGTCAGTTTTGGCATCTACCTCGTACTTTGTTCAACTTTCCTTTTTCCGGTGTTGTTTGGCAACGCAAAACTCTGGCGAAAGAGAGCCAAAGCGACTGGCGGCCGGATGGCCAAAAGCTTTCACACACTTTTCCCCGGGCGTTGTGGATTTTGCTTACGAATTAACATATAAATTGATTTTTTCTCACAGCCAAAGTGTTGAGCTTTTGTGAATTGTCAATTGGGGGTGGGGTGGGGTGGGGAGGTCGAAAAAGTGTGTGTGTGTGTGTGTGTGTCTTTAAAAATAAATATGCGGATTATTTAGATAAAAATACACAATGATCCGACGGCTATGAAGTTTTTCAATTGCAAAAACGCCTGCATCGTGCCCAAATTGCTTGGCCTGTAAATCCTTTCGGCGCTGAGCCTTTAACTGGGTCAACCGGAACTTATATAAATTACGAAGACCTCAGCCCTCAGCCCGCCCCAGCCCCAGCCCCAGCCCCAGCCCGGAACCGGGAACCCGGCAAAGAGGAAAGCAAAGCCGGCCCAAGCAGCGTGGCAACCACATGCCGTGCTTAGACTTATTATTGTGCAGATAAGGCTGCAATGGTTATCTTTAAAATAACCACAAAATCCATTTAAATTATACAACAAAGACTGGGACTGGTGGCAATAAGCAAACAAAGGCTTAGGCATTGCCTTGAGGTCCTGCTGCTGCTCCTGCTCCAGCTCCTGCTCCTGCTTGAGCCCAGTGAAAGTTTCTGGCCAAGTTAATTACACTTAATACGCATGGAGAAAGCATCGTGCGAGCGGGCGAGCGGGCGAGCGAGTGTTTGTGTGCGGCTTTGAGCAGGAACCTGTTTGGTTATTCGGTGATTTGTGTGTGCTTGGAAAATGTTGAGAGATTCTAAACAGATTGTTGGATACTCGGTTGAGAGGGTTGTTTCTACGGCTTAAATTGATTAAATAATGTACCAAATATTCGTAGATACGTAGATACGTAGATACGTAGATACGTAACCGCAAACAGGCGGCCTCATCCCTCAAGTCACTTGGACGTGTGACTATTAAATATTTTGGCAAATATTTAAGTCCCATCACCAGGCGCAGAGCAGGGCCTGCTCTAGCAGCAGCTGACAAAATTATTCTAATTGCCAGTCAATGGACGTTGCCTGGCAAAACAAATTTAAAATTCCATCAATTTGGCAAAACAGTCCGAGAACAGGCAGGCAGTCCTGAGACTCCTGGCATCCGAATCAAATTATCCTAAAGACGTTGACATTGTCTGCTCTTTGTGTGGCCCGATCCGAAACTTTTCCAAGTAGTCCTTTGTTCGTTTCATTTGTTGCAGTCACAGAATTGATTTGTCAAGCAGCCACATTAAAAATTGACAACTAGACAAATACAAGATGAAGCAGGGTCCTGGAATACGTGTGGGCCCCCCCCCCCCCCCCACCCCCTCCGCCCATCATTTTAGAACAGACTCTGTTGAATGTCAATATTTTATGAGTTTGAATTAATTTTGAAGACATTCTTGCAGCTGGCCGATGCGTATCCAGGCACGTTTCGGGCTCTCTCTGTCCATTGTGTGTCATCCTAAGTTTTGCAGTTTTTGACATATTTTTCAGAGTTTTGGGCCACTCGAAGTTCTTTTTCTGCCATTAGTTATGCAAATTAATGTGCGTGCATGCGTGAATGCGACAGCCCGAAACGAGGCCTAAAGCCGCTCTGTGGCCGAAAAGTTTCAAGTAATTTGATTTCATAAATATATTTATTGCGCCCAATAGTTAATCAACTCTCGCTCTGGCCTAAACACCGACACAGTTCCTAGAAGATGGCCTAATGCCTTCCTCCGAATTTTATAACAAACATTAATTTTGGTTAATAACTTTATAAGACAGACCCCCCCCCCCCCCCCCCCCCCCCCCCCCCCCCCCCCCTTCTCCCTACATTAATGGCCGGCAAACTTTGGCTCGACATTTTTCACACACTGCTCGCCGGCCGAGAGACACAAAGAGAGGAGCTCTGTGTTGGTTGGAAATAACCATACGATAAGCTCAATTTGTGCGCAGCTTTAGTGGCGCATTAGCCATACATAAAGCAGAGATAGACGCCTCCATATTTGTGCGTTGATGTGCGTCGCTTCCGCTTGTAATTGTAGCTACAATGTCACAATCACCAGACCATATAAGCGCAGGCAAACAACCAGAAAGAGACGGAAGACACAGCCACCAGGAGGACCATCTCGCACACACACACACACAGAGATACAGAGACACAGAGAAACACAAGGACCCAGACACCCATGTATGGCTATGGAGTTGGCTTTGTGTGCGCTTTTAAGTGGCTCTGCGTCTTGCCCACTCGGGCGGTACAGTGCCACAAAATTGTATCGACAAGGACACAAGTACGTTCCTTCCCTGTCTTTCGCTTTGGTCCCACTGTGGCGGGCATGGCATCCTCTGTCGTTGGGGAGTCCTTGCTGCTACTTTGTAAGTAGCCACACCAAAGATACTCGACATGCGTCTGTGTGCGTGCGTGTGCTCCTCCTTGGATCCTGCATTGCCTTGGTAATATTTACAAGTCACTTGTTTTTATGCCTACATTAATTATGCGCGCCTCTGACTTTGGTTTTTGGTCGGAGACTGGAGACTGGAGTCTGGAGCCTGGTGCTTGTCTTTGATTTTGATGCCGTTGCCACAATTTCAGCTTGGATTTGGTTTTGTGTTACTCTCCCTCTCTCTCTCTCTCTCTGTCTCTGTCTCTCTCTGTGGTGCTGTCAGCACTGTGGCTACCCCTCTCCCGCTCCCAACACCCCCTCCCACTGGGGTTCATATTTTTTGCCCGGTCTTAGTCGCCTCTGGGCCTGGGCTTAAGGCACTTCCAATAAATTTCGACACTCATGTGGTGCTGGGTGCTTTAAACCTTGCTTTTAATTGCTGGCCGTTTAAAAGTGTCTTTCGCCTGCAGCTCTGCTCTCCTCTGCTGCCGCTCATAAATGTCAGGTCGAGGTAACAACTGGCTGCATTAACTGACCCAGTTGTGCCTTCCCTTTTGGCACTCGCTCGTCGTTTTCCATTTGCGCCTTTTAATGACATTATTGCGCACTGGAACGTATAATGCGCCCGTGTGAGTTGTGCTCTGACTCTTCTTTGAGCCGTGCAAGTCATCGCTGGCTATGGCCTTGCCCCGTAGCTGTGCTCATTTTGGGCAGACACTGCGTATGCGTGATGTGTGTGCCAAAGGCCTGTGCTCGACCTTGTGACGCAACGACTTGATTTCTCCAAGACGTAAGACCAAGACTATTGTATTGGAGGCACGCTCCACACTTATACACTTGCACCTGATGAATATTTATATTATTTCTTAAATTCTCCTTTATTTTTCTCCCTTTGGAGGGGCGGAAGAGGGGCTCTTTTTGCGATTTATCTCAATTAATTTCCCTTGAATATTTCGCATGGCATTTTCCTCAATTTCTATTGGATTTCTCGGCCTTCCAACCTGGCCGATGGGCTTGCATTTTGAATTCAATCGCTGCCTCCTTCCATAATAAACGGCGGCATAATTTAGTTTTTATTAAATTCTTCAGTTTAATGCGTTTTATTTGGTTTAATTTCCACTTATCCTTTTTTACACTTTTGCCTCTGTTATTATCATAATGCATTTTAATTATAATTTAACTTAGAATTTAAATTAATAACTAGATTGTTTTTCTGTTTGTTGCTCGTCTGTTGGATTCTCTCTTTTGTTTGTTTTTGTTTTTTTTTTTTTTTAAATGTTTGCTGGCCTTTATGGCTTTTCATACAATATTTTTTTAAATTTTATTTATTCATATGTGTGTTTTTTTTTTTGTTCTTTGCCTAACAACTAACTTATACTCTCCTCTCCTTTCCACTCCTTCTTTTTTTTTATGTTATAGAATATTTAAAATTATTTTTACCATCAAATTTCTCTGTTGAATATTTCTTTTGTGTGGCTCTGTATGTGTGTGTTTTTGTGTCGAGATTTAAACAATTTTTAATGCTTTTTCTAGGCTAAAATTTTGTCGTTTTTTTTACGGCTTTTCTAAATTTAGTTTCTGTTGCTATATTCCTTTAGGTGCATTCCTTTCTCTTTTGGTGAAAATAAAACTTAAACATTTATGGGTGTGAAGTGAGTGAGTGAGTGTCCGGGGAGAGTGTAGTGTTTGTCCTTAGATCTAATGATTTATTTATGCAATTTACAATAATATTCCATATTGTGCTTAAATGATTGCTTTCTTCTTCTCCCCCTCTCTCTCCCACTTTCGTCTGCTATTGCTAATTGTTTTTCGGATTTTCCAAATATTCTTATGCTTTATGTACACACTCTTTGTAGAACATTTAAACTGCAATTTTGGATAGTTTCTGCCTCGAAACTACATTTAGATACAAGTCTCAAGGTGTCTTTTGGGAGTTAGCCTATGTTTAGTTAGTTCTTACTTAGTTAGACACGTTTAATTAATTACTAATTTACGATATCTACTGTGGTTGCTACCCGGAAACACATGTCTCTCTTCGCGGCTCTGCCAAAACCCAGGATTGAAGATTTTTCTGGGGGGGGTCATAAATTATTTAAATGGGGATCGTGGGTTTGGGGGTTGGTTGGGGGACGGATGTAGCCCAAATTAAAATTTCATAAGCTAGAGCACACTACAAAGGGAAAACCCCTTAATGCCACTCGCGATTTTCGGGGCGGAACACCCGTCGACTCGGACTTCCTGGAGCTGGAGCTCAAGTCCTTTGTGTCACCGAGCAGGTGTCGCCATGTTGAAAACACATGCCACTTGGCTCTGAAGTGTGCCACCGACTTGGAGCTGGGCTGGCAGGATGTGAGGCAGAGCTGGAGGAGGATGAACAACTCAATCGACAAGCCAACAGACCCGCAAACACTCACATGTCTCCTCGTAGGCCCTGCATTTCTTTCTAAGCTTTCCCTCAACTCTCTCTCTCTCTCTCTCTCGCTCTCTCTCTTTTTCTATTCTTTATATGGCCTGTCTCGGGCCGGGGGAAAGACGCTGAAAACTTTATATTAAATGAAAAAGTTTTTCAATTACATCAGCGGAAATAAAACGCTGCCGGGCCTGGCACTCGAGGCACGGAGCTGGGAGCCGGCAAACAGAAACAAACAATCGGCGACAAGAGCCTTTTGTTTAGCGGCTCGTCTTTGTTTTTCGGCTTTATTAGGTTAGTCCCCTCCACGGGTCCATTGTTCTATACTCTAACCTAATCCGGGTCCCCAATGCCAACCATTTCCTAAAGAAAACCCCAATAGAATACTTTTAGAGACTCGAAAAATTGTGGGAAATTGTGGGAAAAATCTTGTCTTGGCCATGGATGGAGTATTCATCCTTCGGCTTGGCTCTGTTTGGCTTCCCATTTCTAGCTGTGCCAATTATTAGGTTAAACTTGGGTTTGCCTTTTGTTTGCTTCTTTTGCGGGTTTTTTTTGTTGGCCAAGTCGATGGATACACAGAGCCAACAGCCAACAGCCAACAAACAGGAAAGGAAAGCCCGGAAGGGCCAACTGAAGTCTTGGCCAGAGTTTTAGGTATATTTGTAGGTAGGTGTGTATATGTGTGGGTGTGTGTATCTGATCAGCATGCCTATTTACAGAGCCACTGAATCGTCTAAGGCAGCTTCAGCTGGCAGCGGGGCCACGTTGGGGGGGCCTTGTCATATGTCGCTCGTCTCCTGGCCATCGCCCACATAGCCCTCGTCGGGGCTGTCCGCCAGGGGACCGTTCAACTGCTTCAGCTTCGAGGTATCCCCCCCGCCGGCACTCTCCTCCGTGGCAGACGCGTCTGGGGGCGCACCGGCGGCCCCGGCCCCGGCACCGTCCTCAGCGGAGTCCTCCAGTCTCGGCGAGATGGCCTCGCTCTCGTCCAGCTCCGGAATGGTGCCAGTCCCTGTGGAGGTCGATGCTGCCGCTGCTGCTGGTGGTGGAGGCGGTGGTGCCTGGGCCTGTGGTGTGGGCGAGATGGCTGCCTGGGTGGGTGACTGGGCGTAGCGGTAGCCGGGCAGACAGCTGGGCCACTGCTGGAACGGGGCCGGCAGCATCGATAGATCGCTTTTATAGCCCTCGGGGGGAGAGGGGAACTGCTGCTGCTGGAGCTGCATCTGCTGCTGCTGCGGATAGCCCTCGGCGGTGAATCGGACATTCGGCATCTGGTACTTCTCATAGCTGACGGGGCCGCGCTGGATGAACTCCGCCTCGAGGCTGTAGCGGAGGCTCGAGTTGGGGCCCGCTGCCCCCTGGAACTGCTGCTGTTTGTGCAACCGATTGTGCGGCAGTGTTCGGTAAAAGTTTGCGGCCGGCTGCGGTCCTGCTGGCTGCAGCTGCTGCTGCTGTTGCTGTTGCTGTTGCATCTGCTGCTGCTGCTGCTGCTGCTGCTGCTGGGGCGCTTGCTGCACCAAATGGGCGCTGCTGTAGTCGTAGGCGAAGCCATCCTGTCCCAGGAAGCAGACGGGATTCAAGTGGACGTCGACCTGGTGGGGCGCCGGCTGGTGTGTGCCCGCCATCACCGACTTGAGTTGCATGCCCCGCGGCAGCGTGGTCATGGCCTGGGTGAAGCGTCCCATCAGCGGATGGGCGTGCGGGTGCTGGTGGGGATGGGGGTGGGCGGCGGCCAGCTGGTAGCAGCCCTCGTACTGGCCGCAGTCGCTGGACGTCTCGTAGTCCCCGGTCCCGTCCAGCGAAACGGCCGTCTTCAGCTTGTGCTTGACGCTCTCGGCGTCGTTGACCAGATCGGGGTTCTTCTCCTGGTAGTTGCGCAGGGAGGCGGGGGGCGAGCAGTAGGCGGCGGCCAGCCCGTGCCCGTTGCCCAGCAGCAGAGGCGGCGAGCCCGCCCCACTGCCCATCAGGTTGACGTTCAATTGGAGCTGCTGCTGGCCCTGATTCGGGCCGGCGTACAGCAGGAGGTTCTGCTTCATCTGTCCGCCCAGGAGGATGCCCCCGCCAGCCGCCCCGTTGGTGGCCTTCGTGGGGGTCATGGTGTCGCCCAGCAGCATGCCTGCGTTGCCGGTCATACTGTCCGCCCCGTCGTTGAGGATCGAGGCGCACTTCATCATGCCCATGCCGGTGTCCTGGTTGCTGGCCGTGGAGGAGTCCGTGCCGCCGGCTATGCTCGTCACCTGGTCGCACTTCTTGCGCTGCTTGGCCGGCTCCGAGGTGCGCTTGCACTTGACCACGATAGTGCAGAGGAGGACCACGAAGATGATCCCGCCCCCGGCGCTGCTGGCCACAATGTAGTTCATGTAGTCGCGCGGAAAGGACACCTCGTTGACCACCGGCGGCTCCTTGATGATCACCCGCAGCGTGTAGTTGCTGAAGGTGGTGCCGGCTATGTTCTGGCCCACGCAGGAGAAGGTGCCGTTGTCCTCGGCCCCCACGTTGTAGATGAAGATCTCGCTGCGCTTCTCCTCGGCCCCGCTGCTGCCGATGCTCTCGTCGATGTAGTAGAACATGTGCAGGTTGTCCATCAGGCTGTCGTTGCTCATCACCTGGCCGTTGAAGAGCCACAGGACCTTCGGCTCCGGAATGGCCCGCACCAGGCAGGTGATGGACATGTTGCGGCCCTCGCTCACCTCCGTGTAGCTCGACTGCGGACTGACCTCCGGCAGGCAGGCCAGCTGCTCCCGCTGCAGCCCCTTGATGACCTGCCCCTTGAGCCGGGCCGGCTCCATGCACTTGGGCTCCTCCGCCAACGGCGTGTTGAAGTTCACCAGCCAGGAGTGGACGTCCAGCAGGCGGCAGTCGCAGTTCCAGCGGTTGCTGTGCAGGCTGATGCCGTGCAGGGACTTGGGCAGGATGTGGCTGCCCTGGATGAAGCCGATGCGGTTGCCGTCGAGCCGCAGCCACTCGAGATTGTCCATGCCCACGAAGGCCTCGTTCTCGATGCGCTCCACCTGGCAGTTGGACAGCTCCAGGGTGGTCAGGAAGGACAGGTGGCGGAAGGCCGACGTCTTCAGCTCCCTGATGGGGTTCCCGCTCAGCGAGAGGCGCATCAGCGAGCTGTAGTCCTGGAAGGTCTCGCTCGGCACGTGCTGCAACGCGTTCTCGCTGAGGTCCAGCTCCACCAGGTTGGTCAGCCCCCGAAAGGCCTTCTCGTGTATGCGGATCAGCTGGTTGCGCGACAGATAGATCTTCTGCAGGTTCAGCAGGTCCATCCGCAGGAAGCGCTCCGACTGCAGCACCTGCAGGGAGTTACCGCTGAAGTTCAGCACCTGAGTGCCCGGATCCATGCCCTCCGGTATGTTGGCCAGCTGTTGGGCCCCGCACTCCACCGTCTGCTTGCCGCCCTTCCACTTGCAGATGCAGACCTCCGGCGGGCAGCCGGCGACGCTGGTCACGAGGAGCAGCAAAACCACAAAAGGTGCACACATTCTGTCTCTCTCTCTCTCTCTCTCTCTCTCTTTGAGTTTAATTTTTCAAGGACTCTTTGGATTTTCAAGTATTTTCCTTCAGGGATCCCGACAGGGGCCTGCCTGGTCACGTTTGCCTCTCAAATTATGGCTTGGAAGCTCTGCCGCCAATATGATTAGCCCTCACTGTGTGGCAGTTGCTCTACTAGAACGTTGATCGGACTCTTGTCACGTCCTCCAGCCGCCAGTCGACAGCCTCCAGCCGCGTCTGTCTCTACGCGACGGACGTCGCCGCTCTGTTGCAGGGCCCGCATTGTGGCTGCGTCGCCATTATATTCAGAGTGATGCTCATCATTGTCCTGTCCTTGTCAGTTTTGTCATGGCTGCCACTTGTACTCCTTGTACGCCTTTCCTTTTGTATTAATTTCATAAAAATGCCAGCCTCTTGATTTTTCCCCTGACAGCGCCCAAAAGTAGGCAATGGCTTTCGCTATTGTCGCCTCTTGCGGCTTTTCTGTCTTCTTGTGTCTTCTGTCTTGTGGTTTTTCTGCCTTTCTCCTGTCTGTTTTTCTGCCTTTCTGCCTTTCTGCTTTCTATTTTCCTTTTCGGGGGGCCCTGTCTCCGATGGCAACGTTGTCTCACTGATGGCAAAGAGAGGCTTTTGTCCTTAATGAAATTATAATGTAATGCATTTCCTGTTCCTGTTCCTGTTCGTGTCGCTGTCGAAGTTGTTTTCGCTGTTCCTGTTAAAGACACCATAAAAGAGAGATTAGTTGAGGGGTAAATTTTGAATATAAATATGTATAGTATATATGCTTCGCTGGCCATCCTGTTTTTGTTAGAAATGTTAAACAATTTCGAAGCATAAATTACAGTGCGGTCAAGATAATTTATTCCCGATAATAAAGCCATTCGATTGTGCAATATTTCCACGATTGGACACAATTATTCAGCTTAAAGTGAGTCTGTCTGGGTGTCTCTCTCTCTCTGTGTGTGAGTGTTTGTTTTCTTGCATAATGAATCGGATTGCTCGATTTCATCCGCAACGACAACAATCTCATTACGGTACTTTCCCCCCCAGATATGCAAATACTTATATGTCTCCCCTCTGGCCCCTCCCCCTCGATGAAAGGATAATGGCATTTCGAGCATTGACAGTGTAAAAAATTGAGTCGCAATTGTCGTGGCTTTAATTGGATGTCATTGCAATTATTTGCTTGCCCTATTAGGGCAACTCATTATATTTCACCTTGTCCTTGTTATTCATATTTATTCACCGCAGACAGCTGTGTGGGCGGGGGCCGAAATTTATATTTGTCGAAATTAATCAAAGGACATTAGGCGGGCACTCGGCCTCGGCCTCGGCCTCGGCAAAAACAAAAGACAGAGCACAACCCACAACCAAAGACAATGGGCCGTGACAGGCGGGCAATAAACAATTGTGGAATGTCGGGCATAAATCATGCAACATATTGCATTGTACCGCCGGACCGAGCCTCTAGTTAAATAACAAATAAATTACAGTAAAATTAAGTTAAATGCAAGTTTATTGTGCGGACCAAGAGATTACTTGGGGGTGCCTACCGGGCTGCCATAAAACAAAAGCCCCACCAGATCTGCGTAACCAAAGCCGAATAAAAAAAAGATGCCAGCCGTGTCCTTCATTAGCCAGAACCAAGACCAGCGCCCGACTGACAGCCTGGCAGGCTCTAGAATTTCAGTTGAAGACCAGTCTGGCGCCAAATGCAAATACGTAATGGATAGTCGTATGCCTGGGCCAACAAATTGACTTGATTTGCTGCCAGGGCCCACCTGAAGACCTGCCTTTTGGGCACGGAGACATTATTAATAAGCAAACATTAATCATTGCGAGGGTATTTTCAATGGCCCCGGCCGCAGCTGCCTTGGTCCTTTGCTCAAATGTTTTGGTGCTTAACAAGTAATGGAAGTGAATCCCCGGACAGGTGGTCATGCATCGAGCCCGAGTCCTTGACTTGCAGGACTGCCACAATGTTAATTACAGAAATGTACAAGAGCGTACTTTGAATGGATTATTATGGAGCTATAAAGACCATATAAATGTTTATTATAATTACTGTAATCCGAGCACAATAGAGGGATTGTTTGTTGGAAATTCAATTTTGCTGTGTCTCCCATTGGAGATCCCCAACTGTTTTCCAGAATTAAGTATTTGCCATATTCTTCTCTACACAATTTATAAGTAATGAAAACGTATTTCCTTTCCGAATGCCCACAAAATCAATCGCCAACTATAAATACTATTTGCCAGTCCTCCGGTATATCCATTAGTTTTCTTACTAATTGGAACATTTGCCGTTGACCGCCTGCCATTTTCTGTGAATTTAAGTTTCATTTTGTAGAAGGCAGTTTTTTTTTTAAATTAAATTTATAGAAATATTCCAATGCAGAAGCACGAAATATTCTCATTTGCTTGGCTTGTCAGCAAAACATTTTTTGACATTTTCATTTGTCAGTTATGAAGCAGATACACACACAGGCAGAGAGAGAGAGAGAGAGAGACAGGCAGACAGACAGACAGACAGACAGACAGACAGACAGACAGTCTGCGGACTGACAGTCAAGTCAGATGGATAGATAGATGTGTGGAGTGGAGTATCTGTGGTGTGTGTGTGCACATTTGTTATATCCTTATCACAAAATGATTTGACAGTCGAGACCAAGAGGCATTTGAACTGGCCTTCCATGCGAGTAACATTCTCTCGGCTCCTATCCCACTTTTTTCCTCTAAGGCTCTTTCTCTCCGTCCCCTGTCCCCTGTCCCCTGTCCTCCCTTTTGTATCTGTATCTATCTCTTTCACTGCTGGCCTGTCTAGAAGTTTTTCTATTTTGTGTGATTTAATAAGATGACAAGAACGAGGAAGCCTTGGGCAATTTGAGAGATTTGTTCAAGCTCTCTACTGGCACTGGCACTGGCACTGGCACTGGCACTGCTGTAAATAGATAAATATTTATTTTATTTTTGCACATGTCCCATGTCCTGTCGGCATTGGCTCCGGCATTGACACGTCCCCTAAACTGCTGTCATTGGGCATAATTTCAATTTCATTCCATTTCTCTCTACCTCTACTTCGGGCCAGAAAAATCATTGGGCCTTTCACTCGCAGACAAATGAAAAGTTTATAAGAAATTCATTGCGTTATCGGGGTCATGTCGATTCCTTTGAATTATTGATGGACTTGGACAGGAAAACGATTTGTAGGGATGTAGGGATGTAGGGATGTGCTGTAATTAGCTAAATACCTGAATCACAAAACACTTGAAACCTCAAGATATCCGTTTTCTCTGTCGTCAAAGTAAATGCTTAAGCACTGTCGTTGGCGGAAGACTAAGCAGCCCAACTAAAGTGCCGCCTAATAAGCTTAAACTTAATTAAAAACTTATCAACGGGTACGCCAAACGGCAATTTGGCAGGCGCTTCAGTTGCCTTTGGCAACGCCACAATGAAAATCAGCCACGGAGCACCGCCACCACCACCACCACTACAGACCACAAAGCCAAGTGACGGCCTCGCCCCGTCTCGCTCTTTCGCTCAGCCAACCGAAATAGTAAACAACTTTGGGAGATTTTTGACGGGCTGCAGTACCTGGCACTCGAAAAACAGTGGGTACACCCGATAAAAAAAAACGATTCAAGGCGGGGCTTGTGGTATCTTCGAGAGGAGGAAGACAAGCAGTATTTTCGTGCCAAATTAATAGCAATATGTGCGGTTTCTATTACAATTCGAATCTGTTCCCATTGCAGACTCCAAAAACTCAATCACTCTCCGAGCATTGCCGAACCATTCCTCTCCGACACTCATTGGGTGCAACGCAATTGTGAGTACAGTGGTCGGTCTTTCTCTTTCCAACGCACACACATTGCAGCAGAAGCATACGCTCAACGCGCGCTCTCTTCATCTCGACGCTTTTGATCCTCTCTGAGCGAGTCGTCGTCTCTCTCCCAAACACCCACACAGCAATGGGACAGAAAGAGAACGCGAATGAACAAGCACAGCAATAGTCCAGGCAGTGGACAGTAACCAACGGTAAATGGTAAAGAAGGCAACGAAAGGGCACCCTGCGAACAGAATACACTGAGAATAATATTTGGATCCGACACACACAATTGAAGCTTTATATCAATGATTAATGCAATTTCAAACAGAAAATCCGTACGAATCTTCCGCTAATATTTCTAGAAAATGGTAAGCAATCGCAACATGCTGCATGTCTAAATGGGCTCTAATGCAATCTTAAAAGGGAGGAAGGAACCCTCCAAAGAGTCGGGCTATAGTTCCATCCATGGGTAGTTCCGTTGTGTGTTGTTTATGTTTGGTAGAGTGTTGGCAGTCGCAACATGCTGCATGTCTAAATGGGCTCTAATGCAATCTTAAAAGGGAGGAAGGAACCCTCCAAAGAGTCGGGCTATAGTTCCATCCATGGGTAGTTCCGTTGTGTGTTGTTTATGTTTGGTAGAGTGTTGGCAGGCTCTCTCTATTGGGGCTGCTGCTGGTTTCTGGATGTGTGAATCTGTGGAGAGAGAGGCATTCCATCAGTAGGAGAAATGCATTCCGGCTTAGCTATTGGCTATTTACATGATCAGGGAAGTACTCATGGATAATTTTTCTAGCCAGCCGAGAAATCTTCTCATTCCCGTGGCTCTGGAGACTCTTGATCTTGGCCAGACCCTCGCAACCCTCAATGAAGATGGCCACAGTCTTCGAATGTTCACCGGCCATTTCGAGGATATGGTTTAAGCCATAAAGCACCGACTGAAAGAGATATGGTTACTTCAGGACATGGACCGCACCCAAGGCTCATCTCTTACATCGATCAAGGTCGTGTCCTGGCATGCGAGTAGAGCGCAGAACGGCGGAATGACACCCTCACTGATCATGGCGAAAACCTGTTGGTGGCTGCCATAAAGTGCCACGTCCCTGATGGCGCAGACGGCCGTCTTCTGCGTCTCGAACTCCCCCTCTCTCAGTTGCTCAATCACTTTCGGCAGGAGACCCGCATCGAAAACGGCCTGTATTTGTGACTGGTTGCCGCCGGCGATGCTCGCTATGACCCAGACAACCGCCCTTCGTATGGCCTCCTTGGGATGGGAGAGCAGGGCCGGCAAGTATGAGAGCGCCCCATGGTTGAGCACCACCTGTATGTTCTCCTCCGACATACCCGCAATTTTGGCCACATTCAGCAGAGCGGCTAACAGGATCTCATCGCGCACACTCCCAGCGGGAGAGTGGAGCATCTCAATGCAGACAGGCACTGCACCTGCGTCAACGACCTGAGGAGAGCACGCAAGATTAGCACCTTCCTCTGGCGAGCACTGAGCACTTGATTACCTGCTGGGTCTGGTCTGGTGAGCCAAGGACAATGTCGCCCAGGGCAATGACAGCTGCAAGCCTTAGCATTGGGTGATTCTGATTCTTCAGACACTCCACCAAAACCTGGATAATGTCGCTGAGGGGTGTATCCGAGGGGCGCAGATTCCAGACCGCCTGGACAACGGCCAACAGCTGTTCTGGTTGGCTGCTGCCAAGGAGCTGTAGCTCTTTAATTTTTTGCGAAAGTTCAGACATTTTGGAACTTTTATGATCTGGAATCTCAGTTTTCAACGAACTAAATGAGACAGACGTACGTATGTTTGATTTTTTTAAGTTCTTACAATTCCAAAGCCTTCTAGGTGAACGATAGTTAATTTGAAACTATCGATAGAAAAACTCGACTCAGGAAAACGCTTCCAGACTGCTGCGGTGTTGCCATTTTAGCCCTTTTAAGGATGGATCTGGCATTATAAAAATGCCTATAGCCTTAAATCTGGCCTTTTTTTAGTGGCATTGGGCAGTAACCAACGGTAAATTGCAGAGAAGGCAACGTAAGAGAACACTGCAAACAGAATACACTGAGAATAGTATTAGGAACCGACAAGTACCAAAAGACCCACAGAAGTCCCTAACTTCAGTGCCTTCCAAAAAGGGAACTAAATTAAATTTCCACCAAAAAAGTAGCTCTACTTTTTAAGGCCTCGCAATGAAGTCGTCGCGCCTGTTTCGCTCTCGACCGGAATTGGTCGTGCAATCCGGGGAACTTCAAAGTGGCGCTGCGAACATGTCATAACATGTGAAAATTAAAATTTACAACACAACTTAAGCGACGTCCTGGCTCGGGCTCTTGTCCCGGCTGGTCGCTTTCTGCCGACCCCCCTCCTCGCCATCCTTTTGGCAGGCCGAGCACTTAATTTGGCACATTGCCGTGCATATTCTGGCCGGGCCCAAAGCCACTGAGTCGACGACAACAATCCGCTCAGGTGCAGCCACAGTGGCGACAACATGGCCGTGCGGGGCAGGGATACGGACACGAACATGGACATGGACAGGGACAGGGACCTGACCGGACCGGACCGGACCGGGCTGGGCTTGGCTCCATTTTGTTGTAAAATGCATGCATTTTTTACAACCCGCCAGAGCTCTGGCATAGCAGCAGCAACAAAAATCGCAGCAATGGTCATAAAACTTATACCTTTCCCTACGAATTACGAGCCCGCAACTAGCCGCAGAGCGCGGGGGGGGGGGGGGGGTGTGGGGGCACTCCTGGGCGTGGCAGCAAATAAAATTACGCATGCAATGGCAAAATAAAATATGCATCAGAAATAAGCTGCAGCTGAATCCGAAAGGTGCAAAAAATGCCACAAAAAAGCACAAGATTGAGCGACCAAAGCGAGTGGGTAAACCTTGGGATACCCTGTAGTGAGGGGAGCCAGAGTCTGAGTGGAACATCTGTAACATTTGTCACACTATTTAATTCAAATTTATTATATGTTTAAGTCGGGGAACGTAACGATTATAATTTTTATAGAAAAAAGTTTAAGTCATAACTTTTAAATTTTATGTGTTAATTTTTATATACAAATTTATATATAAAGATTATTTTTAATTTTTGTCATTTAAATTAAATTTAATATTTAAAAAAATTAAACAAAAAATAAGATTTATTTGTTGCATTTGTTAATTTTTTTTTATGAATATTATAACATTAACATTTATTAAAAATAAAAAAATTAACACATAAAATTTAAAAGTAATAGCAAACAAGTATATGTGTTATTAAAAAAAAACCTACCCCTAAAGTAAAAAAAAAAAAACAAAACCCTTTAACTTTTAGTACATAAAAAAAGCGTCCTTCTGTCTGTAAAATATACCCTTGCTCTAATGGTAAACAGGATGAAAAAAGGCGCAGTAAGACCTTCCTCTCTCTCCTTCTGGACATTGATTTACAGTCCCTGCAGTAAGTCTTTTCTGAGGCAGAGACTTAATACTTTAATCAATATCCACTTCTTCTTTAATTAATTTAAACAAACGTAATTTTTCAAGGGTATACCCGACTCGGCTTGACAGTAGGTATGTCTCCACTGCTCCCCCCTCGTCTCCTGGCTTTATGTTAATTTCCACTTTACGCTTGCCAAAGCAAACACAAATACAAATATGAATATGAAACAAGCGCCGGGCAAAATTTCACTTAAAATATATATGTATATATTTTTTTTTAAAACTTTGCCAGCTGGCGCTGAAAGCTTTAAGAGCCTCACGCCCTGCGAGCAGCGCATAAAAAAATCAACTAATTTTCATTTTATGCTGCTGCTGCTGCTGCTACGGGGAAAAAAAAAGAACATTTTTAATTCAAGTGCGCCAGACACGCACAAGCCCACACGCCCACACTAACAGCCTCTAAAATTTTAATAGCTCACACATTATAAACGCAAATAAACGCCAACGACTCGTCTCGGGCCCAGGCCCCACGGCTCCTTACATTCCTTTGAGCACTTGGGCCCCGTTTGCCAGAGAGCATTGCGATGTGGCATGCCTCTGGAGTCGGTTGCCGGTTGCCGGTTGCCGGTGGCTGTACAATACATTTGCCTAGCAGCTTAAGCTGTTTGTGGCATGTGCACTTAGAGCCACTGAACGGAGCCGTGGAGTCGTGGAAGGGGAATAAGTTCCCGGGCTTCCAGCGTCCAGCGCACACTTAAGGGGATTTTTCTTAACTTTTTTTCCTACCCTCTCTCACGGAGAGTATTTTGATTTTGCCGCTGTTAAAGGGGTACCGAATAAATCATACAGAAAACGGTCTTGGACTGCAAGGAATACCCTATTTGAACCTACAAGGGTATCCAAGGCTTCGGCCATCGAATCTGTGCCACGCCTGCAACTTAAAGGCACTAAAGTTGCACAAAATTAAGCACACTTCCCGGCTCTCAGCATCATATTATGCTTATCATTATGTTTGTGCCACGAGTGTATGGTTGGCCCTAATGCTGTTGCCTTTTTCCTGGCCACAGCTGCTGGCCGAAAAGTTCATTTCCCTCTGCCTAAGGAGCCGTAAGGTGTTTTGGGCCAAAACTTTCCTAGAAAGAGCAAAAAAAACTTCTTAATTGCTTTTAAAGTTTCGAAAAAAAAAACCCTGTTCGTGGACATAATTTCCATGTTGCTTAATAAATGTATATTAATAAAATATCAATATATAAAAAAGAGCAGTCCCTTGCTTTTCACTTACTTTTATATGCAGATTAATTGAGCCAAAAGGCTGTCCACGGGGGAACACATTTTTGCATAGAATTGAACGAAATTTGTTTACCATTTTTCCCCTCAAAAGATTATTGACCTCTCAAGCAAGTTGTTCAAGAAAGTTGCAAAGTTTCGTCTAAAAGACTGAATTACTTTCTTGATTCCTTTTTGGTGTAATTCTCCCCCAAGTTATTTCATTCAAAAAGTTCTGCTTTACAAGGTAAAGTTGGGTATCTATCCGCAAAGCAGAGTTCCCGAAGATAAAGCGTGTTTGTTTTTGCCTGTCGGATCATTGGAGCTAGCCTGCAAGATTCATTGTACCCCTAAGGGGTATACAAAATACCTTTAAATCTTTTTTTTTAAAGGCCAATTGGCTGTGTTTTGTTGTTGGCTTAAAGCCCACACACGATCCCATTCGAATGTACCACAAAAACCTTTTCCCCCAGGATCTCATATACATTTTTTGTCTTTTATTTTATTGCCTTTGCGTAATGTTTAATTATACGCGGTCCTGATGATGTCCTGATAGCTTTTCCTTGCCACCCCCCTTTTTTTTTTTGGCGCATAAACATAACGCAGTTTATATTTTATTTATTTTGTTCCCCCTTTTCCGCAAAAAACCAATCGTAAAACCCTACCGAAGCGCAGCGTCTACCAAACGGTTTTATGCCCTGGGATCCTGCCAGAGCCACGCCCCTGCCGCGCACACACACACACACACATGTGGCTGGGGGTAATTTGCCATAAAAAATTGGAGCACAGGCTCGTATTTGTGCAATTTCACAGAAATTGTCAATTTGCACTCGCCCCAAAGTCTAAGCCGGAATGATGATGACGAGCAATGCCGGAAGGCGGCTCTAGCTGGAGCCCCGAGTGGGGTCTGATATTTTTATGTGTCTGTGTGTGCATTGGAAAATCGACTGTTAGCATTTAACGCTGCTGTGTGTGTGTGTGTCTCTTGTCTTCTGTGCGGCCAGACTTTATTTGATTTTCATTTAATTTCGCCTTAAAAATTGGCATAACAATTACCTCGGAAATAGGCAATGGACGAAGGAGCAGGACCAGGCTCTGGCATCGCCTTCGGCCCGGGATATTTGCTATCTGCATTGCACTAACAATGGCCGCCTCAATGGCACGTAATTGCAGTGCACACAGTGCACACAGCACAAGGCACAGTGGGGCAAAGTGTAGGGGAATTCAAGGGAATTTTAAGGTCTACCAAATGATTGTGGAGTATATATTATATATGGTGCCCATTCAGTAGCCATTTATACATTTTTTAGGCCACCTGAAACCACCATTTCGCTCCACAGTGCCGTGCACTATGCCAACATATCCTTGCAACTAGCGCTTCCGTTTCCGTGCGTCAAGGGGGAAGACTCTTGCTCGCTTTTACTCGCTCTTGTGCCTGGGCCGGGCCTCTCCTTTCCATTGAGGATGCTCCTGCTGTTGTTGCTGTTGTGGATGCCACTTCAGACCGTCTTTGTTGTCGCTTGCCGTGTGAATGAGTGCAATTAGCAGTGCCACTTGCTCTCAACGATGCCGCTTTTTGTTTGCTGTCCGGCCGGACTGATCCGCACCGAGAGTTGCATTAAAAATTAATGGTCCCCTGTCTGTGGCCGTGTCTTGTATCTCTTCGTGATTGTGCAGCACAAAAGTCGATTAAACAAGCAAATTGTTGAGCACGAAATGCGTCTGTCTGTTGTCCTGGCGATACTCGCAATCAAAATACTTGTGCCTTAACTTCGAGGCCATTAAAACTTCATCCAAAGACCTTATACAACTTTTTCAACCATAAATATGGATCAAATAAATTGTCAGAATTATATGTATTTCCATTCGGATCGAAATTCTGCTCGACCCTATTTTCTTGGGCCATTCCGAGGTCCTTTATTCGTTATGTATTGGGATTTTCTGGGGCTGAACAGTTTTTGATTAAAATTACATTTGTTGCGCGCCTTTGAAGTGTCCCAACACTCTCGAGAGGGTCAATATTTTGGCAGCTTAGGAGAGCCGGGCCCGAGATGAGCCCGGAGAGAGAGAGGAGGAGTCCCAAAAGTGTGGGCTGGTCACGTTCTGCTTCCTGTTTGTCTTTCTACCTTTTTTGTTATTTTTCGTTGTGTGGTCTCGGGGCCAGCTTGGCCACGTTAAGGTCCTGATGGATTGTTTGACTAATTAATTTTGCTAGAAAATTGCATTGGGCCCAGGCTCGGGGCCCGGGCCAAAGTTATTAAATTTTTAATGGCTGCTTAAAGGCCCGAAGGCGCTTTATGTGTGTGTGTGTGTGTTTTTTTTTTTATTTTCCAGCGGCCATCTGTTTAGCATTTAAAGTGATTTTCATTTGGATTTTGCCTTAATGCTATTATGTCGTGCCGCCCCCTCCCCCCCTCTTGCTTAGTCTTCTCTTTCGCCATTCTTTTGGCTCTCAATTATTTAGCCATTGACAATTAGAGACTTTCGCAGATGCTGCCGCCTCTAATGCGATTTGGCCTCATTATTCCGTGCAAATGTTCGTTTTGCGTCGATTTTCCAAGAGAATTACATTTGATTCATTGAGTTCTTTGGCGGAGGGCCCTGGCCCCGTGGAAGGGACTCTCCTTCGAGGAATACTCGATAATGGATATTGGGGAGCTACAACTTGAAGGTAAATCGAATGAATTCGTTCCAATTGATGCCATCTCTTTAGTTCTTCCTTGCCATAACAGTTTCAGTTTCCCCAAAGACCTGTCACCATTCACTTTGATCTTTTCCGAAGGGGCTGTGTTTGCCGCCTGGATGCAGAGCATTTAACAAAGGCGGGAGCCCAACGGGGAGGACAGAGGCTCTGTCCCCCTGGACACGCCGAAGGACAGATGAGACGCGAACGCCTCGATGTGATGTCCCAAAGTCAACTGTTTGATCTAGGCCTCTCGGCCTGTGCCCCGAGCGCATTGTCAGCCCAGAGACTAATTAGCGCTCATGCTGTGTGCCCTTCCCATAAGGGGATCCCGAATGCACATGCGTTTAATTAGTCGACAATCTGCTCAACTGTCATCTGAGAGAATTTCAGATGCGGCAACGTTTTTGATCGACTGCACAAAAGTTGTGTCTCATAACATTTTATTTGATTTTATTGCATATTCTTTGGAGGGGCACCATTCGCCTTTCAAAGGCTATAAGGCTTTGAACTACGACGTACCTCTTCCTGAAACAATATTTCAAAGTTTTGTTCAATTTTCTGGGCAATTTCAGTCTTTTTAGATTCCAAATATGATAAAAATTAGCAGAAAACTTGTTGGTCTGATCTCTAAATGCTCATTTGCTGCAATCTTCCTCAAAGTGCGTACCATCATAGCCACCTAGGCTACCTTATACCGAGAGCGCAAGAACAGAGAGCCGATCTCGAGAGCGCGAGACCCGCCCGAGGCCCAAGAGAGGGCCCTAATTATTCAGTTGTAGGCCGTCGTCAATCAGTCGTCTCATCAGTTGTCAGTCGATTAGCTTTTATCATTCCAGATCACCCCAGAACTATTGTAAATCTCCCTTAAAACATTGTCAGAGAGAACTGCCATTCCTTCAGGTATGAACCACCCCAATAGCTGCTCATTTTTCCCATTTTCTAGCCACCTGCTGGGGTTTTGCCTACGCGTTAAAGCCGACACTTGAAATGGATTTGTCACGGCCCTAACACAATCAGGCAAAAACGAAGCTCTGGGGTACAGAACGTGCGGAACAAGGGCCGAAGATAGGTCGGAATATTTGCCAATTAAAAGGGAAAATAACTTGAGGCATTCGGTAATCAGCATTTCAGTAAATCGTAAAGAATATACCAAATATCTGAATAATCTTTGTAGGTATGGTATCGACTTGGAGGTATTATTATGGTTTTGTGGTAATCGTCTGCATTGCCAGTCTTCTGCCGCTCCTATGCTGGGCCGATCGGCACTGTCCGCCCTGGCCAAGATGTACCTACCTCAAGCTGTGCTGCCAGCGAACCCATAAGGAGGGGAGTACGCAGCTGGTTTGGTTTGAAGAGGAGGAATACGATCCCGAAACAGAGCTCAAATACACCCAAAGAAGATAAAAGCTGAAATAGAACGAGTGTGTGGAAGGGGGTTTGGGGCCTAGAACCCGGGACTTTGAGGCGTCAGAAGTCTTGTTTTTTCAGCACGGTTCGGGAACTGGAACAAACCGATTCCCGAAAGCCGTTCCGCACTCTTCAAAACTTTGGTGTAGCCTCTGGGGTAATACGAGTGGAATACAATGATTACCGGCTGGAAGTGCTTGTTGCTCGCCCTATTGGTGGGGATGGCCCTGCTCGCCACCCCCTCGCAGGCAGCTATGGACGAGTACATACCGCAGCTGTGTCTGCCCTGGCCCAAATGTCACAGGGTCAAGAAATGCTGCCAGCGCTCGGACTCGGAGACCGTGGAAGCAAATCTGTAAGAGTCTAACGAATAAAAGACTTGCCTGAAACGAGGTCCTTGGGAGACGAAGACAGGTGCCAGCTGCCGACGATGACTCCTGTCTGGGAGCTCTAGAACAGTGTGTGCTGGCGGCCCTGTGTTAATTGTGCCGCATGGAGTTGCATGTGGCAGCCTGTCAGAATGGCAGCTAATTTTTGCTAGCTGTCGACGTTGCTCTTCATATAAATCTTTCAAAGTCAACAGCATTGCACCCACGTGCCACATCAATTCGCATTCTTGTCTGTCGCAGGCAGGCACGCACTCTCCCATCTCCCATCTCCCATAGACGTATCCATCATTCTGCAATCGTCAGTGGTGTCGCCGTCGCCGCATGCAACGTCGCTTATCGCTCAGCTCTGTAATGATGGCAGCAGACCCCAAAAGAGACCCCCCCCAGCCTTCATGTACCAGCCATCCATCTGCACGAACTGCTGTTGTACATTTTTCATAACGAAATTCATGTTATTCATGTGGCAGCGACAAGTCTTCGGGCCAGAGACAGTCGGGGGCACAGTGGTTGGGGATGGGTGGTTTCTGGATGGAAAAAGGGGAATCTGTAGACCCTACAGCACTCGCTAAGCACTCCCCTACTACCTCTTGTGGCTCCACTGTTCGTCGTCATAAAAATTGTCTCATTAATCATCACACGACACGCCGAAGCCCGCGTAGGGGTTCGTGTTGTTCCCCTGCTCCCAGACCAGGGCTATTTCTGTGCTGTTTGCAGGAAACATGGATTTAGTGTGAAAATCCAGCCAGCAATTAAATTGGCTCCCCCTCTGAAGCAGCATCGATGCAGTCCCCCCCAGTCCCAGCCCTCAACGAACAAGTGCAGGGAGCATAAATCAAAGGAACGCTTCGCCCCGCCCCCCAAAAAAGGCATTGGGAAATGGGAGTCCAGGGCCGTGGCATTTTAAATTGTCTGCGCCATATTTAAAATAGCAACTAATTAATTTATTTTTTCACGCCAAGGCTGGGAAGTGCGCATTAATAAACAATTAAGTCGTTTTAATTGCAGTTTGCCTTGTGGATTATAAATTGGCCCCCCCCTACACGGCAGCCAGGGGCCGGGCTGGGGCCGTGCTCCTCCGACTCGGAGCCAACTAAAATTCGTTTATTATTGATCAGTTTCGGCCATAAGCTGCTTAACGTGGCCTCGTGATGTTGCTCCTGGCAGGCACTTGGAAAACGTGGCTGCTCTTTTGGCTAAGCCGAAAAGCTCTCACATGGCGGATGGTGGGTTCAAGGACTTGGTGATTAAATTTCTGATGCATTGATAATGGAAAGTCGTGGCAACAGCTTGTAAAAATATCTGAGAATTCTCTACATCTACTCTTTGTCGAAATTTGTGTCTCTTCAAATATCAAAGTCTACTATGAAGTGGAATTTTCCACTCGTTGTGAGGCCTGTCCCTGGAGTGGTTCCTGGAAATATCATCCGCCGTTTACATACCTTTCTAGAGTTGAGTTTCGCTTATAGTTCGCTGAAGGAGATCTGCAAGTGGAGGGGAGAATAAGGCTCATTTTAATAAAATAATTAATTCAGGGGAAAACTCGCGCTCAATCTTGACGGAGGCTGACACTCCAGAAACCCCCGGCTGGCATCTTGGCCTGAATGATGTGTATCAAGGACGAGGGGGGGGTGCGTGGGAGCAAAACTACCAACTGTGTCAGCACAAAATGAAAGAACGAAAGAACAGGACTCAATGCAGTGTCTGGCAAGAAATGGATGGGGGAAAAAAAGAGGAACAAGGCCGAGAGGAAAACAAAATGGGAATGGAAATGCGAATGCGAATGCGAATGACTATAGACATTGAACACGAAAAGGGAAACTGGAGCGAAGACATTAGCCTGGAATGACGGCAACAAGAAACGAGATAGACACTTGGCTTATATCCTGCCTGCCACATGCCGCAGCCGGTTGTCGGTTGTGCAACCGAAAGGCGTCGAAAGTGCGTGCGTGCAACAAATTGAGGCAAGCTCGGCGAACAAATGCCAATTGACAGACAGATGTTCGAATGCTTTCAATGGAAATTGCGGCATAGAAATTCAGGGATTTCCAAACAATTCCACAAAATCGAACCAAACATAATGGAAGTTCCATGAAGTAGAAACATCGATAGTTGAAGGATTTTCCAGCAATTTGGTAAATATTTTAGGCAGTGGAATGAAAGGTTTTAGCATAAATTTCCACAAAGTACACAGTATTCGAGAGTGGCATCATTTCAGGCCGGCACGCAATGCATTCAGCCTTAGCCCGTGCCGGAGCCCGTGCCGGAGACCAAGCCCGTGCCGGAGTCTTCGCTAGCAATCTGTAACATGTTGCCCGTTTGAGTTGTTCTATTGAAAAGCGTTTTTCTGGCGCAAGGACAGATGGCCTGCTCTGGGCTTGGCCTACATCCCTACATATTCATCACTCACTCACTTAGTCAGCGTGCTGCCTCAGAGGCTGAATATTGCCAGCCAAAGACGTTGCTCCTTCCTCCTCCTCCTCCTCGTCGTCGTCCTCCTCCTCTTCTTGTTGGGCAAATACAGCCGCCATCTGGCAGAGGGCTTTTATTTCACAGAGTCCTAAGTGCAGAAGAGTGGCGAGGAGCCCTGCCTTTCATGCCTTTGCTTTAGTTTAAATATTTATGTAAGCGCGGGCATTTTATGAGAAATGTTTCGCAATTGCTACCAAAGGCGGCTCTCAAGTATTTTGCTTTTATTATTATTGAAATCCCGTGGCCAGGACCAGGACCAGGACCCAAACCCGTATCGCCCAAAGCGAGTCCCACCATTTATGGGATTGCAATGCAACGGCGACCCGATTTGAGGCAATGCAAATTGATTGGGGAAACGGCCAGGCCACCTTTGTTCAATTAAATCATTGTGGCTGTCAGTCCCCCCATCCCCAATCGAATTCCAAACCATTTATAGCCACTGCCACTCTTTCAAAAGATAAAATCAAGACCAAACAAATCAAATCAAATGCAGACACAAAAAGATACAGATACACAATGGAAACTACAACGTGTAACAGCAGACAAGAAAACTAAATTAATAGAAAACAATAACCATTCCCTTTATTATTATTACTGCAGTGAGACCTCGAAGTGGGTCTCTAGAATCGAATTTGTTTGTTTTTTTTTTTGCACTGCCCTCACAAGGGGTACTCTTCTTTGGGGTAGCGAGTGGAAGAGGGCTAGCCCATAACCAAGCCTCCCTATAGACCCTGGATGCTCTCTTTAGCCCTCGATATGCCGTATATCTGTGTGTAATCCACAAAGATCGGTGGAAACACATCAAGTACTACCATGTACGGGTAACTACAGAGTATCCCAAGTTTCGGCCTCAAAGGCTACCCTTTTCTTCCCCTTGTTTTCTGTTGTTCTGCTGCTCTGCTGGTAAATGCCCAAGTTTTGTCGGTGTCGGTGGGTGGCTGTCTGTGCATGTGATTTACACAGCGGCATGTTAGTAAAATACAAATCATGTTGAACGCATTCGGCCTTGCCACACAAACACACTTTACCCCCCAGGGGGGAGGGGGTGGGGGCTGAGGTTTGTCCTGGCAAATGGTAGAGTGTTTCTCGTTTTTTATAAACTCCCTGCCCGGCGACCAAGATATCAGGCCCGTCTAAAAAGAGAGACCAAAAACCTGCAAAACTGGGGGATAAAAGTCTCCGAAGGAAAACTTTGGCCAGGTGTGTGTGCCGGTGTGTGTGCCGGTGTGTGTGTGTATCTGTGTGTTTTTGTGGCATTACGTGCATTGCATGTCGAATGTTGGTAACAAAGTCTAAAAAAAAACAAGCAACATCTAGCTGCGGCAACTTTATCTAAAGTACAACACCCCCTCCCCCCCCTCCAGCCCCATCCCCATCGGGCTCTTTGGTAACAGTAGCCCCCAAAGCAGTTTCATGTTTAAATACCCTGCCCCAGAGGGTGTTATGGTTTTTGGGGGAGGGGAGGGGAGGGAGGAAGGGTACTCCCTGCCAAAGAAGGAAGGGTACTCCCTGGGTGGCTTCATCCTTTTTTTTGTTGTTCTCCCGCCCAGTGGGTGGGCTCTTTATCATTTCTTGTTGTTTTGGCCAAGAATTCACCTGCTTTAAGCCGAAAACGAAACTGTTGTTGTCCGTCGCCCCCCCCACCCCATCATCTCATGTTGGTATTTTTCTCTGTCGAGTTTTTATTTACTTTACCACCCCCCACCCCCACCCCACCGTTCGTGTCGTGTTCGGGGCTCCAATGATTTTTAATGCGATTTAAAAAAAATACAAAAATAAAGTTAAAAAAAACAGTGCCCCCTGGCCCCCCCCTCAAAAGTATCGATGTAGTGTGTGGAGCCATTTGAGCGGCTTTGGCCTGACAGGGCAACCTTTTTTAAGTGGCTGCCGGCCCATGGAAGTGGCTCGTATTCGGTTTCGGATTCGGAATCAGGGGGGGGGTTGCTCCTGAGATAATGTTCTCCATGTGGGCATGTGGGAGTGGCAGGAGAGTGACTTTATTTAATGCCATTAACGCAAATTGAAAGTTTTACGCTTTTAAGCCCCTCCTGGGCCTCCTGGGCCTCGTGGCCCTCGTAGGGGGGACGTTGCATGCGCAATTGAGTTTTTTGGGTCTCTGATTCGTAATGCCTTCTTTATGACATTTCATCGGATAGAAATTGCCAAGGCTGGGCGACAGAGAATTTCTTTATATAAAGGATATTCCGTAGAGCCATTCATTGGGTTGTATAATTCACTTTCGCCCACTCATTATCCCGCCCCTGAGTGCCGCACGGAATAAGCCAAATCCCTTTCATAAGCCAGAGACATCTGCAGTGGGCCAAAAATAGAAAAAATAGAAAAAAACTAGCTCGCAGTGCTCAGTGCTCAGCCCCCCCCCATTCAGAATTTCTACAGCCACTCGGTGGGTGACAGACGCCAAGGACGCGGCTGGGGCTTTATTGCCAACACTTTGTCGCCGCCACGAAACGCCACGCACGCGACAGTGGAAACCCATTACAACTACTTAGGGCATGTAAATAACCCAGAAATAAGCCAAGGCGAGTGATGAGCAGGTAACCAGCGCCAGTCCCCCACCACGGCCCCCATCCTGTGGGGCATTAACATAATCGTTATGGTTATGCGCGACGTGTGCATAATGGCCAAAGGAGGAGACACAGACACAGACAGGGACAGGGACAGGGGATAAAGGATAAGGAATAAACTATGTTAAGTGCGCCGACATTGTGATATATAGTTGGCTCTATGCTCCACCCTTTGGAGGGCAGCAGCAGCTAGTGCTGCTTTTTTGAAGGTATTCGCTTGATGGGTTCATATTTTCCCGCGTTTTTACACTGAGAAAACTTTACAGTCTCTTGTTTATCGGGTTTGTTATGTGCATATCCTTCGATTGGCGTTCCTCGTTGCCTTCGAAGCTCCCCCTTCGAGCCTTTCTGCTATCCCCTTTGGACACTTGTGTGGCTCTTTCTCTAATGCTTACTTTCCTTTTGTTTCTAGTTGGCTTGGGGCACGCGCGTGTGGGGCTTTAAAGTTCCCGCAGCCGCAGCCGCAGCCGCAGCCGCATCCGAATCCCGTGGAGCATGGCCAGGTGTGCATACCAAGTAGTCGCCACGTGAGGCATGTGGCACACTTTTTGGGTGGCAAAGCATTAGCAAAACACGGCCACATGTAGGCATACAATAAATTATCCTAGCCAGATCCAGACGAACCTTGGATACAGTTTAAGAGCTTTAGAGCTTAGCCCATAAGATGCTTAAGATTCCAAGCGCATGACTTATGAAATACAAATTAAAATTCCAATTGCAAAACGCAATAATAAAAACACTTTTAAGTGCCGTTGCTCGGCCAAAAGGTGGCACAGGTCAGGGCAGGCACAGTGGAGCAGGAGCCTCACTTTTAACCAAAAAACTCATGAAAACTGAGGACTATCGATGGAGGGAGAGAGAGAAAAAGAGAGAGAGAGAGATGGTTTATTCTCTTTGAGTCTATTTCCGATATAACTCAACCCAAGTGCTAAGCCACCCTGTGAAAGGGAGAGGCTGTAGGGCCAGCCTTGGGAAGATTATTCTATATTATTCTGCAGACAAACGGATAGTCCAAGGTACATACTCTATCGAGTGGCTCTATCGCCTCAACTATTGACTCAGTGATGATGATGATTTATACGATATTTTTATGACCAATGACCCCTTTGAGTGGCTGGTCTAAAAAATGTCTTAAATATAAGTACTTTAAAGCACAGAAAATTATTAATTTAGTAGAAGGAAATAGAGCAAATTTGGAGCCACTTGCAACCACTGTGCGGCAGACAAAAATAGCCGCCACCCCAAACTGGGAGTCGCCACCAAGTACATATATGTTTGGGCGTGTCACCTGCCACTCACCGACACACCCGTGCACTTGCAGAAGATTATTAAAAATTTGGCCCGAGAGGCATCTATCAGTTATGAGACCCCACCCGTCGACACTACGCGACTCATTTCAATGAGCTCTGGAGCTGACTTTCGGCTGCGGTGCCTCGCCTCCTCTCTCTCCCTCTCTCTCTCTCTCTCTCTCTGTCTGTCTGGGAGCGCCACATCTTGTAATTGGCATTCCGCACACTGACCGAAATGAAAATGCTACGTGCTTTCATTTCACGTTACGACAGTCGGGAGTCGGGAGTCGAGAGCAGAACGCTCCATTGACCACCGATGGGAAAAGCAGGCAGAAGTTTTTGCCCTAAAGATTCCGTTGTCCTACCATCGTGGGACCCAAAAACGCAGCTTATTTGCCCTGCTTGGAGTCCCTCTTTTCATTCGTTTTAATTTTTTACGTTGCGGGCTTACCGAGAGGGAGAGAGAAAGAGATTCGGTGATTCTTAAAGTCAATCACATTACACGAGGACATCAAACATCAAACATTCGACAAAGGCTCTCGAGAGCGACCCCCTCATGACCCCAAGATGATGGCAAATATTTACTTGGCCCGTATATCCCGTACACCGTATCCCCTATATGTGGCTCTCGGGCCTAAAGGGCTGCGGTTTGAGGGCCCACGAAAATCGATCCGCATATCGAACACCTTCTGGCATCACTCCCATCAACTCTTTGGACTTTGGACTCCTTCACGTGCATATTCCATATACGAATATAAAAGAAGAAAGAAATTCATTTAATTCTGGTTTTTTTTCCACCTCTTGGTGGGGGGGGGGGGAGGTGTTTCTGCCACTGACAGTTGTCAACCTCATGCGTCTTTCAATTGTTTGTGCGGGGATTTTATTTTATTTCCTGATGGGGTTTTCCAGCCAGCTGCTGTGATAACCGATTGAATGGCACATCAATCGAATGTTTGTTTTAGTTTTTTATCTACTTGTTCCCCCAAGTTTCTTTAAAGCAAAGCCCTGGCAGCTCCTCGTGAACTCTGGCCTTAGGCAAACAATGATTTATGTCCCGTATAATCCCCGGTTTCTACTCGCAATTTATAAGCACCCAAAATACTTGTAAATTTGTGTGGGATTCGCGGCGTAAATGTATGCTGCCACTCAGTTCTTGGCCATCAAATTTATGAGCACTCGTCACACTAGCTCATAAAAAGCGCCTTCCATAAAGGGGGGAATTTTAAAACGCAGCCCGGCAGCCCCACAGCCCGACAAGGCTGGCAACACTCTGCATGTGAAAGGGGGCTTTGCGGTGGCTGGGGCAGGCCCGAAGCCACCAAGATGAGATTTATGTACTCTAAAGCTTAGACCGGGCTCTGGTCTGGCCTGTATTCCGTGGTAAACAGGCAGTCCCCCGGCCCTTTGCCAGGGGTCGTGGCAGTCGAGGACTTGTCGCTATTTATTCTACTAAAAACGCAATAATATATCATCTACAGTTTATCATTGCTATGACGCCAGACTGAAATTATTATCCAGCGAATTTATTGCCTTACAATAAACGTAAAGTGCATGTGTGTGTGTGTGTGTGTGTGTGTGTGTGTGTGTGTGGGTGGAAGAGAGTATCACTTTTCTCTGTGTTTGTGTGTGTGTGTGGCATCACTCTTGCTGTGCTTGTGTGCGTAAAGCGCTTGGCACAACTCCAGAAAACGTAAACTGTTTTGACGAGGCCTCAAACGCACACACACAGCGAAAAAAAAGGACATATTTCGACTAGCAGATACCCTGGGAACTATCTTACTGCCGCAGATGCATCGATTCCCGGTCAAGAGCTACCCCTCTTACCCTATACAGAGGAGCCTGGCAGACATTTGCTGGCATGTTTGCTCACCCGTCCCTCAGCCGTGGCAGGCCTCAGTCGGTTCTGCAGTCAGGGCTTATATATTCATGGCAATCTCGAGAGCTGTCACAGAGGACTCGCGCATATTTTTTACTATTAGCCAAAAGCAGAAGCACAAATTTTTGTCAGCCAAAATCAAATTGCTCGTCCTGTCAACTTTTTCGCTGTACATTTTTTGCGCAGCGAGACAAATAACACAAGTTTTGCTAAATTTTCAGCTGCTGTTGGCCCCCAGCCCCCAGCCTCCATTATGTTTTTACCCTTTTTACACACACACACACACACACACACACACCCATCATGTTCCGTCAGATACTAGTTTCCATCTGGCAACTGTTTGTCGAAATTGCCACACATTTTGTGTATAAATGACAAATGCCTTTGATGGCATAAAATATGACTTTGAAAATTGTTTTGTAGCAAATAAAAATGGGCGTTGGCATGACTATTCCCTCTCTGGCCCTGGCCCTGAGTAGAGTCTAGGAATTGAGTGTGAATCGAGCCCTGGCTAATGGCAAGTGATTTATTTTGATATTCATGCAGGCATTTGATCGATTAGGGCTCTTCTATGGAGAGTTATCATGGGTTTGGTTACACGAAAACAAGGCAACTTTAAGACTAAAGTCTGGGGCAACTTTTGAAATAAATGAATTGCCTTTTTCGGCGCCATATTGGCGGCCCTTAAACTTTATCCAAAGGGTTGATGGGGGAGACTAATGGCTAAAAGATGTGTATACCAATCAGCTTTTCAGCGCCAGTCGCCACTTGACATTGATTTCGATTTCGCCCCCCCCCCCCTTCCACACATGAGCTCCAATTAGCTGGCAATTGACTTGTCAAAACATCAATTATAACTGACATTCGTCGAATGTTTCTCGGTTTCTTGGCAACCCCCCACCACACCCAACCCAAGCCCCCGCACACGTGCGCGGCGCCATTTGCATTTACAAGTCGAAATGTGAGTTTCTTGTTTTGTGGGAGCCCCAAAGCCCCCACCCCCACCCACTCTCCCTTTTTGCATAAACATGGCCAATAAATGGGCGCGTTAAATATTTAATTGGCATAATGCTAATCATTCAATGGCTGGCAAAATTCATTAGCAGCCTCCACATCTGTCCGGAAACCTCAAGGCCCCCCCAACACCAAAAAACCAACCCAAAAAAAAAAGAAGGCAACTACAAAACCCTCGCCACAAAGAGCCACGTGCGTCTGCAACGCCCCGCCCTGCCCCTTCTACACTGGTAGAAGCAAACATTACACAATTTTGATTGTATTTCCGTTCCGTGTACGCAGAGGGGCGGGGCAGGAAGGCAGGAAAAACAGGGGAGCGGTGACGGCAACCGGAAGTTTCGCTTATTTCCGTTTGTTTACCTGTACGCTGTGCCTTGATTAAATGTCAGGTTACCCCCAGGTTTTGGGGTTTGGTGGCCAGAGGGGCCACCGTCAGAGTGGGGTTCGGAGTGGCAGAGATGGCTCTGGCTTTTGCGGTGCCCCGAGCTCAGACACAGCTGCCAGTTGAATATTTTCTGTGGCTGCTTCTCTTCTCGTATTGCCAACAATTTTCACCTCGCCTTGCTGGGGGTTTATTTTTGGAACTGCTAATGCGCATACGTCAGCGTAATCGTATTAACAAGGAAAGCATTCTAATGATGCCCAACACTAAATGTCTCTTAGCCGGGCACAGCAACACGACAAGGCACATAATTTAGGGTTTTTACGAAGCATCTGGGAGCTAGCATCTGGGAATCAGTCGGCTTAAAAGCGGCTTAGTGCGGTTTCTTTCGAGTGGGGGAATATCGCGAAAGATTTAGATGAATCCAAGACAGAGAATTGGGTGTTTTCTATCAGCTTTTATTGCTTTATTTTCGTATATTTTAGGGGTAAGGCCTGATATCTGAGTTGGTACCATTCATTGGCATAGTTTTTGATCGAAGCTTTAAATCGAGGGAGAGCAAGTTCTTGGAGGCCTTCAACTAGGGTGCGAAGAGATCCAATTACTGGGAGTACATCTACGGGGATTCCATGACTCTGGGCGCCTATCTGCCCATTGTCGCGGTGGTCAGCCTCTGCAATAACTTCAGGGGCACACAGGAAGCCGTAGGTTAGATTATTCTAAGGACTGGTCTGAAAACTTGTGAAATAAGGTCTTTTGTGGCTCTAATGCGACTGTAAGCCTTCCTTCATGCCGATCATTAGAAGGGCAGCCATGATAATGCTCCTCGCCATAAAATACGAATTTTCTGCAACACAGGGTATCTTGTATCACGGACGTCTCAAAACCATTCGAAAATAGTTTAGAAAAATTAAATAAATAATAATAAAAAATAATAAATAAATATAAAATAAAATAATCCATCCAGATCTAATAAATAAAGATACAAAAATAAAAAATAAATAATGATAATACTAATAATAATAATAAATAAATAAAAATCAATAAATAATAATAATAAATAAATAATAATAATAATAAATATATCAAATGTGTAGTCAATTATATGTTGTAGAATAATTTCAAAAAATTCGATCCAAAAAATTAAAATCTTTTATTTTATTTATCAATTACCATAAATAATAGATTAGCATTTGCTTATCACCTTCGAGATATTATCGTTTCGAATCGGTTATAAACTTAACACAGAAAAATATAACCTGTTTTCTCCCAGAAGAAAGAACTTCAAAGACCTTTCCGGCTCTATATACCCCTTTATACCCCATGAGCACAATGCATTGTGCAATGGCGAGCTGTCTGCTGGTCGCCACCTGATCATTGTCATGACAGACGAAAGCCGAAAGGCGTACAAATGCTTTAAGTGTCGCGGTCGCCTTAAATTACATGGCACCAGACACGGACACGGCCATGGATACGGACACGGATACGGACACGGAGTCGGACTCGTGCTCGACCAGACCGCGACTGCAGCTAATTAATTGCCCGCAATTTGCGCGGACTTGCGCGGGAAAGTATGCTATGGGAAATGGAAATTTGCTCCGCCATTTTGTAGGTCAACAAAAATGGCGTTCAATTGTTGTTGCTGCTGTCTGCCCGGGTGTCTGCCGGCACATGCTTTGGCATAATTTATGTTCGTACATACAACAACGCCCTTATTTACTTATTTTCTTACATTATTTTTGGGGTTTTTTTTTGGGTTTTTAGGCTGCCACGAAAAAAAAGACTAAAATGTATGCAACATTTGCATAATTGTTAAACAAACAGTTGCACAAATGCGAGTGTGTATGTAAATACTTTTGGGCATTAGCCAAATTGAGAAATGAGGCACAAATTGAGGGCTTTTGGCAGTTACAGGTTTATTGCGGGGGGGCCCAAAAGGGAGTTGTGGAATATCTGTAGAGATTTAAGGAATATTTGGGATTTAAACTTAATTTTTATTTAAACAAGAAAGAGGGACCACCTTTAATTTCCAAAAACCCATTTCAATCTTTTGGTTGCTCGCATTTTCCTCTCGCCTTATTAAATTACTGATACAATCTATTAAATATTTAACTTATCGCAGCTCTAAATCAATAAGAATATATATTAGCAGCGCTTTGTACACACGCACAGCTGCACGCACACTCGTGGATATAAAAACCCATTCAAGCGTTTCATAATGATATGAGAAAAAGAGAGCTTCGAGAGATGGGAAAAAATAGCTAGCCCAACACATTGCCTCAACTCATTTTCGCATAAAAGGACGCCAATGTGTCGGGGCTGGCAAAAGGCCAAAAATGGCGCAGATACAGACTCGAGCGGGCTAAGCCGTACGGGGACGCTCTATCTCTCTCTCTCTCTCTCTGGGTCTCTCCTATATAGAATATAGAGCCATTGGTACATGGCAAACAATAAATGTACGAGTATGCTGCCAGCACAAGAGACCAACTAAATTATCAGTAATATTGGAGCCCAAGGATAACGGGCGAGAGGGTGTACATGCATGTGTGGGTGGGTGTAAAGGGCGTGGCAAATAAACACATCAGCTAAAATGCTTTTTACTTAAATTAACACAACACCGAGCAGCTTGGCTCGGTTTTTGGACTAAGCGGTCGGCACCCAACTAACGGCAAGTCATTAACTTTCATGTGTGGCTCGTACGCTGCATATTGCCGGCGAGATACATTGAAAAACTCCCACCGAGGGAAAATCAATGAAGATACAAGTCAATGAAAATTGTACGGAATAGAACGATAGTGGGATGCTCTTGCGGGAGGAGAATAAAGCAGTATTCTAGAGGAGATTATATCCTATATAATACTTAGGGGCTACAACTTATTAAGGGTTCAAATAATGCAATATTCGCCACTGATTCTTTGGGAAAAGTTTACTTCTAAAATGTGCCTTTATTGCTTTGGAAAATATGAAATTTCGATGCTCGAGGCTCTACTTTATTCACCGTTGTATAAATGTATATATTATTGATAAACGTTTTTAGTTGTCTTTAAATAAGCCATTCAGACCTGCTCCTCCCCCCCTCCACGAATGAGACACAGATTCGGCCAAGAACTTGTTTGGTTATGCAGGCGCCCATCAATAATTGAGTTTGGCGTAATTTTTTGATGGCAGAACGCACACATGGAATTACGTAATGGTATCGTAATACCCAACTCGCTAGGGTATAGGGTAGCAGGCCACCAGCTCCATCTGCGCCCCAATCCTTCCTTTTGCTTTTGCTTTTGCTTTCGCAGGCTCTTTGCTTCTATGGCATACTTAAGCAATCGAGGCAAATGTTTTATCGTCACTTTGCCACACACACACACACATACATCCATGTACATGCTCACACTGTGCCACTATATACATGTGTGCGGCATACAAAATGGCGCCAGTTGCCTTGTGCCTTTGGGCTCTGCATCTCTCGCTTCGCCTCAATCTCAATCGTCAGAAATGTCTATCAACGCACGAATGGGTGGAGGGAGGAGGCAGTGGGAGTGGCAGGGCAGGGATTGCCTCTGAGGGTGCCAAGACAAGCGCAAAAACTAAACAGAAATGCCAAATACTTATTGTTCACAGAACGAAATGTTTAATAACGGTTCCAAGTTCTCTCAGGCTTTCTCCTGTCTCTCCGGGCATTACGCATACGACACGTTGTGCCATTGTAAATTTAATAAAGCTGCAAGAGGGCAAGAGGTGTGTGGAGGGTGGCGGGAGGGGGGTAGAAATCAAGAAGCCAGCAATTATTTGGTTACGCAATTACCACAGCAACACAACCAGTCGGGTTCAATAGGCTTAAATAATTTCCAGCCCCCTCCCCCCCCCCACACACAAAGATCCCCAAACAAATAAATTCAATGGCAAAAGAGGCAAAAACTTTCCGGCCCGAAAACACAAACACAAATAGTGAAAGTTTACAGAATGATACTGAAGCCGGGCATGACTGATGGAGTGGGGGGGCGCTGGGACTGGCGCTGGGGCTGGCGCTGGGGCTGGGGCTTCGAGTCAAAGCAACAAAAGCCGTCTTCTAAATTGCCACAAAATTTATGATTATTGTTTTATATAAACAGCAAATGCGCGAAAATAAAGCTGGTTGAAAGGGCACGCGGTTCTAGTTGGGGTTTGGGGGGGAATGTGGTTGCTGGTAGCTCTTATGGCGATACTCAGACGAAGAGCGGAATAAATAAATGAGTTTGTCTACACCACTTCAAAGAGCAACAAAATCGAACTGTTTGTTCAATGGCCGCAAAAATGTTTGCCAGCTCCAGCTCCGAAAATATTGGGAATTTTCATTGAAAAAGCGTACTCGAATTTAAATCATTTTATTTTTCGGCGGTTTGCCCGTTTCGATGGGAAATGCTTTCGGAAACTAAACAAAATTCCAAATAAAATTATTTTTGGAATATATCCACATTTATTCGAGTATATTTATTGTTTATTCACTTGTCACCAGATGATTTATATCACTCACATCCACATTTATGTCTCGCTGGGCAGGGGATTAAGCGCGGCCAGGACACGGCCATGGCCTTGCAACTCAATCATAAACACTTGAAAGGAATTTATATTTATTGCAGATCAGCGGAACACCAATATGTCCATCAAAACGAGGTTGCAGGCGCCATAAATAAAAAATGGACTGCATTTCACATTAAATCAATTCGCGTTGACTTGCAGGCCACAAAAAGCAGCACAAAGTCCCATCCATCAAACGTAAGACAAAAACAAAAACTGCACACACACAATGTGGGTGGCGGGGGGGGACTGTAGAGGGGTTTATGCATTTAATTAAAACGGTCTGGCCCCAGACAATATTCGTCAAAGTGATTGGCCTCGAAAGCGGCTTAGGGAACTTAAGTAAATTAAATGTTATGCCAGCGGATGGGTTGAACGGGGCGGGAGTGGGAGAGTGGTTGAGCCACACAAACCGAATCGCAATAAATACCAACACCCAGCAGCCAGCTAGTCGAGGGTGTGCCTGGCGAAATTTGCATATTTGAAATTACTAGTGGGGTTTTCTCTTGGCAGCGATTGGGGGTTTGGGGTTGACAATGGCGATGCCAAGACAACTCCAATTTATTTGCAATTTGTTGGAAATTTATATCAAACGGTAGTCACCCCAGAGAGGCTCTATCTCCCACGCACACGCACACACACACACACACACACATAATTGCACTCGTAAAATGGCAAAAGCCTAGGCTGGTCTTTGCCTCGATATTTATGTTAGGCAACGGATACCCATTGGTGGAGAGGGTATGCCGGAAGAGGCATGCAAAATGAATAGAATTTTCAACGAGTTTTGTAAAGGATATATCTACTGCATCTTTGGACCCCTTGCCACTGGAGATATGGCATCCCTTAGGTCGATCATTTGCTGGGCCCCAGGAAGTACATGCCATCCCACAGACATGGCTGGCTGGCAGACAAACAAACAAATTATGTGCTCATTTGAATACACATTCTAATGCGAATCACGTTGACAAAAATTCATTGATGCGTGCAGGATACGCACACACACACACACACACACACACACACGGAGGATATGCGGATGAGGATACCTTGACTTTCGAACCGTGCGGCATCCAATCAGCCGTGGCAGTCAGGGCAATGGCAAATTGTCTCCACCTCGGACGCTGACAAGGACATATTTATAAAGCGCTCATTTCGAGCTAAACATGTAGTTGGGGCGCCTCAATACCCAGTTAATCTATCAGGACATGGTGCAATGTGTAGAAAATTAAATGTGCTACGGCTCCGTCTCCGTCGCCAGTGCTTGCCTCTCAGGACGTGTGGTGGTGTCCTGGTTGTGCGATGTAAATGCAAACTAAATATGTACCAACGTCAGAGCCATACGCATTAAGTCGATTGCTTCAAGGACTTTCTCGCGCGCACACACATTCCATGGTGCTTTGTCATTCACACCCTGTTACCCAGTCCCTCGGAGCTTCATTCCTCATTGTCTGGCCGGGTCTCCTAGCCCGCCATCCTTTGCTGCTCCCTCAAGTGTAAATGAGTGGCTCCAGCAGCCGCCAGGCGATGAGATGAGACTCCAGCATCCTCGAGTTTGGTGCGGCGGGGATCTCCACCTGGCTATGCATGTGCGGAGCAGGCTTTTTAATAAGCAATTTACTTTTAGCTTAACAACGCGGCGGCCTCCCACTCGTCCTCCTCCTAAGCGGCGGCTTACAATTCACTTGCAATGATTCGCCCCCCACTCTCCCTCCACGGCTCGGCTCCGCGTGTTTGCCAACGATAATTAATTTTTTGGCCTACCCCAAGCAAGAAGCTAAGACCATGAGTTTGTCCCCGCATTAAAAGGAAATTAAAATGTTGCCATTCGCCCGCCCCCCAACCGCACTCGAAGCCTGGCGACAGGCACATGTAATGAGACTCTCTTTGGAGACAACCCTCGAGTTCGAGGTGAGATGAGGGCATGGCCTCGAAAGGTGGGCACATCTAGGGATCAGAGGTAGCCCCCCGTATAAATCAGTTTCCAAGAAGCAGGCTCGAGAGTTGTGTCTTTGACAGAGTTACAGAGAACTCTTTGCCTATCCAACCCATTCTTTAATTCTTTCTTTGTCTTTGCCTTCAATGGGTCCTCATGCTTAATCAAGTCAATCTGCTGCTGGACTTAAAACCAGTGCATCCAATTGAAAAACAGGCTTTTGGTTGGAGGAAAACCACCTGAAAAATGCCCATTTTCCAGACGAAAAGCACTTGGGTGGCGTCCTTCGGCACTTGTCAGAGGCGTTTATAAAAACAGTGCTTTATAGTCATACAGCCACAAATGGCTGGCATTAACATGGTGCAATGGTGGGATGGCGGGGGGTGGGGGGGGGAGCATTTCAAGCCTACTCGTAAATCAATTTCGTTTTTATTGCGAATGCCGTTTGTCTGGGCCGCTTGTACGAGTACACGGCCATTGCCAGAGCGATTTTTGTGGCCATTTTTATGTCGTTCAGTTAATAAACCCCTCACCCCTCACCATCACCCCCGAGGGGAGAGGAAACCAAACAAACAGCCGAAAAACTCTCGGTTTTTACTTTTGGACCCGCAGGCGCATAAATATTGTTTTTAAACCTCCATGAAATATGGCATACGATTTTGACGAATCGGCCATGCCCACATATGGCATATAATATTTGTAAATAAATAAATAAAAGTTAATAATGAATAAATAAAGCCATGTCAGCCCGATGCCGCAAAAAGCACAAAGGTAAAAACAATTTAAACGAAAATTGAAAACTTACTTCAAAGCCGTGCCGTTGCCGTTGCTTTTGATTTGCATATTTAATTTGATTTGCATACAAAAACGTACAAAACAAGCCACGAAATGCTGGCCAAATGTACCTTAACCTTTGACTTTGGATCGGGCATAGAGGTGGTGGGGGGGGGAGGGTCTTAAAGTCAGTGAACCACAAAAAAAAGGGGCCAAAACCCGGACTGGATTTCGCTGATTGCTCTGTCTCAAATTATCTTTAAAAGGAACTTCCCATCGATTGCCATCTGCTGGAGGGTATCCGCCATTCGTTGCCCCGCAGGATCGTATCTTAAAGCTGAAAGACATACCTTTTTATCGTTTTAATCATCCACGGCTTAAATGTCCGCCAGAAACCTGTAAAAAAAAAACCAGAACGAAGACCATGAAATGAAAAACTCCAAAAAGGGTTTCGCATATTAGAAATGTATAAAACTTTTTGTTCCATTTTGTTTTGTTCCTTGTGTTTTTTTGTTGTATTTTTAATATAAAATGGCTTTAGGTGGGACGAAGGGAATATGTAAATATGTGCTGGATGCTTTTGGTGCCTTCACAGCAGCATGCTCGGAATTTAAATTTTCAGCTAAGCCTCGAAAAATGTGCCTCGCTGGACTCGAGACTCGAGGCTGACCCTTTTATGCGGGGTAGCACTGCTGAAGGGGGGGTATGCTGTGGTCAGGGAGGGGCTTGTGACGGCATTTCCGAGGGCATAAAAGATTCGATATGGCCTTGTCGTACTCCAGTCTCACTTTTCAAAAGATTCTATGAGATATTTCGTGGCCAGGGGGTATCTGATAGTCCGAATATCATGCCTCCCTGTCTGTGATGCATCTTTGGTGACAGAGGGACAAAGGACTCCTCGACTGGGATAACAATAAAATTAAATATTCCATCTAATGGCGTCGTAGTATTCCGAAGGCGTCGTCCCAAGGTCCTCCCAAAACTTGATGCATTCCTTCAGGGACAAGGGCGTAGCTATCGCCTAGATACCCGACACTTTCACGAGCTCTGTTTGGTGATTAAATTCAACTCTTTCACTGCTCCCCGAACGCCTATGTCCAGCATTCATATTCATATTCATGGCCATGAACATGATGTCCTCTCAGCCCTCAGCCGTTTCGAAACAAAGGTTAAATTGCATTCGCATTATTACAATTCTGATTGTCGGTTTATAGGCCCGGGGGCCCCTTCGGATAAAACCGAAAACCAGCCACGTCCCTGTCCTCGCCAGAAGCGGGCAAATAAAACAGATTTTATTGACGGTCCTTGGCAGCCCTTTTTTTTCTCGTATTCTAAATTTTGCCTTTTTTTTGGGTGGGGGCGGGGCCACACAAAGACTTATCTACTTTGGGTGCCATTTGGTGTTTCATATAAATTAAGCAGATAATATAAATTAGATGGGATCGAGTGTGCTCAGATCTGGGTCCAGCCACTCTCCCTCTCTCTGTCTTTAAAGCAAAGAAGCGACCCTTGAGGGGACTCCAAAATCGATGACACAAATAATGCCTCAATTAAGCTGGGGAAAATCGTTTCTGCCGAGCCAGCAGCGGATGCCGGAGTGAAGCATAATGAAAAACAAGCAGCCATATTCCCGATGCTTCAATTCCTGGCCCATCAATAGATATTTAATACTCGACAGAATTTTTTGTTTGCCCTTCGACCCGCCCCTTCCCCAACCGCTGTAACCGCAGCCCAGCGTTGGCAAACAGAGGCTAAACTTTTTCCTTCCCTCGTCCTGCGTCCGTCGTCCTGCGTGGTAGGTCGTAATGAGTGCTGCTCTGTCGGGGGAGTGATGAGGTCTTGAAGGCTCAACATTTGTTTATGCAATATTTTCGTGTATATTTTTCAGCTTTTATACACTTTGTTGATGGTTTTTTTTAGCACCCTATGAAAGGACTTTTGGGGGTAGGTCGGCGAAATAATCAAAAATACATGCATAAAGGTTTCAAAAGACTTTCAGTCACATTCAGGCTGTAAAACTATGCCCAAAAAACCCATTTATTTATTCCAAAAAGACTTTGCTTCAAAGATTTGATCTTATTCTTAGAAATGCACCCAAAAGTTCGTCGAATAAAGAGCTGTCGAGCTGGGAATATACCCAGAAATGCCCTTCAAGGAGTATCCCTCAGTCGATACCTTCAAGGCCTCGCGAATACCCCAAGCAGGGGCAAAGTTTTAAAGGCGTCCGCGCCCTTGCCGCATCGCGGCAGGGAGGGCAGGGTTGCCTGGCTCCTGCTTCCTGGTTGAGTGGGCTCCACCCACACGCACACCCCAAACCAGAGGGCAGGCATAATTGCGCCTCGTCTGAGGCAGGGAAAATGAAAATATTTGAAGCTGCGAACTTCTCAAGTGTAAAAAATTTAATTTCGAAATGTAGGTTTAACGAACGGAAATTGCTTTCGCTCTCCGCTGAAAATGGAGTAAGCCCTTGCCGCCGTTGTCCTGGTTCTTTGAAAACAAAAAAAAAACGAGGAAGCGGCTAAAAAATGTATCTCATTTGGGTTTTCATTTTGCAATTTGTTTTTGCCAACTTTCTGATTGCGATTGCGGCGCCCAACAGGAAGCGAATGGAATTATTTAATGTTTTACATAGCACTCGGCCGCCTCCCTGCCCTGCCCTGCTCTGGTCCGCGGCTCCGTTGGCAGACTGGCCGAGTAATTGCAATTGATTCGCCACCGAGCACTTTGCACGCCAATTTGCAACCGGTCACGGTCAGTTTGAGCCGGAATGTGGTCAAGGTTCGTGGAAGGGAGCCAAAGCGTTCCGAGAAGTCTGGCACTAGGAGGAGGCTTTGATCTTGAACCAAATTAGCACCTCAGCAAATTTCAGGGAATACTTTCTATTTAATTCTCTTGAAATTTGAATCTATGTCGGACAATAAGACACTTCAATTCTTAATTTCAGAGAAGGAATACGTTCTACTCTAAGGAATATTCGATGAAAGTATTCGAAGGATGACGCAGACGATTGATTTCTCAAGAAGCTTCCCTGGAAAATGGCGACTCCTAAGCCAAGCAGCCCTCGGTAAGCCATCCTCAAGGTTAAGCCATGAACTTTATGGACACTTTTGACTTATTAACCAGCCCCACCGCCCCACCGCCCCACCGCCTCACCGCCGCGTGGTGTCAAAGTCAGAGTGCAGTTTTTGCTAAAATTTTGGATAAATGCAGAAAGGTTAGACCGGGGCCAGGACTCTCAGAACTTTGGCTTACCAAAATGGCTCGCACAAGTGTGCCACATAAAACACACGCCCCAACACGCCATTGAGTATGGAAAAGTTTTGGTAGAGAGCCCCTGCCAAAGAGAACTTTTCGGCAAATATGTGGCAAAAGCCTTTGCTTTTTTTCGAAATAGAGCAAAACCAAAGCTCGATAATCTCCCCGGCCAGTGTATAGAAACATTAATAACATTAGCTGGGGTCCCTGGCCCCCGAAACACAACCGAAACAAATGCAAAACAAACTAATCAAACTTTTGGGTGGACAAGCATCCTGCAGGATAACCGAAAACACACAAAATAAATTGCTTTATTTTCTAATTCTCGTAGAAAGCATTTGCTCTCCAAACGTGTGCGGGGGAGAGGGGAAAAATCGAAAATCAATTTCTGTTAATGTATCTGTTGGTGGCACTAGCGGCCCACTTTCATGCGTTTCCTGGCCTGGTCCTAGCATATTTTTGCATAAAGTTTATGCAAACATTTTGTACTCGAAACCCGCATAAATTATGGCACACCCCATCCCTGCCCCCCCCTGCCTGTGGCTCCGGTTCGGTGCCCTAATAAACCCTATCTGGAGGATGTCTGAGGCTGGCCGAGCAAGTGGCTTGGTTGCCGCTGCCATGCCAGCTCTGCTTATTTTGCATGTCATTTGCGTCTGAGCACTCTCCGGCACTCTCCGGCACTCTCCGGCACAGATATATTGTATGTGGCCCCCGGACGGGGGACGGTGGCTAACTTTCACAGTTTGTTTCCATTCTGTGGGCGGCAAATAAATCTTTCGTATTTATAGTTGCGACGCAATTTCACCAAAAAAAAAAACACACACCTAAGCAAAGATTTACTGCAAACTCTCCGAATACTCCAAGACGGTGCCAGTTAGTTGTGAAAATATCTAAAAATAAACCTCTTATAATCGTTCCAATAGAGAGGGGCGAACCACAACCCAGACGGGTCTATATATGGTATGGGTCTATCAGTTGTTCCTCTAGAAATCTATATTTTCTACTGCATACCATTCAAGGCACAGTCTTGTAGAAACCAATCTGTTTTTAAGAAAAATATACAGAAAATGTAGCACTTTGGAGGCCCTACCTCTAACCCTTTCAGGAGCAAAAATTCATGAATTTATTTCCCCAAAAATACTAGACCATACAGAACGTAGATTCCTTGGAATCCGAGCTTCTTCCATTAGATACGAGAAATAATTCATCGATTCCAAAGAACTGCAATTGTTTTTTCGGGTAACTGGCAGCATTTTGGGCCTGCTTTCCACTAAAGTAAGTCCGTGTTGCCTTTCTTTTGTTGCTACAAATTTTTGCTATTGTTTACTTGGTTCAGAGTGCGTCGTTCCAGTCGTCTGAGCGAGCTCTCATGGCTGCTTCCGTTTCCGGCTTTGTTTTCGTTTCGTTTCGTTTCGTTTCGCCTGCTCACGCACCAGGTTTCCGCTGCAGAACGACCTCCCTGCACCTTGGGGCTAGCCAGTCAGTTCTCCACATTTGGTGTTTATTTTATTGTACACTTGCTGCCGGCATCTCCGCCGAGCCGTGAACGGTGTGGCGTGTCATCATCGGCATCATCAGGCTCAGAATCACCATCATCATTGCCATCGCCAGTGCCATTCGCCCCATCATTGGCCTGGCCATATGGGAGGTGCCCATAGGCACGAAATGGAAAGGAGCAGGAAGAGGAGGTGGAGGTGGTGGAGGAGCCCCTGGTGCTGATGTCTGATGTGCAGGTTGTTATTGTCTTCTGGTTGCTTTTTAACGTGTCTCTTTCGTGTTATTTACTTAACAATTTACTGAATAATTTAAACACCTTTTTGCGCCCAGCAATGGTGCAAAAGCAGTGGCAAAAGGGTATATTGGGCTGAGCGGCATCGGTTAATAGGCATAAATTTTGACATTTGGTAAGGAAATTATTGGCTAGTAAAATACTAATTCGATAGAGTCTTTAGGTTTAAGAAAACATCAAAATTTAGTAGATTTCAGGCACCTTTCGAGAGAAATTCCCTTGGAACTGCCGCCACAACTTGGTGGACAATTCTAGCCATGGCTGGGTATCACCTAGTCGAACCACCGCCATAGTCTTTCATAGTCCTTTTGCTGTATTTTTTGTTCGTTGCCACTTCGTTTCCTGTTTGTTCCTTTGCTTTCCGCCCAGCCCCCGACCAGACTCCCCGTCAAATGGGCGTTGAATTATGAACCTGACTTTCCTTTGGCGAGGTGGGTGGTGGGGGGAGTGGGGTGAAAGTGTAACTATCAGCCACCCCCACACACAGATACTCTTTCACTTGTGTGTGTGTGTTAACTGTGTCGAGTCTTTGACTGACATTTAATGCGGTTATCATATGTACACACACACACACATAGAGTAGTATGCGTGCGAGTGCTGTTGGACTGTGTGGGTAATGTGCATAATAAGCCTTAATTAATGTTAAATAATGAATTTTCTCATTTACACGCCGTCAGCGTTGAAAAGGCACCACTGCCTTCGGCCCAGTCTCCGGCGCCGTGTTTCCATTTTAATTCCTTGTCGTCGAGGCAAACACACGGCTTTCTGTGGCTTGCCAAATATTTACAGGTGAGCCCCCGAAACCCCACAGTGCGGGGGGGTGGAGTGGGGTGAATTTACAACCCCTTTGTTGTGGTCGATTCACCTTTTTTTTTTTTTTTTTTTACCAAAGCCGCAGAACAAACATTTGAAAAATCAGCAAGTTTTACTTTTGGGCAGTTTGTGTGCTCCGTAATTAAATTGCCTTATCAAAAGGTTTTAATCAGAGCGGGTTGAACGACCTGCCCGGCGGTTGACATTCGTAATTAACAAGAGTTTAATTGAATGTTTAACAAATTAATGACAGTTCCCAGAGGATAATTAAGCGAGGTGATTTATGGTCTGCTCAGGCAGAAGAAAATATCAATAAACAATAGTTTGCTCTCCACTAAGGAAGGATGTAGAAGGGGGGGGGGGGTCCTCCCCACCTGCAAAACAAAACTTTCGCACCGCCAGAAGTTCCGAAATTCCCCGGGAAATACTATTCCCCCAATGAACCCAATCTTCACCCCAGAAACTTTTCCCAAGAAAACCCTTTAAATCGAGCACTTTTATTTATTCACAAGCATTTAACTTAATTATACAAGACCCCCCTCCCCCCATCGATTGGGGGGGTCGAGCGAAAACATTGAACCCAAGACAGGGGGGAATGGGTAAAAGGAGCATATAAAAAGTTCAAACTGTCAGAACTTTGACAGCAATATTGTTGAGTTTTATGTACAACAAGAAGGAATAACTAAAACACTGCAGAAATTAGAAACAACATACCGAAAATGTCTGCGAAACGGGGAAACTTTTCCTTTTCCCTCGATGCGATCAACTTTTTCGGCTGCCAGGAAAATCAATGACGGAATATTTTATCCTTTTTTTGAGGAGGCACACGAATACATACACGTACACGTATTTATGTATATTATACCGATACACTGGTACTACCAAACAAATTTTGTTGCCCCACTCAGCGTTTCTTTCTTTGTGGCTTTTGTGGCTTTTGTTGTTTTTGGTTGCTTGTTATTTGGTTGTTCGATTCGGTTTTTGTAGTTGATTAGCCCGTCTGATTCTGTGGATTTTTATTATATTTCTTTGCCGTTTGTTCCTCTTTTCTTTTATGCGGCTTTTATGGGCGCTGATTTGATTGCATTTTGTGTCTGGCCATTGAATAGAATTCCTGTTTTAGTGGCACTTTCGCCGACAGTGCCCTTGAGGCAATTATTTCAATACGAGTATTTTTTAGCTGGCAAGTGTTTTTTTTTTGGGACTGTGTGTGGCGTGTGTGTGTTATTTTTTAATATTTTGTTTCCCCCATCATTTTCGGAGCTGCTTGCTGCTTGCTGCTTGGTGCTTGGTGGGTGTTCCGCCCTCTGAGTGGCATGTCAATCAAAATCAATCAAAATGTTCCTTCACTTGACGACGAGTGCTGTCATTGTCGCAGTAGCTGCCCCTGGAGCTGGAGAAGGAGCTGGGGCACTTGCCACGTTTACGCGCTCGTTAGCTTTTACACATGTTGTTGCACGTTGCTCGCGGTGTTTCCTCAATTTGCGGCAAATGGATTTTACGTTATTCGATGCTCAGCTCTCACTATTTACCCGGTGCACACACACACACAAACACACGGACGACACCCACTCCACTCACTACCAGGAGTGCTCTTCGAAGCGACGACCACGGCGACGGCAACGACAACGGAGGCGACACCGGAGGCGACACCGGAGCGCGTTTTAGTTATCCCAACAAAATTCTCATGGAGGCACGTAGCACGTACTAGCTCCTGCAGATCCTGTGCCGCACTCACTCACACTCGCACTGAAAGGCGCCGCACCCACGCACCCGCACACCCGCGCGCCCACGTTGCACGTTTAGCAGCTTCCTGCGGGGGGGCCTGACCTACTGGCCGCTTTGTACGGCAACCATTTTGTATCGGCCCGACTGGGTTTTTACCTTTCGCTGCTTAATTTCTGTGGTCAAAACTTTCGCACGGTGAAAGCACGGTGAAAGTGCATTAGGTTTTGGCTGAATCGCGTTCGCACTGCACGACGCCCGCACACAGACTCCGTCCGGCGGCGGTGAGAGCTTCGTTTTGGAGAGAGGGTGGAACGTGGCGCCCGGCTGTGTCTGTCGGTTACGGCGTCAAATTTGAGACTGGCTGGGGCCCGCAACGCTCGGGCGAATTTCAGCGGCCAGGCGGCGTCCGTGAACGTCCGAACGGGCTCGTGGCGCGTCTTCGGCTCCCTCAAAACTGTTATACGGCACGCCGAGAGAGAGCGAAAGCGCCGAGAGAGAGAGCGCAGCTGTTTGCGGCCGCGGCGGCGGCGGAGAGCCGTGAAAGTGAGAGTGCGTTGCCAATTTTGTTTTTATTTTTAGTCTGATTTATCCGTTTCGGGGATATGAGATGCACGATAATATGATGGGACCTGTAAACTGCATAATAAATGGGATTTATCGAATGCAAATTGAATTCAAGAGACCCCCGATAAAAAATATATCTATTCGTGCATAGAAATATGTTACCAACCAAAGAAGAACCGCTTTAATTTCTGGATATATTAAATATTATAAAAAATAATAATGAAGGAAGTGTCTTAGATGTTCAGAGACTAAAAAACAGAAGTACTCTAGAAATATCTGAAAAATATCGTTTACTCAAAGTTGAATTCCCTCCATATCCTGTATCCCCTCACTCCTTACCCCACGAGTACTGCTAGTCCTTCCTTTGTTGTCTATTGCCCCCATTTGGATAAACACTATCAATGCTTTTTGTAGTGGACTTACAGCTTCCGCTTCAGCTGCCGCCTAACAGTACGTGTATAAGAGATCGCCCGACCAACTGTTCCCAGCAATATCCCCGTATTACTCTCTTACGCCGGATATAACAGCTGTGGGGCAGGCGGCTCTGCACGACTCTCTCTCGGTGAGTCGGCGCCGCACTCAAACCCAGCCTCAACACGCAGCCGACTGAGGAAGTCGCTTAGGAGTGGAACTCAATCGTGAGACTTTCAAAATGAAGTCTGGTTGGAGGCTGGACAGATTTCAGAGACGCCACCGATCTCCTGCGGCAAACCCCAAACCAGGAACGTCAGATGTCACGGCTGATGTCAACCGGAGTCCTCCCCGGAGGCAGGAAACCATTTTTGCCAAAAACTCGAGACAAAGGATGGTTATGAATATATCCTCCCCTACCCCCCTCTCCCTGCTAGCAGCCAACAGCGAAAAAATATCGATTCGGTTCGATTGTTGTTGCTTGACTGGGCCGCGGCCGCCCACAGCGAATTGTATATTGCTTTATAAGGAGGAGCTCCCCCCTCCTCACCCCCGACACATTTCGCGGAGGCCTTGCGGTTGCTTATTTGGCTGCTTTAGTTTTCGCAGTCAAGTCCTTTTCCAAATTCAGTTTCCCGAATGAAAATTTCTCATTTTTCGCTGTTTTTCTTGTTTGATGCCTGCCCCCCACCCCTCCTCCCCTCCCCCCTGTGAAATGAGTAAATAACCAATGAAGCAGATAGAAATGTTTATTGTTATTCCCTGGCAATACCCCGAGAGCCCCGCCGGTCATTCAAATCAATTCTCAAGGCCCAGCAAAGCAGCAGCTTGTATCTGTATCTGTATCTATAGCTATTTCTATTTATGTTTCAGCTTCTGCTTTTGCTGTTCCATCTGCATTTGTATCTTTATTTAAATTTACATTTCGCCGGGATAAAGGACAAGATGGTCGCCGGCGAAAGTAAACGACTCATTGCACATTATGAATGGTGGACGGTCCTTGGGCTGAGCCCACAGCCATAATAATTATTGTCGCTAAGTAAACGCACCTTGGACCGGAACAAGGCTCCTGTCGGTGTCCTGTCGTGGGTCCTGTCGGTGTCCTGGGTCCTGGCTGGTTGTTCTTGTTCCGCATAGTTTGTGTCGCATTAAAACTATTTAAGTTTTTAATGCCCTAACAGCGATGATCTTGTGCCTGGCATATAAATTACTCCACAGCCTTTGCATTAACGCAACTTCAAAAGGCTCTAAGAGCTACCCGCCCAGCATCCTGCCGCGAGCCGAGTGAAACCCACGAGATGCTCAGCACTTTGCCAAAGTTTTTACTTGGCTCGTTGGCAATTTTTTTACTTTGTTGCTTTATAGGGATTTATGTTTAATCGGCCAAAGGTTACTTCCACTCGCAGTACATACACGTGGGCGCCAGACAGACACGCAGACAGGCGGGTTAAGAGCTCTTTTGTTTCAGAGAGAGAGAGAGAGGGCGGTAGAGAGGGGGGGCGAGGGAGTGCTCTGTCAACGCGAAAGTGGAAATTATTTGGGCCCTGCATATCACCTATGACATCGTTGAATGGATTGTTGCCAAACTCAACGCCCACTCAACCCCTTCAACTCTTCGCGGGAATTCCTCAAAGTTCGGATAAGTTTTCTACAGATTGTTGAACCGCTAATGGCCGGGTTTATAGCTTAAGATCCTCAAGAGTTGTTGGAAGTTGACTTTATGGGTTTCCACGCCAGGCACTCTGAGGGCTATCAAACGCGAATCTTGAACCATCTTCAAGGACAGATCTGAGGCTTGGAGCTCTTTAACAAGAGTTGCTCCAGCAGGTATCCCTTGGGAGTCCGCCCAATTATCCATCCACCAATTAAGCAAGGACAAGAACTACAACTGCATCTCCCGTATCCCCATCATGATGTTCATTAGCCCGTCACTGACACTCTTATTTACTTGGATAAACTGCTGCAATTGTGCCCTGGACAATCCTCTCGGGTTCGGTCAATAATGGAACTTTCCGTGGACTTTAATTGAAGGAGTGACAGCACCAGCAGCGGCTGCATGTAAACCAATCTCTTGTCGGCGACCTCCCCGAGGCTGGTGTCCACCAATCTATGTTAATTAAAGTCGCCCCGGGCCATGATCTGGCCTGCAGCTGCCCCAGCTATATAGCCCTCTAAGAGCCCCTTCGACGGTATGGCACCACAGCCATACCTTTCGGCGCAGTTCTTCTTTGATTTGTGTCTAGACGGAGAAGCGCGTGTCGAGCAAAGCCAAGCCCTTGGCTTTTGCGAAAATTCATAGTCAACGCGAAAGTTTATTAGATGCTCTTTGCTGCCTGGCTGTTTGTGTCCATGTCCATGTCCTTTGTGTTTGTTGCCTCTTCCACGCCGGCAGAATTTTAATTTCCGCCCGGCGCGTGTGGCACGTGGCCGCACTGTCAAGGAAGTCAAAGCCAAAAGAGGTGCCTTTTGAATTACAGCCAAGTGCCAGGTCCTTTGTGCCGGCGCACCGTAGGCGTTTCGCCATCAACTTGTCCTCTCCGTAATTATGGCCCCAGCTCTAATTAAAAGTCAAAATAGTTGACCTTGGCGCTTGGCCCCATCCACGAGTGTCTATGCGGCTCTGCGAATGTACAAAAAAGAGGGGCCTTGGGGGCCTGTTTTTCGACGCATTCGAGCGTTCAATGCACTTTAAATATTTTGTACAAATATTCCTACCATCCCCATCATTCTTAACTATTCGGTGGGGTTTGATTCTATTCGATTCTATTCTATTCTGTTCTGTTACCCTTGTTAATGCTATTGTTGTACAACTTTTGTGCAAAATATTTTACGCCCCACAATTTCCTGGAAATCTACATCTTCCTTTTTTTTTTCGTGTTTAGACAGGCGGACACACACACAGTTGGAAAGAATGGCTATTGGCAGGCAGCCATGGCCCAAAGCCTTCTCTTTTGGTTTCTTTTTTTTGCCCCATTCGGTATTTGCAGCTTTTGTTTCGATTCGCAGGCCCAGCGGACAAATTTCTATTACCAAAACTTTGTATGTACTCTACAGGGATATAAAACTGGTATAAATCGCTGGCCATATCGAGTATCAATTTCCCAATGAATGTGCGAACAGTTCCGGAGGAGTACATGCAAATTACTGGAAGGAAGATCCCCTCGTACTTTTATGCAGATTTCCTGAAATGAAAATCTCTTTGATCTAGTTTTGGGTCAATGGGGAAAGTGGCTTATTTAGATGGAGAGAAATGCATATAAATATAGTCCAAAAATATCTTTTTTTGTGGATTTATAGATGCTTTTTTTTGGCACCAAAAGGCTGTTCAATGATTACCAAAAGCTTTTCGTTCTACAGAATGTATATGGCACCTAAAAATGTATCTTTCTTGCACCTAAATCTTCCCCTTCTACACGTAAAGTTCATACAAAATGTATCCTCCATAGAGCATTGGCCCTTCGTTGCTTTTTGGCCGGCAAAGATTTGCTCAAATTAATACTTAAAATGCGCTGCGTTGTCAGGCTGGGATTTGTCTGGCTACACTGCCTGCCAAATGGGAAAAATGTTCGCTCCGCCGATTCCATTTTGGCACGGATTGCATAACAAATGCTCCAGGTCGAGGAGCAGGACACCAGGGAATGGGAATGGGAATCACGAGACGGCTTTGAAGCTAGGAAAAAGGCGTCGGATCCAACTAATTTAATGTGGAAATTCTTGCAATTAAAGAAACATCAAGTGGCAACGGCAGAAGGGAAATTTCAGCTCAGAATACTTGAAAAAATGAATCATCTCAATGGAGTATTTAGACAAGAAGATGCCGTAAGTGGAGGGGAGCATGCATGTGGAACTCGAGATGGTTTTGCAACTCGAAATATAAACTGAAGTAGGCAATTAGCAGCCCTTTAACTGGAAAGAATAAAAGCCAGGCTAAATAGCTCAGGTAAATGCTCGGAGTTCTGGCTAATTGCAGGCCATTGAGGCTGAGTGGGCTGAGGGGGGCTGAGGGCTGAACTGGTTAAAAACTTTTCACATTTCACATTCGGAATGGCCGTCGAGTGGCCAACAATAAAGGCAGACAATTTCAATGACTGGCACACATTTAAGGCAGAACAGATACGAGTATCCTATAGATAGATGTATAGATAGAGCCGAGATATAATTTGAAGATGTTCACAAGTGTGCCACAACTGCCAAAAAGACATGAAGGTTAATTGCGTTGCACTATAGCTGGGGGGCGTGGCATGGCATGGCATTGCATTGTATCTTGTATCTGTACGAGCTGTATCTGCATTTGAGCATCTTGTGTGCGCTCGTGTGCTCGTGTGCTTGTGGAAAATAAATTACATTTGTGCTGGCTGCCAAGAAAATTGAAAAATTTTGCTTGGCTGGCATGCATTTGGCCTGGAGCGGCAGCGGCAGTGGCAGCGGCAGCAACTGTCGCCCAGAGATGCCGCAGCCCTTCTCTATATGTTTCGGTGTGCACCTTAATGCATATGCGAATCAACTGCGAGGGAAAGTGCAATTTCCAGACAATTTCTGAATAATTCCGCCCCCCCCTGCCCACCCCCCGTTCGATTCGCAACAATTTGACACAAAGCAATTAAAAACAAAAACTGCTCGCAAATGGCAACATTTTTGGCAGCACATAAATACATTTTAAATTGCAATTTCGTGTGGGCAGGCTTAACCAGGAATTTAAGATTGTGGCATGCCCCCTCAGAGAGGAATTTCTGGCAAATTTCAAAAGTGCTAAACTAGGGTTTATCCTGTGTAAGCCAGAGCCTCAATGAGAGCTTCTGCATTGGATTTTGTATTCAAGTACAGCCCCCCTGATCCCTCAGGCCCCACTTTCGAAGAGCGACTTCTTAATCGGTATTCTTCAAATAGATGAAGTATAAATGTACTTTAAAACTGTTTTTCCCATCCCCAAAGGGGGTTACGGGAAGCACTATTTCTTCCAAACGATTGTATCGCCGAAGCTGTTAATCGATTCTTGAGGATTGCTCTTTGCTACGTGTCTGGCCGTGGCCGTGGAAATGTTGCGCGAAAATAAAATGCATTGTTTTTTAAGCACCTACCGTGCCTGCCACATGCTGCACTATAATTTATACTTAACACTTGCTATTTTGTTGTTGTTGTTGCCAGTCCCACGGCTGGTTCGTTAAGGGCGCTGCGGAGTGAGTGAGAGAGTGAGTGCGAGGCGTGGCACGTCGCTTTATTGGCCATTCTTGGGGGCAACTATTCTGCACTTTGCAGAAACTTTTTATGCCACTTTTATCTGGCAACGCGTAAATATTCGTTAAAAGTTGAAATTTAATTTTATACCCTTGGCAATGCTGGGTGGGCGCCTCTCTGCTGCAAGTCCGTGCTGCAAGTCCGCGCTGTTTCGTCAAGTGCAGTGCCAGCCAAATAAATTTCACTTGCACCTTGGCTGGGGGCGGGGCGTGGCACGTCGTCTGCGATGCGATGGGTTTCGTTTCTGCTTTCAGATATCTCAAGACCCGGGCTCTGGCTGCTTGTTGGCATTAAATTTATGTCTTAACATAAATAAAGCTTTTCTAAACAGTTTACGCGCTACGTGTACACTCTTCCGGAGCAGGGCCCGTACCCGTACCCGTACCCGTATCCGGATTAGTTCGTCCAACCGGCGCATCTTCATTTGGCTTCCTCTTCGGGTCTCCTTCAATTGAATACGAGATTACGTCGTTTAGATAATTTCATTGAGATAAATTCAAAGCAGCTGTAATGGCATTTAATATTTATTATTATTACTATTATTATTAATCCGCATGCGCAGGCCTCCCCGCCATTGGAGTTCTTTCCGCATTCCGGTAGGGACCGCCCCTCTTTGTTTGTCTAGGAAGTTGTCGTCCTGGTCGTCCTGGTCGTCGTCATCGGTTCAATGACTTCATCTCTGGCCCTCCATTATTGATGTCTTTGTCTCGTTTATGTGTCAACAACAAACGAATTCGCATAAGCAGAAATTTCATTAGGCTAACCATAAAAATTGCTCGGCCTTGGATAATGATCCGCCACGAAACAGAAATCAATTTTTTTTTTGTAGCCAAGGAGATGGAAAAAGTTTTCCCATGTGCCTGCGCAACGGTTTAATTCGACATCAAGTTCTGTTCTCCAAAATGATGATTGATGGAAATTTCATATGATACTTGAAAGGTGGAATCCCCATCCTATTCCCACGCAAAATCTATTTCCATCCTGTGGAAAAAGTCATAACTTTTTGTAATGAAAAAACTTCATCTGGAAAATTGTAATATATTCCCACCATTTCCCCAGTCTTTTCCCCTTGAAATTTACATTACTGCGGCACTCCATTCCAGGTTAATTACGGCCCGGCCACATGCCGTGTTTATCATTTTGAGAAATTGTCATAATTGATTGTCATTTTGCGGCAGGGGCCATGCCACTCAGGTCTTCAAAAAGTTGCCGCCATTACCATTTCCATTAGCGATTTTCGGCAGTAATCGTAATCGTATTTTTCAGAGGCATTTCAGATGTCAGAGCATCAGTTTTGGCCGGCTAATTATCAACAGGGGGAACGTGTTGGCCAACTGTTTTGGGCTGTCAAAACTTGTGCAATTTATATTAAATTACGTTCGAGTGAAAATCAATTTGAGATTCCAATTCCATGAAATCGGCTGGCCACAATTTTTCATTCTTTTTCCCCCACTTTTTTTCTGGGGCTTTAATAAGTGGCAGGGGGGGGGCCCTGGTCGAGGGCGAGTTGTACGAGTAGTAAATTATTTGGCGCTGTTCTAGCTGCAAGGCGTTTCCAAGTTCAAAAATATTTTTATAATTTACAGTTGACAGCCACAACAACAACAACAGAAACAGCAACAGCAACAATGAAGCAAAATGTTTGCAAAGAAGCTGCCCCAACGCTCGGCTCCACTCCACTCTCCTCGGCGCGGCTCAGCGAACAAAATAAATAGTTGTGCAGGTGGTGTTAATTGAAAAACTTTTACAACACTAATTAAAAGTTTCTAAACAAAATGCCATGGCTATGCCGAGCTCTTGGGATTATATGAGGCTGAGCCACCATCAGGCTTCGCTCCATCGCTCCATCGCACCATCGCACCATCGCTCCGTGGGAGACTGTATCGCTGTTCGTATTTTTGTTTCTTTATTGGAGCGAAATATGGCAAATGTGTCGAATTGATTGTGGATTGCCCCCGCGCGAGTGGTGTGAGATAATTAAAAGAGCAAAGCAATACATAATTGATGAGTGGGTGGGAGGCAATTGGCAAAGTGCCGCCCGTCTCGCGGCCCCAAAAAGTAGGCTACGTTTTTTGCGATTGATTATTGCACTTGGCCTGCGATTGATGGAGATGGAGACGCATATTTGATGAGTGTTTCGCTTTGTGCACTTAAGTGGGGATTCTTTTGAATACAATCAACCAAAAGACAGGGCCTAATCCCTCACTATCGCGTTTGGTGAGAGGGTTTTGCCTCACCCAAAACCTACTTTAAATAACTTAAAGGATAAACTAATTAAGCAGCTTCCCCTCACACACTTTACCCCCCCGCACCCCGTTTTCCTTGCACAAAAACTACGAAATCAGAAAACCAAACAGAGAGCTTTAACCAACAAAAAAAAGAAACACAAACAAACAAACAGACAGACGAACAGACGAGCGAAAACAAAGAAGAGAGGGAAACCCCAAGTGCTTGTCGACAATGCGTTTAATTTCCTCAACATCTTCCTTGCCACTTGCCGCTGCCACTTGCCACAGTTCCTGCTTTGGACCGACCGTGACGGTCACTTTCTGGCTGAGTTGTCATATTCTCCGTCAGCACCGACGAGAACTGACCAGATGAAAATGAAACGACAGAAAAGCCCGTGCGGAAAAGTACGGAAAATATTTTATTTCCATTGTCCAGCTGGGAGGAGCACCACGTTTCAAATTTAAAATAACTTAAACGACTTGAAACAAGTGACTGTTGGTGTTGCGGGCAGGCGGGCTGACAGGCCGGAAGTCTGGGGCAATAATAGAAAGCACACCCAATTTACCTAAAAAATAATTCACTGGGCGCAGCACGAGCCAGCACCTGGCTCCGCTTTCAGCCTGCTTCCTGTGTCGTCTTTTGCCCCTGATGTCTCGCTGGGCTGTCAACAAAAAAGTGCCTGAAAAAAAACACAAGACATTTTTATATTCCATGTAGAGACAGGCAGGGCGCAGGTGGCACGGCATGCACGAATGGCCGCTGCTCTCCGGCCATATACAGGACATCATCGAGTCGCAACCCAGGCTCAACTTTTCCGTATTCATTCAAGGTTAGGGGAGGACAAAAGGGAAAATTTCCATGCCGAACTTGAAATGATAATCTAGGTAATGGCCAGGCCGTTTGGCCGGAAATGACTTAGTGTTTGTTGGGGAAATTAAGCGACAGGCAAGGCCAGCGGAAGGAGGTGTAATGAATTTAATTGAAAAGTTCGTATATCACCGGGTCTTCGTCTCCGTCATCATCTCCGTGTTTTGGGCAAATGTCGGGCAATTGTTCGAATCCCCAAAAGTGGCCCCCGCACGCGCCACAAATTGCCACACAGGGCCACAAATCGCGTTAAATAGGCCGCAGGGAGTGCCTTTTTTTTCGCTGTTCAATAATAATTGCTCGGACTAAACAAACATATAATTCTGCTAGTATTATAATTAATTAACAAGCCCCGGCGTTGACAGATACATTGGGAGATCAAACAGCGTCCTTCGGCATAGATACAGATACGGATACGGATGGGGTCGTGTGTTAGATAAATGTTTTTCCAGATAGTTCCCCCGAGTGCCGTTTACCATGTGCGATGAATGGGGACAGTGGGGGCGTTTCTATGGGTCGGGAAAAATACATTTCTACTAATATTAGACATTGGCAGTGTCATTTTTCATGCACCAAAAACCCTCCGGCTGAAAAATAGCGCCATGAGAGCCCAGCAAGTTCTCGATTTTTTGTTTGAATAGGTAAATTATGATACGATTTATGGGTATCACAGGACTTGCATGAATATTTATGCACGATAATCTATAAAACAAGGCAGGCCATAACTCGGGGCAAGCCAAGAGGGGCAAGCCCCTCCTTTTGAGGCACATTTCCACAAGTGGCAGCAGATCTAGCTCATTGCACGATGAGTGGCACAGACATACTAGAGAGCCCACTAGAGAGAGGGGTAATCATCTTGGCAGTTGGCAGCCGTACAGAGGATGCACAGAGGTAGAAAAAAAGCTGAGAACTCACCGGGCACGAGCATAAATTTAGCCATAAAAGAGCATTTAAGATAAGCTTGCATTTATGGTCGTTAAAATTCAAAATGCCATTTAAGCGGAGAGTGGGGCGCCCCAAACAGCATGACTTCGCGACTCGGGGCGGTGCATAAAGCGGACGATGTTGCAACGGATGCGCCAAGTAGGAAAAAGCGCAAGCCATTTACCTAATACGCTAAATATTCAAAATCACATTGGACCTGGGGATTGAGATTGGGATTGGGATTGGGATTGGCCATGGTTATGGCACTGCCAGACAACATTTTATGCTTGCCAGAAGAATGAAACACAGCCCAGAGCCCACACAGATACAGATGCACACACACACACACACAGACACACACACACATCGGTAAGCTTTATGCTGGCAGCGATAGCAGTTTAGTGTCGTTGATGTTAATTTTTGTTGCCACGGAGTAGGAGTAGTCCTCACCTGACAGAAGTGCCACAGCCAAACATCATCATCGTTGCAGCCTCAATTTTTGCTGACTTTTCGCTCGGCGTTACGCTCGATTGAGTGCACAATTTCATTAACCGTATGTGCCTCAAAGGGGGTCAGAGGTCCCCACAGAGACGGAGAGACGGAGAGACAGTCCGGGGTCTAGAGAGTGGCATCGAGCAGAGGGCTTGGCAAATGCAGTTAACAGAGTGTTGACAGCTGTGAGTCACTCGAGGCGTTCTGAGGCAAATGTATTACCAAAGATACACTCTCTCAGTCAAGGGTTCACCCGGGCTGGGCAGGAGATTGGGGCACAGCTGAGAAGGTACGATATAGTTGAGATATCTGTAAACATCTAAGGGTTTTCCTGGATTGCAGTTGTGGAAAACTATCATGAGATCTGGAAAACAATAGAGATGAAGTGTTATTCAGGAAAATACTATCTTAACTATGCAATTCCATGGGGTTTATGGACATCTCATATGCTTCAAACATTCCTTAAGTTGAGAATCTTAAAGAGAGCCTCCATTGCTGCTTACGGAAGACATTTCTTCAAGACCTCAATGGCATTCATTTAGGAAAAAGAACAGAAATTGGTTTCCCAATCACTAAACATTGGATTCTCTTCGCTTTTGGGTTTGAAAAGAGTTCTATGGAACACCTGGGTCCAACAAAATCGTACTTGACAAATTACATTGCAACACACACAAAAAAACGATATACTGGGGGGTTTTCCTGGATTGCAGTTGTGGAAAACTATCATGAGATCTGGAAAACAATAGAGATGAAGTGCTATTCAGGAAGATACTATCCTAACTATGCAATTCCATGGGGTTTTTGGACATCTCAAAGGCTTTAAACATTCCTTAAGTTGAGAATATTAAATAGAACCTCCATCGCTGCTTAAGGAAGATATTTCTCGACAGTTTTAATGCAATTTCTTTAGGAAAAAGAGTAGAAAGTGATTACAGATACACCAAATATTGGATTCTCTTTGCTTTTGGGTTTGAAAAGAGTTCTATGGAACACCTGGGCCGTCGTACTTGTCAAATTACATTGCAACACATACAAAAAAAAAAACTCAACCTCAAATTGCATAATCAAAAAAGCCAAAAGATTGAAAAATTTTTTTGTTTTTTTGCGGCTTTTGCGGTCACATTGCGGAATTGGTTTGTAATTAGTTTTGCAGTGCGGGTTCATTGAACCCTGTCTCCGGCCCTGTCACTCAGTCAGCCAAAGCCAGGCCCAGATTTGGATCCAGAGCCAGACGTAGAAAAACTTGTGACGCCACGGCATTGGGGCCTGTTGGATTCCCTCACAATTGCCGCACAAAAGTATGCCACACACAGCCTTTGAAGTGCTTCTGAATGGGTGTGTAAATGGGTGTGTGAGTGCGAGTGTGAATGCGAGTGCGAGTGCGTTATTCATGATGGCAATGCCTTTGCTGTTTGTGGCTTTTGGCATGCCACAAAAGTTATGCACTAACCGATGCTCGGCACTTTGCAAATTTATGCTCGGCTTTCGTTCGACTGTCTGGGCGAGCGCTTTTAAATGTGTTTTTTGGCAAGGCCCAAAGTTGCTGGCAATTGAAAAGTTCCTGCCGGCGGCGGTCCACTTGGCCAATAACTTTTTAAACGCTTTGGCAGGCGCAGTGGCAACAAATTTGGTCACAGCTCAGAAGCTCCGAAGCTCAGAAAGTCTTCAAAATACATGTGTCCAAAATAAATAATCTTGGGCCGGCTCAATTGTCTGTCTCGCAGTCGCAGTCGGTCTGAGTGTCTGAGTGTCTGAGTGTGTGTCTGCATCTCTGAGGATACATATGTGTGCTGTGTTTGTGTGCGAATCAACACCATTTGTCGTTTGTCAAGTGACAATTGAATGCAATGACTTTTGCCAAATTGATTCTCGACAACAGCAGCAGCAGCAGAGGCAGCAGAGGCAGCAGCAGCAGCAGTAACTGCAACAACTAAGGCGACAATGAATCCAACTACCGAATGGAAGACAGTTTTCCGTCTGCATTTCCACAGACTCCTGCAGATCCGCAGTCCTTATGTATGTCCTCCTGCTGGGTCGCATCTGTGTGAATGGGTTTCGTTTCATTTCATTTCATTTCGTTTCGTTTCGTTCGCTTAGCCTTGAGTTGTGCCAAAATAAATGGCATATTAAGTATACGCTCAGTGGCACCTGTGACGGGTGCCAACAAAGGCCAGGGCACATAATATACGAGTGCGTATGCGTAATGGATAATGATATTAAAAAGAAATGGATTGCCGCCTCAAAAATAGAACAAAATGCCCCGAAAATAGAACAAAATGCCCCGAAAATAGAACAAAATGCCCCGAAAATAGAACAAAATGCCCCGAAAATAGACCAAAATAAATCAATAAGAGTTACGCAGTAACACAACCGTGAACTAAATCATTTAAACGATCCCTATATTGGGAGCATTTGTCTTGCAGAATGTGAACCATAAACAGTGCAATTCTTGCGATATTTTGCCACTTGCTTTCACCTGTTTTTCATGGGCCACAAATCAAATCTGTTCCTCCGATCACATCCGAAATTTACTTCCCAGAGAAGTGGGATGCACTTCCCGTAAAGGCAAGTCTCCAAGATGCTCCAAGTAATCAAATTAAAAGCAAAAGCTGTACTAATTTGCATCCGGCCCTAGAAAAGCAACTCTCGAGCCCGCACATATCCACTCGAAACTTCCTTAATGAAGTTTGAGATGCCTTGAGCCGACCCCCACCGGTAAGACAGCATCTGTCTGGCCCTCCTCGAGAGTTACTTGCAGCTTGGAGGGCTTGCCATAAGCGTTTCATTAGTGCCATATCATGTGGCCATTGAGGGATTCCTTCGGACCACAGTAAACACCTCAAGATTTTAAATAAACACTCGCAATTTAAATGGCAAGCTGCAGTGGGTCGTGCAGTGGGTCGGGTTGGGGGGCGGAGAGGGCGCCTACGAGCTGCGACCTTCAAGCAGCCACTTGGCAGCTACCAGTTGGCAGTTGACTCCCAGCATAGCCTCGTCATTACCGGCTGCATAAATATTTACCAGGTACATAGAACATGCACATATAGAGGCCAGGACTAGTACCGCACTTGGGCTCATAAATTGAGCGAGTGGCAAACACAAATACGAATGCAAACATGGCCTGACATCGACACGGATGACGACCCCTAGGACGGAGCTCCTTTGGGATTCGCCTTTCGCGTGGAGATGTTTAATCGCGTTAATTGCCGAGAACTTGTTACCTTGACACCATCCCGGCCAACTAGGAAATCTGGCTTTCTTTAATTGCCACGCCTCCGGCCGCGAAACTTCTTGAGGCCGACTGTCTATTTCGACGGCGACTTAATCCGTAATTAGAGGAGGTTCTCTCCTGCGAGATGGGCCAGGGAATGGGCGACTTGTTGACTTTGTCGCGGTTTTTAATTGCAATCCATCGCCTGGCTCATATGTGTGTGTGTGTGGGGGGGCGTGTGTGGGGGCGCCTCTCGAGCACTCACTTGTGCACGACACGAAGTTATTAATTAATTTCTGCGGTTTTGCGCTGCTCATCAACTATTGGATTATACATTTATGCGGACCACTTTCCACGATTGAGCGATGTCTTTGGTACGCCTTGGCATCGTTTAACATCAGCTTTAGTTTTCCCTTTGCCGCATTAAAGTGGCCTCCACTGACTTATGTTTGAGCTGGAGCTGGAGCCTCTCCATCGGCCGACATTAACCAGAGTTGACAAGCCCTCGCCGCCCCCCGTATTCCCGTGTCTCTCATTAACTTTGCTTGGCCCGAGGCATAAGCCAGCCAGCCATCCAGCCAGTCGGCCACCTCCCAACCACATCCACTTATTGTTAATCCTCGACGGCCTAATGTTCAAATGTTGGAAAATTGAGCCGACAGCACGGTCGGGCTGGTCGGGTGGTAAAAGTAAAAGCGGGCCACAAACAAAAAGCTCGACAGAAAAAACGCAACTTTTGAGTGATGCTCGCTGCGCGATAAGCACCATCCGCATCCGCTAACCAGATTCCGCCTCAAACGGAGATGGTGTCCTGGGAAAGGCTTTCGCCGGGGGGCACTGTACAACAAAACTGAAGCCTCCCTTTTGGAATATATTCCTTATTTTGCCAGCAAGAAAGCTGCTTCGTTTCGCATTCGATGCTGTCTAGTGTTATTAGAGGAAGCGAATGGCGGCGGTTTCTAGGAGTTTGCGTGGGGGGCGTGGGGGAGCAGGGGTCGGAGGTCAGTGGCGCTTTTTGCCAGTCCACGACAAGCGGCACAAAAGTTTGTTTGTTCATTTGATGGTAATTATTGTAAATGGCGGCAGCGGCGCAGGTGGAAGTGGAGTTTTTGTCGGCTCTTTGATAAAAATGAGCCAGCACTTGGTCTGGGGTCCATGGTCCTTGGTCCTTGGTCCTTGGTCCTCGGTCCTCGGTCCCTTGAAAGCGAAAGCGCTTTGGGCGCTGATTGAGCAACCAAATAAATGCGCCAAACTTTGACAATAGCTGATGTTGTTGATAATAGCATAAGGATGATGTTCCCAGCACCACTCCACCGAATCAGCAGAATGCTGATGATGATAATGATGATGCCCCCCCCCTACTCCCTTTCGGTGTTCTCTGGGTGTTCTCTTGGTGTTCTCTGGGTGTTTATAGTATTCATGCTGCCTCGTTGCGTCGCGTCGGCCGGTGTGCTCTTCGGTGTCCTGTGCGCCCAGCGGCTAAAATGTGAAAAGTTGTCGCTACCAACTAGTTAATGGCATTTGTGTGTTGCCTCGCCGTGACGGGACCTCCCTGTCTACTGCGGTTTCAACCTCCACTGCCACTCAATCTGTTGTGGTTTCAATTCTCGAATTTGTCTAGGATATGCCCCTCTGGTGTCTGGCATATTTCTAATTGTGGACAACATGTGACGACTGATTGGTGCAGGAATTTCCCTAAACAATGGAACTACTGCATGGATGAAGATTCTCTCTCTAGTGCAGGATCTTTTTTAAAGCCCAAAGGTGATGTCTTAGCCCCCAGCTGAATGTCCAACAAGTTTAATTAGATTAGTTCATAGTAAGTTGAGAATGCCTCGACAATGTCTTGTGCGGATGTTTGTGGGGGAAAATGCAATAAAAGGGCATAATTTAATAAGCAAACAAATTAATGGAAATGACCACACAAAACATACCTAGCCGTATCTCCTGTCCCCCCAGTCCCACAGTCCCCCAGTCTCCCAGTTGCCAGTCCCCAGTCATAGTCTTGTCGTATCCAGCCAAGCAAATTGCCATTGATTGGAGCCCGGCATGGACCTGAAAGAGCCGAAGAAAGGAGGAAATATTTTTCTAATTTTGCGAACATGCCTCGAGGAGAACACAAGCAGACCCCTCCGAAGGGGGACTATCGTGTGTCGTTGTGGGTGTGGGCCCTGGCCCATATGCAAAGTAAAGAGCTGGAAAATCATGTTAACATTTCACATTACAGCTGCGGGGAGAGAGCCAATACCGAAGATGGCCAGAGGAGGACAGGGAGGACAGGCAGAGTCAAGAACCCAACAGGAACTCATTCAATTTTCGTTGCAAAATAAGAGAATAAAGAAATCTTCTACTGGACATTATAATTTTATAAGAAAATTGCAATGTTCGAAGGGCGGACCACATCGTATTGAGAGTCTTTCAGGCAGACGTAGACCATAGACAGGGACTGGCGGTCGTTTAAAGGGGGAATTTTCCGTAATGGAAAATGGAAAATGGCGGCTCGGGAGGAGAGCAGGATTGTAGGCGGTGTGCACTCCTTCTTCTGGGCACCTGGTGTCAGTTTTATGGTTTTATATTTTCATTTCCGCTGCTCTGGCTCATAAATGGAATATACGACTTCCGGTTTAGTTTTTCATGTGCAATTTTTGGGGCACCCGGTGCCCCGTGTGGTCTGCAGACTTTGAAGGTGAAATGAAAGTTTTAGCAGCTATGAAAACGGTCATTGCATTGCCGTTAAACTTTCCCCCACCCCCACCCTCAGAGCAGACCCTTGGATAGCCCCTTGGACAGCAGGTTGGCTGAAAGTCAGACACATCATTTTGGCTTAGCCCTAAATACTCCACCGAAATGCGTGTGAGCCACGGGAATGTTACCAACCTCTCTCCTTCTCTCTCTCTCTCTCTCTCGGTGTATCTTTGTGTCGCTGCAGGTATCTTTTTTTTGTTTGTTTGGAGGGTTCGTTGCTGCTGCTGTTGTCCTCCGTGTGCATTGTCTGCATTCATTTGCCGAGCTATTGGTTTTTGTGAGGGTTTTTGTTTGCTTTTTTCGTGTTGGTGGTCAGACATTGAAACAAGTTGAGAAAATAAGCTGATGTCTGGCCAGCAGGAAAGCAGGAATGCGCTGCGGGTGGAGGGTATCAGAAAGCAGGCATCAGTGAAAGGATTCCGATTCCATTGAAGACTTGTACTACCTTCCGATTCCAAGGGTTCTCATATGCCCCCAAGCTGTAGCGCACTCCATAGTAATAGTAATCCTTATGGAATAAAGTGCATATAGAAAACATATACAACTGACGCCGAACTGGAGGTGAATGGCACTCTAAGACTCTCTGGCGACATAATGAGAAGCGCTTCGGTGGGTTTTAGTGCCGGTGATTTGTTAGATTGCACCTGATTGCCCAAGGAATTTCGGGGGATATTCCCTCTCAAAAATGGGGACATTAAATTTGTACTTAAACCCCATCACGGCGGAGTTAGCCCTAATTTATGGCGCTCCGATAAAAGGCTGCATAAATTATGGACTAATTAGTTGTCGGATAATCAAAGCTGTTAGTCTACAACTAATTTGACATATTTGCGCAATTAATTATTTCCCGATAGAGGCCTTTTTTTGTGAAAAACTGTTTTCATTAAATTATAACCAAACAAAAAAAGGAAGGGAATGATGAGTCCCGGACATAACATACCGTACGTTTTAGTACCCTGCCATATTGATAAATTTGCTTCGAAAGGACCTATTAAGAGCGAACCATACCTTCTTGAAGAGTACACGAAAAAGTAGCAAATATCATAGCTTAAATTAGTTATATTCTAGCCATAGATGGTTAAGTCCTTATCTCGGTTAATCTGTATTAAATGTACAAATTGAATTAGCCCTGATTTATTTTTGTGCAGTGTTTTTTTCCAACTTGAAAGAAATGAAATGCAGCCACAGGCCCCCCTTTCAACTCTGCCTGAAAGTAGGGAAAAGGGCAAGTTTTTAATCTGATAAAAATCGCCAACATTCAAACACAAAATTAAATTAAAACTTTCTTCTTTTGGGCACAAACAAATATCGAATTGGCAGGGAAAAGGGGCAAAAGAGGGGAGTCCGGGAAGCAAATAAATGTATTAAATCAATACAAGTTCCTATTGGCCTGAGCCTGGGCGTGGGCCTGGCCCTGGTCCTGGGGTTTGGGGCCCAATGAAGTCTGCCATTGGACTCTCCAAATCAAAAGTGATAAATCTAAACGGGACGTGTGCGTGTGCTCTCAACACTCACAGAAATTGAAAACGAAGAGGGGAACGAGTCCCGATCCAAAAGGACATCAGCGCCGAGGCAAAGGAATCCGAAGCGATGTACAAGTCGAATGCTGCCGCTTTTTTGAGCTGCCGAAACTATAAATTTTATTTTCGTTGAGGGGATGCCAATTTCAATGACACTTTAATTTAAATTCGCTCAAACGCAATTGCTGGTCGCAATCAAAAGGGAGCCATGGCTCACCCCCCCACCCGCCCAATTCGGAGCCACTGCGAACCACTGATGGGGAAAGTGGGGTTGGCGTTTCCATTGAGCAAGTTGTCAAATTGTTTGAATTTATTTATTGACTTGGCTGGGCGGCGGCATTTGCATTCCATTCGTTGGAGACTTTTGACTCAGTTCCGTTCCGTTTCATTCCTGTCTTTCTGCAAGACCAGCGCCTGAGGCAGCGGATGTGTAAGCTCACGCTCTTCCCATGCCATTCCCCTGCTCTCCTGCTCTCCTTCATTGCTTCTTTTGGTCTGCATAATGAAAGGCAAAGTGCTGCAGCACATTCTCCAAAGGGAGGGGCAGATATTGGGCTCGAAATGTTCAGCCAGCTACAGTGGTTTAGGGGATAGTTGTTGGGGGATTGTAGTATCTACAGGGGATCTTCCCCACTAACAGGGGATGAGGGTATTGGTTTGTGACTCGATTTCCAATGGATCAGTGGGGTCTGGTGTAAGATCTTGAATGGCTTAGAGCTCGTTCTACCCCAGAGCCTAGCCATCATCTTCCACTGCTGCTGCAGGTCGGTCCTGACATTGGTAGACTTTATTCCTTGAATCTATGCATTCTAGCAACATTCTATTACATCTTTCAGTCACAGACTTTCCTCTAAATGTATCCGATGACAGATGTTCCACTGTAAGCAATTGAATGGCAAGCGAAAGACCGAACACAGATACAAAAGGGTCAGGGGTGTCATGCCAAGATATGTATCTGTGTGTGTGTGTGCGAGAACCTTTTAACTTTATCGCATGCAACGGATTCCCCACACAGAGTATCTATGTGTGGGTTAAGTAAGACTGGTGAATGGCATTTGTGTGTGTGTGTGTCACGCACGTCTCACTTGGCCAGAGCCAAGCCTTTGTTGGTGGCGCTGGATGCGAGTTTCAGTTGACTATTTAATAAATCCCCAGTTTTGTGGTCAGCATACCAAATTAATGCGATTTACTTTGCCCGAAACCACACACACACACACACACACACACACACACACACCAGCAGCACCAGTTGCAGAGAGGGAAAGTGTTGCCAATAAAGAAAAGAAAAGAAAGGAAAAATTCATTTAATTTATTCTAAAGATTAGCTATTCATTTCACTGTTTTGCCCCAAAAAAACGCCACACTCTGTGTGTGTGTGTGTGCGAGTCGATGGAGAATTGTTACACCCTCTGGACTTTTGGGGCAAGTGCGGAATTTAAATTTTCCCTCGCCAGTTAGCAGGTGCACGAGTGTGGCCCGGAACAGGACTTGGCAACTTGCTCCTGGCACGTGTTTGACTTATGCACAGGACAAGCACCAAAGTTTAAACTTTGCCCAACACCAGGCTCCACAAACAGTGGGTTTTTCATCACCCCCAAATCGACTTAATGATGTCCTACAGATATTGTGGGTAATATATATTATATATCATCTCTGATAGGGTGATTATATCGACAAAACATTCATCTCTCATACTCAAAGATGTGCCTTCCATCTTTACTGCCTTCAGGCCCATACAACCCTCTACCCTGATGATTCCAGGGTACTGCAACAGTCTCGTACAATGCACAATGGTCAAAAGGAAAAAACTTTTCCAAGTACAATGCCCACACCGGACACTAATGCCCAGGCAAGTACCCAAGATCAGGTCGAGGTCGGAGTCGGGGTCGAGTCGGGTCAGGGAGCTGCGGACAGTTGTCCAAAATCGTGGCCCATATGCTAGCAAAAGCTCAGGGAAACCGGAGCATTGGGGGGGGGAGGGGACTCTCTGCGGACTCTCTGCGGACACTCTCAACACCGAGAAATTATGCTAATTCCTTGGAATTCCTTACACATTTATATTATTTATTGTTTTCCTTTTTCGGACCCCTGCTTTCTTTTCCATTTTCTATTTTGCCAGAGTTGAAAAGAAGTATTCAAAAGTATTTAGAGTCTTGACAGTTTTTTTCCTGCGTTTCCTGCGGAGGGGACTTGCCAAACTTTTGGTGACTTTCATGTGTACTTTGCCGCGGGGTAAAGTATGATTTCTTGATAAAAGTTGACTGAGTCAGGGGTTTCTGTGGTCCGACCATCGGAGCGAAGTAAAAATAGGGCTCAAAAATAGCTGTGAATCGTTAATTCTAATTTAATTAACCAACCAGACTGTCAGTCGTCACTTGTGTCATATTTCAGTGTTTCAGAGTGTGTTGGGGAAAAGCAATCTCGTGTCTCATCAAGTGGCTCAGCCATTTTGCAATCAGGCTGCGGTCTCGGTCTGTTGAGCACTCAACAAGGCTGTCTACGAGATAACCTGGCCAATGCCAGGCAGCAGCACACAACGGGCCAAGACGAATCAATTAAAATAATACTGAGACGCACACAGACAAAGGCAGATCAACACGCAGCTTAGGCCAAAGTCCACTTCAGTCAAACTATTACATAATTAAATCACAGCCCCTCACACGCACACACTCACACACACACACACACACATGTCTCTATATATGTCTGTACACTCATAATAAATGGAGGATTATGTTAATCAAGCAGAAAAACAGACACGCACCCGAAAAGAAAGAGAGAAAGCTAAATAAATGAATGAATAAATGAAACATTTTATTAATGGTTTACTTCTTTCTTTGGCTGCTGCTTCTTCTTCTTTTTGTTGTCGCTGTCCCCAAAGGCGGAAAGAAAAGTTTCAACAAAAAAATAATACCTAAAAAATACGAAAAAAGGCAGGCCATAAGCATTTAGCTTTGTTTTCGTTTGCTTAAATAATTCATTAAATTAAGTGTGCGAAACAATCAATCAAGTCGCATTTATTTTTTTCGGCCAACGCAATGATAATGAAATCCAAAGATTTCCTTTTGATTTTCCGCTCATTATAACCGAAAAGTTTTTGTCTCTCCTTTTTTGAGATGAAATTTAAGCTGAAATATTTGTTGTGTGCCCGGGACACATTTTACGGCGCTGCACTTCGGCCTTGGGGTAACTTTTTGCGACAAGCTCCAGGCAATTATGGGGGGGCGGGGAGCTGCCAAAAATCCCGAAAACAATTCTTATAAATATTTTCCAAGAGAGTTGGCTTTGGTGTCAATGACAATGTTCGTTCAGGCCATTCCCTCAAAGAAATCGCTCGTATTGATCCAATCAGACAGTCCAAGCTAGACTCCAAAATATATGTTCTATATGCATTAAAACTTGAACATTTTTCTGGTTATTCCTCGCTCCTATCTCCTTTGAGGCGGATATCTTTGTCGTGTTCTCATCCTTGTCGTCTCATAAACAGTTGCAAGTTATTGACGCAAGATTTCCCCAGACATTGACGTCTGTAGCAGGATATGGCTACACATATGTGTGAGTGTGTGTATCTGTGAGGGCTGCTGGCATGACACTGAAGCCAAAAGAATGTCATTTTTCGACTTGTTTCAGCAGGATGCCATGATCAGCAGAAACCCCATGGAAAAGGGTTCGTACCGAATCCAGGACCAGGAGTAGACCTGCAACTAGAACTACCTTTAGTAAGTGGAAAATTACCTACTCTATGAGTAATAAAGTCCGACTGGAAAGGCGAGTGCCAAGGGCATAGTTAAGTCCCCCCCCCATCATACACAAAGTCATCTGAGGGAAGGCAACAAATATGTGAAACAAATGTTTGCCTTGTGCTGCAGCTTCTTGTGCCACTGCCGCTGCCGCTCCGCTTACTTGCATTTTTAGCAACATTTTCAGCAAAAATAATATATGTGCAGAGAGCAGCAACAATTTTGGGGGCCAACCTTCCGCTCGCCTTCGCTTGCCTTTCGTTAAGCATCAAGTTTCGGTTTAGTTTATAAACGTTAACAAATAGTTGCCCATGGTCCAGGCCCGGTGATTTTTCAGCAAACTTATTTACTGTGCAAATAGTTGCACTCGTTATAAAGTTAGTTACTCGAGTGGAGTGCCAAATAAAATGCCATACCATGCCATGCCATGCCATGCACTGCTTTCCTTTTTCTGGTATTTTCGGGTGTTTTTCTTCTCTTTTTTCCCCCTCCCCTCCGTTCTCACGTCTCACTCTCATCTTTGTGCATTCTGTGTTTTGTTAAATATTTTGCGACTTTGTGGCCTGTGTTGACTTTGAGCGCAAAAGGCGCTGCGGAACAAGCATATTTCTGTAAAGACGAGGAGGGTTCTGCTTTACAGAACACAATTTCTGTGTAATAAATTAATTTTCACTACAAAGAAAAGACCTGCAAGTCGGGAAAAATCCTCACTAATTTGCCAAACAGTCTGCAAGAGAAGCGCCACCTGAATACATAATTCCATACATCATCTTGAGCGATTAAATAGAATTTACATGAGTGTGATGTCCTGTTGTGGAAGGGATATGGAGTCCAAGGAAGGGTATGTAACCCTTTTAAATTATCACTGATAAATAATAGACATTCTAGTCCATCCTTTCCCCAGCCCCCAACCAGCTTCTATCATATATGCTGCACCCCTACATCAGGTACCTCGCCGTCGAGCCCTTCTCCCATTGTGGGGCCCATTCTGAACATGCGTCTCGAATATTTTTTTATTGGCCTGCAGCCTGTGATTGCCGCTGGGGAGGCTTTCAATTATTTAAGGTCTTTATAATCGAATAATTAAAAATGAAAAATTAACGCATGCAAAATGCATTCTCAACTCGAATTTACAATGGCCGCCGGCCGAATGGAGGGTGGTTGGGCTGAAAGGGTCTGCAGGATATGCCAGTAGACCTCCAACTTTCATTTCATTTTTCCTTATTTGCCTTTCGCGGCCAACTCGGTCTCTGTTTTCGGCTCTTTGGTGCGGCGCCTGTTGCCCAAACACTTTGAACTCGCACGCACAGACAGGCGCATACATGCACAGACATGCACAGACATGCACGTGGCTGCACATGCAGTTCACGGGTAAAAATAATTGGAAGATATTCCGCATACTTTATGGTCAGCCAGACGGAGAAACGGAGTACTAGAGAGCCAGAGACGGAGACGGAGTCGATCCGATTCGAGCCGTGGCGGACAGGCCAGGATGCGGGACCCAAATACATTTAATGAAAGCTGCCTGAGTAATTAAATACACGAGGACCCAAGTGGACATACATACTCTCTTATAAACATATTACATATGTATATGCCCGAAAGTATTGTTTGTTGTGTGCGAATACGTAGGACCCGTAAAGCGGAGGCTTGTACGCCCTTTAAGAAGAGTTTGAGTACATGAAACAATCTAAAATAATCTGGTGATAAGAGCAATAAATCCCGAATGGATTATTCTACAGAAGGTATACAATCTCCTTCGAATATTTAATATTCCTATAAATATAGCAAATACGAGTATATTCCCTACATTCTACCTTCTTATAGAGCATAAAGGCTTCACCTACACGCCCAGATACACAGATACACAGATTCGAGTATGTACTCTTGATGGCCATTTCATTATATTTAAAATACATTGAAGTATGCGAATTATTTATGGCATGCAGCGGCCGGCCGGCGACAGGGCCAAGAGATAACGGGATAGCCAGGGCGGGACAGCGCTCCATGTTCTTCGCTGACTTGGCTCTGGCCATGGTCTGTTGCCATTTTCACGCCCTTCCCTGTCACATTATCGGTTAGCCATTGACGCAGGCCCATTTGGCCCCCCGCCCTAATGCGTTAAAGAGTTCGTCTTAATGAGCGCCCAAAAGGGGGGCGAGAGAAAGTTGAAGCGGAAGTGGAAGTTAAGGAAACGAGAGTCTTACTCATCCCCGAAACTCAAACTATTTACGACTCTGTGCCATGCCTTTTGTTTGTACTTCAGTTTGAAATTATTTGCCGGATACAGAACGAGAGGAGAGGAAGGACAGAAATGTAAAGCTCGCCGAGTAGTGTCCGGCACAAAGGCATAAGAAAAATTCCAAACAAAACTTAATTACTTTGAACGGGGAAAACGAGAGTGGAACCGGGGACTGGATCCAAGGACAATGGACAACGGACAATGGACACCGGGAAACAGGAACAGGAACAAATTGGCCAAATTTGCTTGACTTGCTGGCAAGTTTGCATTCGTACTCGTATTTGCCCTTTCTTCGTTTTTATTAACAGAGCAAGGGTGACATTTTTCCCTGTTTTTCATTTGCTTTTCCTGGGGTTTCTCTTCTGTCTTTTTTTTTGTAACTTTTCAGTTACTTTAATGAGGGTTTAAGTATTATTTGCTCAAGGGTTGCCTTTGGCCTTTGTTTAACCGGGCGAACTCTCCTGCTGTCCCCATCACCCCACCCCCCCTAAGCACAAATACCTTGTCGCCGTAATTTAAGCGGGGCGGAAAAAAAGGGTTTCTTCTCCGAATTGTGTGTAATAATTTTTAATTTTAATTTTTAGTTCGTTGCGGCCAGAAAAGTTTTCGCTTTTTCTTATTTTTTTTTTAGTCACTTAAGCGGGCTTCGGGTCACCGGCAGAAGGTTGGGTGCAAATAAATGTGGCAAAAGCAAACTTGGTGGATCCGAGATAACCAAATGAGATGTTGGTCGAGATGTAAATGGCCACGGGGGAACTTATGACAAAAGCCGCCTCAGAGTCCGATGTCATTTGCCAGATTAGACCGTGCATTTGTGGGACAATTACAATTGAAATTTAGTGATTTTTTTGTGGGGGGGGGAAACCAAAAGGAAGCTCATCCAAAGGTTGGGGACTTTGTTGGTCTGCGGAACAAGTTTAAAGGAGAAGTCCCAGCCATCGTACTAGACTTTCCCTCCTTCATTGAAAACAGAAATGGCAGAAAATGTGGATATAGATCAGGAAAATGGAAAGTGAGAGCCCTTTCTTGCCTTCTATCCTGCTCTGGAAACCTTTTTTATAGCTACATGAATCCACTCCCTTTCCATAATTCGGCAAAAACCTATAGAATTTGTATCTTTCATCCATCCTCTCATTTCCAGCCCCTTGTCGAGGGAAACAAATGCCTTCAAAGTCCAGGACTGGACTACATTCCTGTACTGTTCATTTCCTTCCTGTAATCCCCCCAGAATCTGTATAAGAAAATCCAGAGGAAACTGCCATTCAGAATGTTATTCTATCAGGCGCTGTAAGCTCCATTGTTCCATAATATACATTGCTCAGCCGCTGCCAGAATCTCTTTAATTTGTGAACTGAAATGAAAGGCTTCAATCAGTCCGGATGGTCGGTATGGTATGGTAATGGTCTCCGTTCGACGAACATCAGTTCGTTGGCGCGGCCCGTTCTCGCCTTGATTTGATTGACTGTTTTCCAGTATAAATCACTCTGGGGCCCTGTCAGACGCATTGGTCAATCGATTATTTCAACAATCTTCTTTCTTGGCGAAACATTTCGACGGGCAAGCCGCTCTCCAGTGACACCCTCTCCACGTAATTATCATTATGATGAGATGCGGAATAATTTGCCAACAAGTGCACAAAAGGACCAAAAGATTGTTTGACATTGCCGGACATGGCGGCAGCCACAGCGACAGGGAGACATGGAAACATGGAGACAGAGAGACATAGAGAGAAAGGGAAAGAGAGAGTCCGAGTGCAGGGCGATGCATAAAAGTAAATTCCATTTTTATTAATTGTCCGCTTTCTTGTTTGTCCTCGAATCGGAGTCCGTGGAGCCGCCATTGAATTGCACTTGACTGATGAGGCCCACAGTGCGGCTGGGCGGGGGGGAGGAGAGACTGCAATGCCGCCACGACTGCAATGGCCGTGTCGAGTGGCGAAGCGCCCATTGAAACACTATCGAGTGTCGGTGGTCCTGTTGATTCCGAGGGCTTGCCAATTGCTCAGCCCAGGTCCTGGTCGTGGTCGTGGTCCTGGCTCAGGCCTTGTCCTGGTCCTGGTCTTGGTGCCTGGCCCTCGTTCTTTCAATAATTTGTGTGCTTTAATGAGGCGGCAAGGGCGGCAAGAGAGGCATCAGCTGCCGTTCCTGCCGCTTGTGGCAGCATAAAAATAATTTTAAATCAGCTGCATATTTACCCAAAGCCTTATTTGATTTTAATTGATTTTTTTCGCCAATGATATTTGCTTTTAATTTGCCATCGCCATCGCACAGATACTCCCAGAAAATCTGGCCCCCAAGCTGGCCATGATTGAAGTCTCAGCGGCTCTGGATGCACGTATTTGCCCATAATTCGACTGTTTGATCTGGCAAAAAACCTTCCTACATATACACATTGAAACATATAAATAATTCTCTCTGTGTGTGTGTGTGCGTATTTTAATTTTATTTGCTTTTTAAATGAAGCATCCATTGGCCCAAAGCGGGCACAACTGATTGTGTCTCCGCCCGAGGCATTCACAATCAGCTGGCTCTGGGTAGTTGCAATCCGTCATCCCCCCCTCCATCAGGGCACCCCGCATCTAGCCCCCGCATGTCAACGCGGAGGGAAAAATACCCCAATCACAACCCCAACAAAAATTAACCTCAATGCAAGTTATGCGTGCGCCGGCAGCGTATAAATAAGAAACGAAGTATCATCAAAAAAAAAAAAATACACAAAGTGAGAATTTCCATGTTTTTTTAATGGTGAATTTTTAAATACTCTTCCGAGGCAATGAATAAAGTTTTAAGGGCAATAATCCTTTTAAACCTGGGAGCTATGGAACCTAGAGAATCTCCAACAAGACATAGATCGAAAACTATAGGAATCCTTCATCCGAATCAATAATAATTTTCACCTGTTTATAGATAATATATAAATAGATTCCCTTTGTTACAAACTCAATGACAAAGTCGAAATATATACACTCGGAAATTTTGTAGCCGAAAAAAATAAAAGAAAATTTTATTTACTTTGTTTCTTTGCTCGCTCGCCCCGAGCTACTTAAGTTCTTGGCTTTCCTCTGATTTCCCAGACTTGTTGTTGCTGCTGCTGCTGCTGCCTGTGTATCATAAAATATTTGCGTTATTATGCTAGTAATTTTTTCCCATTTTTGTTCTCCCTTTCTGCGAGGCTGCCAGGCTGTTATTCCTGTTGTTGGATAGTTGGCGGTGGGGTTTGGAACGCTGTCGTTGTCGTCACAGCTCAGTAGCTCATTTTTATTTCACCAGGGCCCCGGGGCCGGTTGCGAGGGTATGACAAAATCAGGAATTGCATGTGAGTGGCATGACGGTTCCATGAGTTCCTCTACCAGCTACCATCTACCAGCTACCATCTACCATCAGACAGTTTCTTGTCATACTCGTAAAAATGTCAAGTATTCGCCAGAAATACAAAGAGTAGCAGCCCGAAAGATACGGCTAATAAAAGTAAATCAAGCAAGGCCGGCCTCCCTCTGGGTTCCTGTTTTCCGAGAAATTTACAAACTTGTAGTTGAACTTTGTTTTGGGGCTCGGAAAATGCTCGCAAAATACAAATCGGACAACTGCCAACTTACCTGGGAGTTAGAGCCAATTACCAGGGCTTGACAGAATTTGCCTAAGCTCACAAATCGGATGAGCTCACAATCAAAGCGGGTAACAGGAGCCGAGAGCCATTTTAATGACCTTCACCTTTGACAAGAGCGCATAAATGGGCCAGCAATTGGGGCGTTAACGAAAATTGGCTTAAAAAGCTATAAAAATTGCTCAGCACCAGCACCCGGCCGAGAGAGCTGCAGCACATTTATTGGTAAATAAAGTTTCGTTTAAGGTATAAAAGTTAATAATAAATTGAAACAATGGAGCAAATTTTCTTGATCTAGAGCGAGGAGTGCCTTGAGAGCACGTTGGGCAACAAAAGTTGACTTTTTATAGCCGGCAATAAAATAGGTAATTGGCCCAAAAGGCATATCAAATATGCTCCCAAAAAGGAAGTGGATTAATTATTCTTCAGACTACAATCTGTTGATTAAAAGCCATGTTATCCTTCGCGAGTATTTGCCATATTTCGACCACAGGATCGATAGACAGGACACCCTGTTCGTTCACTTCCTCTCTACCCTTTCTTTTCCTTTTCAGAAACTCAGGTTGCATTTTAATTAGTACGCTTTGTGCCCGATGCCTTGAAGGCTTACGTGTACAACAAAATAAAATGTTGAAAATAATGCAAAAAATTTGTTTCCTAAGAATATCAGACATAATGAAATATTAATAAGGTTTGCCAATTAAGAGGCCACGCCAAAAATTTCGACGTCTATTCATGTCCCATAAAGTGAAAAAGGTAAAAATTCATCAGAAATTGGCCTGGGGATAGATTGGTGTGTGGGATGGTATTAGGAGTGGGGAGTGGGGAGTGGGGAGTGGGGAGTGGGAGCGGGGGGAGTGGGGATGGTGGGGCTAAGTGGCAAAGGACATTTGCCCCTAATAGATGACAATCTTGGGCGTGTGTCGTGATTGTTATGCTCGACTGGCAGACATGCGGCCCGGCCCGGCCCGATGGAGAGGCAGTGCGCATGTGACATAATTGAAAGCGACATGGCAGGGGTCTCCTCCATCTCCAGCACAGGTACGCTCGTGTGTCTCTCTGTCTGTCGCCCATCGAATAGAAGATTATAATGTACGCATTGCTTAATTTGAATGGTGCGTGCTGGGCCCGCCCCTGCTCCAGACTCCTCCATTCTCCACCTCGAGTGCCCCCTGTCATAGAAGGTAAATGAAATTAACGGCAGCTCCTCCTCATAGATGCCACTGCCATTGCCGCCGCTGCTGCCGCTGCTGTGCAGTGGGTCAGAGATAACAAGGCACTCATGTTTCAAAAATTAAGCGAAAATAACGAAATTAGCATAAATAAGCGACGCTAATAGGATTTCCTTTGTAATTATCAAAAACGCACAACCGAAATGAATAAAAAAAAAAAATTATGAAAATAAATTAAAGAACGGCCCCGGCTTTAAGCCCCACCGACATTAACCCCACGTTTGCGGTAAGCAAAGTGTGCAAAAAACATTCGCCGATTTACACACATGTTGGCACCTGTTTTTTTGTTTCGCCGTTTTTCTGCTTTGACGCCTGGTCTTGTTTTGTGGGAAATTTATTGGCCTGCTCGCCAAAATCGATTTCGCATTATTCACGTACATCAATGCAGTTGCTAATTTGCTTAAAAGCATAATTAACACAGCTCCCACTTCAGACCCAGGCACGCACACACAGACACAGACGCAGACACAGACACAGACTGCTCGCCATTTTATAGGAGCACGTGAGTCGTAAAAAATCCGCCAGCATGCGAGGTGCAAAAAGCACAAAAAACAACTGTAAATCAGGGCCCAGAGCAGCACGGCGAACAAAAAACAACGGCCACAATCAGGTGGTGCCCACACACACACACACGTCGTATACGTAATGGAATTTTCGTATGTTTTGCGGCAAAAAAATAGAACTACAATTGGCGTGTGGCAGAGATTGGCAGAAATGTCCATGCCTATATCGTGGAATGTGTGTACACACGTTAAATAATTTGAGGAAAATATTTGATTATTATTTTATTCGCAGTATTCGTAGCGGAGACTTCCCTGCTTCCTTCCCGCCAAGATCTCTGTTTACCTCCAACGAAATTAATTTCAATAAAAACACCTGCAATTCTGGGAAAAATCAACCAACCAAATCGGTTTTCTGTACACAACACAGCACTATGAAGTCCCGCAATTAATTGGCTTCATTTTAATACGATTTAATATTTCACAACTTTTTGTTGTGATACTTCTTGAGTACCGTTTCCGGGCCATAAATTTCCCAAAACTTCGGGACTCCGTCTTGGGTTGAACAATACAATTTTATATTTTAATAGCGGACATAACTTGAAAAATCCCTGACTTTTCGACGGATACCCAGGAAGGGTTGCGGACGTTGGTCCCAAAAATGTTTCCCTCTCTCCTGTCGTCGTTTCTTTTGTGGACCAATTAAAAGTGATTAGTTTCATATTGCGCGCCATTTATACGATTCTTATTTCGGACTTGTTATTTGTGCAAACCCTTTTTGTAAATTCCGTGGTAATTAATTAGGGGGGTCCCTCCCCACCGCTGCACGTAAGCGTTTACCTATAATTTTATGACTTTATGATGAGACCACCCCTCGGGGGGTTGGTGGGGGGTGGAGGCGTAAGCAAAGTTTTTGCCGGGGCCAAACAACTTTTCTAATTATAATCTACATAACTTAAATTTGCAAATGAGACGCGAGGGCAAAGGCACAAAAGTTTAGCGCAGCCAAGGCATGTGAAATTAAATTATGTCCGTGTCGGTGAGTGTATCTGTATCTGTATATGTATCTGTATGTGTGTCTGGGTCTGGGTCTGGGCTCATGTGTGTGCATCTGTGGGAAAAAATAAAAAAAAGAAAACAGCTGTTGAAATGAAAAGTAAATACTGAAAACACACACAAAAATCCACACCAAAAGCAGAAAAATTCAGCGTACAAATTGAAAACTTCCACTCTCTAATGGAAATTGTTACAGCATTTTATAGATTGCTTCATTTAAATGTCGGCACACATACATACGCCGAAATATACGTACGTACACGTATGTGTGTATTTTAAGAATTTTCCTGCGTCTAAGACTGGCTCCGAACTTTCTGCGTTTATCTTGAAAAATCATCTTATCTTCGCTAGACTTCATATTTTTCTTCACGCTAAGCTGCCTGCCATCTGAATGTGTGTAGGGTTCCGGAAGAGGTTCCGAAAAGGGAAATCGCCACCATTTAGCAGACGTTTTCGTCAATGTTTTGCTATCGATAAACCTCTCCAGAATTGCTGTTAATATATTCATGAGGAATTGGCAGGGGACAAAGTTTAAAGGCACTGAATGGGAATCCAGGAGTAATATGAGGCAAGAGCTGAAAGAGTGATACGTCAGGGAAATCACTTTTCAGGACGCCCCACTATATCTGTGCGGTTGGGGCCACTGCGAGTCCTAGGCCCGTACACCCTTGGGCATATTTTAGAGGCTCATGTGACAAATTGACAAAGCACGTGTATCGCATGCTCATTTCTTGAATATGCGGTGCTACTCTCTCGCTGATATCTTTTAGTTGTGCCTACCACACACTCACAGGAGACACAGGAAGATGGCTGACAAATCCAATTCATTTTTTCCTGCCTTACGTGGCGTATACGTAATGTGGCAGCAACTAAAGGTAATGGGATGGCTTCTACCTGCCGAGTCCCTGATTTGAGGCCTCTGCATAATGTATATCCCCGTAGAGGCTCAAAATTGGCCCCCACTTCAATCATTTCCAGTTGCGGCCCTCTCTCTATTTTGTTTGGGTTTTCCATTTCGAAAAACCATCAAGTGGAAAGCAATCCAAAAATTGGCGCTTCACAACAAAATGTTCAATGTTCAATGGAAAAGAAATGCCGGGACGGGACGGGACAGGACGGAATGGGATGGGACTTCACTTCAGTTCAATGATATTGTTGCCGCGCCAGTCGAGCATCGGTATCGGCCAGCAACTGGCAACAATTACGCGATGCCTTAATTGCCACACACTCGTTAACAGGCCGATGCAGCAGCAACAGCATCCACCATCCGCAACAGCAAAAGCAACACGATTGACCAGACAAGGATCTGGCTGGAAGCTACCCCAGAGTGGTGCCAGGGCTTGGGTGCTGGGTGCTGGGTACTGGGTGCTGGGCCCTGGCTCTCCATCGGATCTGAAATCAAAATCATTGGTGTGAAAATAAACTAATTGAAGAAAAATTTCATTTGCAACAACGGCCACAGAAGCAGGAGGAACAGCAGGAACAGCAGGAACAGCAGCAGCAACGGCACTCAACGCACCGCATCTTGTTGCATTTGACCTGGGGTCAAGTTGCAGCACAGCAGGCTGGGATGGGCACACATGCGTGCCCATCTAGTGGCCGGAACAGGAGACACGACCCACCAAAAGAGTGCAAAAGAGAGAGAGTCCGATACCTCCTGCGCTTGTTTATCAGTTGAACCAATCCCCAGACACTCGCACAGTGGATAGGAATCAACGTTTCACAAACAGATAAAGAGAAAACAAAGGAGCTTCTTCAAGAACAACGGATTATGTATCTTTTCTCGATGGGTGGCACATGCCGGTGGCCTCGATGAAGAACGATAAAGTGTTCCATAAGTGGCTGGTATATTTGTGTATGTCTGTTCCCTGAACAGCCACCAATGATCTTCGCTGTCGTTCTATTGTGCCATCTCTTCTCCCTGTTCCACTGTGCCCCAGGGTCCTACACTGCCAAGCTCACTTCTGAGCGCTCTCCTTTGCCGGGGCAATATTTTCAGTGAGCTGCCGCCTGGCTAACTATCAAAATGAATGCATGAAAAACTACAAAACGGTAATGTGCAGTTGCCATGCAGCAGCAACAGCAACAGAAACGGCAACAGAAACAGCAACGGCAACGGCAGCAGATGTTGCTGATGGCGCCGCCCCGAGTTGTATGCTACACTTTTTGCACAGCGCGTTTGGCTGGTGTGTGCGTGTGTGTGGGTGTGGAACATCCTTGGCTGTTTATTTGCCACTGCCTGCCTACAAGCTGCTAGAGGCTTACGCTGATCCAATGCTCTTCAAATTGCTGTTGCAAGAAGCTTGTTGTTGCCGCCACACACGCGTTGCCAACAGCAACAGTGTGTGCGTGTGTGCCCCCAATAGATACTCGTCGATAGATAGCCGGACAGGCAACTGGCGGACCCTAGATACTACGGCTTGTTTGCGTGCCGATAAAAAATGGAGCACACTCGGGCCGATGGGTTCTTTTTTTTTTTTTAATTTTTGCTCCTAATTGGCAGCCAGCCGATTGTTCTTCAAGTGCGAAATGATCGAGTGAACTAGGCCTGCCATTGATGCGAATGAATAGCCCCACTATACCACTATACCACAGGTGTTATATGGAAATGCCGTACTGGAGGCCGAGTAGTTTTGCTTTTATGAATGCCTGAATGGTTGGTGGAGAAACAAGTCCCACATCCTGCCACAATTGGACTCCTTTTAAAACTTTAAAGTTAGAAATATGCCGGCGCACTGTTGAGGCAGTAAAAAATTCCTGTCTTGGTCACAAATCAAGTTTTTGATTTGCACTTTCGATAACAAAGCACGAGGATGAGACTCCGTTGCCTGGACTAATTTCTTTCACGTTGCGGCGTGAGTTATGGACCTTAAATTGGCCGAGACCCTCCCCCCGCTCCCGCCACCGAATCACCGAATTTGCATGTTTCCCTCTCGGGCGGCCCTTCCATCTTTTGGGTTGGATTCTGGCCGGGGAGCGGGAGACCGGCATCTACATAAATGTGGCTTTTCATTAAAATCTAAAAGCATAAATCTAAAAGTGAAACCAACAATGCCGGCAGACAGACCCACAGCCAGACTCTGGCGGACATCTGCGGTCTGCAGGCCCATGCCGCCATCTTTTACAGGATCTGTGGACCGACTGCTTTATGCCTCTCTTCCTTCCTGTCTCTCTGTGTGTGTGTGTGTGTGCCGAAAACTAATTGAATTTTGAAATTCGAGTTGAAATTAAAAAATTTCAAACAGCCGCCCGGCGAAATAAACTGTAAAACGGAAATGTATTCGGCAGGTGGAAATTGAAACTGATTGAATTGTAAAGTGAGGCATAAAATGTTCTTGTTTTTGCTTTTTCCTCCTTTTGCGTGGGTGTGTGTGTGTGTGTGTATTTGCCTTTGTTCATGCCGCCCAGCTGCTGTCACGCCCCCACTGCCATACGCCTACACATTCCCTATATTTTCTCGTTTTCTTTTTTTGGGTTTCTGTTTCTGTTTGGTGTTTTTGGTAATTTATGGTTTTCGATTTTAATTTGCGCACTTCGGCGCGTATTTTATGGCAGTTTTCACATTTTTGCATATTTCTTTGCGCCTTCTGTGTTTTGTCACAACGGAATGTGGCAATGATTTCGAACGAGGGGGGTTTGAGGTGTTTTGACTATTGGGATCAAATATCACAATTTAATTTAAAAGAATAATTTGAAATATAAATATTTGTGGCATGCCCAAAAGAATGCTTTGGAAATCAAGAAAATATCTATAGCTGACATTGGACATTCTTTTATCCATTAAAAATCATTTATGGATGCCAGACAATAGTTTTAGACATTAAATTAGTATAGAACTTATGATTTACGAGCCCCACATTATCCTTTCTTCCCTACGAACCCTCTGCGGGGATCCCTTTGAGCCCCCGTAAGGTGGTTATTTATGCAGCCATTAGTTGGCTAGCGACCCTCGCTGCATACGCGCTGGCATGCATTATGATTAGAGCCGTAATTGAAGTTTAACTGTGCGTATAATAAAAGCGATTTTTAGCCATTTGCAACGCATTAACAGCATAAATAATCCAGGCCGCAAGTGTAGAAATAAAGACACGCGATATGTTTGTGCCCATTTCTCTTAGACGCCAGTCCATTCGTGTGCACCGCCCCTTCCCAAAATACAACGAAAAGAAATCCCAAACATTTCTCAAAATAAGAACAAAAATACGACAGAATTTTGATGAGCAGAGGGCTACGGAGTACTCGCATGGAAGAAATGGGCGCGAGAAAATGTGCGAAATGCGATATTGTACAAAAGCATTATAAACGTGCTGGCATTACCAGGACATAGACCAGCATACACTGCCGAAAGGATGCTGTGGTTTTGATAAGAGGGTTTGAACATACTTTCGATCGGAACAGTCTGTACAAAGACATGTTTTTGTAATCCATCCATAGCGGAGGAAGCCCTGAATCGGCGAGTGTATCACAGGCTTCGTCTTGGCGTTTTTCTCTGGCAAGAGGATGCTATATGGATGTTCTGTAGACCGCAAACAAACGACGGCGACTTATTCATTGCGCTTGCCATTAAGGTGGCTCACGCTGCCATTTGCCCATTGCCTTTGCCTTTGGCTGTGCCTTTGGCGGTGTGATATATAACACGCTCATAATTGGTCATAAATCTGACAAATGTAATTTGTCATCACTCAAGCAGCCAGCGAGCGTCGGGACAGGACCACACCCCCTGGAGCCCCTAGAGCCCCTAGAACCGAACAGGATTCCTTCCAGACAGCTCTTCCCCATTGGGCTGCGGACCTGGTCATGCTATGCCGAGTGCCAAAATGAAAAAGGTGCTTGACACAAAATGTCAGCTGGATATTTTTTATTACACAATCACAACACGCACACACACACACACACACACAGGCATACACGCACTCACTCACACACACACGTGCCTGACACCTTGGTCGCCCGAAAGTATGCTCGGCTTTTGTTTTTGCCCCCAACACTCGTACAAAAAGTATTTTTCGGTTGAGGTGTTCCAGGGCTTCGCATCCTCAAGCACTTCACACATAAGCCACAAAGTAGTTACTTTTTATGCCCTCCTCTCACTCACCCGGCTACCCCTACCCCCCCCCCCCCCCCCCTACCCCGGGTCGGACCTCGTCTCGGATTTCCAGCCAAAGCTCTCGACCCCGTCCCCCGTCCAGGGATTGTTCGAGCTCGTAAATATTTTATAAGTTTTCTTCAGTCCGGTTCCGTTCTGTTTGTCTGCAGGAACTAATTTTTGCTTCTATAGATGACATACGACTTATTTGGTGCGGGTCCCCAACATCTACATTTCATTATAAATGACTTTCAAAATGGCCTAAACGTTGTAAATGGAGTAAGTGCGTGTTTCTGGCCTCAGATCTAGCTCTTGAGTGGCCGGGACTGGACGGGAGTGGGAGATCAAAGGCCTCTACTGCTTCAGTATTAAGTTTTAATGGTGGCCCGCTCTGCCTCCCTCCCTCCCTCTCTCTGGTCGGCAATCAATAGACCATGAAAATTTATGACGATTAAGTTGGTCTAAAGGAAAGCAAGTTGTCCATGAATATGACTTAATGGGCCACTTTGATTCTCAAACAAAATTATGGCATAAAAATAGATAAATAAGATACATATTTTCGGCAAAATCTGAGCTCAAGATTTATACGAAGAACATTTATATATAATTATTAGAGTTTTAAAGAGTAAAAAGCCAATTAGTTTTTTGATTTGGAAGCTTTATATTATGTACATTTCAGACGGGTAATGGAAATAGGAATACCCACTATATACATATTTCTTAGATTTGCTGTGTCTTTGGCAAATATTCAGGTGGTATTTGGTGGGAAGTCACAGCCACAGAGAGTAACAGAGTCTGAAGAGTCACAGAAAGTATGCGTCTGCAAGATGAACAGAGCAAATAGAGAGTGGGAGAAAGAGGGGAGAGCCACCCCTAAGCGATCAAAGCGATCTCTCGAGCAAAACTAAAATGTCTGACCGCCACATAAATTCTTGATAAATCGCAATCCTTCGAGTGTTTCTTTGACCCCAGTTTGCCCCCTTACTTTGCAGAAGATTGTCCCACAAGCGGATAGCACTAATAAGGAACTGCCTGATGCCAAATGCCCTACATACGTCCACCTTCTTTTGAGCAGATTATCCCCAGGTAAGCTGCAACATTAATAACTTATTTCAGATTTTATATAACGTTGCAAAGGAATGCACCCAATTATAGTACGTCATCCACTGAAATATCATGTAAATACCAGTCACAGCCAGCAAATAGAAGAATAGCGACATCCGAAACTCATAACCGCTCATGGATACATGGAACAGACTAAAGCCAAATATGATGAAGAGAAAGTGAATGCAGGTCTCTGTGGGACCTGTGACAATGATCTAAAATACGAAATGCTTAGAAGTGACAAAACTCAGTGAACAAGGACTCACGTGGGAGATGCTATTATAGCAGCCATGCCAGAGGAGCAGGGGGATAGCCAAGAACACCCCATAAGTGGCCATGCTCATGACCACACCGAAGGCAGCGTCGAACGACTTCTTTTGGACCAGATGCCACACGATGATTACCTCGCAGAACATCTCGCCCGAGCCGAAGCACGTCAGGGCCACCAGATCGGGCATCACATCGAACCGAAAGCTGACATACTGCCAGGTGAGATTCTCCACCTCTTGGATCAAGTATCTCATGGCCACCGAGCTGATTATCAGTCCGAGTAGGGCATAGGGCCAGACATAGTCCGGACGCCTCAGGGAGTGGGTCGAGATGAAGACCAGAGCAGAGATCTCCCAACAGGTGGATACCAACAAGAGCCAGGCCACTGGCCCAATGCCCACTGGAATGTACAGGAAGGGAAAGACCACAAGACTGAAGCAGTTCACATACTTGTTCCAGCCGTTCAAGGGGCGATCTGCTGCTAGAACAGGAATCATATGAGCAGCCAGAAAGTAAAAGGGTACCTATGGGTGGTCAGAAGAGCATATAGTCGAATGGGACACATAAAGATCCAATCAAACCCACCAGTACAATTCCTAGGCACCTTTGGGAACTCTTCATATTCCCATATCCATTCACAGTTCGCCACCAGAGTTTGGATCTCTTCAGATTCCTCTGCTTCGGATATCTCCCCATGACTTCGGCATCGCTTTCCAAATGGGCGAAATCCTCCTCCGGTTCATCGTCGTTGGGCGGACTGGTCATCCAAAAGTTATAGTGCGAGACCACAAAAACCACAACCAGAACCATGGAGAATACAAATAGGAACATAAGCACCCGAAACTTGAGCAGATGCATGTCCTGATTGATCTTATCGTTCAGATGATAGATATCGTACATCTTGCTAGCCACAGTAATCAGGTAGCCGAATCCCAGTAAAATAAAGACCATACATGACCAGATGGTAACCCCATCCACGCGGTGTCCACGGACACACAATGCCATGACGCCAACAACAAAATGTCTCAATAAATCCCCTGTCATTCGGGAAAACTGCAGTGCACTCAGATGCTCCACCTTGTCCCCACAACTCATCCACACACTGAGGTAATGCGGCATAAAGAAGCATATCCCAAAGAACAGGTAACTGAAACCGAAGTTTGTCAAAGGAAAAATATCCATGAGCGTCACAAAATTTGGCATGAAGCTAAGGGGAAACCTGTAAGAATATTCGTTGCGAGTACAAAGCTTTTAGACTACCCACAAGTATTCGGCTAGTAAATAGCTGATGGTAAAGTTGGCCAACACAAGGAGGAAACTGGTCAGAGCATAGACTGATACAAAAGGCAAATGATAGCTACAGAAGGCCACTTTCAGGTAGTTCATGAAGTGCACAAACAATCCACAGGTGACCGTAGTCCTCACCAGCTCACAGACCTCGCTGGCATTGTTCATGGGCTTATGCAGAGAACAGCGGGTCTAAAGAGGTCCATGTTATAGAAGAGAGCAGGGATAACTATACCATTCCTCTGGAGTACTTGCCACATTGGAATGATCCACAAAAGACATGGTTTCTATATGGGTTTCAGGGTCTGATTTTAAATATACTTTAACCGACTTGTCTACGCCTGCTGTATCGTCTATAAGGAGGTCTTTGATATAGAAGAATCTGCATCAAGAGCTCTATAAGATCGGCTCATTATCGAATCAAATGCATAGTAAGTAACGCAGCCTCCATTATTGTCTCTCTTTATCTCAGAGATTTTATTGCTTACACAATCTTTTTCGCACAGATATTAACGGGCACATCTGATGGATTCTAATGGCCTCTCCAAGGTGCATATGCAAATGCATTCATCGCGCCAGATGCCTTTGAAATGGGTCAACGTAAGGTTCATGAGCGATCGCCGTCGTCATCTCGTTGTTTTTTTCCTTTCGAGTACAATCGAGGCAATCCCCCAACTGGCAACAATCCCCCAAAGATTTCAGATTCCATGTTCTTGTCGTAATGAAACCTGATGCGACACATTTGGCAAATTGTCGCAGTAGTCGTATCAACATCGGCATCATCATCAAGTATCAGCCATCAGCATCGTTTGGGCACTTGATATTCTGGCGTTTCGTAGTCGTTTTGTACACGACAAGAGAGAAAATCCGTGAATATTTTTTGAGTTCGTCTCAATTAGAGGCAATTGAATTATTACACGGCGACACTCATTCAATTTTCAGCGATAGGGGGAATGTATACGAGTGCGAGTCTGTCGTCGGGGCAGACGAAAACAAATTGTCTGATAGATGAAACTCATGTGCCCTGTACTAGATGAAAGGATGATATGAATGCCCTACGACAGGTGAGGGTTTTAGGTTTTATGTCTTAGGTTTTAGGTGTGTTCCCCAGTGAATTCTCAATGATCAGGTTTCTAATATCCAACAAGACATTAAGGAGGGGATTGACTCCTATCGGAGTTTCATTCACAGAATAATTTTTATTGGAAACTAAATATTTATTGGAATCAATGTTATGTGTTATGTTGTTCTCAGTATTCCAATCACATACTATCCAGCATTATCTTTTACTTGTCTGATATGCCCCTGCCCGTTTTTGTAGAGCAACGTCCCACGCATTTTGTCACTTTCCATGGATATACGCGTCGTGGCGATCCCGCAGTGCCTCCAGTTCGTCCGTGCCTATCGTCGCGTTCAGTTGAAATTGAGATTGATTCGTGATCGTCATGAGATCCTGTTGCTCAGTGCTCTGTCTGCTCCTCGTCACCGTCGCCGTGCTGCATCCCAGCGAAGCGCGCGGCGGACGTGGTCGAGGCGGCGGCTCATTCGGAGGTCTCTTTGGGGGCTGGCGAAAATACAAGAAGCCCTCATCGTCGGGTGGTGGTCGCCGTGTGGTGAGCGGATCGCCAGTGCACACGGCTATGACGGTGCCAAAGCCTCCTCCACCACCACCGGCCCCACCGAAGGCCATGATGCCGCCAAAGCAGCAGATACCCAGCTATCCCCGCCAGCAGATGCCAGCGGGATATAACTACCCCACACATCCGGGCCAGGGAACATACTACTCCAATGCACAGTCCTTGCCGGCGGGAGCCGTGTACTACGCCCAACCACCCATGTCCATGAGCCGAGGATCGGGTAAGTCAATGGGAAGGCAGGAATACCTCCCCGATTGATACTCAATTCAATCTCTACCAGGAACTGGCGACTTCCTTACCGGAATGCTGGCCGGACACATGATGAACAACATGCTCTTTGGACACCGTCATCATGTCTATCACAGAAATCGCGAAGGAGAGGATCAGATAGCGCAAACAGCGCAGGGCAATGGTCGCCAGATCATAATCATCAACAATGGTCAGCCGGAGGAAGCTGCTCTCAATGAGACCACCATTTCAGAGGAAGCTGGTGCTGCTGTGGCTCCAGAGAACCCCCTCACCGAGGAGGAAGAGAGCTCCAGTGCCACCTCCAGCGAGGAGTCTGCAGATGTCGAGGGCACTGCTCTGCCTACACCAGGAGCCATCGTTTGCTTCCCCATTACGCTCAACGAAACCGATCCCGAGCAGCCCGACCTGATGCGAGAAGTGGAGCGAGTGGTCTGCTTTCCAGCCCCTTCTAATCCAGAGGCGGGAGACCTCCTGGACGGCCCCGAACAGGGCAGTACCACAACCACCGATCCGCCTGTTGTTGCGGGGGAAATTGGAGCTGATGCCGGTGGCGCCTCTGAGGGCAATACTGAGGGAAACGAGGCGAGTGAGCCTGTGGAGGTGGCCAGCTATGTGGCTGGCAGAGCTGCCAGTGTCGATGTAGACGCTTTAATGTAGTGTCCTTAAGTTGTTGTTTAAGTTTTATTTGGAATAAATATTAATTAGTTGTAATGGTGCCATTTTCCCCACCAAAAGAGAGACAATTTTAGACCCAATCTATACCCAACCCAAAACATACCCTTGAACGTCTCCACTTGCCTCCGTTTTCGGTACTAATCTGACAGCTTTCTTGTGTAATAGATAGATATATTCTGTATCTACCCCTTGCCACTCTCATGGCAAATGTAATGGCATTAATGCTTATAGCTACGTGTAACTATTCGGTGTTCAAGACATTTTTTCTCTGGGTGTAGAATCCACCACCCACCCTATTCACCTTTCAATACCATGACCATTAACAAAGAATACGCAGAATTCCGATGGGTTTCTGTTGAACCCTGGTTCATCCAATTTCCCACCTTTAATGCCCTAAAGCCAAAACTAATTCCATTAAAAAAAGGCTTAGAGGTCGGTAAGGGGATCGGCATCCTGTAATACTTTTGCCGTCATAAGCACGCAACCACATTCGAGAGGGGAGCACGGAGCACGTACCCGTACCCACGTCAAGGCCCCTTTGAGCTCCATCACAATTCTGGCAGTTGTGGATGGACATGGTGGTGCCGCAGCCCCACACGAGCACCACTGACCCAAACAACAACAATATGCAACGCCTCAGCGCACAAGCACAACAAAAATCATAGCTGAAGCCAAGGTATGTTTAAGAGAAGGTAGAGCAGTGCCAACCAAGTAAACAAGCAGCCAGGCAGGCCTTAGATTCCTGGCACACACCTGGCTATCTGGAGAGCGGTACTGCCTTACCTTCACCTGAATGTACCCTGCCGACGGTGGCGTTGGCGCGCTGTTGTAAACTTTGACGCCGACGTTGACGCTGAAAACAGACGGTGATGGGATGGATGGGGCGCGACGCGATGTTCGTTCAAGTCCAAGCAGTGACACGAGCTCCAAAACACCTACACAAAAGCTTTTGTGTGGCAGGGTGTGCGTGTGTGGATGTGTGCGATGATCCAACAACAGCAATGAAGCTCACTTGGCGCTCATTAAATCCACCAACACCCACAACACCACCAACAGCTCCAACAGCAGAAACAACAGCCACAGAGCGGAGCCCCGACGTCAGGCGATGAAGCAAATGAAAACAACAAGCGTGGAATGAGAGAATGATGAGAGACATTGAGAAGCTTCGGCCAGATGTGTTCCACGATATCATTTACACCATGACGGGCCGCTGCCTGTGGCGCTGACAGAGCAGAGGGATGCCATTTCGAGTTAGAGACAACCTATTTATTTGCTCAGCCTATCTCGAGCTTATCAATGATGCAGCGATCCCATGTGAATGAGATTATGGAGTGTATAAAACAGAAGCAGCAGTGATAGAGATACGACAAATCCCCAGCCAGAGCGATGCGCGTTCCCTCCACAAGTAAGCAGCGAAAAAAACTAAAATTAAATAAAAACATAAAGCACACACAAAAAAGAGGGAGCGGAGTGGGAGAGACCAGAGAGATGACAAATACTCGTATAGCGGCGACAAAAGCCCCAACAAGTTGGGGCCACGCTCTCGCGGTCAGCGCTCCGCTCTGCTCTGCTCTGCTCCGCTCTGCTCCGGAGCAAAAACGCGTACAATTTTTCAACCGCATTTCAGTTGTTCGAGAAACTTTGCGCGGAACAAAAGCACAAATCGCACGCGGCCAAAAGCGACCAACAAATAAAAAGCACAACGAAATAAACCACCAAACAAAGTAAATATTTAACAAATAGTCGTACACAGGGTGTTATCATATACGAACCTAGTCCCAAACAGTGCTGTGGGTGATCCAACTCCAGTGTAAACTTCCTGTTCAAAATGAAACACACAGGCAACACATGCAAATACTTTTGCTTCAAACAATTGTGCTAAATTTATGTTTATTGGCTATAAAGTGGAAACACCAATTGCATTAATTAAGCCACTAGTATTGTGGCGGTGTTTTGTTTATATTTGCACGAATTCAAGGTCGAGTTTTGGTCTTGACAAAAGGAAAACAATACAGGAATACAGACATATCCCAAAAGACAGTTCAAAGTGGTTTTTGGGGCACTTCCAGATCCCATTGATCAGCGAAATTTTTCAAATATTTTTCAAATGAAGATATCAGCAGATGCTGTGTGCTCTGAAGGTTATAATACTATATCGATGCCATCTGTGCGACTTTCAAAATTTGAACAAAGAAAATCCAGAATCTATTTTTATATTGAACTAAAATTAGGAAATTCACTTGTTTCAATGACGTTCTCGAACGTGTGCATCAGTCCATGGAAGAGCTTGGAGAAGGGAGGAATAAATTACAGAAATTAGCTTTATTTTATGAATATTAGTATTTAATCGAAGTGGGGGTAAATAAGTAAATATTATGCATACTACCATTCCAAGGGAATTCTTGCAAATACTCTATGCGATACGGTGTGAAATCTGTACCCGTTTAAGGGCCAAAGTCCTGGGAATGTGATCACTCTACAATATTACATCATTTCAAAAAAGTTTCGCCCATTGAAACAGCTGCCCCTCCTGCCCCTCCTGCCCCTCCCCTCTTCACACACTTTCTGATGAACTAAATGTTATGTTTCGTCTATAAATTCGCATAATTATTCAACAACAGCTGAATAAATAGAGAAAGAAAAGCAATTCAACCGTATATGGTTTTCGAGAGTATACCACTCAAACGTCGTTGCTGGTAACCGGCTTTGCTGTGCCGCCCAATTAAATTTATTTTTACGATATATATTTTGCATTGTATCCATGGTCCCTGATTTGGCAGCTGTTTTCAACGTTTATATAACTCTTAAGCAATGAACTCCCTCACAGACTCACCCAGTCAATGAATCACATTATAAGGTACTTGGAAATGCGTATTTTTCTGGGATTTCAGAGCCAATCTACAATCGCTTTGACGTTTAACCTCAGCGGCGATAAGCTGACAATTTCTAGACCGAATCTCGCATTTACGTGTTTTGTCATGCCCTAATGGGCAGCAGCCTTTACATGTTTGCAATTCTCAGAAGTTCAGACAATATGCATATACGATGTAAACAGCATTCGCACTGAACGATTTCCCGATTGACGTCACAGCTGCGCATGCGCTGCATTCGATGACTCATGGAGTCATGGCAAACCAGTTTTACTCTGTACTGGTCGTACTTTCCGGATTGCAGCAAGTGTATCTCATCTTGTTTTGCATGCTTGCCTATTTGCATAGAGCCCGTCGATCGTTTGTTTGGTTTGTTTAGGTCAGTGTTCAGCGTTTAAATACGATTTGTGGATACCAGACCAAATAAGTATTAGTTCTTTTTGGTTTACAATATACAGCAGATGCGTTCCATTAAATGGAAGACGCTTGTTTTCTTTAGAACTGTCTTTGCTGATGTTTCTGAATCAGATATATTGCTTTTTGAAGTCTCTTTTAAAAAGTACTGATAGTTTTTGTTCTTATTCAAGAGTGTTTATTGGAATCTTTTTGAATCGTTGCCCAGGGTACAATTGTGGCTTATTGGAAGAGACCCTTAGCCTCAGTATGAGGTATCTGAAATTTTCTTAAAGTCATTTTGAAAAGGTCAAAAGAGTTTTCCTTAACAAATTACAAATCTATCCATTTACTTTTCAGCTGCTGTGGTTGTGGTCTATTACATCTGCGTGTCAAATATCAATTCCAGTTAATTCTATGAGTTTCCATGCTTATCGGAATCAGTATGAATACACTTTTTATACGTAAATTGATTTTGCAATTATAGCACTTCACAGTAGAAGTGCTAGGGAAGGTGGACCTTCCCCTACCGAACTTCCGTTTGCCTTGTAGCAAAAGAATTGACCTTTAACATTTGTGAGTGCTCAGACAGGGTGCGCCGGGAGCTAAACCGAAAGCAAAAGTCAATCGAGTGTAGCCACGCGACAAGCCGACCAAAATCAGCAAGTTAATTATCATTAAGAGGGCGCCCAAGACACGCATAACGCGCCTCTGACTCGGAAGCGGGGCAATCAGGGCGTGACATTACGTCAGTGTTCGACCCTGTCATGCCCCGATCGAAACATGGGAGGCAGCGCGAAACTTTCGGCGCAAATATGGGATATGAATTAGGGATAAGCCATGGAGAATGGGGAAAATGGAGGCTCTAGGCTGGAGCTAGCTTCAAATTTTTCTAGTTTATTTTTAGCGCTAATTGAATCAATTGTTTTTTTACATAAACATAAACTAAATTCAGGCCTCGCGGGCAGATGATGACCGACAATGGGAATGGGAATGGAAATGGGGTGAGACCGGGAATCAAATGAAAACGAACCAGAACAGAAGGCTAGGTTTGAGGCCGCAGCCTGAGATACTCTCCATTTCTGCGTTGAAAACATCTGGACCCTCTACCATAAGTTCGATGATAATTCAGTAAAAATCAATAAGAGAAATCCCTTAGTCTGCCTTGCATTTAGCATCATTGATGTATTGAATATATATTATAAGCACCAATTGAGATAATTGTGAGTAATTGAGTGTTGATGATCTCTTGCAGCATGTCGCATACGCCACTGAAGCGACTGAGTGGCAGCCTGGTTGTAGTCCTGCTGCTCCTGGCTCTAATCGCAGAGGATGTCCAGGCCAAACGCTGGTTTGGAGGCGGCGGCAGTAAGAGCCGATCATCCAGTTCCGGCAGCTACTCGCCGCGACGCACCTCCTCCTCTACATCCACGTCGCACGCGCACGCGAGTCCCTCGTACTCGCACTCGGATATCAGTCGCCTGAGCTATGCCGGCGGCACCCAATCGCAGCCCAGTAAAGTGAGCATGGGTCAGTCGCAGAGCAGTCACAGCTCCGCACCGATTGGATGGAATGTGCCCAAGGCCCAGGGTCCGCCGCCCGCATACTCCGCCAGTAATCCGGCCGGAGGAGCCCACACCAACATCCACGAGCGTCCGCCGGCATACAATCCAGCCTACAAGCCGAATGCAGCCCCGCCAAGCTATTCGGCGGCCACCAACACCCACAGCAACAGCCCCAGCAGCAGCTACAACACAAATTCCCGGCCAGCAGCTGGAGCAGGAGCAGGAGCAGCAGCCGGAGCTGGAGCAGGAGCAGCCAGTCCTCACTACACACCCGCATCGAATTATAGACCCAGAATGAACTCCACGGGCGGCGGCTTTGGCAGCGGATACCACACTCCCATCTCGGCCAGCAGTGCGCACAACGTGCAGTCCAGTTATCCGCGTCAACAGGGACAGCTGCCTCAAGGAGCCACCTACTATCCGGCAGGACAAGTGCCGGCGGGCGCCACCTTCCATCCTGCAGGACATGCGCCAGCAGGAGCATCGTATCACCCGGCTGGACAGGTTCCCCACGGAGCGACCTATTATCCAACAGGACAAGTGCCAGCGGGAGCCAGCTATCACCCGGCAGGACAGTATCCTGCAGGTGCCAGCTATCATCCCGCAGGAGCCACGTACCACAGTCCGGGACAGATTCCCCAGGGAGCCACCTACTATCCGCAGGCACCTATGGGCGGAGGTCTGCCGCCGGGTGCCACCTTCCTGCCAGCAGGAGGAGCCCTTCCCGCAGGTGCCACCTACTATCCTCAGGCGCCACAAAAGTCTGGATCCGGTTTTGGATTGGGTGAGCTTACAGATTACGTTCTCAATGGTGGAATTATCCACTAAGACAACACTTCATCTCCTTACAGGCACTGGTCTCATTGCTGGCGCTCTGGGAGGAGCCATTCTGGGTCACGCCTTGACACCCACTCAAACGAGAGTCGTGGAGCATGCCCCATCATACTCTGGTGGTGGCGGTGGAGGCGGCGGCGGCGGGGGCGAGGACAAGATCATCATTATCAACAACGGACCCCCGGGATCCGTGACCACTAGCGAGGTGGGATCGGGCACGACGGTTATCAACGCGGGAGGCGTGCAGCAACCAGCTGGCTATCCCGCGCAGCCAATGGCTGCTGCGGCTCCTGCACCACAGGTACCGGGAGGCGCACCACTAGCGCCTCTTGCTCCGATAGCTCCTTTGGCCGCACTTCCCCAAGCACCAGCAGTGCCCGGAACAACACCAGCTGAGACGAATGCTCCAGCATCCGCACCTGGCGCACCACCGGCAGCTCCTGCTGATCCAAATGTACCTGCGACTCCCGCTGACCCCAATGCTCCACCAGCTGCTGGAGGAATCATCTGTGTGCCTGTGAAGGTACCCGAACCAGATCCAAATGACGCCACGAAGACCATTGAAGTAGAGAAGATCGCCTGCTATCCAGCACCTCCACCAGAAGCAGCTCCCGCTAACGGAACAGCTCCTGCTGTCGAAGGCGCTGTTCCTGCCCCGGCTTCCGTTTCCAATGTGGCAGCCGGAGTTACTCAATCGCCGGACGCCGCGCATCTTGCACCATTCCAGCCGACGACGCCCTTCACTGTACCCGAAGGATCCGTGCCATTGGCTCCGCTTACGCCGGGCGGACAGCCGGATATCATGAAGATGCCGGGCCTTACATCTGCTCGTCTTTCCGCCGAGTCGGGACTGAAGGATGCCCACAATGTGGCAGACAAGTCCTTCACCCAATTCAGTCTCGTCTCGACGCTGATGACCCTCCTGGTGGCCTACTGTCTCCAATAAGAGCCCCAGGAGAGTCCCCCAGGATTCTGTGTCATTGGCAAACCGAAAAGCTTTCACTAATTTATTGCCAGTCTATCGGACACGAGATGTGCCTTATCATATATGTGTCTTACTCCTATCAGTCGGTTCTCTTTATATATTTTGTAAACAAATCGAATTTTTGATATATACTCGTACGCGTAGTTCTGTTAGACCTCAAGTAAACCACCAATAAATGCATCGTCAATTGATCGAATTAAAGCCATCATCTGTTCAATGGAGACTTGTATTCTCCGTAGCAGGATCACACATATCGGACATCAAGGACATTGAAAGCAGACCATAGAGAGCCACGAGTGAGCAGAGGCAGCTGGGTCTAGAAGTCGGAAGTGCCAGATCGAAGTGCCATCCAAAATCATAAGACAAATACAAGCTGAATAAAGGAACCAACAGCGGGGACAGTAAGCCGAGAAGGAAGTGGTGAAATATTTAATTAAATTTAAATTTAACACGAAACAAAACAATCGATTTATTTTTAAAGCTACAAGTACTGAACACCTTACTTGAGAAAGCTAATTCTGCAAAGTTAACAGCCGAAAAGCTATTCTACTAAATTAACAGAGCCAAAAAGCTATATGGTAACAGACTTTAAGCTCACAAAAGTTTACTTTGTTTCCGAAAGAGGGCGAACTTAGACCACCCTCTATTGTTCATGTAGAATTTTTATGATTTGTATATTATATTTAAGATTCGATTAAGTTAATAGGGGAAGATGTTCGGCCGTGGCTGGGCCCATCTGGACGATGATGCACATAAGATAGGACCTGGCCGACCCCTGGCCTAAAATGATACAAAACATTTTTGAATCTATCGATAAGTGATGTGACAGTGCAACACCGACTTCAGTGGAACATTGTGTGGGACAGATTTTTGGACAAAGATTCAAAAGAGCCCCTAAAGCACTCTAAATTTATAGAAAACTATGTTTTTCTAACAATTTTGCTTGTAAGGGTTTTACTTCAAGCATGATTTCAGTATGTCTTACTTAATTCTATTCTTTTATAGTTACATGTTACTTGTTCATTTGTAATTTCACACTATTTTTTTTTGTGCAATTTCTGCACGCGTTTATTACCACGCTTTTCTTTAATCTGTAACCTTTTTGGAAATGCCAAAATCAAAAAAATCAAAATCGAAAAGTGAGACTTTGGGCAAGTCATCAAATCGATCCCATGCAATTGCAAAAGGCAATAAAGTGCAGCTGACGAAGAAAAGTACAGGGAAAACCGTACCTGGAACTTCCAAATCGGTTTTTAGTCCCAGAAACACCCCACCGAGTCCCTCAGCTCATGAAGAGATTCAAAAAATTCACGCATACTCGCATGAATCTATTCAAAAAAATAGCAGCACTCAAAGCCAAAAGAGAGCTCTTCCAATCAAATCGCAAAAACATTCGGAAGATGACAAGCAGAGAAGCCCGCTGAATGCAAACGATCCTGAGGATGACACAGATCTATTTCCAGACCAAGGAATATCTCTTGTGAAATTGTCTGAGAATGTTCAAGTTGTTAACTACGGTGAAGACGAACACATCTATGAGGACGGCAGTAAAGTATCACTAAGCTCCAACCCCAAAAGCGGCTTTTCTATACCAACAATACTGGATGCAAAAACTAGTGTTATTTCTAACACTTCTAACAAATCGAACGTTACTTTTGAAAAAAAACATCATGCGGTCCGACCAAAGACTTCACTGCATAAAAAGCCCAAAGGGTCGACAGTATCAATCCACAAAAGGCCCCAAGCATCGCAAGAATCCATCCATAAAAAGTCCAAAAAATTGGAGCGTAACGATTTCTTCAGTATACACCATCTTAAAAAACGCCCTAAGCCGGAAGTCGATATTCAATGGAAAGCTCTAGATGACAATATCTCTGTTCGGTCAGAAAATGTTGGTGGTGATGAAGTGCGCGAACCAGACAATACCAATTCCGAAACGGGTGATAAGAAAAACTTGGAAATAACGAGTTATATGGACATCCTTAACCAGATCCGCGACTTGCCCAACTGGAATGAACTGGATGAGACAGCTACGTTTGATTTTTCAGAAGAAATTCACGAGGTCAAGGCAGAGGACCCATCGGGAAAATTCAGAGATCCGTTGGCTGCCGCCTCGACAGACCTGAATCTCGCCAAGGGAGATACTGAGACAGATCATGAGGGATTGTCTGAGGCCCAGCCGTCTCAACAAAAGTTGAGTAGACTTAGTCTATCGGCCATCCCCAGCTCAGAAATAGAAGAAAGTGATTCTTTTGATGATGATTTGTCTTTTAAGACTATCTTTGAAGTCCCAGGACCAGTCAAACGTACTAGTCTCGTTTTTGATTTAGAGGAAGGGAAGTCGGAGGTCGTCGTCAAAGTTAACCCATGTGAATTGAACGTTATTGTCTACGACTTTCTGGACGAACTCATTTGCAAAGTCATTGACGTAACCACAAAGCCTGAACGGCTAACGCACAGAGTACTAGACAAAGAAAAGCTCATGGATACACTGCTGGCTGAAGCCAATAAGCATCATATGGAACAGATTATAAACCAAAATTTATCAAAACGTATTACCGATATCCTGGTGCGACGTTGCAAGTACTCTCTAGTAAAGCCGGATACAAATGAAATTACCAAAGAGAACAACCGGGTTCGCTGTCTTTCCGCATTAAATGAGCTAGACTATTGGCTCAAGCGTGAAAAACTGTCTACTGAAATAGCCCGCAACGAGGTTGAGCGAAATGTCATCGAGGAGAACACAAAGAGAACTGAGGACGATGAACAGTTTCAGCGGCTGGAGAACCTGATAAATAATACCATACTTAATTGCCAAAACGTTTCAGATCATTTAAAAATTGTAACTACACATCTTAAAACTGATTTATCTATTAATACCTTTCACGAGTACCTACACAGTTAACTGGAAATATAATCAGAAGGCTAAGGAAGATGCGCGATGAGTTGTCTGAGACACGTCTGAACTTAATCCTGAAGCAACACACATATTCACATATTAAAACGGTAAGACATATCAGTGAACAGTACCTATAAGGAAGATCAATAAAAATATACTTTTCAGAAAGTGGAAGAAATGGACACCATTTCGGAAAACCTCACTATGCACAGATATCTGTCAGTCGAAGCTCAGGTTGAGAATTTGAGCAGGACATTGGAGTGTGAGTAATCCATTTGATATGCAAGAATATTTCCTAATTTTTACAATTTTTAGCCAAAAACTTAAGCATTGTAAAATCGTCCAGCCTCATCAATAGCAAGCTCCATTCAGTGTCCCATCTAAGGTGTCGTCGAAAGACATTGAGCCGGAAACTTTCCGCGGCCCAGTGCATACTCGGGTCCCTGAGGCAGAAATTCCAGGACCTGCGGCTCAAGGCCTATCGGTGTAACACGGTGCAGAACAAGCTATATAAGTGTCTCGATGATGTACGCTACCAAGGTGGTATTATGTTATATCCCCAGCTCATGACGGATTATGACAAGACGCTGGAGTTATTTGCCAAAAAACGATCTGAGATCGAGGTTCTAAGGGCGCAGCATGATATTCTTATCGAAAGAATCGAAACGATCGAAGAGGAGCTTAGAATTACACTGAAAAATCGTAAGGGATCTAGCAATCAACTTCGCGCTTCCACTCTAGTTGACAGAATGGCAAAGATTTGAGTGCTTAGATCACGCTCTTGGTGAAACGAGAGAATCAATGCCAATAAATAAAAAACATCTTTTAAGTTTACTTTCTTGATTTACAATGATAAAAACCCAACATTGAGCGAGGGTGCGCTTGAGAGTCGACAGAGGGTCCGACAGGGGTTGCGCTGTCTCTTCGGTTTATTACTTTTGCGGGTTCGGAAAGACTTCCTTCTGGGTGTTACACACATCCACTTTCACCACAAATCGAATATACCTCTATACTCTGCGAGTACCAGGTATAAAAACAAATACGAATGGGATGGTGATATTTCACTTTAGGTGCATCTCCCTTCAAACGTAAGTAAACGTCTTTAGGCTGACGTAATGGCCAAGATAACAGTTTTGAGCATGAAACTCGCACTATTCAGCAGAAATGCGAGCATAAAGAAAATACCAAAAAAATCCTCAATTTTTGGTTAGAATGTCATTGAATTTGTTGTCCAACACTTAAACTGTGCCTGTCATTGTGTCTTTATTCTGGAAACTCCAATTAATCTCAATCTATTTTGTAACGATGTCTAGACGGCCCAGCCCAATTCCAACTTTCAAGTGCGTAATAGTCGGCAAGGAGGGATGCGGAAAGAGTACCTTCATCCATCGTCACTTGACGGGTCATTTCGAGCAACAGTATTTGCCCACATTTGGAATCACGGTGATCAAACTCATATTCCCTACAACTCGCGGGCCAATCTGCTTCGAAATGTGGGAGGGAGGGAAGGCCGAGTGCGTCCAGTATCGGAATCCATTTTTCAAGAAAGTACAATGCGCCATCGTAATGTTTGACCTCAGCCTAAAGGACCCCTTCAAGAACTTTGACGAATACTACTCTATGTCTAATATGGTCCCGTCAGACATCCTAAAATTCGTTTGTGGCAACAAGGCGGATCAAAAATTGGGCAATCCTAACCCTCTGCCAACGAATATCCACCGCTGTACACAGATGTCTGTTAAAACTAATATGAACACACTGTTGCCTTTTCTGCACCTCTCGCGCAGAATTTTTAAAGACCCCTCGCTCGAGATCATGCCGAGGACAACATTGTTACCGGCACAAGTGGAGCCCAGTCGCCAGGAGAGACAGCCAGAACAGGATAAGGACCTTTAAGATCATACGAAGATACACAGATACACAAAACAAGACAGAGAGCGTGTGTGCGTGTGTGGCTGCTACATCGGGTGACACATCAGACAGCAGCAGTACACTCTTAAAAGTAGGTGCCGATTATTTATTTCTGATTCGATTCCCAGTTAAATCCCTAAGTAATCTGAAATGTATCCCTCCTTTCAGGCCATTGTGGTGCCTAGTGCTTCAATACATCGGATGGCGGAATGTCGTTGGACCAATAGCTCCTATCGTGCCACGAGATGTGGCAACATAAAAAGACTTCATACCGGAACGGGCAAAGCATTTACAGCTTCGCATCTTCAATAAATAACTAACTATATTTAATCAGAATTTAATTAACAATAAGAATAAAAACCACTTGACATGTTGTAGGTCACTGCTACGACCGCGACTCTGCATTTATACCCCATACTCTGGTTACGACTACATACATGTAGTTCAGGTGGGTTAGTCATGGGCCAGCCCGGAGTGGGTGGGGCACTCGGAACCATGCATTTCTTTGCACCGGCTTATACCATTGCAGTGACTCTTTTTTCTTGGTTCTTCTTTTATTTTTATATTCCCTCCAGTTCAATAGGCCGACACCCTTTCTGGCCCCAAGCTGATATGCCGCGATCGCCTCTTCATACCCCCTAGGTAAATTTATTAAGTTATTATTTATTCTTTTACTTTATTTAACACTTTCTTTTATTTTAGCAGGTCTCCTTCCCTCTTCTGGTGTTCCGATTAATACGAAGGAGTGTGCGCTCGACGACGGCTGTCCACCCCAGGCGACCGGCTGACATCACGAACTCCCAGCCGTCCCCTGCGCACTGGGCCACGATGCAAAGCGCCCCTTGGGACATGATTCCTGTCGCGCGACACTGTGATCTTTAGTCTGGTCTACTTTTTTGTCCGGCCACTGCCAGGGCCCTCTTCATTGCGTTCCAAGATGTTTTCTCCTCCTTTCCAGTCCGCTCGCTGTCGGTACCTCCTCCTCTCGGGAGGTCCAAGGGATGTGTTCCAGAGCTCGGACTGATTTTCGTAGTAGGGCTTTTGATGCCGTTCGACAATCTGGATCCTCGTGATGCTGGGAGTGTCGGTCCTTCTCCGATCTGGTCCTATTTGGCTGAGATATAGCCTTCCGAAGATTTGGATTTGTTAAATATTAAAATACAGTTTTTTCTTTTACGCTATATCTCAGCTGCACATCAATCGATCTGGGCGTGGCATGTCTCTCCGTGATCGGGAGAGTCCTGCCAACCGACTACCGCCGGAAAGAAGGACATCAATTTTTCCACGATTTTCGAAAAAAATCATGATTCTACTGCTGTGTCGCTGTGTCGCTGAGTCGACAAGGTGCCGTCTCATCCGCTGAAGCACGGACCAGACATCGACGGCGGAGTTGTTGGTTCACGCCCACGGGAAATAATGTCACCAATCAAACGCTGGGCTATAGCTTTGAGATGCGTACAGACACTTCTGGCGTGTTTCCGACGTATGCTCATAAGTCCATAATTCTGATAGATTCACTCCGATGTGGTCTCAAGGAGAAAATTATCTTGTATTTGCGATTCTCTTTGGCATTTTAATCATATTTAGCCTTTGTGAATTATTTGGAGTAAACTTAAAATCTTAGTAAATCTTATGTGTGTGTCACATAATTCTTAAATATTTTATCGCCTTTTGAAGCTATTATTAATCAAAAAGTAAAAAATATTCTCGTTAGGTTTTTAAATTTCCGTTAAAAATAAAGAAGTACATTTTGCTTCCACCAGATGGCGCTTTTCGGACGACACCTATCGCGCACTATTAGTACCAACATCTCCGCCAATCGCTTTACGCGTTGCTTCTTCATGAAGGGCTGGACACTCGGATTTTTGTTTTTCATATTTATTGGCGCGCTTTTAAATTCTATGTAATGTACGAACAAAAAGGTTTACAAGTCACCTCTCTGAGATATTTCTATCCTGTTTTTCCTCTCACAGCTCTAACGGTATGAGTTAAAAAATTATATAAAATATATATACATTACCGACATTGCCTTCCCTCCTGCACCATGCATTACCTCGTCGTCTTTGACCGGGTAAGTCCGGTCGCTTTCTCGATCTGTCGCGCTCTTGTCGAAGCCTCGCTTGCATTAGGGCACGGGCCATTCGGCCGGCCTGCCCTTGATTCGATCCCGCAATCACTTGAATCTCGTCTATCGTCTTAGAACAGATTTTCAATGAGAACAATCGTCGTCTTTTCCATAAATTGATCGCAACATACGCTGCAGAAGAAGCTCAGTAGCTCAACATCATTTTGAGCTCATTTATCTTCAGTTTTAGCCATATTTGGCGTATCGTTGGCCCTACCGTATACAATCTAGCTTGTACTCTGAGAATCTGGCAGCACTGCTCGGCAGCACAGCTGACGGGCACCGTTACTCTGCAAAAAGCGTGCGTGCTTCGCTTCGGATTTCCCAAATTTCAATTTTCATTGCAGATCAGCAAAAACTGTGTGAAAGTCATAGAAAATGAACAATTTTATCGAACCTCCAGCTGCATCGCCCAGCATAGGCGATGCGGGGCGCATTAATATGCAGAACATCGATCAGTTCTTTGTGCCGAGATTCGAAAAGCGCAGCAGCGTTGCCGCCACACACCTGCCATTGCCGCTGCAGCATTTGTTTCCTGTGTCGCCTGTGGTGCCGCCGTCTGTGGTGACGGCAGTGGGTCCCGAAGTCGAATCCCCGCAGCCATCGCGTTCGCGGATGGCGCAAATGGAAATCTATTGGAGTGGTATAGCGACCGTGAATAAAACGATGACCAGGGATATCACCAAAACAGACAACAGCCTCAACAACAGCAACAATGGAAGCCTGCTGTGCGCCGGCTGCGGCAAGCACATCAAGGACCGTTACTTGCTGCGCGCCCTGGACAGGCTGTGGCACCAGAACTGCCTCAAGTGCGGCTGCTGCGACTGTCGCCTGGGCGAAGTGGGGTCCACCCTCTACAAGACGGGCAAACTAATGCTGTGCAAGCTTGATTATTTTCGATTATTTGGCAACACGGGCTACTGTGCCGCCTGCAGCAAGCTGATCTTCGCCTATGAGATGGTGATGCGCGCCCGCACCAATGTCTACCATTTGGATTGCTTCGCCTGCCAGCAGTGCAACCATCGATTGTGCGTTGGCGATCGGTTCTATTTGTGCAAGAACAAGATTCTCTGCGAGTACGACTACGAGAAGTGCCTGCTCTTCGCCACGATGGCCGCTGGGGTCCCGGGTGCCGCCGGCGGACTGCCCGGCGGAGGACCAGGCGTCGCCAACATGGGTGTGAGCGTGGGCATGGTGAACAGTCCGCGCACCCCCGGCGACCACAACAACAACAAGGGACCCCAGACGCCCACCGGAGGCGGCTCTCCGCTTGCGGCCGCGGCCACTGCCGCTGCTGAAGAACCAGCTAGGGGCGTCCAGACAAAAAAAAGCCCTGGGCATGGGCGCGCCTAGGAGGAGGAGCGTCTGGAGCCATTGGAGCAGCAGGAGGAGGAACAGCAGCTGGAGGAGGCGTTGGCAGCATGGGAAGCAGCTGCAAACGCTAAAAAACAATATTCTACAACCGCAACTGAATCGAGAAGGGTAGATCGTGGCTCGTCGCTCTTGGATCGAGGGAGACAGGGGGAGAGAGACCGCGAGATTTGATGCCACATGATTACGGATAATGAAGTCGATATTCAATCTTCGTTTGCTTTTGACTGAGCTCAAGTCTTATAGTGTTATAGTTTTAGTTTTTGGTTAAGTTGTCTCACAAATCACTTGCTGAATGTTGCACATGTTGCAGGTGCAGAACTAAGTTTTCATTTCCCTTTCGAATGGGCAAATATTCGTTTCATAGATCGATTTTTTTTTTTTTTTTTGTCGAGTGTGTACCTCTTCATATGGGTATACTCGTATTCGCATTCATATTCATATTGATATTGATATATGTAACAAATAGTTTTTAGTTTTCACGCTCGAAGCGTTGCGGTGCCAAAATAAATTCAAACATTTTTCTTGTTTCCCCCCTATTCATCATTTGCATTGACTTTTTTTCTTGGTTCTTTTACTTTTATATTCCCTCCAGTTCAATTGGCCGACACCCTTTCTGGCCCTAAGCTGCTATGCCGCGATCGCCTCTTCATACCCCCTAGGTAAATTTATTAAGTTATTATTTATTCTTTTACTTTATTTAACACTTTCTTTTATTTTAGCAGGTCTCCTTCCCTCTTCTGGTGTTCCGATTAATACGAAGGAGTGTGCGCTCGACGACGGCTGTCCACCCCAGGCGACCGGCTGACATCACGAACTCCCAACCGTCCCCTGCGCACTGGGCCACGATGCAAAGCGCCCCTTGGGACATGATTCCTGTCGCGCGACACTGTGATCTTTAGTCTGGTCTACTTTTTTGTCCGGCCACTGCCAGGGCCCTCTTCCTTGCGTTCCAAGATGTTTTCTCCTCCTTTCCAGTCCGCTCGCTGTCGGTACCTCCTCCTCTCGGGAGGTCCAAGGGATGTGTTCCAGAGCTCGGACTGATTTTCGTAGTAGGGATTTTGGGAGTGGGAGTGTCGGTCCTTCTCCGATCTGGTCCTATTTGGCTGAGATATAGCCTTCCGAAGATTTTGATTTGTTAATTATTAAAATACTGTTTTTTCTTTTACGCTATATCTCAGCTGCACATCAACCGATCTGGGCGCCGCATGTCTCTCCGTGATCGGGAAAGTCCTGCCAACCGACTACCGCCGGAAAGAAGGACATCAATTTTTCCACGATTTTCGAAAAAAATCATGATGGTTTAAATCATTAAATTTGTCAAAAATCGGCCTCGTTTTCGTTGTCGAGATTTTGATGCTAAGGCTAAGGAAGATGCGCGATGAGTTGTCTGAGACACGTCTGAACTTAATCCTGGAGCAACACACATATTCACATATTAAAACGGTAAGACATATCAGTGAACAGTACCTATAAGGAAGATCAATAAAAATATACTTTTCAGAAAGTGGAAGAAATGGACACCATTTCGGAAAACCTCACTATGCACAGATATCTGTCAGTCGAAGCTCAGGTTGAGAATTTGAGCAGGACATTGGAGTGTGAGTAATCCATTTGATATGCAAGAATATTTCCTAATTTTTACAATTTTTAGCCAAAAACTTAAGCATTGTAAAATCGTCCAGCCTCATCAATAGCAAGCTCCATTCAGTGTCCCATCTAAGGTGTCGTCGAAAGACATTGAGCCGGAAACTTTCCGCGGCCCAGTGCATACTCGGGTCCCTGAGGCAGAAATTCCAGGACCTGCGGCTCAAGGCCTATCGGTGTAACACGGTGCAGAACAAGCTATATAAGTGTCTCGATGATGTACGCTACCAAGGTGGTATTATGTTATATCCCCAGCTCATGACGGATTATGACAAGACGCTGGAGTTATTTGCCAAAAAACGATCTGAGATCGAGGTTCTAAGGGCGCAGCATGATATTCTTATCGAAAGAATCGAAACGATCGAAGAGGAGCTTAGAATTACACTGAAAAATCGTAAGGGATCTAGCAATCAACTTCGCGCTTCCACTCTAGTTGACAGAATGGCAAAGATTTGAGTGCTTAGATCACGCTCTTGGTGAAACGAGAGAATCAATGCCAATAAATAAAAAACATCTTTTAAGTTTACTTTCTTGATTTACAATGATAAAAACCCAACATTGAGCGAGGGTGCGCTTGAGAGTCGACAGAGGGTCCGACAGGGGTTGCGCTGTCTCTTCGGTTTATTACTTTTGCGGGTTCGGAAAGACTTCCTTCTGGGTGTTACACACATCCACTTTCACCACAAATCGAATATACCTCTATACTCTGCGAGTACCAGGTATAAAAACAAATACGAATGGGATGGTGATATTTCACTTTAGGTGCATCTCCCTTCAAACGTAAGTAAACGTCTTTAGGCTGACGTAATGGCCAAGATAACAGTTTTGAGCATGAAACTCGCACTATTCAGCAGAAATGCGAGCATAAAGAAAATACCAAAAAAATCCTCAATTTTTGGTTAGAATGTGCCTGTCATTGTGTCTTTATTCTGGAAACTCCAATTAATCTCAATCTATTTTGTAACAATGTCTAGACGGCCCAGCCCAATTCCAACTTTCAAGTGCGTAATAGTCGGCAAGGAGGGATGCGGAAAGAGTACCTTCATCCATCGTCACTTGACGGGTCATTTCGAGCAACAGTATTTGCCCACATTTGGAATCACGGTGATCAAACTCATATTCCCTACAACTCGCGGGCCAATCTGCTTCGAAATGTGGGAGGGAGGGAAGGCCGAGTGCGTCCAGTATCGGAATCCATTTTTCAAGAAAGTACAATGCGCCATCGTAATGTTTGACCTCAGCCTAAAGGACCCCTTCAAGAACTTTGACGAATACTACTCTATGTCTAATATGGTCCCGTCAGACATCCTAAAATTCGTTTGTGGCAACAAGGCGGATCAAAAATTGGGCAATCCTAACCCTCTGCCAACGAATATCCACCGCTGTACACAGATGTCTGTTAAAACTAATATGAACACACTGTTGCCTTTTCTGCACCTCTCGCGCAGAATTTTTAAAGACCCCTCGCTCGAGATCATGCCGAGGACAACATTGTTACCGGCACAAGTGGAGCCCAGTCGCCAGGAGAGACAGCCAGAACAGGATAAGGACCTTTAAGATCATACGAAGATACACAGATACACAAAACAAGACAGAGAGCGTGTGTGCGTGTGTGGCTGCTACATCGGGTGACACATCAGACAGCAGCAGTACACTCTTAAAAGTAGGTGCCGATTATTTATTTCTGATTCGATTCCCAGTTAAATCCCTAAGTAATCTGAAATGTATCCCTCCTTTCAGGCCATTGTGGTGCCTAGTGCTTCAATACATCGGATGGCGGAATGTCGTTGGACCAATAGCTCCTATCGTGCCACGAGATGTGGCAACATAAAAAGACTTCATACCGGAACGGGCAAAGCATTTACAGCTTCGCATCTTCAATAAATAACTAACTATATTTAATCAGAATTTAATTAACAATAAGAATAAAAACCACTTGACATGTTGTAGGTCACTGCTACGACCGCGACTCTGCATTTATACCCCATACTCTGGTTACGACTACATACATGTAGTTCAGGTGGGTTAGTCATGGGCCAGCCCGGAGTGGGTGGGGCACTCGGAACCATGCATTTCTTTGCACCGGCTTATACCATTGCAGTGACTCTTTTTTCTTGGTTCTTCTTTTATTTTTATATTCCCTCCAGTTCAATAGGCCGACACCCTTTCTGGCCCCAAGCTGCTATGCCGCGATCGCCTCTTCATACCCCCTAGGTAAATTTATTAAGTTATTATTTATTCTTTTACTTTATTTAACATTTTCTTTTATTTTAGCAGGTCTCCTTCCCTCTTCTGGTGTTCCGATTAATACGAAGGAGTGTGCGCTCGACGACGGCTGTCCACCCCAGGCGACCGGCTGACATCACGAACTCCCAGCCGTCCCCTGCGCACTGGGCCACGATGCAAAGCGCCCCTTGGGACATGATTCCTGTCGCGCGACACTGTGATCTTTAGTCTGGTCTACTTTTTTGTCCGGCCACTGCCAGGGCCCTCTTCATTGCGTTCCAAGATGTTTTCTCCTCCTTTCCAGTCCGCTCGCTGTCGGTACCTCCTCCTCTCGGGAGGTCCAAGGGATGTGTTCCAGAGCTCGGACTGATTTTCGTAGTAGGGATTTTGATGCCGTTCGACAATCTGGATCCTCGTGATGCTGGGAGTGTCGGTCCTTCTCCGATCTGGTCCTATTTGGCTGAGATATAGCCTTCCGAAGATTTGGATTTGTTAAATATTAAAATACAGTTTTTTTACGCTATATCTCAGCTGCACATCAATCGATCTGGGCGTGGCATGTCTCTCCGTGATCGGGAGAGTCCTGCCAACCGACTACCGCCGGAAAGAAGGACATCAATTTTTCCACGATTTTCGAAAAAAATCATGATTCTACTGCTGTGTCGCTGAGTCGACAAGGTGCCGTCTCATCCGCTGAAGCACGGACCAGACATCGACGGCGGAGTTGTTGGTTCACGCCCACGGGAAATAATGTCACCAATCAAACGCTGGGCTATAGCTTTGAGATGCGTAAGTAAATCAGTATATATGTAATTGTGGATATATTTTAAAATATATCCTCCTTCACAGAGGACTTATGTACCCTACGCTTTGCCACAAACCGAGGCGTATCCGATTTCCCCCCGCCAGACGGAGTCCTATCAAAGTATCCCAGCCAGACAGAACCGTGTCCTAGCAGGACCGAGGCGCACCAATTACAAGATCGAACATAAGAAGTCATCGTCATCACTCGCCCTGGCCATCGACAACAAGGACTTTGACTATGACAACCAAGGGAAGAGTTAAGCGGGCTACCATCATCTAGATATATCTCGTTGTTTTTAGGCTTAAGGATATATCTACGCGTCCATATATTAAGATAGTAGACACAAATGTTTTCCACCTGTTTATTTATTTAAACTATTTAAGCTAAGTTATGATGAATAAAACTATTGAAAAATCATCCTTGCTGTTTTTTGTATGGAGGAAACTATCCCGATTTCAAAAAGGCGTGGCACGACCAGATCGTTACAAAATTAGCGGAGAAAACTTAAAATTTTTGATTGGGGAAAATGTCCTTGATCCTTGATAAGGACTCCATCACATCAGGGACATTTTTCCGAGCACAGGAAGCCGTCGCATGTCCGGATCGGGCCTCAAATAACGGAGAAACAAATCTAGTTTGTAATTTGTTATTTTTGAAAATGTAGTTCAAGAAATCACCGATAGCGGCGCCACCGTACAAAAGAGAAAAACTCGCGTCAAATGGCCAAAATCTGGATGGAATACCAGGCGAACAGAAATCAGCAGCAAGCAATTGCAGGAATTGCAAAAAAATGGTGCATACTTTTGGGGGACCACTAATTTAAAAAAAATTCAGTTACCTTCTGCTGATTTCTGTTCGCCTGGTATCCTATCCAGATTTTGACCATTTGACGCGAGTTTTTCCTTTTTGTACGGTGGCGCCGCTATCGGCGAATTCTTGAACTACATTTAAAAAAATAACAAATTACAAACTAGATTTGTTTCTCCGTTATTTGAGGCCCGATCCGGACATGCGACGGCTTCGTGTGCTCGGAAAAATGTCCCTGATTTGATGGAGTCCTTATCAAGGACCAAGGATCAAGGATACTTACTCCAGACATACATATCTTGTTTACTTCGTTATTCGAGGCCCGATCCGGACATGCGACGGCCCCCGTGATCAGAAAAATGTCCTTGATCCTTCGGTAGGGACTCCAACAACCCCAACCATACATACATAGTTTTCTCGGCTATTTGTGGGCCGATCTGGGCGTGCGACAGCTTCCTGAGTTTGGAAAAATGTCCCTGACTTAATGGAGTCCTTATCAAGGACCAAGGATCAGGGATATCTTCTCTAGACATATATATCTTGTTTTCTCTTTTATTTGGGGCCCGATCGGGACGTGCCATGGCCCCCTCTGATCAGAAAAATGTCCTCGATCCTTTGGTAAGGACTCCATTAACCCCAACCGTACATACACAGTTTTCTCGGCCGATCTTGGCATGCGAGGGCTTCCTGCGATCGAAAAATGTCCCTGATGTGATGGAGTCCTTATCAAGGATCAAGGACATTTTCCCCAATCAACAATTTTAAGTTTTCTCCGCTAATTTTGTACCGATCTGGTCGTGCCACGCCTTTTTGAAATCGGGATAGTTTCCTCCATACAAAAAACAGCAAGGATGATTTTTCAATAGTTTTATTCATCATAACTTAGCTTAAATAGTTTAAATAAATAAACAGGTGGAAAACATTTGTGTCTACTATCTTAATATATGGACGCGTAGATATATCCTTAAACCTAAAAACAACGAGATATATCTAGATGATGGTAGCCCGCTTAACTATTCCCTTGGTTGTCATAGTCAAAGTCCTTGTTGTCGATGGCCAGGGCGAGTGATGACGATGACTTCTTATGTTCGATCTTGTAATTGGTGCGCCTCGGTCCTGCTAGGACACGGTTCTGTCTGGCTGGGATACTTTGATAGGACTCCGTCTGGCGGGGGGAAATCGGATACGCCTCGGTTTGTGGCAAAGCGTAGGGTACATAAGTCCTCTGTGAAGGAGGATATATTTTAAAATATATCCACAATTACATATATACTGATTTACTTACGCATCTCAAAGCTATAGCCCAGCGTTTGATTGGTGACATTATTTCCCGTGGGCGTGAACCAACAACTCCGCCGTCGATGTCTGGTCCGTGCTTCAGCGGATGAGACGGCACCTTGTCGACTCAGCGACACAGCAGTAGAATCATGATTTTTTTCGAAAATCGTGGAAAAATTGATGTCCTTCTTTCCGGCGGTAGTCGGTTGGCAGGACTCTCCCGATCACGGAGAGACATGCCACGCCCAGATCGATTGATGTGCAGCTGAGATATAGCGTAAAAAAACTGTATTTTAATATTTAACAAATCCAAATCTTCGGAAGGCTATATCTCAGCCAAATAGGACCAGATCGGAGAAGGACCGACACTCCCAGCATCACGAGGATCCAGATTGTCGAACGGCATCAAAATCCCTACTACGAAAATCAGTCCGAGCTCTGGAACACATCCCTTGGACCTCCCGAGAGGAGGAGGTACCGACAGCGAGCGGACTGGAAAGGAGGAGAAAACATCTTGGAACGCAATGAAGAGGGCCCTGGCAGTGGCCGGACAAAAAAGTAGACCAGACTAAAGATCACAGTGTCGCGCGACAGGAATCATGTCCCAAGGGGCGCTTTGCATCGTGGCCCAGTGCGCAGGGGACGGCTGGGAGTTCGTGATGTCAGCCGGTCGCCTGGGGTGGACAGCCGTCGTCGAGCGCACACTCCTTCGTATTAATCGGAACACCAGAAGAGGGAAGGAGACCTGCTTAAATAAAAGAAAATGTTAAATAAAGTAAAAGAATAAATAATAACTTAATAAATTTACCTAGGGGGTATGAAGAGGCGATCGCGGCATAGCAGCTTGGGGCCAGAAAGGGTGTCGGCCTATTGAACTGGAGGGAATATAAAAATAAAAGAAGAACCAAGAAAAAAGAGTCACTGCAATGGTATAAGCCGGTGCAAAGAAATGCATGGTTCCGAGTGCCCCACCCACTCCGGGCTGGCCCATGACTAACCCACCTGAACTACATGTATGTAGTCGTAACCAGAGTATGGGGTATAAATGCAGAGTCGCGGTCGTAGCAGTGACCTACAACATGTCAAGTGGTTTTTATTCTTATTGTTAATTAAATTCTGATTAAATATAGTTAGTTATTTATTGAAGATGCGAAGCTGTAAATGCTTTGCCCGTTCCGGTATGAAGTCTTTTTATGTTGCCACATCTCGTGGCACGATAGGAGCTATTGGTCCAACGACATTCCGCCATCCGATGTATTGAAGCACTAGGCACCACAATGGCCTGAAAGGAGGGATACATTTCAGATTACTTAGGGATTTAACTGGGAATCGAATCAGAAATAAATAATCGGCACCTACTTTTAAGAGTGTACTGCTGCTGTCTGATGTGTCACCCGATGTAGCAGCCACACACGCACACACGCTCTCTGTCTTGTTTTGTGTATCTGTGTATCTTCGTATGATCTTAAAGGTCCTTATCCTGTTCTGGCTGTCTCTCCTGGCGACTGGGCTCCACTTGTGCCGGTAACAATGTTGTCCTCGGCATGATCTCGAGCGAGGGGTCTTTAAAAATTCTGCGCGAGAGGTGCAGAAAAGGCAACAGTGTGTTCATATTAGTTTTAACAGACATCTGTGTACAGCGGTGGATATTCGTTGGCAGAGGGTTAGGATTGCCCAATTTTTGATCCGCCTTGTTGCCACAAACGAATTTTAGGATGTCTGACGGGACCATATTAGACATAGAGTAGTATTCGTCAAAGTTCTTGAAGGGGTCCTTTAGGCTGAGGTCAAACATTACGATGGCGCATTGTACTTTCTTGAAAAATGGATTCCGATACTGGACGCACTCGGCCTTCCCTCCCTCCCACATTTCGAAGCAGATTGGCCCGCGAGTTGTAGGGAATATGAGTTTGATCACCGTGATTCCAAATGTGGGCAAATACTGTTGCTCGAAATGACCCGTCAAGTGACGATGGATGAAGGTACTCTTTCCGCATCCCTCCTTGCCGACTATTACGCACTTGAAAGTTGGAATTGGGCTGGGCCGTCTAGACATTGTTACAAAATAGATTGAGATTAATTGGAGTTTCCAGAATAAAGACACAATGACAGGCACATTCTAACCAAAAATTGAGGATTTTTTTGGTATTTTCTTTATGCTCGCATTTCTGCTGAATAGTGCGAGTTTCATGCTCAAAACTGTTATCTTGGCCATTACGTCAGCCTAAAGACGTTTACTTACGTTTGAAGGGAGATGCACCTAAAGTGAAATATCACCATCCCATTCGTATTTGTTTTTATACCTGGTACTCGCAGAGTATAGAGGTATATTCGATTTGTGGTGAAAGTGGATGTGTGTAACACCCAGAAGGAAGTCTTTCCGAACCCGCAAAAGTAATAAACCGAAGAGACAGCGCAACCCCTGTCGGACCCTCTGTCGACTCTCAAGCGCACCCTCGCTCAATGTTGGGTTTTTATCATTGTAAATCAAGAAAGTAAACTTAAAAGATGTTTTTTATTTATTGGCATTGATTCTCTCGTTTCACCAAGAGCGTGATCTAAGCACTCAAATCTTTGCCATTCTGTCAACTAGAGTGGAAGCGCGAAGTTGATTGCTAGATCCCTTACGATTTTTCAGTGTAATTCTAAGCTCCTCTTCGATCGTTTCGATTCTTTCGATAAGAATATCATGCTGCGCCCTTAGAACCTCGATCTCAGATCGTTTTTTGGCAAATAACTCCAGCGTCTTGTCATAATCCGTCATGAGCTGGGGATATAACATAATACCACCTTGGTAGCGTACATCATCGAGACACTTATATAGCTTGTTCTGCACCGTGTTACACCGATAGGCCTTGAGCCGCAGGTCCTGGAATTTCTGCCTCAGGGACCCGAGTATGCACTGGGCCGTGGAAAGTTTCCGGCTCAATGTCTTTCGACGACACCTTAGATGGGACACTGAATGGAGCTTGCTATTGATGAGGCTGGACGATTTTACAATGCTTAAGTTTTTGGCTAAAAATTGTAAAAATTAGGAAATATTCTTGCATATCAAATGGATTACTCACACTCCAATGTCCTGCTCAAATTCTCAACCTGAGCTTCGACTGACAGATATCTGTGCATAGTGAGGTTTTCCGAAATGGTGTCCATTTCTTCCACTTTCTGAAAAGTATATTTTTATTGATCTTCCTTATAGGTACTGTTCACTGATATGTCTTACCGTTTTAATATGTGAATATGTGTGTTGCTCCAGGATTAAGTTCAGACGTGTCTCAGACAACTCATCGCGCATCTTCCTTAGCCTTAGCATCAAAATCTCGACAACGAAAACGAGGCCGATTTTTGACAAATTTAATGATTTAAACCATCATGATTTTTTTCGAAAATCGTGGAAAAATTGATGTCCTTCTTTCCGGCGGTAGTCGGTTGGCAGGACTTTCCCGATCACGGTGAGACATGCGGCGCCCAGATCGGTTGATGTGCAGCTGAGATAAAGCGTAAAAGAAAAAACAGTATTTTAATAATTAACAAATCCAAATCTTCGGAAGGCTATATCTCAGCCAAATAGGACCAGATCGGAGAAGGACCGACACTCCCACTCCCAAAATCCCTACTACGAAAATCAGTCCGAGCTCTGGAACACATCCCTTGGACCTCCCGAGAGGAGGAGGTACCGACAGCGAGCGGACTGGAAAGGAGGAGAAAACATCTTGGAACGCAAGGAAGAGGGCCCTGGCAGTGGCCGGACAAAAAAGTAGACCAGACTAAAGATCACAGTGTCGCGCGACAGGAATCATGTCCCAAGGGGCGCTTTGCATCGTGGCCCAGTGCGCAGGGGACGGTTGGGAGTTCGTGATGTCAGCCGGTCGCCTGGGGTGGACAGCCGTCGTCGAGCGCACACTCCTTCGTATTAATCGGAACACCAGAAGAGGGAAGGAGACCTGCTAAAATAAAAGAAAGTGTTAAATAAAGTAAAAGAATAAATAATAACTTAATAAATTTACCTAGGGGGTATGAAGAGGCGATCGCGGCATAGCAGCTTAGGGCCAGAAAGGGTGTCGGCCAATTGAACTGGAGGGAATATAAAAGTAAAAGAACCAAGAAAAAAAGTCAATGCAAATGATGAATAGGGGGGAAACAAGAAAAATTTTTGAATTTATTTTGGCACCGCAACGCTTTGAGCGTGAAAACTAAAAACTATTTGTTACATATATCAATATCAATATGAATATTAATGCGAATACGAGTATACCCATATGAAGAGGTACACACTCGACAAAAAAAAAAAAAAAAAAAATCGATCTATGAAACGAATATTTGCCCATTCGAAAGGGAAATGAAAACTTAGTTCTGCACCTGCAACATGTGCAACATTCAGCAAGTGATTTGTGAGACAACTTAACCAAAAACTAAAACTATAACACTATAAGACTTGAGCTCAGTCAAAAGCAAACGAAGATTGAATATCGACTTCATTATCCGTAATCATGTGGCATCAAATCTCGCGGTCTCTCTCCCCCTGTCTCCCTCGATCCAAGAGCGACGAGCCACGATCTACCCTTCTCGATTCAGTTGCGGTTGTAGAATATTGTTTTTTAGCGTTTGCAGCTGCTTCCCATGCTGCCAACGCCTCCTCCAGCTGCTGTTCCTCCTCCTGCTGCTCCAATGGCTCCAGACGCTCCTCCTCCTAGGCGCGCCCATGCCCAGGGCTTTTTTTTGTCTGGACGCCCCTAGCTGGTTCTTCAGCAGCGGCAGTGGCCGCGGCCGCAAGCGGAGAGCCGCCTCCGGTGGGCGTCTGGGGTCCCTTGTTGTTGTTGTGGTCGCCGGGGGTGCGCGGACTGTTCACCATGCCCACGCTCACACCCATGTTGGCGACGCCTGGTCCTCCGCCGGGCAGTCCGCCGGCGGCACCCGGGACCCCAGCGGCCATCGTGGCGAAGAGCAGGCACTTCTCGTAGTCGTACTCGCAGAGAATCTTGTTCTTGCACAAATAGAACCGATCGCCAACGCACAATCGATGGTTGCACTGCTGGCAGGCGAAGCAATCCAAATGGTAGACATTGGTGCGGGCGCGCATCACCATCTCATAGGCGAAGATCAGCTTGCTGCAGGCGGCACAGTAGCCCGTGTTGCCAAATAATCGAAAATAATCAAGCTTGCACAGCATTAGTTTGCCCGTCTTGTAGAGGGTGGACCCCACTTCGCCCAGGCGACAGTCGCAGCAGCCGCACTTGAGGCAGTTCTGGTGCCACAGCCTGTCCAGGGCGCGCAGCAAGTAACGGTCCTTGATGTGCTTGCCGCAGCCGGCGCACAGCAGGCTTCCATTGTTGCTGTTGTTGAGGCTGTTGTCTGTTTTGGTGATATCCCTGGTCATCGTTTTATTCACGGTCGCTATACCACTCCAATAGATTTCCATTTGCGCCATCCGCGAACGCGATGGCTGCGGGGATTCGACTTCGGGACCCACTGCCGTCACCACAGACGGCGGCACCACAGGCGACACAGGAAACAAATGCTGCAGCGGCAATGGCAGGTGTGTGGCGGCAACGCTGCTGCGCTTTTCGAATCTCGGCACAAAGAACTGATCGATGTTCTGCATATTAATGCGCCCCGCATCGCCTATGCTGGGCGATGCAGCTGGAGGTTCGATAAAATTGTTCATTTTCTATGACTTTCACACAGTTTTTGCTGATCTGCAATGAAAATTGAAATTTGGGAAATCCGAAGCGAAGCACGCACGCTTTTTGCAGAGTAACGGTGCCCGTCAGCTGTGCTGCCGAGCAGTGCTGCCAGATTCTCAGAGTACAAGCTAGATTGTATACGGTAGGGCCAACGATACGCCAAATATGGCTAAAACTGAAGATAAATGAGCTCAAAATGATGTTGAGCTACTGAGCTTCTTCTGCAGCGTATGTTGCGATCAATTTATGGAAAAGACGACGATTGTTCTCATTGAAAATCTGTTCTAAGACGATAGACGAGATTCAAGTGATTGCGGGATCGAATCAAGGGCAGGCCGGCCGAATGGCCCGTGCCCTAATGCAAGCGAGGCTTCGACAAGAGCGCGCCAGATCGAGAAAGCGACCGGACTTACCCGGTCAAAGACGACGAGGTAATGCATGGTGCAGGAGGGAAGGCAATGTCGGTAATGTATATATATTTTATATAATTTTTTAACTCATACCGTTAGAGCTGTGAGAGGAAAAACAGGATAGAAATATCTCAGAGAGGTGACTTGTAAACCTTTTTGTTCGTACATTACATAGAATTTAAAAGCGCGCCAATAAATATGAAAAACAAAAATCCGAGTGTCCAGCCCTTCATGAAGAAGCAACGCGTAAAGCGATTGGCGGAGATGTTGGTACTAATAGTGCGCGATAGGTGTCGTCCGAAAAGCGCCATCTGGTGGAAGCAAAATGTACTTCTTTATTTTTAACGGAAATTTAAAAACCTAACGAGAATATTTTTTACTTTTTGATTAATAATAGCTTCAAAAGGCGATAAAATATTTAAGAATTATGTGACACACATTTATTTATACTAAGATTTTAAGTTTACTCCAAATAATTCACAAAGGCTAAATATGATTAAAATGCCAAAGAGAATCGCAAATACAAGATAATTTTCTCCTTGAGACCACATCGGAGTGAATCTATCAGAATTATGGACTTATGAGCATACGTCGGAAACACGCCAGAAGTGTCTGTTAATCAAACATGCGGCCCACACGCCCTCCGACTGCCCGGAAAATGCAACGAAAATGACATTAATGGGCTCTTTACGGCTTACGCATAATTAAGGCCGTTGCCTGCTTGGCTCTGGGTCTGGTCCTGAGTCTGGGCCTCTGTTCTGGTCGAATCTTGTCTTAAGCGGGCCTAATTAGGCATCGCATGGCTGTTGCGTTGCTGTTGTCTGTGAGATGAAGTGCATGATTGGTTTATGAGTTAAGGCGATGATGGCTTGCGTCCCCATCCTTCCCCTCCGCATAAGTACACAAAGGCAAAACGTGCAATACTTTATGCTCGAATTTATGGCCCAGGCAGATATAAAGCTGTTGCTCCATTCATTCAACTCGTGCGTCTACAGCCCCAGGACGATTTTCATTTCCATCGCGACTTCCCACTGGGCATACATATGTATGTATAAAATGTATGACACACAAAGGAAAACCAAGCTGGCCTGAAATTTTGTGGTGCTGCAGCTCTTTTACTTTTTTCATAGAGCCTGTATATGGTTGAAGAAGAAATTAAAAAATATGCACATATGTGTAAATTTATGATGTTCTTACATGGTTTATTATTATAATTATCATAGCACTCTCATAATTTTCACTCGGCTTTTGCCATACCTATGTATATCCAAACGCATTGATGGGTTGGAAAGGGAACTGTATGAACTTTTATAGGATTTTGTATTTTTGTCAATACAATTGCTGTATCTGAAGATATGTGCATATATCAATATGTATAATAAAGCACACACTCTGGAATCTATGTTTTAGCAATCCCATGACCAATAAATCTGTAGATCAAATTTATCAGATTTTCTTACATGCTCTGTCATTTGCAGATGTAATGCAGCTAAGTACTTGATTGGTCGTCCCTCATTAGCCAAAGCAAACAGTTCCTCGCCAGAAATGGAACTTAGTTCACCTCCAATCAAGCCATCCCATCCCATCCCCTCCATTACCATTACCTTTCCCATCTCCCACATCAAACAAGCAGGTTATGGGTTGACCATTTTCCAAGCGATTTAATGCCAGAATAGAACAGAGCAGAAGCCGAAGCTCCAGCCGTGGCATTCTCTGCATTCGTGGCATCCGTGGCATCCTGCGTGGAGGCAACAAAGGCAAACAAACGGCGTCTGGCTGTCACTTAATCGAAGCCATTAGCGTTATTAGTGGGGCCAGGCATCACCTGCCTCCACATCCACCTCCACCCTTATACTCATTCGCATGGCCACCTACTCCCATGCCTGGCTGGCGGCCAGGTACAGGGCAAAGAGTGTCTGGACGTTGTGTATGTAATCCGCCTGGGAGTCCAGGGGTCCCTCGATGCCAAACCTTTCGCATAGCACGCGCACATAGTCGGCCAGCGGGAGATGTTGCTGCAGGCAGGAACGGTAGGCCTGATCCAGGGCATCCTTAGTCTCCGCATCGGCATAGGAGCGTGGCCAGTCCTCGAGCAGAGCGTCAATGTCCTTGCGGGGCTGGGCATCGTACAGGGATTGGGTCATGTGCACCTGCTCCACCTCACCGATCCACTTGTCAATGTCCTTGGCCGATCTCGCGGTGGGTACCAAGGCAGCCGAGGATGCGTGCCGCGGGTTTCTACCTCGACTGCCACTCAACACGGAACGGAGTTTCATATTGAGGAGACTGGGTTCGCTCTGCGTGCCCGATGGCTCATCCAATAGCCACAGACCCAATCGCTCCAAGTGCTCGTCCAGCTCCCGCTGACGCTGTGGCTGGAGCAGAGGTGGCGCCTGCACCTTCAGCAGAGCATCCACATCGCCCACAGCGGGTACAAATTCCGGAATGAACGGCTGCAGGTGATAGGGCGTGTCAATCGTCTGCGGCGTGTACTTCAGGATGTAGGGGAATATGTCTTTGAGGTCCTGCTGCAGTGGCAGCTGTTCCCACTTGTCCGGCGTCAGGTTGAAGGACGGCTCCTGTCGTTGGCCACCGCTTGGCCCCGCCCGACCTGCACTGCGACGCTGCTGCATGGGCAGTGCCAACTTGTGATGCGGCAACTTGGGTACCGCTCCTCCACCCAGTGTTGCCTCATCGCTGCCCGAACTCATTTGATCGTCCTGGTCCTGGTCCTGGGCCTGAGGCTTGGCATTCCGAGTGCTACCTGGTCGCGTTTGAGGCCTTGGGGCTGTCATGCCCATACCCATGCCGTCGGGCAGTTGCATCTCGCTGTCATCGTCCTCGTCGCTGTCCTCGGCCTCGTCATCGTGATCAATGATGTCCTGTAGGAGACCATCGTCATCGGTGGAGTTGTTTCCCTGAAGCTGTTTTGATGGTTGAAAGTGGGGAATGATGTTTAAGATGTTTGGAAGAGCAGGGTTGTTGAGGTGGATGGGGATACGTTATTATCGAGAGGAGAGTCTGAGACTGAAAGGTACACAATGAAGATGATAGGAAGAACGATTTGGGACTGAAAAGCGAAGAGACCACAGCATAATCATGCTATTAAGTGATGGGTAAATTGTGTACATAGTACAGGCAAAGAGACTAAGAACGCATACAGTTTATGGTTCACGATTCTTTAAGGCAGGATTTATATTGACTTTGGTAGTATTTATAGCGATGGAATAGTACTTTATAGAGACTTTATAGAGGACTCAAGATTGCGACATTAATATAATGTGTAGAAACCAATGGATACATGGAACAAAATGAATAGATGGGGCAAGAAATAATTTCTTCTTGGTATTGATTGTCTTTTACATATGTATAGAAACGCACAATAAGATGCAGAAAACATTCCAAAATGAAGGGAAAAATTTTACGGTAGGAACAAAGACAATTTTCGAGGGTTTATTGTCGGTGTTTTCTTGAGTTTTCTCTTCCGAAATGTACTCTCCTTTTTCTTTTCAAGACTCTCTTCTTTTCAACAACTCGCATCGCCACAATATGCCATTTAGCAAGTGCCCCTCTCATTACCTCGAGTACTCACCATTCTTCGATGCCTGCCTGCGGCCGCCCTTTGTCCACCTCTGCCTTCTTCTCCTGCTCCAGCTCCTGGTCCACTGCCACCTCTTCTGGCAGCAACTGCCGCACCGAGTCTCGGCTCCATTTGAACGCTGCTCAGATGCTTGGAGTCGCCTCCGCCGATTGTGATCTCCTCGTCGTAGTAGTTCATGGCCACAGCCGGCTGTGCACCTTCCTTCCTTCCTTCCAGCTGCGAAATGCTCGTCCTCTCGAGTAGTTCTTCCCACTTCCTGCCGCTTGGGTTTACGCGGAATCCTCGCTGCACTTGCCTCACTGCATTGACAATTTTACACGATTTTCCGCTCCTTGCAGGTGCAGAGAGTCCTTCAACTGTTGTCGCTCCTTTGCTTCCTTCCTTCACGCTGGATTTTTCTTTATGTTTTTTTCTGTTTTTCTTTCTGTTCTGGCTGCTTACCTGAAAAACTTGTCAATTGCTTTGGCAGTGGGTTGTCTTGACAACGACACCGCGACCACCCCTGTCTCCGCTCCCTCCGCCGCATCGTGTGGCAATACGTATAATTGTTTGTTGCCTGCAAAAACATTTACGGCCGAAACAGTTGCTCTTTGTTCTGGCCTGATACGATACCCGACGGACCTCCGCCTCTGCCTGCGCGTCGTCCTGGGTCTGGCTCGCTATCGCCTTTGGTTTTAATTACATGAAATATTTAAACCGATTTCCCATAATTTTCAGTCTTCAGGGATTTAAATAGCAGTGGGCTACTGTCTCTGGGCCAGTTTATTGCCGGGTTTCATTAATGAAGGAGCGAACTGTTTCAAATTTTCAAAAGGTTTTTCAAAGGCTTAACATCGATAGCCATCAATTAACAAAGAGGCGCCAGCTCTGGCTTGAGGTATGTTTTTAGCCAAAATATCATTGTTGGAGGTTAACAAGGGTTCCTTATTGCCGAATGCGTGCTTTGAGATTCCCACGACCATAAACCCTAATATCCCTAAGCGCAATGGGGTTTTATTTCATTGTTTAAGAGAGTAACAACATCTAGACGATAGTAGATATAAGGTATAAAGTAGATAGTAGGCATAATTATACCAAAATAACACACGGTAAGAAATACACAGATAATCGCTACACTTCTTTATAATATTCATATCCTTAAACCTGACAGATCTGACAATCTAGATAGTAATAAATATGTACATATGAATATAGAATTGGTTTTGATATTCCAAATGCATTATATATTTCCCTGAATGCCAAATTTTGTCGTCGCCATCGCGTTTCCCTTCCAATCTTTTTAACGGCATTTCCAATCAATACATTAATACGTACTTCAGGAAAAATCTCTGCTTTTCTGGATCGAAATCCCTTTTCTAACATTATAAGGGAATTCTCATCCTATCAACCATTTCTGAATCTACAAGATTGCAATTCATGTTGGACTGCATATTAATAGATGGTGTATTTTTTTTGAAAATTTTTTTTTTGCATTCTTTTGTATAATTTTTTTAATACTAAATGTTCGAAATTTTGAAAATTAAATTAATTCTGTTGCATGGTTTTTATAACCCTTCCATCGACGCCCATGCCCTTCATTCAACACAAAAAATACTCAAACGCGCTCTCATTTTCGCTCTTTCTCACTCACACACTTGCCAAAGCAACGCAGCTGAGAGAAACAACTCACACTCTCACTCAAATGTGAGAGACGACAACAAATAACATAGCTCACTCAACAGAGCCTGTTGATGGAATGAAAATATGTACATGTGTTTCCAGCGGCAAACTCTGTTAGTAACAGCAAAAATTTCAAAATTAAATAAACCGTGTAAAAGATCAGGTAATTTTACTTATTTTTATTTGTTATTCATGAATAAATGTTTTAAATTATTAATTTATAATATTAAAAACAGTATTATTTATTTATTATATTAAATTTAGCGAAAGGTAAAGGCAAATGAAAAGTAAGGGCAAATTCAAATTAAAAATTTGATCTAGGAAATAAAACTGTAAGTAGAATTTATTTGACAATTATCAATTATGCCGTTATTGATTTCAATTTATATTCAGAAATATTTTTGAATATTATGTATTAAAAAATGGAAAAGAGCTTAATCCTTTCCAACAAACTCAAAAAAAGTGCCTAAAACCTTCTCCACGACGGTATTTTCGCTGCTGGCCCACTGAAAACAGCAGCAGCTGTTAATGTCAGCCGGAAGGCTGCTGCTTGTTTTGCCGCTTGCCACTTGCCGCTTTTTGCTTTTCGTTTCACTCTGTTTTTGAATCTTGCGCTGTTCGGAACGTTTTTCCACTCGCTACGGCGCTGCTCTGAGATAAAGGCACATTCCGAAGTTACGTCTTTCGTGAGCGTAGTATCTGTGTTGGTGTGTGAGTGTGTTAAAGTGTGCGAGTGACCAGCAACAACAGCAACAAAAACAACAGCGTGCAACAAGAGCGTTTGCCACTAATTAAATGCTAAAGTGTGGTGTCTGTCTGTCAATTGAATCGAAACGATACGACTTTTGATTGAATTAAAATACAAATTACACGAAAAAAAGTACAAAGTTAACAAAAGGAAAACAGCAGCAGCAACACCAATTCCAATTAACGGTAATTAAGCCGGTGAGCCCGCGATAATTTTTCCTACACATTCCTCCTTGTGCGAGGAAGTCGAAGTGGCAAAAGATTGTATTTTTTACACACACACACTCTTTTATTTCGGGGATAATTAAAACCGAGAGTGGAGTGGAGTGCCGCCGTGTGTGTGTCCCTCCTCCGTCCTTTGTGCAAAGGGAAACAATTTTCATTAAACCGGCGCGGCACTAAAAGGATTACCCACCCGTTCATCGTCATCAGGCTCCGCCGCAAAACCCCTGGCACCGAAAAGCGGTAAGTTTTGCCCCAGAATCCACCCACTCACTTCCGCTGCGACACGTTTCGCGCCACGTTTTGGGTCTTGCAACAGTTAAAAAGGGTTGAGCTGACCAGCCGTTCGCAGGGTCAACATGCTTTTGTTGAGGTTAAACTGTGCCCTGAGCCGGAATTACAAACCCATCCGCCCAGCCAGCCAGTGAATCCCCAGCATTCCGAGACCCATGCCAAACAATGAAACACACGCCAAACTTTTCGGCAATAAAACGAAATTGTTTTGAATTATTGAGATCTGAGAGTGGGAGTCGGGGACTGGGACAGGGACGGGGACGGCAACCCTGTAACCGGATGGTCCTTTTTCAGGGGTTTTCTTAATGCCAGTGTATGTATTTTATATTTTTTGTTGAAATATAATTTATTTTTCGGCGCATTTATGTGCGAGCCGATCCCAACCGCAGGTCCCACGGAAAAGGACTCTTATAGGTGTCTGGGGGCATTAACAGTTAACATGTTTTGCGGTATTTGATTGGTGCCAAGTCTTTTTATCAGCCCATAAAACGAAAGGCGGCCAACAAGCACCAAGTGTCTGCCACAATTTCGGGGCATATGTTTGCTCTTCGGGTTATGTGGTGGGGTGTGGCTGAAGTGGTGGGGATTTGCTTTGAGTGGGGTTTTCGCAAATTGGAGAAAGGTTTTATAGAGTTCAACGGGGTAACGACCAGTTTATCAATTCTGTATGGGGGCTGCCTCAGTCGCAGCCCCGATAAGAGCTTTTTATTTTATGCAAAATCGCTTTGTGTCAATGCACTGAAAAAACAACATTGAATATATCCAATGGAGACATGTTGCGAGTGTTATTGAACTGACAGAAGGATGGATAACTTAAGGTCACTTTTGATTAAGAACTCTGGGAAGAATCCTGTATGTGACACTTTGAGTTCCAGTTCAAAATGATCAATCTATTCGATTCTGGAAGAATACCTCTTTTAGGGAGAAAAGACTTTCTAGATCCACACATTCCAATCTTGCTTCGTAGGATCTCCAGAGCACTCTTACAGAACGATCAAACTTGGGAGTTCTCTAGAGCTATTTTTCCTCGGTTTCTGTTGGTGAAAAATTCATCCCTTTTCTTAGCTTAGTCATGAAATTCTCCATATCGAATGGTTAATCAAATTTAAAGTTTTGGTTGTTCCATATTTGTTCAGTTAAATCTCAGAGCTCTCCACATAGTTTCACCATATTTTTCCCTAGTTTGCCAAGAATCCCAAACAACTGATATAACGCATTGCAAACAAAGCCGCATTTTAATTCGGATTCAAACCTCTTCATAACTCTTCAAATAGCATACACCAAAACACCATCAATATTCACATTAGTGCCATAAATTTGACAAAAACCCAAGACAATTGCAATCTTCAATAAACATTGAGATTCATTTACAGCCAAGAGCACCTAATTTCTGAACCAAGTCTGCAGCGGCTCTGTGGTTATTGGCCGGGCCCATTCAGCCTCAGCAGCTAGCATTCGAGAGCCCTGTGCGGCTAATTAATTTCCATTCAGCCAAATGGAAATACGTTAACCATAGAATGCCGCAAATTAATTTCTAGACTGAATGAGATGGAAACAAAGGTGGGGGAGGGAGGGAAACATACAGACAGATGCTGAACAGACGGCAGCAGTCCTCTGTCTGTCAGGAGTTGCGGGATACAGTGTGTTTCGAAAGTATATACCTATGTATTTGTAACTACTGCTCTTTGGTTCTTATTCCTGGACTAAACTTCATTGATATCCAAAAGCAATCATAAATATTTGGAGCTTAAAAGGTATCAATAGCCCCCAAAACAAACCATATTTCAAGTCAAATAGCTTGATAATAGAACTACGTTAATTCGATAACTGGTCGTGCGCGAGAATTTATTTTAGTTTTACTTTTATAACTGCTTTGAGGCCCAACATTTTGTTGGTAGTACATGCATTATTCTATGAAGTATGCGTAAAATGCAGAGATCAATTGTAAACATATGTGAGAACTCTTTTTGTATCCAACAATTTCGACACATTCCAATTCTAGAAATCCCTATAAACTATCCATAAAGTCAGTTACAGCTTACTGGGAAGTGTCAATCGAATCGTGATCTTTACTTCAATACGTTTGGTATATGACGATATGTCCTTCAAGGACCCAATAAAAAAATATATGATGTCTATTTATTTAGTTGAAGGAACGTTAAGGAACATCGTTGATCGGATCTAGCGACAAATTGCATAAAATAAAAAATCTTCATATTATAACTTCTTCTGTGTTTCATATTTTGATTTTATTCGAGGACCAGGTTTTCAATAGTGCATATTATTCGAGGAGTGATAATCTTCAACCATAAATGAAAGATCTATAAAGTTATCATTCCCTATACTTCTGAAACACACTGTACACACTATATTGGATTTATCTGTGGGTAATATAAATTCCTTAAGGTCTCCCTAGCATTCTCTCTCTCTCTCTCTCTCTCTATCTGTGGCAACCATTTTTATTTGTGGTCAGGCTATTTCGGTTTATTGTAATTTTTTATGTTCCAGCTATGGTTCTGTTGTTTGGCTTCATAACCAGCGACTAGCGACTAGCGACTGGCGACTTCGACCTAAAATATAGTCTGTATATAAATGTACAAATATATATGTATATAAATGTGTAAGTGATTCTATTGTTCCTCTTGTACTTTGGACATTTCCCAAGGCCTGAAAGCAGACACACACTTTCGCTTTTCATTGTTTCTGTGTGTCTGTTGGGGCTTTTCCTGCCCCAAAAGAAAATAAAGGAAAAGGCAGGGAAAATGTTTGCTTATCTCTTTGCCTACACATTTTTATGTGTGTTTTGCTTTGTTTTCCCCCACACCCCGCGCTGCTGCTGATGGGTGTCGAGGCTTGAGAGGATTCGCTCTTTTCCGGATAATCATCAGCATGCACGGCCAGGCACCGCCATCCACCAGCAGCAGCCTCCATTCTCCATTGCCCCATCCTTGTGCCACATGGCTCCTCCACCAAGTTCAGGCGAAAGCGAAAGCAGATGGAAACCCGGGTCGGGCGGGGGTCACCATAAAAATGGAAAATTGTTCTACAGTGGAAACTTTGTCGTAGGCACAGACTGCGACATCGACTACGTCTTCGAATTATGCCAGATTGGTTTTTATTTAAATTAGTTTTAGATTCCTTTGGGTTTGGGTTGGGCTCTCTTTTTCTTCAATGCTCACTCAAGTGTTAAAACAGAGACTGGCAAAGGACACAGAAATTGATTTTAGTGCAAAAAAAAAAAAAATATCCATACTCGTAGAAGAATGTGCGAAGGCGGCGGCGGCTTCCCTTTTATAGCCAGCTCAGCTGTCCCTTGACCAAAAACGGGTTCCTAAGAAAACTGCCTCTGCCACTGCTTTGAATAAATAAACAACAAAATGTACAACGAATCAGATTTCAGTCCCTCTACTATCGATGACAAATTGCACATAATTTCTGCCGTCTGCTGAGCAAATGTTTTTCGAAAACTGCACGGATTGTGGATTTCTTATTTATTTATGTGTCTATTCCAAGTGTCGGAACAGCCTTTGTCACAAGAAACTGCTAGAAAGTAATAACGACAGTTTATTAAAAGCCAATTGAGATCCATTTCAGAGATATGAGAGAACGGATATCCCGGCACCCGTCATGCATGTTCGCAAAACTTTGCCCAAAAGAAAACAAAACTCTTGATTGTTCGGCAAAAACTTTTGCTGTTAACCTTTTCGGTTGACCTGAAGCCACATCTCCTCTTCCTCATCAGCATAATCCCCATGGGGAGGAGGGGAGCAAAAACAAACTTTCCCATGAGCCCAAAGAGAGATATATATCCCCCAGAAATTCGTTGTATCATTTATCACAACTTGCACTCCCAAATATATCGTTTTACAAGGCAAAGGCAGAGGCAACGGCAAAGCCAAAAGAAAAGTGAAATGAATTATGTGGAAGGTGATGAAGTTATCATCGAGCTATCATGACTATACAGTCGCAAGGTGTTCGGCTTGTCAATGGGATTGATTATTCAAATGAAAGGCGGGAAATCGTAGATAGCGCATGGTATAGAGGCGCCAAGTTTTGTTGAGGGGTTGGGTGCTGGCCAAACAAATGCCAATTAATAATAAATGAATTTTCAAAGTGATGGCTGAGGGTGCAGCCGACATACAGAAGGAGAGGGAGAGGGAAAGAGAGAGATGGTGTTATGAAATTTCCTATTGAAAGTGCGATTGAAATTTGAAGATAGGAACTGGTTATGTCTTTGCGGGATTAAGGAGCAGTTTTTGTGGCATTTAATGAACTGAAAATTCGGGGATAGAAGATGATATTTGGCAAATGCATAAATTCATGGACTAGTTTTTACATATTTCTCCTTCTCCTTCACACTTTTCACTAAGGAAAGGGTAGTCATATCCTATTTCAAGCCCATTGAAATCATTTCTGAACCCAACTACAAGTGATCTACTTGTAGACCAGAAATCACCATCAATCCCCGATCAAACTAAACCACTCTTTCGCACCATTCACCATCAAAAACCGCAAAAAAGACTTTTAAAATAACACAATCTCCTGCCAAAAGCAATCCCAATGGCCAAACAAACTAAACTTTTTTTTTGTCGACTGAAACTTGTTAATAAGCAATTTCTAAGCAGAGTTTTTTTGGGTCTTTTGATTGTTATGTCTTCACCATTCCTACTTTATCATATCTTTTTCATTTCTTGTCGTTCTCTAGCATTCCAATAAACAGCTTTGGTTGGGTTTTTACGTGTTCTGTACGGTTCTGTTCATTTTCATTCTTTCACAAGCATGAGCTAGTATTATGGTTGGTGGTGACCCATTTCGTGCGGAATATTAAGTGTGATTTCCAATTACCAAATTACTGACCTCAAAAGCGATTACTAAACATGCTATAACCACTCTATACAGTAGGAAAGTACATTATCAGCAGAAAGAACTGTTGGAACCCCAAGAATAGAGACAGAACTACATCGAAACCGTATCAATATCAATGAAGGTGTGAGTGTGGGTCTAAGATATGTTATCTGCCAACCCATTCCATTCATCCACATTTCCATAGCTAACATTTGATGCGTAGCAATTCAAAGAAATCGCTATCGATTAATTTCAGTCCTCCTATAGCATATACCTAGCGAGTATTTGTATATTTTTGGTTCTGTGCTAGAATTATGAGCTCATCAATGGCCGGGACAGGTTGAATACTGTGCTTTATTTATATAGATTTATCAGTGAAATATATTTACCATACATGTATTTGTTCTCTATCCCCTTCTTGCCTTTTTTTACCATTTGTTGAGGCAGTCAGTTGTTGACTCTTTCGCTGACTCAACGCTGAGTCTGAATCTTTCCTTATTGTTCTTTTCCGCTGGTTCTGATTCTGACTTCGTTTTATCATTTTGATGTCATCGAGCGGGTTTTTGTGGCCATAAAAAATCGCTCTTACGGTGTTTTCATTTCTTTTTCTTAAACCTTTTGATTCTTTTTTAAACCTTTTTCTTTTACTTTTTGTGTGGCACATTTATTCTCTTCTTGCCAGCCTTATTCCTGTTGTTTGATTTATTCGCTGCAGCGTCATCTGCTCGTACCATAATTTTAATTAAAAATCGCTTAAAATCCTTTCCAAATTGTTTTCGAAAAAAACTTTTGTGGGACAGATAGAAAGAGGTATAGGTGGAGGCTTGGAGGTGGGGAGGGAGGGCACGAGGTGACTGAGTGTCAACACGTGCCAAATTGTTTGTGTGCTCTTGTTCGTATCTGTAGGAAGTTTTTTCGGAAAACTTTTTCACTTCCACGCAAAGTCGAAAGCTGAAGTTGCAGAATACCCGAAAGTATCTGCAAGATAAAAAACCTTCGCCACGCTGAAATTTAAAGTAGAAGTTGAAGTTTTATGCGCCATGCCATGCAGTTCTTCCTTCTTTATCTTGCTCGTATTGTTGCCTGTTTTTTGTTTGGTTTGTTGTTGCGTGACACTCTGCCGCATTAGCATTAACAAATAGAGAGAGACAGGGACAGAAACAGAGACAGAGACAGACGGACAAATTCCATAATTGCCCAGGTATGGGCCTCAGGGGGCTCTACGGGCAGGGCGGACAATTGTTTGAGGTTTTGGGGTTTGCCTCATTCATGCCTTCATCCCTCTCACTTTTACAGGGCGACTGGTGTTCGGGCTGATGGCTGTTGGGGGTGCGTCACCATGGCGTATGATGAATTTAACGCACGTGCATGTCACACGTCACTGTGGTTCGCTGTTGTTTCGCTCGCATCGTTGTTGTACTTATTGTTTCAGTGGTTGTTCTTGTTGCCGGTTGTTATAATATTGTTATCCTGTCAGGTTTCGCTGATGGCGTTGTCGTTGTCGTTGACAACATGCTGCACGTTTTCCCTGGGTTCTTGCCCCCTTTTGATATCCTTACAATTAATTGAGCAAATTAATTTTGTCATTGAGCTGGTTACTTACCGGAAAAGGGTTAAGGATTTGCTTAATATTGAGTTAAATGAGCTTTCTAATGCATTCTGCCGGCTGGAAACATTGGAGCGAGTTCCAGAAAGTGATTTTTAGTGTGAATTTGAAACTGAAGTTATTATTGGGATGAATGTCTCGGAGGAATAGTCTCAAAGAATATATATCCATATATTCCTAGAGTGCAAAATATAATCCAGAATCCTAGACAACTCCATGTCGCTATTTTATTAGTAAATTACTTAATCGTTAGGGTATTCCACATTCACTGACAAAATCCAAGTCCTTTCTCCAACCAAATCCCAGCTGTACTTGTATTTTTTCGCGTTGTACTTCCTGCTGTTTGTTCGTGCATATTTCAATCAAATTTGTTGTAGCGGTTGCTGTTGCTGCCCCGCGGCTTGCAGAGAGACAAATGCATGAATTATCATACGCACCGTTGACCCAAATTTTTTAAACCAAACCCGAAACACCCTTGAACGAGAGACACAAAAGAAGAGCGAACGAACGAACTCAAATGGTGAGGAAGGCAGCAGCAGGCAGAGAACAGTCATTCCGAAATAATATATTTGGCAGCACGTGCCATGGGGAAAAGAGAGAGGCAAAGAGATAGAGAGGGACACGACAGGGTTGCCATTCATTATGCTTAGTTTTTGGGGCGCGGCTGTGTCCTCCTCTGTATTGTGGCGGGGCCCCTCATGAATTGGGTCAGTCCGTCCTAGGGTTTCTCTTGCAGTTTTCTGTATATATACCTACTATATATAGCATAATGGAATGCCATTTTGCAACGAGTTAGTTTCATATTTTCATCTAAGCTGCCGCTCGAGGGCATGCCCCATTCTCACTAACCCGTTCACCGATTCACCCATTCTCTCCCATTCTCGTTCTCTGTCCTCTGTCTTTCCTCATTAGAGGACAAAGCGTGACTTTCCCTCTGCCCGGCCACTTGAGTCTGCTTTTAGGCGCTTCGGCTAATTATGAGGAAAAATTCTTGCAACATCTGCAGTGGCAGTGGCAGTGTCGGCACCACTTCCCCCAGTTTGCTAGATATATCCTCTACAGGAAGCCAAGTGCTGGCAAGTGCGAAGAGAGCTCTGAGGATGCATTTTATTTACGACAAAGTGAGCTTGCCGCCAGCTGTGTGCCACAGCATTTGATGGGTATGTGGCAAGGAAAGGGCAGGAGCTCGATGCGAGTGTTGAGTTGTCAGGAAAATGAGAATTTATATACAAGTTTACCAAGGCATTTTTAATATCCATTGAAGGTACCCGTATGTACCGAAAAGTAAGTATTTTCTGCGCCCCGCCAAAGGCTGTGTATATTGTTGTTTGATTCTGGGAACGACTCAGCTGTCCAAGGCAATGAAGGACAGACGAAGCCGAGCGGGCAGCAGAGCCGAAGGATGGACCAAGGGTAATTGAAGTCCTAGTATGATTTATTTTCTATAAACTACTTCCCTATTTCTCTGGATCTAAAGCTCTGCAATGCTCTAGAAAATCAGGGAAATTTATGTTCATTAAACTTACATAAGCCATGGAAGTTCTTTTGGCATTTCAGAACTGCTTTCCATTCCATATATCTCCCATCTTTACATATCAAAGAACCAAAGTACTCGTACTATGAGCCACATTTCCCATTTTGGGCCAAAGACCCAATGGAAAGTTGATTACTTGAGCAGCTCTAAATGCCTTGTCTTGTCTAATTTCTGGTCTTTTGTTGTAGCGATTTTGACAGCTCTCTTGGCCATAAAAGGCAAAGCAATGAGACTTACATAATCCGCGCCAGCCAGCCATTGAGCATTTCTCGCATATGGCGCTGCGGCTGCCGGCCTGCCGGCCTGCCCCATTGTTTCTCTGTCATTATTAATCCAATTAGTAGTTGTAATAGAACAGGCCCAGGCCGCGGCCCGACACCCAGTCGCAGCTCTCAGCGGGGCAAGGCGACGTCTACGAGAGTGGAAAGTCGGTATCGGTCGACTTGGTTGCACAACGCAAAAAAACGTGCCCCAAAGGAAATTAGGTCGCTGTTGTGGCACGAGACCGCGAAGGCGAGAATCGGAACCGATTTGGAAAAAAGGCAACAGAAGCTGTAAGGCAATATGTCAGGGGTAAGCTGCTTAACAGCCGGCACTGTCTCTCTCTCTTGCTTACCCTCTGTCTCTGAGTGTCTGTCGATGTTAATGATGTTGGATGATGACATAAGCGGGCAACGTGCATCCAACTTGCCCCCAACTGCACTGCGCTCCAAAGTCTTGGAAAAAAGGTCAAGTTCAAGTAAAATTAAGCACAGGTTTGTAGATAGAGATAGAGTTTCAGTTATGTGAGTATCTGGCTAAGCGGTTTATAAGCGGTTTATCAACTAGAAGATGGTTTGTGCCCCACATTGGAATTTTTTAAGTGTTTTTTTTTTAGGCACATACAGAGGATGTTGATCAGATAATTACAAATAAGATAGAGAAGGCTTATTTTTCCCTTTATGAAGCTACCATAGGACCGATTGTCCGAAAATCTTCTTTGTGTCTAAAGATATTTGTGCTAAAAGTTCAAAAGAATCAACATTGAAATACTATATCCCATGCCTGGCAGAACAAATAATCTGTCGAAACAACTATCTTTTATTGCTTCTGTAGATACTTCTGTAGTCTCAGCCAAACCAAAAGGAACGTTAAATTTTTGGCAGCATCTAAAAGGTATCTGCAAGGCTGTCAGCTCCAAATCTAGCCTCGTGCTTTAGAGTATTTTCCTTTTAAATGAGTACTACGACTACAATTGCCTTTATTGACGTCTGTTTATTTATAGTTTAATTATTTACTTGACTGAAGTCCCCCTGTATTTAGACAAGTGTTCTGCCACTTTTCATGAATTTGCCCTAAATGAGCGGCAATTGTGCGAGACGTTCATGGGGTTAATGATTGTATGAGTGTTTCGGGCATTCTCTGCGTTTTATCGACTGCTGACGGAACGTGCCTCAAGACTGATGTTTATAAGAAACAAGTAATTCTAGCAGTTGTTTTATTGCGAGCTTTGCATTGGAGCGTGCGATAAGGTTTGCTAGGGAAAATCCCTTTAAAATAAAAACGGGATAGTATGGAGATTTTTTGTGGTTTTGTTTTGTGCTACTCTGGGGAATAAAGTATATTTTCAGTTGGGAATTCGTGCTGAGCAATTCTCCATCTTTAATCAACTCAAAAGATTGCACAGCTGCAAATTTTAATTCTCAAGAATTCAGACGGAGTATTTTAATTCCATTTTGTATCAATCAACGACCAATTTGAGATCCTCTCCTACCTACCCCCATAGATTGTTTGACTTATTCCCAACATATTTACGTGTACTCCAAAGTGTGATATGTTCCTTCTGTATCATATCTTTAAGCAAATACGGGTACACTCTCTACAAACTGTGAAATGTGCTACCTGCTCAACATTTTTCAATATTTACATACAATTCCCAGGCAAACATCAATCGCATTTTGGTGGCTCAAAAATGTGTGTTAACCTCTGACACTTTTCCTTGGGCCTAAGCTGATTTAGAAACGCAAACAGCATGGAAGAGACCCGAGACCCGTGACTAATCGCTTCAGAATGCACTCGATGGAAATGTAACCACAGCACAGACGAGACGTGGCCCAAGACCTCACAGATATGAGAAATATTAATCACCAGAGAACAGAAAAGTGGACAAGGAACGAATACATAAAAAAGAGAGGCCAAAGATTTCAGATAGAGCTCATAGAGAACCGAACCCCACTCGCACTCGGTACTCAAGCGATTGTGCGGTCATGAAAGTGGAAAGAGGAGAAATTCCTGCACATAAAAGTGCTTTCATATGTACATGAGCCATTGGCATTGATTGAAGCACACTCATCCCACACACACTGGCACTCTCCGGGCACCCAATCCCAGTCCCAATCCCATTCCCATCTACGAGTACATCTGCAGGCATTATTTGCATAAGTTGTTGAACTTTAGATAAACGCTCCATCCAGTCGTATGTCGGCTGTCGAGTGTCGAGTGTCAAACTATCTTCTACGACCCTTCCAGGCTGGGTATAGGTTGTACCCAGGAAAGTGCCACAAAGCGAGAGTTTTAATTTAGCTTCGCCTGGAGCTCAGCTCTCTCACTCTCTACCTCTCTCAAGTGGCAGAGCTGTGCTGTGCCATTGGGTGCCAGCCGAAACCATCGATAGAGTTATTGCCTCGGATAGATCCATTTTGATTTGCATAAATTGCCTCGGGGGTGGAGGGAGTACAACTTGTTCCAAACTTTTTCCTGACCTAACAAAACACTGCCACAAATTGCTTCAACCTGTGGCAAGCAGACAGATACCTCAAGCCTCGCCTGCGATTTCCTATAGAAACGTCAAAAATCCACACAAATTTTGTGTTTCAACACGAACGTGATATTCATGAAAAAGTTGGGGTTAAGCAACAATTTTCTAGAAAAATATGAATAAAATGTCTAGATAAAAGCGTAATTTTTTGTGAGTCAGTTGTGGATATATTTGTATCTTTTCTTGGTAAATTTCCAACAATGTTTTTTTCTTTACTTTGATTCGATTTTTCCTCTAAAGATACACAAGAGAAATGTCGTATGGGTATTGCATATTATGACGAATGAATGAGAAGATACAAATACAATTTATGGGGAAATGAAAAGATATTTAATTAACATAAACCAGAAATAGTTGAAGTTTTTTGGTCAAATCTTTATCTAAACAATGAATGAAATGTGTAAAAAATAAAATATTTATACAAATCATTGAAGATTCTCAGTGTTCCTTATACACACAAAAATATCCCAAAACATTGCTTTTGTCGGCGACACTTCGAGTGAATTCATTGTTGTTGTTAGTCAGGCGACATTTTTCCTTGTATTTTACTTGTTTTTACTTTTTTGTCAACATTTTCGAGGCTGTTAATGGTCCACAACGTTTGCTTCAATTCGCCGCCCCAACCTCCTCCAAAAACACCCATCAAAACAACCCACTTCCCCTCTTGAAAGAATACTGATAAGCAGTGAAGCAGCGATGAAAGCGGAACACAGACCAAACCCAAACGACATTATCATAATTGCTTATGCTTCATTACATATTTGCGGGCGAGTACGACTACATGGCGGTCATACAGATAGGCTTAAAGAGGGCTCCATGCCCCATGCCCCACCCCCAATCCCCTACTCAACGAAGCGAACCTAACCAAACACGGTAGTCGTCGGCGAAGCAGCCGAAGCAGCATTTTGTCGACTCAGCTCCGAGTCAGAGACAGAGCCAGATACAGATACAGATACAGAGCCAGAGCCATAGAGCCCTGGCAATCGGCTGAATCGAGCTGAAAAAAACATAATCATTGAATAAACAAGCTGATAAAACAAAAGCCACATAAATAAGCGCAAATATTTGAGACACTGAGAGCATACGGTCATGTGCCCACACATAATGGCAGACACAGATACAGATACGAGTACTCGTTCACAGATACAGATAGAGATCGCCAAAAGGCTTAGGATTCGGAATTGGAAGCCAAATCGGAGACTCGAACTGCGACTTCGACTGGAAGTCGGATCCAGACTGGAACCCCGCTTTTTAGTCGGTCAGGCTAACGGTAACGGTTTATTGTATGTCCGGACTGAGGCACAGCTACGAGGCACACAACACGCCCAAGAAGGGCATGGTCTCCATAGACAAAAGAGCATCCATCCGCATCTAAAAATCATCGCCATGTGTGTCCATTCGCTTTTTTCCCCATCTTTTTTTTGCTGTAGCTGTAGCTGTAGCTGTTGCCTGCCTTGCCCCGTGACTTGGCGATTTTATTTTCGCTCCATTTGTGGCCATAAATATTCAGTCAAGTGTCATCGTTGTGGCATGTCTAGTGGAGTTGGAAATGAAATAGATGCTGGCCAAAGAGGGGCCCACTACGCGAGTCCGCTAGAGAAAAAAAGCGAAGCATACGAGAAGGCTTAAAACGAGTTAAGTCACTTCTGTGGCCGCGACCAAGTGGCCTCCTCCAACCAGCAACTCCTCTCCAGCTCCACCCGGACTTCCATCTGTCTGCCAATTGCCAATTGTGGCAGCGGCAAAGATTGTGTGCCCCGACCGTTGTTGTGGCTGTGTGTGACCACAGCTGAGACCACGACCCGCAGGAGTTGTAGGAATAAAAAAATATTGAGAACCGAACAATGTGGCCGGCGAACACACACATTGGATAAGCCGGGGGTGTATGGGGGACAGAGTTATGGCATTCCAAAAGTGCTTGAAATGGCTTAGGGCCGTGCCACAGCGTGGGAGGTTGAATGAAGTTATCAGCCGAGTAGATGAATAAATTTAGCCAAGTGTTGGCATAACCTGTAGCCAGGGAAGCAATGAGATTATCATCGATAAACACGAACGATTGTTGAGTAATCGAAAGGGGGAAAACAGGGGAAGACAAATGGAACGTTGAGTGGTTTGAGGGATGATTGAGAAAATGAATAATCTCAAAGTAATTAGAAAGGATTTGGGCTGAAAATATATCAACCAAGAGATGACAGATTCCACTTCCAAATGAATTAACAAACCATAGACTTTACTCTAGACTCAGACTCAGAAAAAGTGAATGTTTGGTGGAAGTTTGAACCATTTAACCGCTAAACGTTTAAGCCAAACTCCCCAAGCAACCCTCTCTCGTCTTCTTCTCCAGCAGAGAAACACTTGCGGAAGTGCAATGCATGTAAAAGTCATGAATATGATGAAGTATTCAAAGCAGCCACAGACACACTCACAGACATGCTCACAGACTCTTATGCTCCGGTCCTTTGGCTCCACAGGAAGCTGCCAGGATTAACAGGCCACTTGAACACGATTAAGCCCGAAACGAAAGAGATGCATAGAGGCAGAAGAGGGAGATGGAGAAATAGCAGCACTCCAGAACGAAAGAGTTATTGAGAGATGCTGGCGGGAACAGTTTACGAGTACTAATCATTGGGCACTTATCAGGCAATGACCATCAGTCTCGACAGATAGCAAGAATTATTATCTCTCCGGCTCTCTCTTATACGTATTTGCCTCTCTTTCCGTCTTTATGTAGCGCTCTCTTTTTGTCCGCTCAATCATTCGCACGTGCTCGGGGGCTAGAGCGGTTTGTTCACGCTCAATTTGCATACATTTCATTTGGCTGGGTGAATGCTTCTCTTTCTCTCTTTCTAACCAGTATATACCTTTCTCTCTCCAGCCCCCCACCAACCTCTGCGGGGCCCACTCACCTCCTTAGGCAAATATTCATTGCCTGAATTATATATTTGTTTCTTTTCGGTTTTCGGGTTTGCGGTGGATTGCGGTGGTTTCAAAGTGCACGGCTGGGTCACGTTTTTGATATTTCATTCAATCAAAACAAATTGCTGGCTGGACAGGGGACCAGGGACCAGAGACCAGGGGCTCTTAAATAAATAAAAATACATACAGCCAAAAAACCAAAAAACCAAAATCCCCTTCTACCCACAAAAAACCCAACGGCCAAAATCTTTGTCTTGCGGTTAAACTTTTTTCAGGTCGTTAGACAAACGACCGTTAAATATGCCCAGATCGTAAAAGAACAAAATTAGATTAAACATCATAAAAATGTAAGTCCCAGTCAATTAGATTCTATACGGAATGTATTCCAGGGCGTAGGCGCGCGCGTGGGCGTGGCCCGAAGGAGTTTAAAATTACCGATTCCTTCGCCGGCACTTTGCTAATTGACAATTTCCCGACCAGTAAAGGAAAAACTTTCCTGTACGCGCTTCCTTCGCTTCGCTCTGCTTTTCTTTCCGTGTCCTTTCTGTAATAACCCTAAAGTCAGTCATTTCGTCTAAGCCATTAAAAAATTAATTGACTGCCTTCCCTTCGGGCCATGAACACGCCCCATACATCGCACTAATGCCGCTTTTAGCCAAGTTAAATGTTTCCCACCGAAAGCTCCTGCCCATACGAAGAGGAAGAGCACAAAAAAGGGCTTGTCGCCATCGAAGTCGTACCAAAAAACCAAACACATAAAGACCGAAACAAGAAGAATGTTTGGAGAAGCTAAGAAACCAGAGAAAAGCCAACTATAGCAAATGAAAACAGGAAAAGAAAAGGTTAACAATCTAACCAGAAGGTCGGATACTCTTACATTAGATATTCACTGTAACGAGGGGAAGTTTTTGATTGTTATATATCATATTTCCGTATTGTATTTCTTTTAAAGATTACTATAATACTATGTGATATTCAGCTCCCTTTCATAATTGTCCTTTCTGCAAACTTTTTCCAGAACTTCCTACAATCCCTTCCGTTTCTCATTACCAACTTCGCAACATAAAATTTAATATACCCCTTGGCCCTAAGGGCATTCGAAAAGCGTTTAATCTTGGCACAAACTTCTAATTTTTATTGCTTCGCTTTTGTTGTTGGCTTTTTGTTTCTATTTTTTCAACAGTTGTTTTTCCGTCGCTCGTTTTGTTCGAGTGGTTTTTTTTTTGGTCGCCAATTGTTTTGCCTGACCTTTTGTGGCGACTTCTCCAATTATGAAGTATGGCTATCTCTTTCGAATCCGAATCGGCTATCATCTCTCACTCACTCACTGAATCATTCCAAGCTCAATTTGGCGCAGTTTTGTATTTTGTTTTTGCTAAATTTGAACAATTGTTCATTGTTATTTTTGGCATGTGGGTTGACTGCACTGACGCAAGCTTATCGATGCCCCATAGGGCTAACAAAATATACTATAAACTGTTTACAGATATTATATATGATGCAGATATCTGTTCAGATAAGATAAGATCTTGTGAATAATTCCTACTTCCGGTCTGGTGGTGGACGACCTTCCGGAACCTAAGCAATTGATATCAATTAGTGTGTGGCAAGTGAATCATTCATGAATTCCTAATTGATAAGTCAAAAGGTTCTGATTAAACCCAGACATGAATAGATGATTGGGAGAATGAAAGAATGAAACAGTGAAAGAGAGAGGCGTGTGGTGGTGTAGTGGTGGCTAAGGAAAGAGGCAGCCATAGAGTGTGGAGCATTGCACTTTACGTATATTAAGTCGAACGAGTCGCACGTTTCTCACATCTGTTGAAGGAAGGCATTTTTATGCACTTCATTTATGAATGACAGCCATAGCCATCTCTCATCGCCCGTCTCTCTACCCCACATCCAGGCCAGTGTCAGGGAAAAAGCGCAAAAGCAAACACAGTACGTAGGAAAGACCCTGGCAACCCTTAACCATATACATAGTGCCCTGCTCCCTGTGCCTGTGTGTGTCCTGCCTCTCCATCCAGACAGTGTGCAAAATTTTAATGAGTTGGAAATTTAATACCCAGAGAAGATTGCAATATGATGGGGCTGCCACGCTCTGCGGTAGGTCAGCGCCCAACGAAGCGCAAGCAATTCAATTTTTCCCTCGACGAACTCTTGAATTTTTCATCAATTTTCGCATTCAACTTAATTGAAATTGAAAAAACACAGAGCGTAGAGCGCAGCAGTCGGAGACTTACATCTGGCACGGCACCACCTTGAACTTGACTTTAGCTCTGAACTAGAGATTGTCGTCGTTTGATTCGACTTTGTCTAACTTTCTGAGCGACTGGAATATACTATATACCTAGTAATTTCCCAAGTGGTTTCAGGCAGTTTCCATATCAGGGAATTGCTGCTTCCGGCTTCTGGGTACCCTCGCACAATGCGCAATTTCTCTCAGATAAATCTTTTCAGTCGCAGTTTAAACTCGTATTTATGATTATTTTTAGCACATTTTGAGCACAATTCTTATTCGTTTCCTATCTTTTCATTGCAGCTCTTTCTGTGGCTTCAGCTTCACCGGAAATGTAAGTTGCCCCAAAAAATCACTTAACCCAAATCCGCATTTTGTGCAAAAATTAAACTTGAAACCGAAGTTTATTGCGCAATTTTATGTGCGACTCATTTTCATTATCATTGCGATTTCAGGTCACATGATCCTAAACTCAGTTTACGGCTCTAATAATAATTAGCCAGCAAAACGTGTTGGAAACTCGTTAAAAATCTTCAAATGTGCTTCCATTTTGAGAGTGCTACCCCTCTCTCTGTGGTAGTGGCGGTGGGATTACCTCTAATTGTAGTTTTATCTCTCTGACATAATTTATGATACTTCAAAGTTTCTGTTTTGCTTTTGTTTTGGCTGTTCTGCAGTCTCTACCTGCTGGACTGGACAGAAAATTCTGAGAACTTTTAAATTGTATATTGAATAGCCGCATAAAGAATTTTTCTAACTAAAATGGCACACGAGATTTATGAATGGAAGTGGAGATTTTTTGATACGAGAATCATGTGAAACAGTTGGAAGGAAGTGGCATTGAAAGGGAAATATAAGAACTTAACGAGCAGAAAACCTAGAATTTTTGTTATGTGCCTGGCTAAGACATTTTTGCATTAATTTCTGTTGCATTTTTCCCACAGTATCTTAGGAAATATTACAGTTCTATAGTGCCACAATTTTCTCTGCCAAAATCCCATTCAGTTGACACTGTCATTGAGTTTCCACTTCCATTTGGTGTCACCTTCAGAGTATTCTATATACCCGCACCGCTATTTATTCCCTGTCAATATTTTCTCACTTTTTGTTTGCTACTTTCCACTGATTGCACATGCAATTCTCGATTCTCGCAAAAATTCATTACGAGCGTTCCGTTTATGCAATCGCATTGGCGTGCCAGTCCCGAGCTGTTTATATATTTATATCCGAGAGATACTTAGACATGGACTCATAATACATAGATATACAATAATATTTTGCAAGTAACTGTAAGTGAGTGGAGCGTAGTGTCACGTTGAATGGAATGGTTTGAACATACAATAAAGAGGGGGTTCCGGGGGTCTATTATCTCTGGGGGTGATTCTTTGGAATAGCACACATGTTGACCTCCGGCTGTCGGGGCAGCCACAGACATTCATCGTTCGGTTCTTTATGGTGAGAAACAAAACTTTGCATTGATATAAAAATTAAAAATAATTGTGATGATGATAATGATGATGATGACGTTATTGTTGTTCCCCAAGTTGCATATTTAAGCATTTATTTTTACTGTTTGTCGAGATACACAAGTATTCTTTTTTTTCTCTGATGACATCATCCACTCAAATTGCAGGCTTCCATCATTTAAAGTCGGGTTTGCTTTATACAATCCCTTTAAACAGTCATTTTTAAGAATTTTTCTGTATATAACTCTTCATTTATTAAGTCGTGCGCTTTGGGAGCTTCGAGCATGATTAATTAAACGTTTCATCTTTGATTTATGGAAGCATCAATGTATTTTAGTTGGGTGGCCAGTGGCCTCTCCATTTACCCTGGGGCGTGTTGTGAGTGTTTCCTCTGTAGACACCATTTATTCCGAATTTAAATTCAGAATTTGTATTTATTTTAAATTATAATCAAAGCAAATACAAACATTGTTTCCATTCATGTCTTTTTTTGTGCGTAAACCAATTTATAAAGGCTTAGCCAGACATTCGAGACATAAATTGAATTATACGACGCGTGCCAGGCGAACAGACCACAAAAATGTCTATAATTTAAACACTGTGCAGGGTATGAAGGAGTTTGAATGGACTTTGGAGATAGGTGGGGACGTGCAGAGCAATAAAGTACAGTACTTAATATGAGATTACACTTACCCGGCGTTACTAGGCAATTTTCCAATGAAATGAAAACCTCTCCGTGGATTTATCTGAAAGAAATTAAGCATAAAAGCTCATTAATCGATCCACATCGAACATCTAAACCCTCTAGATAATGGGTATGAGATACTCCAAAAAGTGGAGTATTTGTAACATTCTTTTTTGCGTTGCCTACTGCCCACAGACAGGTGCAATTCAAGCCAATCGGGTGTTCGGGTTTTTGTGGGTATTTCTTTTGTAAGGCCTGCCGCAAAAATGCGTTTACGCCGCCTCAATGCAATCGGGCAACAGCTTTTTGTTTTCGGTTTTTTTGTTTGCAAAAATAAAAACAGTTGCGTAGCCGGGGCTAAGCCCACAAGCCTGGCGATGAACACAGATATCGGAAAATTGGGTTAAGCAACCTGTACCTGTACTGGCACTTGTAGCTGGCTGCCAGGTGTCTCTGTGTGTCTCTGTATCTGTCATCAGATCCACACAATTTTTTCTGTTTCACTTTTTGCTCAATGAAAATGAAAGCAGGTCTCCATGAGACCAGTGTCGGCAATCAAGAATACAAGTGGGTCGAAGATTTTCGCCTCGGCATGTGAAAGTGAAAAGCTGTGTGGAAAACGCTGACCACCAGAAAGACACTATGCTGATGACAACACTTAGTGCTTGGCGGGCACCGGCCACTGGGCTGTAAGCCCTATTTCCCCCTATCTCTCTCATTACAACTAATTTGTTTATTTTGCTTTGCATTCATTACGAGTACTACGCTCTGGTGTCTGTTGCTGTTGCTGTTGCCCCAGTGGAGGTGTCAACGTGGGAGAATCGCTGTGAAAGTCTATGGCATTTGTGTCATGTTTTCCCCCGAAAAAGGATTAGCCAGAGCCACCAGCCACCAGCCACCAGCCACCAGCCAAACGCATTTGCATGACAAGCTGTCGGAAGCCCGGCAATCGATTCACGCAACATGCCCCAAAACACGACTTGATTATACCCGTACCTGAGCATACGAGTATATATACGATAAATATATATGTGTATTTGTTTGCCATCATCCAAAGACAAATCACTTTTACCTGTTTCTGTCTGTCGTCTGCCACTTGGGTTACATATCATCCACAGATATAGAGGCTGTTTGCCGAGACCTGCGTTTGGGCGGTGTCCCTGGTTGATGTTGGCTTGACTTTCTACCCCAACCAGTTTTTTAGGTTTTCTGCTTATTTTTTTTTTGTTTCTCTGCAAAATTTATTGGTAATAATCATTTATACAAATTGCATGAACAATTTCCAGCCATAGCCAAGGCGAAAGTCGTCCAATGGAATTGGAATTGGGTTTATACGATCAGGTACCCATATCTCTATCTATGAACACATTTCAATGAGCATTTCTTTCAACATACTTTTTGGTTAAGGCGTTGTCTCATGGCTGTGGAGTTGGAACCTTATTTAAAGCCAAGTCTGCCCCGCTTTGGCACGAATTTCATTCGAAGTGGGAGCCGCATTGGGGCTATCATTAGGCTGGGACCTGATCAATAATTGTGGAGATTATGGCCAGAGTGCGTCAGCGGAGGCTATGGAAATTATATGAAATTATTATACAGAAAGCGTAAGATAATGCTTATTCGGAATAACGATATAATCTGTGGAACCTACGATAGATTTGTGGTTGAAAATTATGAATTTTTCCACCAACAGAATTGGGAACATTTTTAGAAAAAACAAAAACCATTTGGCGAAGTTTTTTATGGCAAATACTACAAAGAATTGTCTGCCATAAAAAAGTTTACCATTCACTTCCTTAATACGTTGAACAAAGTCAGAACATAAAGTACAACCTTCATTTGTTAGGTAATATTACCTTAAAGTATTATTTACCTCGAATAAACTTCATGAACTTCATTTGCAATTTAATGCTCCACAAAATTAAAATATACTTCATAAAAAATGTAAAGTAGACGCTTCATTTGCCATTTAATGATCCCCAAAAAACACTTCCCCTACAATTTTCCACATCAAAGGAAAATATAAATTAACAACCAGTTTCCCATTTAGTTCCTTGCTGTCTTTCTTTTTTTTTTGTGTGCTGTTCCCTCCTGCAAATTTGATCAACCTTTCATTAAACATAGTTTGGTGATGCGAAGTTTATCGGTTTTTTTGCAGCCATTTTGTATGGCCTGGCCAGAGACAGAAAGCGTAATAAACGACAGTTGCCATGGCAGGAAAGTCAATATTCAGAGGGTCGCCCAGTAGCACAGGAGCAGGAGGAGGAGGAGCGAGTCTATTGTTTAAGCGTTGTCAATATGAAATACGCATAAATCTTGTTGGTGGAGGGAACAAAAAAACAGAGGGAAAATATATATATTTGCTCTACTTATTTGCATAGATTGGGGGTCCGGGTGCGGGTCCGGATGTGACTAAATATATGTTCAATGTTCAATATTCAGGGCATGTCACGTGATTTGATGAAAGTCAAACTCAATTTTTGACACGATATACCACATACATATGTATGTATACATATCTGCCATATGTATAACATGGTCATATCAATAAATTCAAGGCTTGTCGGCCAGTAAATTGAAATATTTTCGTTCTAACCAAAATGTTCTTTCTTATCATCGCGTTGCAGGCGTATCTGATTGGAATGCGGTTTGATTGGTTTCTTTCTTGCGATAAAGGTTTGACAAGATTTTTTCTTCTTTTTTTAAATTATGTCTGAGAGTGTACCCAAGCAAAAGAAAGGAATGTTTCCTGAAACTTTTGAATTATGCGATTCCTCCCAAAAAAAAACCAAAAGGAAAAGATTATAAAAAAACTTGTTTTGGGGCTTGGGCTTTGCCAACAGGAAACACGCGACTGGAATCAGGTTTTCTTTCCCCCTGAGATGATGATGATGATGATGACGGCAGGTGAATGAGAACTTGTTCTCCTGTTCACACAGACCCGCTAAATGGAAAGTTCAGGCCTTATCGGTAAAATACAAATGATTCGCAAAATTAATGCTAATTCTGCATTTGCAAAACAAACATTGGCCGGACGTACGACCTTAGGAAAATGTGACGGACGAACAGCAGTGGTTTTGCACTTAAGATTCGTCTCACGTTTACAGAGCTCTATGGGCCCTTGAACATCAGCAGTCTATATAATGTCTGTATAATCCCATTCCCATTCCAAACAAGTGCCGGGGCATGACATTTAAAATTTGACCAACACTATTCAATTGTTCGGCTGAATTGCATGCTAATTAGACATTCGAGGAGTGATTGATGGATGGATGGTTGGCTGGTGGGATTGACAGGGAGGGGGCTTAAGAGACTTACAAACATTTTGGCCAACTTACATTTAAATTCACACCCACCCGACACGAAAAAAACAATTGCTCTTGGATTCGGTTTTTTGTGGCACGCAAAAAAGTCTCGGGTTTCGGCTTTCGGCAATTCCAAAGTTTCGCTTTCAACATTTTTGAAGGTCTGCCCGCAGCAAAGAAAAGAGTAGTTAATTGTACTTGGATAGGCCATTGTGCCACCTGCATTGTCAGATTTTTTTTATATTTCTTTTTGTTATGATTTTTATTTTTATGTTAGTTTTATTGTAGGTGACAGGGGAGGCCACACAATGAGCGGCTTCTGGTGCTCTGAGGTTTCGCGGCTTGGGGGCGGCCAAAAGAAAGTTATTTTTGAATCAAAGCAAAGACGTAGCCTTGCTGGCGGTTCAGTGGGGGATCTTGAGAGCTTTGTGTAAAATTTTTGGGAATTTTTTGAGCATTGGAAGTGGAAGTACTTTGGAAACACTTCCTATACATCACTTCTTTGCATTTTTCCAATGATATTTAGCTAAAATGCCAGCTAATGCCACTAAAGAACTAAGGCCATTTCATACAATATAAAATTTAGAAATATGTCAAAATTGAAAAACATTAAATATGGTAGAAACCTTAAATTTTGGATAGCTATATCTTCAGGAATATCCATTTTATCAACACGAATTCAAATTCCTATGAAAGATCGTGCAATTCTCTTCTTAGAGCACCTTTAGATATCTTTCAGCCAAACGGTATCTAAAACTCGACTAAAATAGATGGAACTTTATGAAGATATAATTAAATTTAAAATCTCCATTCTAGTACCGCTCTATGGTTAAAATTATCTTTAATTAACGGCAAATTGAATGTGGGTGCAGCTAATTGTTTTGTGGTTTGTCTAAGAAATTAAAATAAAACCCAACGCACAGCGTACATAATTTGACAAAGACAACGCAAGTCAAAGAAAGAGTCAAGAGTGAGACATGGCATAAAAAAGGTGTCCGAATAGGTGACTCTCGCCTTGTGTCCATAAAACATAATGTTTGGACTTGACTTTCACTCTTCTCCGACAGCATGCTGCAGCGGTGGGTATCTGTTGTATTTGTGTTGTTTTGGCCAACAGAGCGAGCATTGATCTCACTCTCTCTCTCTTAGCCCCCCGCCCTCCGGTTAGAGCATTTTGGCCGTGTCCAACAGGGGTCCGCATTGGCGCTGAACGCAAACCGCAAAGGGGGGTGGTGGGATGGGGGGTACCCACTCTATGTGGAATTTCACTTTTGTTTTCGGTACATCAAAAAAGTTTGATGTTTGATGACTTTGATTAACATAAATTTTGTTGTTTGTTATTTGATTTTGATTTGCCACTTAATTGGACAACAATGGACGACACGTCTGGCCATTTAGTCAGTTCATCAATCAGTCAGTCCGTTCGTCAATCATTCGTCATCATCATTGTCAGGCCAAATTGGTTTCCGTTTCGGGGGCTTCGTGTTTTAATCTCTTTTCAATTTTCCATCATGGGATTTTGCTGAAGCTCCTGCAATTAGCAACAAATTTGTAACCAGTTTGTGCAGCGCACCTGATGCTGATGCTGCATGCCACATCCATCAGGCAGACACTTTTCGGCTTCCGAACTTTTCGGGGGGGGCGGGAAAACTTCTCCTCCTTTTAACCATCTCTCGAGGCTAAAGTTCCATCTGCTAGGTTCGGGATATGTTAATTTTTGATACCCTTGAAGAGGGTAGACTGTTTCTTTAAGCGACTTTCCTTCTCCATCTTTATATCCACTTTACCTACAGCGAAAGTTCATCCGAATCGGATAACCATATCCTATAGTACCAATCGATTTGCAAGGGCATCAAAAACTTCGTTCCCCCGAAGCTCTCCGCTTTCCTTCTTCAACTCTTCTGCACTCCCATACATATTGCAACATTTGACGTTGGCTGGGGTTTTGGATTGTCTTGGTTTTCGGCTTGTTTCGTCTTGGCCTGGCTCAGAAACTCATTATAATGCCTGCACAAATGTGAACAGTCAGGCTCTCAGACCAGCCCCCCTTATCCTCCCCCACTCCGTGTCATTGTAATGGCAAAACTTTGCTGTTGTTGCTGGGGGTTTTTCGGGTTGTTTGTTGCATTCGGCGCGTTGACAACAAATGGCACTAAATTTTTGCCATTGCATAATAAACTCTCGACGCTGCCTCTGCCTCTGCCGCTGCCGCGCTGATGATGCTTTCATGCTGCAGATGGATGAAGAAGGGTCTGCCATGAGTGGGGGTATGGTGCTGGGCTGCTGGGGTGCTGCACTACAGTTCAACAGAGTTGCGAAACTATAGAGACAATAACTTTTCTTATGATGCCATTTTTCACGTGGAAAACTTGAGTCGTCTGCTGTGAGAAATTGCAGAGGATGTGGATGGAGAGGCAGAGGATATGGTTGGAGAGGGGTAGAGCCGGCACAGACGGGAAGAAGGAGGTAAAGTCACCAAAAGTCAGGGGGGAGGATGAGGATGGACGGATATTATGGGGTAAATCTCAGCAGGGTTTCCTTATTGATTCAGTTTTTGGAATGGTGGCGGCAACAGATTTAGCGATGGATAAATGAGATTACTCATTCAATTTCATGGCTATAAAATGTCCAAAAGTTAAAGCGTTTTACACTGGAAGAATCATAGTTCCCAAAGGTCGATTTCCGTAGCTTGTATATGCCATCAATCCATCGACTATATTCGATATATGTGTCCGCCTGCTTTTATATCTACCATATATTGTTTCATAATAATCATTGGGAATGTCTTATTCGTTATGATTCCTCTTTTCTAAACTCTTCTAAATCACACCTCCCCTATCAAACACTCTCCAACCTGTAACCCAAACATGTTCTTCTTCATTTATCTTTCGATTAAGTTAACCATCGACTTAAACTTGGCACAAACTTCTATAATAAACTTGGCTGACAAATATATTTAACTCAACTTGAACAAGTTTTCACTTGTGACCACAGAAACTACAATCCCCAGCCCCTCCTCTCCGGCTTTCCTACACACATCACTGCACTTGAATACAGCCCTGAACCGAACTGAAGTTTTCTCTCGGCAGGAGGACAGAGGAGGGCCAAAGGCAAAGACTGAGGACTGAGAACTGAAGTCTGAAGTCTGGTAACTGTATCACCAAGTTAACATTCTGCTGGGCTTGTAAATGGGCCGAAAGTGAACATCGTCGTATATTAACCGAACTAACGATATACGAGAGCTCGTACGCATCTACTATTACTTGCTGTGCCCCGGAGCGATGTAGTAGTTGATGCTCTGAGCCGGCCACTGTGGTTATGTAAGATTCATAGTTGGAAAAGGAGTGATTGTGTTTCTGGGTGTGTGTGTGTGTGGCAGTGGCAGAGTACAGTGGTGTACTCCAAGTTAACCTCTAATTGCCATTGCCCCAAGTGCACTGAGCAGCAATATGCTGTTCATTTTTTGTTTCCTCCCTCCCTTTCATATATCAGACCCTGCACCACCACACCAGAGCGGTCGGGGTTCCCTTTCCACAGGCTAATCAAATGTTACATGCAACGTTGAAGCAGTTTTTATTGTACTTTGCCGCAGGGCAACATCTCCCTACCGCAACCCATCCACCCATCCACCAATCCGACCGTCGCCCTCTGTCACATACTTCTACGAGTGCCCGAGTACCTTTCTATATATAGTAGGGGATATAGAAGTTGATGTTGTCATTTGGCCGCCTTTGTTGAGGGTAGCATGTGGGATGAGTGGGTGCGAGTGCGAGTGTTTGTGTAGGTGGGTTTATCCCATTGATCTGATGATGACTAGCCCAAAGCCAATCCTCGCAGGCTAGCGGGCGAGATTCTAACAATTGGCTTACACTTATCATACAAGGGTATGTTGAATACAGAAAGAGGTTTGAAGAAGTAGTATATAATAATGAAAACGCAAAGCGAGTGAGCCAGGGGTGGGCGCACGAGCGAATCGAGTCCCATGTCCCATCCCATCCCATGTCACATCCCCACAGAAACCCTTAGTTCAGCTCTATTCAAAAGAAAGAGTACCTCAACTTCATTATGACAGAATATATGGCTCCCCTTTGTGGTGGAGGGCTTGTGTGTCTCTCTTCCGTGTATAAACTTTAACTTTATTTACGTGCTTGATTAGAAGTAGGGACTAGCGGCACTAGCCCGTTGGGGTCTTTTCTGTTTTGTGTTATTTAGCGTCGCTATCAATCTGATGCCCCCACATGTGCCCAACCCCTACCCTACCCTAAGGCCGTGTTAATACCCTTTGGCGTCACTCGTACGGTTAGAGGTGTGTAGAGTCGGGGACTAGTTCCTTATCATTGTGCAAGCGAAAACTTAATTGAACGGCATTTGACATACTTTAAGGCAAGAGAGAACCATAACCATTGACGGAGTTCTAGGGGTTCCTTCGGATTAGATTGAAAATTGGCTTTGTTGTCTGGCAAATTAGTTTCACTTGTGACCCATGGCTGCATAAATTGCGCATCATTTGGCCCAGCAGACACTCCGTGTGACATGAAAACCCAGAAAAAACACGACCCTGGATTATGCTGCGATGCCAGGCAGGAGATGGCGCTGTCCCATCTGTCCCTGCTGTTCGCGCGAAAGCCAAATGTCACGCCAGAAACCCGCCACCCGCCACCCGCCACCAGCCACCAGCCAAACCCAGAGCAGTTGAAGCTGCTTTCCACTGATTGCGAAAATCATGCCGACAAGGAAAAGAGTTGCCAGAATGTGGCATGTGACAGGGCAGATCTCCAGCGCCCTCTGCACCCAATGTTGCAGCTGCAGCTGCTGCATGCAACCAACTGCAGTCGGGAATGGAGTCTCTAAAGCTTTGCCATTTGCAATCCACAACAGCAGCAGAAGAAGTAGGGACAACGACAACCAGCATCTCTCAACCAAAAGTGAAATTTTGTCAATGCATCTCTGGATGTCGGGCTTAAGGGTTTTCGCCAGATTCGGGATAGCTGCGAGTGCAGCGCTGTGCTGCGGGAAGGTGGTCTGGTTTGAAGTCAGGAATTGAGTTATGAGTGCAAGAGCCAGTGAAGTAAATTAGAGAAGGCAACAGCGACGGCAGCGGCATTGCGATGTGGCTACATGAAAGGGATCTGCAGCACAGAAGTAGAGGATGCGGTGGGTAATAGATACTACTACTGCAACCGGAATTAGGTAGTCAAAAGGTTTTCCGGTTCATAGAAGAGTCAAAATGTTGACTTAGAGCCCAACTTCATGACTTGGTGGATTTTTGTGAGGTTATGTTTGGGGGAGAAAATACTCAACTGTACTTCCCATGACACAGGGATGCACAACTGTACTTCCTGTAGTTTTTAGTACATGGAGGAAGAAAATATTGAGTAGAATCAGTACTTCCGATGAACAGTGATATGGGTATAAATACTGTACTGTACAAAGAGTGTAGGGATACATTAGTTTTATGTAGATGTTCTTCTATGCTCTTAAGCATAACTTTACTAATTTCAATTTCATTGTTCCAATGCAGCACAACTGTACCTAATCAGTTTGTGCTTCTGTTCTACTTATCCCTTTATGCCGCTTACAAATTCCAAACACGTCCAAATGTTAATTTGCATATGGATCATTCTTGTGGGGCATTGTTATAATTTAGCATGTCATTTGAATTATGTACGTTCAATCATAAATTATACAACTTTTGGATGCCAAATGTGCAGTGCCATGGCGTGTTCATTTGAAATAAATTTTGCGCATTTGCAGTTCGGAGTTTGCAGTTGATATAGGGCCCAACTAACCCTAATGGTAATTAATTAGGCATCTAATTTAATTATCAGAGCGAATTGTCTACAGGTCATGTCCCAAATTCCCAGGCACCCAAAAGATTTTCCCATAATTTTCGCTAATTTCTGGTTTCTGGTTAAATGCAATGGAAATGATTATGGTTTGAGCATCTCTTTGTTTTCCACATTTACTCGTCCAGAGGGCAATATTTAATCCGAAAAATTCCATAAATTAATAAACATAATTTACACCTGTGTGCAAGCGCGGGTGTAATGCGAGAAGGGGGAGGAAGGGAGTGTTAGGTATTACATTGAAACGAGAATGTCATGAATTTCAATTTGAAACAGAACCAGAAGCAGATGCGGCGACGGGAAACCAAGGGAAACGCGTAAATGGCAAACGTTGTTTCTTGCTTCTTTTTTCAGTTATACATCTGTACCTACATCTTAGATTTAAGATATATGTATGTATATATATCTTCCATGTGACAAACTTGGGCAATTTCCGCTCCACGGAAATGTGCACAATTTAATTTTGGCCCGAGGTGACTTGGGGTCTGCTCACTTTTTTTATTCATTTCACTCAAGAAACTCAAGCAACATCTTTTTGGCCTAGCCAAGCAGAAGTTTTTAGACAGAAACTTCCCCTCATATCTTCATCTACGGATCCCCCTAACTCCTCCCCATAGAGTTGATAATTTTCTGCTTGAGTGTGCCTCAGACATGCCGCAACTCCTGCTTCTGCTGCTGTTGCTTTTAATTAGAATTAGCAAGTAGTCGTTGCCACAAAAATGAAATGTACTCACATACATGGCTTGGGGAATAGATGACTCCCTCCAATGACTCCACTCGGCTGCGAAACATCTTCGGGCTCCCCCTTTAAGATAATTTTTTGCCGTGAAAACATAAATTCAAGTTGTTTTTATGGCTCACACGCACACACACACAGACATCCCCCATCCGCACACAATCACGTTTTTGCTGGGGGACGGGACGGGGCCATTTTCCCCAACATGTAACCAAAAATTTTCTTGGAAAATTAACAGCACTCGTGGCTTTGATTTATCGAGATAAGCCGATGTTGTTGTTTGGCCCATTGTTCGCTGCTCTCAGGATGGTGTTTGGGTCTGCGGGGTGGGAGAGTGTTTCAGGGGGTTCCAGATTCAGATTTTGTCAGCCCTCATACTCGTACATATATATGCAGATTGATTTTCGGGCTTTAATTAAGTTATCTAGTTTGGGATTTTGATAAATGGTTTCGTCGCTTCGTTACGTTGGGTAATTGAAAATGAAGGCTAAATGATTTTGGCCATTAAGAAGGTTACATTGTGGAACCGCCTAAAGGGGAAGTCAGAAAACGGAACCTGTTTATTTAGTTTACTTAAGGGGTAGGTTATTAGATAGAGGAAATTATATGACAGTTGATATTCCAATTAGAAGTGGAGATATGTATGTCGACTCATACTACAATTTGGGGGCCTTTTAAAATCCACCCTGAAAAGATTGTGCACCAAAAAAGAGTATTTGGTCTTAATGAACTAATGAACTTTCAAATACTATGCATCTCTAAAGTACATCTATAAGTCTTACTAAAAATCTGCAATCACTAATCATCAATTACTTAAACAACTACCCATTAGAATAAGTTCTCCTGACTTCTAAAAACCATTAAAACTGAACAGTTCCAAACCAGTTGCCCATTGAGAACTGGGTCAACTGGTTCGGTTCTCTTTCTCTCTGTGTACAAAACTTTGGGGCCTGTTCCATAACGGAAGATAATGGAATGATTCAAGTGCCGCCCACAGCTGGAGCTGTTGCTGCTTCTCCTTGGTCCGTGGATTTCTGTTAACTCTGAATGCAACGCACTATTTAAGCACCTCGGTAAAATGACAGACACATAAATTAATTAAGAGTCGGAAACAGATAAAAAATATAAATAAAGTAAGCAAAAGCAAAGGCAATGGTAAAGGCGAAGAAAAGACAGAAAAAAGGAGAGAGCGGAGCCACTGCCGACACAAACAAATTACACATGCGGCAAGCGGCCGCGACAGTTTGGCTGACAATAATTAAGGCAACAGCGAGGAGACACACCGACAACAGCAACAACAATAAGAACAACAGCCTTATAAACAACATGAACAACCAACAACAACCCAACAAACAGCTGCACGCACATCGTGCAACAGAAGCTGCAGCAGCAGCCGCCCCATCCTCAGTGCTCTCCCACATCCTCTGCGGCATCAGAGAAGAAGCTGCTGCCGAGTCACGGCTCCTCTCATATGCAGTTTTTGAAGGGCGGCAGAGGCAGTGGCAACGGCAGTCGGATGCACAGTGCAGGCACATGCAACTCCATGTGGCAATTATGTGGATGCAACGCACACAAATTGAAAAAGTAAACCAACTGCACCCGGGCACCCCCCAATAAACCAAACCCATGAAGATGCTACAGTGAAGCGTCTAGAAATGGAACTTCGGCGATCAAAATTTAATCATTTCCTAGGGCGCGACTTCAACAGGCCTTCTTCTGGGACTAGAACCCAAAACGACAAACCAAAGAAGACACGATTCTCTCCCTGCTAAAATCTGAATTTTCTTAAGCTTGAAATTCCAATTTGATAGACAATCTTCTGATAATGCTCGTCTAGATTCCTTTAGCAATGCTTCTACAACTGAAATTCTGTTGTTTCTTATAGAAGCTCCACTGTTTATGACAATTTTCAACTCCAATTTGCTCTCACAATTTGTCATTTCCCTTTACTTGGCAGTTACTCACTCACCCAACTCTTAATGATAATAATCTTCATACACACACGCACACGCATACACACACACTCTACTCTCTAGCAAAGTTTAATTGTTAAACAAATATTCAGAAAAAGAGAAGAGAACAGCCCCGCAGTGGGGCAGTATTAAAGGCCAGACCATCCATTTACTTAGTTTTATTACTTCTGACCCTCGGAGGTCGTGGTTTACTTATTCTCCAGTTGAGTTTTTATCTTTTTCTTCGAGTACAGTTGGGAAGAGTTCTTTTTAAGTGGATTGTAGTTATGTGCATATACTCGTAAGATAAGATGACCGCCAGTTAAAGTGTTTATTTGGACACGCTGCTGCATGTGGGTACTTTTTTTGGATGAGGAAAGTTCTCATCCAATTAGTGGGGATAATTGTTGGAGTCAGCAGAAATTATACTAAAATGTCTGAAACTATTAGTGGAGAATTTTTAACAAGTTTTTGTTATATGCAAAGGAATATGAAAAGGTTCCAGATATGTATTTGAATGGTAGTTTAGGTGTTGTTGTTTTATCATGAATAACTAAAAATTATGCCTTTGTTAAAAACTGAAACAAATGTAAAATATTTGGTGAACATTCCCTTATATAATAAATACAACCAAAAACATATTATATCATTCGAAAAAAGTCGAAAATATCTAACGAAAGCCCAAAAAATATTTGTATAATTTATTGCCATTTTATGTTATGCTAAAATTTCACCAAACAATTTCTCAAACAATACAGCTTTTTCTCATGCAAATATTTGGCATAGTTTTTCTTTTGTCGGAGATAAAACAGCTCAAATTTCTATCTTCTTGTCGGCTAATAAATATTTAAGCCTTTCGAGCCATTTAAGAGTATTTAAGGTGATTTGTTTTGAGCTGCCAAATACAATAAGTTGCACAGCTTTTTCTAAGCCAAAACCAAAGTAAACTTGGGCAAAAAGTCAGATGTCAATTGGCTAATTAAAAGCCGACTGCAGCGATAACCTTAAATGTCAGTTTCAAGTTGAGCTTTATATTTGTTTTGAACAGATTTATCTTTCACTTTTACTTCAGTTCAAGTTTGTTGTCGCTTCGAGTGCAATTTTATTTTATTTCAAGCTAAAGTTCAATAACACACAGCACAGCACAGCCTTAAATGTAACTTGATTAATCACATTTGTAATGTACTTTTTCTCATTTTTTCTCATTGCAGCGTAACCGCAAAAACAAATCTTGAAATTATGGTAAGTTAATAACCCTAATTTGAGTACAAATTTACATTTGGAGAACCGTTTCCCCCGTCTGTCCCTGAGGTGAAATATATCATAATTTATGCGGAGGGAAATGAAAATTTTATACCCAGCAAAACAAAGCGATGAAAGCAACTTTGTACTTACTTTTGTATCCAGGGTAAAGGTTGGAGTCTGAGGATATGTTGGGTTCGGGGAAACGCCTGTAACAGAGAAGAAAAGAACAATAGCTTATTGCTTAAAGAAAATATAAATCGATTTATATAGTTACTTTGGTATATTTAGGTAAATTTGCTATAATTTCTATTGATCCATTGTGGGATCAACAATTTTTAGAGTCCACCTCTTCATCGATCTACTAAAACTCACCAAGATCTTATGCGGTATATATCCATATTTATTCTATTCCAAATGCGCCCAAGTATAAGGTATCCTACAGTCCAAATGCTATCCTATATCTTGTATTATTTGTAACTTTTCGACTTGTAAAGAGGAGGTTCCGGGCTTGCCATTTTGACCGCTTAATGTGGAATGAGTAATGTTTAAATGTAACCAGGACAACGGCAGCGAAGATGGCGCTAAAGGGAATTCTGTCCGGGTCCGGGGTCCGGGTTCCGAAGCAGAGCACGAGTATTTCCCTCGACTCGGGTTGCTCTCATGCAATTTATATCCGACACTTGCCCTGGCAACACCACCAGCCACCGGCACTGGCAACAGCAACAGCACCACCACCCAAACTGGGTCACAGCATGTGAAGAGCTCCACTTGCTCTGGATGTTGTCTATTTTGAAGCGACGCTCACGTTGTTCTTGGCTCTTTAAATTGTTGTGTGTTTCCCTTCCCGACTTTACATCCTGTGAGCCACCAGTCGGTTTGATTGAATTTCAATTTGATTGCCTTGGTGTCCGACCAAAAGTCATAAAGTTTGTGCTGGATTTTGGAAAAGTTTCCAGGTCATTTATCTTGGGTCTTAGCCCGGGCTCAGGCTCCAATTAATATGATGGGTTTTTCGGGAGGGGGTGATGGGACCACCTAAGAAAAGTTTTCATTACTGTAAAATACTTTGCACACTCATTAGAGCCATTTGTTTGTGACATTGTCCATTTCGCGTTGGTTGTCTTCCCTCTGGCTTCCCTCTCTATCTGTCTGTGGATGATAAATGTGTCCATAATGCGGCCTAATTGTGGCATCATTAGAGGCGTCTCTTAGGCCTGATTGCCTGGCCCATGGCGAGCAAGTACTCGTACACACACTTGAAATGGATTGGCAGTCCCCAGACGAGACAGTCCATGACTTTTGGCTATGGAAATGGAAGTGCTGCACACTCTGAAATGGTATCCAGGCGGCTGTCATGTTGGATTGGCAACAGAGCAAATCAAATTTAATGATGAGCTCAAATTGGAGCACATGTCTTTTCCGCCCGAGATGAGGTTCAGGCTATCTCCATATCCAATCCAATCCAATGCCGTGTCTGTCACCGAGAGTTGGCGTAAACAACAACAACAACAGACACATTCGAGTGACGAATTTAATGCGTTCACTTTGGCGTGGCCTCGTACGGTCGCCTGCTCCTTGTGCGCCCCAGGACCTTTGCCATTTTGCAAAGTTAACGAAGCGAATGGCAAACAAGAACCGACAGCACCCCGAGCTGTGACCGTAATATACTGTATTTTATTTATAGCATAATTTTAGGTGCCTTGCACAGACAACAAAGTGTTGAAAAAGGTGTGACGCGGGCCACACACAAATTAAAGAACTTAACAGCTGAAAGAGTTTCCTTTCCTCCTAATTTCTACTTTTAGCTTAGTTATAAAATTTCGGCTTTATCTCGCGTCTTTTCAACCTGACTTTCAGACCATCTTTTGTTCGTATAAACGGAGCCGGTTGATGCGAAATTTCGATGGTCTCTGCGAGGGTTGCATCCAATTCCAGATGAAAGTTTTGCAGGAGTTTGATCAGAGCAACTTTGATGACCATTTTGGCAAAGTTTTGGCCTGGGAATAAAAACGGGAATACATATTCTCAGCTGGATCTTTTGGGGGCAAAGTTTTGGTGCTAACAACCTACCCACACACTGAGCTCCGCCAATGCCGAAACCTATGAAGGCATTGCTCTTGCAGTCGCCTGACTTTTCCGAATGTAGAAACCTCAAAGGTTTGTACTTCATGGGTTCACTGAAGTACTTCTCGTCCCTGTGGATGGCCAGCAGCGGAACCATCAGGGTTTTCCCCTCATCAATGGTGAACTTAGTGTTGGGCAGCGTGTAACTTTTACGGCAAATGCGTTCAATGATGGGCAACGGTGGGTATTTGCGGACGGTTTCTGTGGAGGGCAAAGACTGTATTCCTACTCCAATCTGGGTCTCCTTGCACCTACCTTTAAGACACATATCCAGGTACTTCAGACCGTCGAGTTCTTCAAACTTTAGTGAACCATTCTCATTGCTTAGTTCCTTGATTTCAGTTTGAAGTTTCTCCACAATAAGGGGTTCTTGCAGGATCTCAAAGAGTGTAAGGGTTATATTGGAGGATATCGAGTCCAGGGATACCTTGAGCAGATCCTCAGCCACCTTAGCCACTCGTTTGATGGACAAAAGCTTGTCCTGTTCTGTTGATTGGGGGACAGTAGTATTAAAGATAATGAATATGTGTCAAATGAACCTCTCACGCACCATTATCTATGTCTATCTGCCACTTGTCCCCACTGATGTCGTTGCCGTTGCGGAATCGAGTGAGTAACTGAAGTATATCCTTGCGTATAAGACCGTGTTCCTCGCGGTGCTCAACGCCCTGTTTGATGAGATCCCTGAGGCGGTAGGTGAAGGAGGATTTCTGGGGCAAGCGACTCAGGGTACTTGAGGAGTTTACAAATGCGGATTAGTTAAAGATAGGTAAAGATCGATCTTTACTTACAATGATTGAAGGCTGGTATGTCCAGCACTCACATAGCTGCTGAGAATGTGATCCTTCTGCTCAAAGTTGTTGACATCCAGACCATAAATGAGATTTCCAATGACGTTGATGGCATAACTGACAGAGAATCCTGTTAGAAACTCTTTGTTTGATTCTTCAATTTTCGCTTACACTCTTAACATCTGCTGCAAATCCAGTTCTAGAGCACCACCCTGGGCCTGTTCGATGTCCAACAGATATGATATCAAATGATCTCCCACACGCTGGACATGGGTAAACATCTCCGACAATCGTTTGGTAGCAAATATGGGGGACAGCTTCTCCAACAGATTGAATCTCCTGTAGCCCTTGACATAGTCCCATTTCAGATCGTTGAAATGTCCGTTCGACTGCTGGAGTATCGTTTGGGCCAATTCCACATTGCGCACGATGAGGACTGGCCTGAAGAAGCAGTAGATACCCAACAGACGCTCACGACCCATCTGGTAGGCCTCACAGATGGCCTCCACATGTCGGAATTCCCGGCGATAGGCCTGATGCAGGAAAGACCAGGAGATGCCGGCCCTTTCCGAGGGAAAGCCCTTGCGTCGCCAGTGGCTGTAGATGTGTCGCACAGCCAGAAAGAGCACCGAGTAGAGCAGAATGGGCAGCAGCAGCCACATGTCGAAGATGATGATGTTGAAGGTGATGTTGAAACGCTGGCAGGCCTTGATAGACTGAGGCCGTCTGCCCCGGGAGGGATCACAGAAAGATTCCAAGAGTCTCGTCTCACAGATAATTACAATGAGTTGGCAGGGCTGGCTGTCTGGGACCTGCCTGCCTGCTTCCAATGCCGTGGTAGTGGTGATGCCGAAGATGATGAAGATGAACGAAATCGAAAGTCGCGATCGGTCCGCACCGGCACTCGTCTGGCAACTGACAAGACAACTGCAAGTCAATCTTGTCTGACCAAAAATAATATTAAATAAAACAGAAAACAATTTTCGAAATGCCGGGCATGCTATCACATTCAGTTATCTCTCTCTCGGCCACTGTCTCCCGTCCCTTTTCCTCGTGGTTCTTTCCTGATAATGGGACGCAGTCGTCTGGCTGCTGCTGATGCCTGCCCTTCGTTGGACGTCCTGATAATAATTTATACAGCAGCGGCTGTACCATGTCATTATCAAAGTCTGGGCAAGTTTTTTGTGTCCGAAACTCATACTCTTATACTCATTGTTGGCAGGGGTATATAAGATCACTGAAGAATCATTGAAGACTCTTTGATTGGAGGTGGAATGAAGATCTCCCGAGGGTAAAAGACTATGCAATACCAAAATGTGGCAAGAGGCACCAGCGCGATGTTTTAATTCTCTTTTCCTTGCAAAAACGCAAGTTGGTCTCCCAAGTAGTAAATGAATAGAAGATCAATTCTCGTACTACTTACCTAAGTCTTATCTAAGGGATTAAGATAGATAGATATATCGATAAGAGTCATAAGATTAGAGGAATCATTTAGTCGGTCCCTTTTACTATCTCTCTTTCTCTTGCTGTCCAGATGTATGGATGCGTCTCTGGGATCTGATTTATAGTTAGTTTCAGATAAGATTAGCGTCTAGCAACTTAGTTCGAGTACTATTGTACCTCTATAAAAAGAGCATCATCACAGAGTCCACTGGAAGCGTGACTCTGATAAGGAACGTTATCAAAGGCATTCTTCTAGCAGAGGGCATCAATGTATGCCAATCTCCGGGTGAGAAGAACCTAAGGTGAACGCTTGGAAACAGAAACAGAAATACGGGGAGAGATGTGGGATAGTTGAGAGATTAGTTGGGTGTGGATTTATTAGGTTACTTAGAGGAACTAATGATCATGGATTAGTTTTAGATTACTTAGGTGATTTGAAGGAATTACTCATAGGGCAAAGGCAAATCCCACAAGATTTGGTAGTAGGATGGGCGCAGAGGTATAAGGTGGGTGCCACACATTCTCAGGTATCCTATTGTATTGCACCTTTTGCTCTCAACACATTCAGTAATCTGCAAGCTATATTTCCCATCAATCGTTGCCTTGCTAGTGATTTTGCAATCTAAGACTTCAGTTTCCGATAAACAGATCAACAAGCTTTCATAACAATCTCTTTCGCAATCATTATTTCCATTACGCACATCGTCGGTCGACAGTCAGTCTCGTTTTGCCATCAAACAATAATCGTTTTAGCCTCACAGACAGACTGCCAGACTGACAGACAGCCTCGAAAGTGTCAATTTCAGTGCCTAACCAAGTGTACACGAAGGCAATTCCTGCTCCGAAAAGGGGAAGTTGTTAATCACGCCCATTGCATGCCACAGCGTTGCAAAAATGCAAATTGTATAAAAAGGTAGCGACAACAGCAACAGCAACAGCAAAAAAAAAAACGGCTAAAAATGCATGAAAATTGTTGCCGCCGTCGTACCGGAGGCAATTTTCCACAGGAGTGGAGAAAGGAGAAGGAGAGGTATCCACTTGTTGCTGCTGCTGCTGCTGCTGCTACACATAATTGCTGTTGCCCCTGGGAATTTGATTTAAATGAGCCCCTACCCCTTCCACATATATATTTACGAGTATATGGAGCAGGTTTCACGGAGTTATGCCAGACAATTTCTCACAAGTCTGTGTTAGGAGTTCATTGGGCTGGGAATCTGGCGAATCTGGGAATCGACCGATGGGAACATTGACTGCCTGCAATTGTCCTTTCAATTGACTGCTTGCCAAAAGCAATTCCAATATTACTTTATTGAGCTGGCAGGCCCGACCCGACGACTCTCTGGACTTCTACATGCCAACTCATGGCCTCAGCAACAGCTTGTTGCCATGGCTCATCAGGAACAGTGGCAAGTCATGCCAGAAATTGAATGAAGTTGGCAAATACTCGGCTCTACATATTTCACATCTCTCTTCTGTGGTTACGATATGACTCGACAGATCCTGGTAGGAGCCTCAGACCAAAATGGCTGTACAATTATTGCAATTTGCCAAAGAACTTTCAAGATGATCGATGGCTTTCCGTCACGATAAAGCTGGTATGCAAAAGCAATATTTAAACGAAAGAGTTCCTCGTGAAAGCACTCCTTCAAGTGCTCTTAATGGACAGTAAAAGACTACTCGTAAGTGCATAAAAGCTTCCTGATGTTTTGAGTTTTTTCGAGGTTTGTTTGGGTTCCAACCGACTTAACAATTTTTGGAAGATTTTCAAGGATATACCGTTCAAAGTTCAAAGACATCTACTAATTAATAAGCTGATTATTTCAACTAAAAGTAAATATATGAAAGTCTTATGTCAGTCTCCACATCCATATATATGCATTTATTCAATTATAACTTTTAATGCCTGCCTGCCTTTACAACGACATTCACTATTCTTTGTGCACTCGTATTTATGGCTATTTAGTCACCCAAATGAACAAATGTTCAATTTCAATGATTCATACTGTCGATGAGGCCAGTCATAAGGCATTTGTTTAGCATTATTTCAGTCACAGACACGTGTCGTATTCACTTTTCACGTTCTGTTTGAGTTCTCCCACATCTGTACACAGTGTATTCCCAAAAAGGTAATTATTCCACGACAAAGAATATTTCCTATAGCTGTTTTTTGCTGGTCTTTTTCCCAGGAATTATTACGTAAATATTAAATTTGTTTTGCTATTTCAATTTGCCCATAAATCAGAATGTTCGGCGGACCCCAGAGCACAATGAAATTTGAGTGAGAGAACGAACGCACGGGGCTCCCGAGATGCGACGAAAACGAAACTTGTTCGTCAGCCACTTGACATGCCGTAGTCGGATATAGCTTCTCCCCCACATCTCCAGTCCCGACTCGCCCATGCCCCTTCTCCCTTTAGGATAGTTGACAATGCAAAGCTTTGTTTGAAATATGGTGCCTGTGCCCTGGTACGAGAACCCGGCATAGAAGAACAAGGGTATATTGTATTCATAAAAATGTATGTGACAGGTAATTATTTACAAAAATAACACCTTATATATATATATTCTTGATAATTAAGGCCATTAGTCAGACTATTGATGTCTTTATCTTATCTACCAATCCGCCAAAAGTTATCGCGATTGATCTAATGTAAAGGAACTTCAGAGTTAGAAGACTGCTTTTAAGTGTGCATTAAATATGGCATTCGAATAGTTAGATCTATTCATTAGACACTTCTTGTGTAGCAGGTAACTTGTAGTCGAAATGTCGCCCAAGGCATGTTTTTTTCCACCACAGAATGTATGTGCTGTGAAGTTCATGAACAAATGGCAAAAAGCAAACAGGGAAAAAATATATATGTACATATATATATATATTTGCATGCAAATTACTCATTGAGGAGATGAGTGCAGCCAGAGAAGAGCGGAGCCCGGGGGGGTAAACAGCGTTGAGGTTGAGATGTTCCAAGTTTGAGTGAGAAATTTGCATGTTTATGCGAAAAAATATTTGGTTGCTTGTTATGAAAATTTTCGCATTTGTCGTATGAGCGAAAAAAATAAAACGACATTCCTCTTGGCTGGTGGCAAATGCGCGATTTGTGGCAGAACCCACTTACACACACATACATACATATACGTGTATTTATATCCTCCTTTCCTTTTCATGTCTGCATTTGATATGAAAGTTTCTGGCTGGATCTTGTAGGAGGAACTGCTGTCAGCACTTGATGCAATGCAAATTTCCTCCCTACGAAAATTGGGTTTTAATAACAAATTCAATTTAACTTTGAATATTTTTTTTTGGATACACATACTCGCACGTGAGCGGCTACAACAATAATTGGTTTTGGTTTTTCTTTTCGGGCGGAGAGAAGGTCAGGCCCTGGCCAGGCGAGACGAGAGGCTTTTGTGCATTTTAATTGAATTTTCCCCAGGCCACCGTTTATTTTTCCAGTGACTGAAAAAATTAAATCACAGCACGTTTGCGTAGCCCCCTTCCCGATGCACTTGAGTGAGTTTACATAAAGCGCTGAGATCTATGGAAAAACCAGTTCCAAATGAATCAGAAATTAACATAAAGGTTGAGAGTCAGGTTAAACTGTAGGAGTATCCGTGCCATTGTTAGGAGGCACCGGCACAGGCACGCCCACAGCGCCCCTCCAGCTAACGGTTTCCAATTGTTGCAAGTCGGCAACAAATTGTTTGATTTCTGTTTGTGACAGCTGGCTCTCTTTTTTATGTCAACATTTTCACTGACCTGCCCCATGAGGGAAAGCCGTGGAGGGTTTCGATTCTATTCCGTAGATGGCAAAAATGTCTGACAATTGAAGTGAATCATAAGTGATTGATGGATAAAAATATCTATGATTGATTTGTTTCTAATACCAAGAGTATTTAAAATTCGCTTTGCTCTTTCTGTATTTTATTTCATTTCATTTCTTGTTGGTTGTCATTTTCAAACATTTGTCAAACGGCACACAAATAAAGTGAAATATGAAATTTTGTGACAGCTCCACAGACCCCCCATGGGACGGGCTCGATGCCCAGGCTGGACCAGAAAATGATTTTTATTCTTATTGTTCTTTAGTAAAGTTCAGGCTGAAATTTAAACGTTTTAGGTTTGATTTTTGGTTATAAATTTTTAAGTTTTTACAAGCTTTTTTTGGAATTTAATGTGATATTGAAAAGGAATTCAAACTTAATGTGTGCTATGAGAAGATTATCCAATGAGCGTTTCCACTGTCTCAATTGATGTGGGAACTAAATTTGTTTAAATAATATTTAATCCATGATTTTTTAGAGTAAAACTTGGGCCTTTCTGTGAGAAAACTCCCATACATTACGTGACTTGTGCCTCCTACAATATTTACCCAAGAGATTCCTTCGATAAACCTTCACCTTCAATATAAGTAATCCCCCCGTGAGCACAGACAAATATCTGATTTATTTGTTAGCTTACATCTTCCCCATTTCGTGTAGACAACCTCCCAGCAATTTAGCCCCAAAACGGCACGAAACCCCCAATTAATTGGCAAATTTTTATGGGTAAATATAATTGCCATAAATAACAGCAAGCCTTTGCTTTTTTTGTGCCCCTCTGTGTTGTTGATTTTGGTCGATTATTAGCTCAAAATACACACGAGGCCATAAATAACAATGAGGTCTGTGTGGTCTGGAAAATATTATGCATACGTTGCGTGGTACGATGGAAATTTGACATTGAACTTGCGGCTCGCTATCCGATTCGATAGCCCTGAAGGCCAACTGGGACGACATGCTACTATGGGGGTGGCATTAAATATTCATTTGGCAGGCGGCTGCCATGACAATAAAAATATCCCCAACAGAGAGAGTTAGATGTAGTACAACAAGGAACGATATAATTACATAGTAATGCGACTAGAAAATATCCTTTGATAGGAAAGAGAAATACTAGAGGAGCATTACCTGTGAAGAGAGAGAGAGAGAGAGAGACAGCTTTAATGCTAAGCCACACTGTGACAGAGAGCGCAGGTGAGGCGGCTATATGTATGTTCATTTTGACTGATCCGATCGTCGTGATTATCCCTGCAATATCATTCCGCTGAAGATCTTAATGTCTTTAAAACTTCTACTATCGATTCGATTCGATTCTTCTGCCAGTTGCCGGACGAAGGCAATATACCCTCCAAAACCACAAGTAAGGGGTACAGAAACCAAAGCAAAAGATAGCTGGCAAAATGAAGGACAACATTTTTAATTTTTTGACCAAAACGTTCGATATAGACAGAGGTCCGTTTCCCACTGCCTCTGCCCTTGGCCCCTAGGGAGAGGAATACTAGAGGAGCATTAGCTGTGAAGGGAGAGAGAGAGAGACAGCTTTAATGCTAAGCCACACTGTGACAGAGAGCACAGGCGAGGCGGCTATATATTCATTCTGACTGTGATAATGATCCGATCGTCGTGATTATCCTTACAATATCATTCCGCTGAAGATCTTCATGTCTTTAAAACTTCTACCATCGATTCGATTCAGAAATACATACATTTCAGGAAACAAAACTTTTCCTTCTGTCAGTTGCCGGACGAAGGCAATATACCCTCCAAAGCCACAAGTAAGGGGTACAGAAACCAAAGCAAAAGATAGCTGGCAAAATGAAGGACAACATTTTTAATTGTTTGACCAGAACGTTCGATATAGACAGAGGTCCGTTTCCCACTGCCTCTGCCCTTGGCCCCTAGGGAGAGCCAGAGTGGGTGGCTGTTGGGGAGGCGCTCGTAATGAAGCCACATAAATCTCGGCACTAAATATATTTCGCCAAAGATTGGGGAGCTGGGGACTAGGAGCCAAAGTGAGGCAATTAATCTTACCCTCAAGATATATATACAGACATATATATAAACTTTTTTTTTTGTTGTGGGCTGGCGGACCTAGGGGAACACGTAAAAAAGTACTCAAGGGAACGGTGCCGGGGGACGTCTAGGTTCCGGTGAAAGTAATAGCACAATAAATGTGCATCAAGCAGAGCCAGAAATCGCCGCAGTTAAGGTTGTCCCTGTCCCACCGCGTCCCCCCTGTGCGTGTAAATTATAGATAACCGTGTTAATGTTGCAGCATCCCATGTAGACCCTCTCCATCCCCATAACTTCTGTGGCCTGGCCCAAACAAACAAAGTTTGTTCCTTGTTCCCTGCGAAAGTTTTTCTTGGCTCTGGCCAGAAGTTGGTTTGGGCCTAAAAGTGTGCCAAAAGAAGCGCTACGGATGCGAGATACATTTCCAGAGCAGCTTCCTGCGTGTCCTGGACAAATTTCCTGCCCCAAACACGGGCTCTTCCTTGTTGAAATGCCGAGCACTTTTCCCCCAACATATTTGTTGATTATTATTTATTGTAGGCCACGTCTTTGGGGGGGGCGAATTTAAAGACACGTTCAAGTGTTTAGCACTTTCCATTTTAACGCTAAACTTTACAAGTTTCTCCTCTTCAGAGGGGCGCAATAAAGAGGGGCAGGGCTCGTGGAAAAATTAGCAATTTAAATAATTTAATTACGCCGTGACCTGCAATTTTGCGGCGTTAATTAAAACGTGCCTCTATGTCCACGTGCCATCCACTGGCTTTGGCTCTCGGCTCTTCCAAACTTTTTGGTCTAGCGGAATTATAACGCTCCTGATTCATTAGTTATGCCCTTTGGAGCCGAGTCTCTGTTTGCCTGTAAATTGGATGTACATAAGTACACGTAGTTTGGGCTAAAGTTTTTCTTTTTTCGCCAGTTTTTTAGGTAGAAGTATTTGCATAGGACGTGAGTTCTTTGATATGGAGATTCCCTTGTAGGGGGAGGAGGAATGGAATGTCTGGTGGAGGGCATCCAAATTGGTTTTGGTTATGTGAGACTGTTTCTGTTTATATTTGGTTACAATTTAAATGGATTTTGCAAGGTGAAAAACTGGCTAAAAAGAAATATGGGTTAGCAGGAAAACTGTTGTTGGAAAAAATTGGGCGAAAATCGTTAAACGTTTTTATGCAAAAAACATATAAAAGTGTGAAAAGAAATATAGTTTTAATTTGATTCTACTGATATGTAAACGGATTTAACCTCTGCAGGCCATCATTTATGTTTAAATATTTTGTAGGGCTTAAACTTTAATCTTTAATCTAAGCTTTAAACATTTTCGGTTTTAGTTTCACAGCTTTTATCTCCCTCCCGAACACAATTTCTCAATTAAAATTCCCAAAATTATAGAACACTCACTTTGCACCAGACAAATCTTTAATCGACACTCTAAGAATCATTCCACAGCTTTATGAAATATTCTCACATTTAACTCTTCTCTGAAGAAATTTTATTCCAAATTGATTGATTGGATGAGCAATTACTCATAATGTCAAATGGTTATTTAATCATGTTTTGGAATTGGTTAAGTAAATGAATTTTGGCAAATTGTTCAACGGAGTTCATTGAGTTGAGTAAAATATGAGCATTTTGTGGATTCGCTAGAGTTTCTGGGGCGGAAATTGATTGTGTTTAATTTCCAGCAGAGCAACGGCAGTGGAAATATATATTTGTATTATTTTATTGCTGTTTTCACTTGGCAGCAAAATTTGTGGCAAATTGCAACAAAGTAAATAACAAATTAGACAGAGAAAAAATACGAGTGGAAGCGTTGTTGGGGAATGGCATTTGAGCGACGAGGTACCTGGTAAAAAACACTTCTAAAATTATGGAAAAATGTTTTTGAAATATATTTTTAAAAGTCCGCTCTTGTCATTGTCAATAATCATTCTCTGGACTGAAATATAGCTCATGGGAATGCGGTTTCCAACAATACAACATACCCCTTCTACCCGAAAAATTACAGGGCATGATAAAACCAAAGCGCGTGTTGGAAATTTGTTTTTATTTTTGGTTGCCAACTTTTCGTACTGTGGATGCCCAAAAGAGGTGCCACAAAGTAGAAAAAAAAAACCGTAACAATAGTGAAAGAGAATTGCATTAGTGGGGCATGCAATGCAACTCAGTTTCCACTTTAACCGAAACGAAACGAAACGAAACCGCTGCTAAAAAGCTCTTGCCACAAAAATCTAATTTGGCACTTTGTCTGCTCTTTCCCCCCTTTTTTTAAGATGCCGCAATGTCGTGCCCAAGAGACACGTCGCCGTTTGGGCTCTGTGAGCGACTCGGCCCCTCCATCAGAGTCCAGCGATGGCACTGGCTTCTCATCGGCCTCGTCGGAGCAGAGGGAGGAGCTGATACTCCACGCGGACTGGTCGGGTGCCCATTCACACTCTTCGGCCCAGAGGAGCAGTGCCCACGGCACCACATCGCTCTATAATGCTTCGGACATCGACGCAGACACCATCAGCACGGACACCACAAGCAACACGGTCCTCTCCGACTACGAGCGCGGTCAGGTGGAGAGCTTCTTCGGTGGCCTTGGCACCGATATCTTTGTGAGCGGAGCCCTGGCCAATCTCTACGAGGGCACTGGCAACGACGGCGACTGGCGTCTGGTCTTCACGGGCATACCCGTCATTCTCCACGACAAGGGCAACTCCCGGGCCAGATCCATACCCAGGGTGACTCTGGTGCTGGCCGAGAGGGGCTCCTGTTTCGCCCTCTGGTCGGATCGCATTGACAACTTGTCCAACTATCGGCTTGCGGGTCCGTCCTTCCACACCATGTGCCTGTCGAGCAATCACCAGCAGATGATCGGCTTCAGCTTCGACTCCACAGATGCCGCCCGCGAGCTCTGGCAGCACGTGGAGCGTCTGGTCAGCGATCCGGAGAACATAGCCCTGACCGTGCCCGGCACTCGCAAGCAGAAGAAGCAGAAGCGCGTGAAGCCGGCCCCGTTGCCGCCCAAGTCACAGATATCGCATCCGTGCCAGTTCCATCATGTGACCAGCGTGGTGAAGGAGGACAGCGAGCGGTACTACAGCATGCAGGCCTTCGGACCGCACAATCCCCAACAGCATCGTTGAGTAGGGTCGGGCGCGTGGATCTGGAACACAAGCGCCCTTTGGTGGCAGAACTAAGCCCAGGCCCAGGCCAACCCGACTCCAACTCCAGCGATCACCCCTTAGTTGATAGAGTTTAGATCTATGATATATACCTACGTATGTATATCTTTGTTATAGCCGCGTTTCGGGCCTAAGTTATGCCAATGTGTGCTCTGAGGAGGATTCTCGGATGGCACATTCATCTGTGATACGATTTAGGCGTCTACAAACCTAGAAATATTAATTAGCATTTGGAAAAGGAAACTGAAAATTTACAAAAAAATAATAATTCAATTCAAAGTAAAAAATCGAAAGAGAACTTTTCAAAGTTATATAACCCAATATATTCGATAAACGATTCAAGATTAGCGATAAAACGATTGTCAATAAGCGTGCGGAGTTTTGTAAACATTTTCTAATATTACAAATACACACCATAACCATAATTATATATATAGTATATAGTTCCCGATATCGTAATCTGCATGTCCATTTTGCAATTGCTGCGAAAATGTTTTTGATACCATAAGCTTGTTTTTTTAATCGGACTATGACTACACACGCAAAAAAATAAATGTTTTTTAAAATCTATGTATTATATTATATTATATATATATATATATGCTATATTAAAACTATCCATATATTATATGTAGCTCTAAGCATTGCATGCATCATACATAGCTACGAAAATGTATGTATCTTGAACTTCATATTTTGCATAAGCAAAAACCATTGCGACAAATCAAATAAAGCTGAGAGAAAAACCAACAAGAAACAGATCTATTATGGGAGATGGGATTTTTCTATAAAAGATAGTCTCTAAGCACAGGGAATGTAGGACACCAGTAGGATAGAAGATATAGCACATTTGGTCACTTTTGAACACAATTAAATGGGGAAATGTATAGTCTTAGCAAAGCACTTTCAATGAGTCCTTTACCCAGACTTTAATAGTCTTCATTCCTTTTCATAAGCCTACATCAAAAGGTAACCAAAAATCATCGATCAATTAAACACAGTCTCGATTGATGCCATCAAATACTTTCAATTAACAAAATCAACCAATAATCTCGACTCTTTTGTCATTTGCCCACAAATAAATGTCAGGCATACGCGAGTATCAGACTTCAATCATTTAACCCTCATGTCTCAATTATTTGCCACTGAATGCACTACCAATTACAATAACAATTAAAGCCATTACGAGTGGAGTGGAGAAGAGAGCCCGCATAATTATGCATCCCCAAAGAGGAGATGGAATGTGGGATGTGTGGATATGGATTCTGTGAGAGCTGGAGCGAAACGGTAGCCTGATTCTGATTGACCGCTGCCACGGAATGACACTAGGCTCTGCTGCTGCTGATGCTGCTGCTCTTTGCTGGAGAGTTGCATAACCAAGTGGCAGAGTGGCGCTGCCACACGATGCACATTTATGCTAATTAAGACACATCGAGTGGCAGTCAAGAGTGGCCGCCGTCGGAGCCATGGACAATCTCTTTCTCTCTTTCAGCGGTTTGCATTTTATGGTCGTTTTATTGTTTTATGTCTGTTTGCGTATATTGCCATTATAAATGCTATTATGCAGCACATTTATTATTTCATGTTGGACAATTAAAATCTACAATTTCTGTGTTTGCATTCGAGTTGAATAATGTGCAGTTATGTGTACTTGGCCAACCCACTCGCAAGTGCCGCCGCAAGTGACTGAAATTGAGCATCCAGGCCACCTGATGCAATGGGCAACACAATAGCTGGCGCTTGCAGGAGACTTACACGATTCCCACAACTGAAAGTCTAATAAATGGGCGACCTTGATTAAGCTCAAACAATGCTAGGGAATCGCATGCAGACCGTGTAGAAATGGGTTACAGCGGAGACCTCTCATTGCAGCGAACGATGAGAAGCTCTTAATGGGTCAGCTCTTTGTCTTTTTTTTTGTGTCTCGACTAAGAATTGGTTTCTTTAAAGGTTTCTTCGGATAATATCTTTGATAAAATATCTTAACCAATGACTTGATTATGAAGGATACGACTATTGTTCTTAGACAGTTATATGTATATACACTCAAAAGCTTTATATCACAGCTCCTATAGGTTCATAAACCTCCTCTGAACTATAGGAGTTTTGACTTACCCTCGATTGGCATTCAAATTTAATCGTTTTCCCCCCTCTGTATTTTGCAATTTTTCGACATAATCCAATTCATTTTCCCCTACCCACAAAGCCCATTCATACACATAGTCCATTCCAATACCGAAACCGAAATGTTTTTAATCAAAAACTTGCTAAGCCCGGAAAAATGCGATTTGGTATTCAACTTTCCATGTACATGTATGTGTGGGTTGTATCTGTGTGTGTGTATTAGCCATTGCCCTGCATGTGGCTGCATTTTTGATGCCATTGTCTGGGTCCAGGGGGCTAATGGTAAAGCAATCCAATCCCCTCTATGATTTTGCAGCTGCCTGGGATCAGAACTCAGAATCCAGGAACCAAAACATGCAAATTCACGGACAAAGCCAGCACCCAGCTTTCAAACTCAACTCTCAACTCTGGCAGAAAAATAGGGAAAATTCAAAAATCGCATTTGCTTCAGGTTTCAACACAAAGATTACCCCACTCCCACATACACAGGCATTCCTGCACTGAAATAAAAGTTTAGACATGGAAACACACACAATTTTCGTGCTAAACAACAGCTTCCATTTGCATGTTTCCATTATTAACTTTTAACTTTAATATTTGGTGGTGAAATCTCGATTTTTAGTGTGTGTATAAACTGAGTACCTGGTATCTTAAGGTCGAGGGACGTGTGCCTTAGACTGTTTCAACAGTAGTATTCCAAAATTATCCGTTTTTGTCAGTGCATCGCTTGTAGGGTGTGCGCTTGGTGTGCTCTGGTGCACGTGGGTGCCTGGGTGAGCCGCAAACATTTTGATTATTTTAGTTGACTGGTGCAAAAGTGCGGCTTAATTGTTACCAACAAACAATAAGCGGAAGCTTGCGGCTTAGCTAAATCTCGACAAAACTCTGAGCCAAGCGGAAAGGGAGGGAGATGGATAGACAGACGGCCATTGTAGAGGCAGATATGTCAATCCGAACCCACAATCAACAGCATTAAAATCATCTCAGATGCCAGTCAGGCATTCGCCAGATGAGATGATGATGTTTCTACTGAAATCTTTTGTGCTGAAGAAAAAAAACCATTAAGCTCCAAAGAAAATGCACATGGCCGAAGGTAAGGCGCTGCCCGAGGACTCTGTTCGCATACATCCATTCTTTATGGCTGCTTTTCAACGCGTGTTCTGTATTTGTAAACAATTTGGACACAACACCAGCCAAAGGCACTTGTGACCTTCCTTCCTTCCGCCTTAGTACCTTTCCTTTCCTTCCTTCCTCTGTGCTCTTACCTCCTTTCACTCTCCTGCCGCTTGGGCATATATTTGTTTTGGCCTTTGCACACGCGTGATGTCAAGTTGAGATTTTTCTTGTCCACATTACCATTTCTATGGCATTTCCATATTTTGTGTCCTAGTTTTTGCTAGAAAAAGAACTATGCCTTTGGTTGAGACATTGTAGGCGCTCTGTGGCAGAGGGTGCTGTGATTTTGACCCATAAAGATTATATATTCTAGATCAAAATCTACCTCTGGCTGGCAGAAACTTTTCCTTACGCCTTGTCTCAGACTCAAATAAATGATGTACATATCTACTTTGCTTCACCTTTACATCAGTACGTACTTTAGCTATCATTCACATTCTGTTTATTGAATTGAAATGAAGCAATGAACATTTATTATGGCTACCCCTCATCTGTTTAACATTTCTCCTCCTTTTTGGATTTCTGCTTTAGCTTGTCCAGCACTTTAAGACCCTGCTCCTCGTACTCCTCCTTGGACATCCAAAAGTCATCCCGATCCTTAGTGACATTGGCCAGAACAGAGCCACCAGTGAAGACATTATTCTTGCGTGTGGGTGGATCCCAAATTCGTATCTTCATTTTCGGCATATTTACCGCATCGCATTGGAGCACTCGCTCTAAGAACAATTTCTTCAAGTCGTTCTCCAGTCGACTGGGAAATCCCGGAAACATGGTGGATCCCCCAGACAACACGATATACTGGAACAGCTTCGGACGTATGTCGATGTCCGCAGCTTGAATCACATTGAAGGCCATTTCAGCAAGGCCGGCGGCCTCGACATCGATCAAATGCGGTTGGAAGAAAGCCTCGGGCGCCTCGAAACGCTCGCCGCCGATCTTGATCACTCGACCATCGGGCAACGTATAGGACTCCACCAGTGCTGTGGTCTCCTCGGCCAGCCGTTTCTCCTGCTCGATGTCGTAGCCAACGTAGCAGAGTTTTTCCTTTATCAGTCGCACCGTTTCAAAGTCCGCCGAATTATTCAACGCGTAGCCGCGTTGCACAAGCAACTTGACAAGATGCCGCGTGATATCACGGCCGCAAACATTCAATCGCTTCGTCAACTGTGGCAGGGTAGCCTCCTCGTAGACAGCACAAATGTTCGTCACACCATCCCCGGCATCGATCACCACGCCCGTAGTCAGACCCTGGCCGTACAGCGTGAGCACCGCCTGTGAGGCCAAAAACGTGGCATCGAAGCCGTACTGCTCAAACATCACCTCCATCATCTTCTCCCGATACCTCGGGGGGATCATAGGCGGCTCGGCCAGCAGTATCTTCGAGTTTGCCGGTTCGATGTCCATCTTCTTTGGGCCGAATGTATAGTCCCACACATGGCACATGTCCTCCCAGTTAAGGATTATACCATTCTCCATGGGATGGGAAACCGCTAGCAATGACCGCAGCTTGAGTGCCTCATCGCCGACCATCACATCATCCACCTGCACGCCATTCACATCGCAAGTATTCATCGCCCGGAGAATAGGACGCCCCACTATCGAGGGAAAGATGTGCGCGGGCAAATTGCTGCCGGCAAGTCCGCACTTTACAGATTCTGTGCCATTATCACAGACAATTATGTGCCGACCCTTGGTATCCATTTTGCGAAGTAACTTAACTGGAATTCCAAATTTTATTGGCTTGTATTGTGGTTTACAATAAATTCGACAACTTACAAGTGCAACCTTTTCTTGGAAAAGTAAATTCGATGCGTAGCTGTCCTACGATGTATTGTTCTACGACTACTGCGATTTGAAGGATAGATGATGATTCGTAGAAAAGTTTTGAGGAAAGGAAGAACCACGGAAACTAGGTATGGGGGAAGCACTTATTAAGAGATGAGACAACGTTCATCGATACATCGTGAGAAATATCGATGCCTGTGACAATCATCGAGCTTAATAAAATACTGCTTTAAACTTAAATATACTCATTCTCAATTCAGACCATATTATAGCGGCATTGGCACACGCACGTTGTTGCGTCTTGAGAACTGGTTCGAATATTTCGAATAGACAACTCTGCGTTCAAAAAGGACGCAACATTTTGCTAAGGTAACATTAATCTGGTTGTCTTTCTGTTCTTTAAAGCACAGCCAAAACGAAGCACCAAGAAGCCCCGTAAAACCTATCCTTTCAATCATTTAGGACTCCAATTTGATCTCTGTGACATCCACGAATGAGAGACACTCTCCGTGGCAATAGCAATAGCAGTGATGGCCATACAAATGCCAATTTCATTTGAATTGACCAAAATGTTAATCCACATTTTTAATCAATCTGGTTGTTAATTTTAGTGAATTTGCTTTTGGTGCTCACTTTGATTGCCGAACTGTTTTGATTAGACTCTAAAATCGAATGAGGCAGAAGATGGGATGAGTTGGAAATGCAGGGCATACATGGTAGAAAATGTATTCGTGCTCTTGCCAGCAAAAACGAAATTGCAATAAAATAAAATGTATCTATTCCATAATTAACGTTTCTGGCTGTGGTAAGGGAAATAATTTATTCCATATTCCATTGGGTTAACTGAAAATATTATTATTTTAATGCATAACCAGATGTGGAATGTGTGTGGATTGGGGTATATTTAAACTCTTAAATGAATTACCACGCAAACAATGTTTAATTTGTTCTTTTTTTACATTATTTAAAACACAAAAAAATGCAAATTAAACGTGTGTGAATTAATTAATGACTGTGATGCATGGTTCTATGTTTTGAGGGGCAGAAAATAGATTCCTCTTCGATAAGACATTCTTTAGAGCGACCAGAATGAAGTTCTTTGACTTATGGCCAACTGGTTTCGGCCATGAAGTGTTAAATCAAATTTACAACAATATTAATTATGGGCTAGGCTCCGACTCCGGCAGTTTCTGCCTACTCGTCTATTTCATCCTCTCTGCTGCTCCAGTCTGGCTTCTCCTGGAGCTTATGCCACACCTGATGATGTTTCTACTGAAATCTTTTGTGCTGAAGAAAAAAAACCATTAAGCTCCAAAGAAAATGCACATGGCCGAAGGTAAGGCGCTGCCCGAGGACTCTGTTCGCATACATCCATTCTTTATGGCTGCTTTTCAACGCGTGTTCTGTATTTGTAAACAATTTGGACACAACACCAGCCAAAGGCACTTGTGACCTTCCTTCCTTCCGCCTTAGTACCTTTCCTTTCCTTCCTTCCTCTGTGCTCTTACCTCCTTTCACTCTCCTGCCGCTTGGGCATATATTTGTTTTGGCCTTTGCACACGCGTGATGTCAAGTTGAGATTTTTCTTGTCCACATTACCATTTCTATGGCATTTCCATATTTTGTGTCCTAGTTTTTGCTAGAAAAAGAACTATGCCTTTGGTTGAGACATTGTAGGCGCTCTGTGGCAGAGGGTGCTGTGATTTTGACCCATAAAGATTATATATTCTAGATCAAAATCTACCTCTGGCTGGCAGAAACTTTTCCTTACGCCTTGTCTCAGACTCAAATAAATGATGTACATATCTACTTTGCTTCACCTTTACATCAGTACGTACTTTAGCTATCATTCACATTCTGTTTATTGAATTGAAATGAAGCAATGAACATTTATTATGGCTACCCCTCATCTGTTTAACATTTCTCCTCCTTTTTGGATTTCTGCTTTAGCTTGTCCAGCACTTTAAGACCCTGCTCCTCGTACTCCTCCTTGGACATCCAAAAGTCATCCCGATCCTTAGTGACATTGGCCAGAACAGAGCCACCAGTGAAGACATTATTCTTGCGTGTGGGTGGATCCCAAATTCGTATCTTAATTTTCGGCATATTTACCGCATCGCATTGGAGCACTCGCTCTAAGAACAATTTCTTCAAGTCGTTCTCCAGTCGACTGGGAAATCCCGGAAACATGGTGGATCCCCCAGACAACACGATATACTGGAACAGCTTCGGACGTATGTCGATGTCCGCAGCTTGAATCACATTGAAGGCCATTTCAGCAAGGCCGGCGGCCTCGACATCGATCAAATGCGGTTGGAAGAAAGCCTCGGGCGCCTCGAAACGCTCGCCGCCGATCTTGATCACTCGACCATCGGGCAACGTATAGGACTCCACCAGTGCTGTGGTCTCCTCGGCCAGCCGTTTCTCCTGCTCGATGTCGTAGCCAACGTAGCAGAGTTTTTCCTTTATCAGTCGCACCGTTTCAAAGTCCGCCGAATTATTCAACGCGTAGCCGCGTTGCATAAGCAGCTTGACAAGATGCCGCGTGATATCACGGCCGCAAACATTCAATCGCTTCGTCAACTGTGGCAGGGTAGCCTCCTCGTAGACAGCACAAATGTTCGTCACACCATCCCCGGCATCGATCACCACGCCCGTAGTCAGACCCTGGCCGTACAGCGTGAGCACCGCCTGTGAGGCCAAAAACGTGGCATCGAAGCCGTACTGCTCAAACATCACCTCCATCATCTTCTCCCGATACCTCGGGGGGATCATAGGCGGCTCGGCCAGCAGTATCTTCGAGTTTGCCGGTTCGATGTCCATCTTCTTTGGGCCGAATGTATAGTCCCACACATGGCACATGTCCTCCCAGTTAAGGATTATACCATTCTCCATGGGATGGGAAACCGCTAGCAATGACCGCAGCTTGAGTGCCTCATCGCCGACCATCACATCATCCACCTGCACGCCATTCACATCGCAAGTATTCATCGCCCGGAGAATAGGACGCCCCACTATCGAGGGAAAGATGTGCGCGGGAAAATTGCTGCCGGCAAGTCCGCACTTTACAGATCCTGTGCCATTATCACAGACAATTATGTGCCGACCCTTGGTATCCATTTTGCGAAGTAACTTAACTGGAATTCCAAATTTTATTGGCTTGTATTGTGGTTTACAATAAATTCGACAACTTACAAGTGCAACCTTTTCTTGGAAAAGTAAATTCGATGCGTAGCTGTCCTACGATGTATTGTTCTACGACTACTGCGATTTGAAGGATAGATGATGATTCGTAGAAAAGTTTTGAGGAAAGGAAGAACCACGGAAACTAGGTATGGGGGAAGCACTTATTAAGAGATGAGACAACGTTCATCGATACATCGTGAGAAATATCGATGCCTGTGACAATCATCGAGCTTAATAAAATACTGCTTTAAACTTAAATATACTCATTCTCAATTCAGACCATATTATAGCGGCATTGGCACACGCACGTTGTTGCGTCTTGAGAACTGGTTCGAATATTTCGAATAGACAACTCTGCGTTCAAAAAGGACGCAACATTTTGCTAAGGTAACATTAATCTGGTTGTCTTTCTGTTCTTTAAAGCACAGCCAAAACGAAGCACCAAGAAGCCCCGTAAAACCTATCCTTTCAATCATTTAGGACTCCAATTTGATCTCTGTGACATCCACGAATGAGAGACACTCTCCGTGGCAATAGCAATAGCAGTGATGGCCATACAAATGCCAATTTCATTTGAATTGACCAAAATGTTAATCCACATTTTTAATCAATCTGGTTGTTAATTTTAGTGAATTTGCTTTTGGTGCTCACTTTGATTGCCGAACTGTTTTGATTAGACTCTAAAATCGAATGAGGCAGAAGATGGGATGAGTTGGAAATGCAGGGCATACATGGTAGAAAATGTATTCGTGCTCTTGCCAGCAAAAACGAAATTGCAATAAAATAAAATGTATCTATTCCATAATTAACGTTTCTGGCTGTGGTAAGGGAAATAATTTATTCCATATTCCATTGGGTTAACTGAAAATATTATTATTTTAATGCATAACCAGATGTGGAATGTGTGTGGATTGGGGTATATTTAAACTCTTAAATGAATTACCACGCAAACAATGTTTAATTTGTTCTTTTTTTACATTATTTAAAACACAAAAAAATGCAAATTAAACGTGTGTGAATTAATTAATGACTGTGATGCATGGTTCTATGTTTTGAGGGGCAGAAAATAGATTCCTCTTCGATAAGACATTCTTTAGAGCGACCAGAATGAAGTTCTTTGACTTATGGCCAACTGGTTTCGGCCATGAAGTGTTAAATCAAATTTACAACAATATTAATTATGGGCTAGGCTCCGACTCCGGCAGTTTCTGCCTACTCGTCTATTTCATCCTCTCTGCTGCTCCAGTCTGGCTTCTCCTGGAGCTTATGCCACACCTGAGTGACTCCGCAGCTCTAATGGGCGCATCTCCTCCACTGTGGGGCCAGCTACTCCTCCGTCTGCAGCTCCACCTCTTTGGATGCCTTCTCCAATTCCTCCTCCGACTTGTGCGAAAGATCAAAAGTCGCCAGAGAAAGAGAGAGAGACGACTCAGAAGAAAAGGAGGTACCAGGCGAAGGTGCAGATCAAAGAGGCATACGTAAACCTGTTGGAGGCAGAAGGAACTCAATTGCGAAACGAATATGCTCCCCGCTGCTTCCACCAGCAAGATCAACCAGCACATGTGGCAGAACCAGGGGCAACAACACACATGTGGCAATCAGTTGTGGGGCTGCCACTGCCACCCCACCAGACCAAACATGTTTGCTGGAGACGTTGCCTTCTCTGTTGCCTTTCTTTGGATTGTTCTGACTGCTCCTGCTCACAACGCAGAGGTCTCTGTGTCTGTCCCCAGTCAAGCGTGCCGGCCGATCTCTGGAGGAGTCCAAGTTCATTGCTCTGACAATCGCTGTCGTCTTCGTCGTCGTCTGTGGAACGTCTGTGCGGCAATCTTCATATGGTAAATGATGGAAGTACTTACAACTCACGTGTTGTGTAATTCCACATGCAAAAATATGTATCTTGATTGGCAGTGACTCTTCGGTTTCAGTCGGATATACTGAAAAGCGTTTACTGAACTTTTGATTAATCGCCCATTTCTGGCCATCACCCGCCACCCTTCCTCCTCCTACAAGGCGCCACTGAACTTGGAATGGGGTGGAAAAACCGGGTTGGATGTAGTCAAATTTGATTTATTTGACGGGCCTCCATGATGGGGCATCACCCAGCACCACAATGTGTTTGACACTTTTCCTATTTGCATAATTTCCATGAGAAAATTGAGGGGGGGAAGGCGGTCTGTCCAGAGGCACGGGGGTTGGGCGGTTTAATAACAAGAGGAGTCAATCAACCAAGGCTTAGCCTCATGGAGGATGGACTTTAGCAGTTGAGCGACTCGATCTCGGTGCGATTTGGTTGCAACAAAGTTGCATCCAATCCATTTACATACTTGCTATCAGAAGTGTCTTCCATAAATTTCTTGGGACTTTGAAGAGAACAGGAATGCCCAAGGGGGCTTCTATCTTTATAGATCTCTTCAAATTATTATGTGGTCAGGCACAAAAACCAATTTTCTCTGGAGATTTCACAAAACCTGCATTCACCAGTGGCGCCAATTTCAAATTTCCGTTTCGTTGGTAGCGCCCTGTATCAGTTTGCGGGCATTTTTGGTAACTTTTGTGTCATAGCTGCCAGCTTTTGCTAGCTTGCGGTAGCTTCCCAGACTTCCCGTAGCTCCACTGAGCCGCTAATAAAAAAATAAACGTTGAAGATTTAAAATTTCAGCAGAACAAAATATATCATCAAATGGCTGTTAGATCGCCATATTAAAACTTTTTTAAGAAACGTTTGATGTATAATTACTTTAAGAGACCTTCCAAGAATGCTGTGGATCCTTGTCATCATTTTCCATATGACTTCCATCCATAAAAGTATAAAACATATAAAGCCATTACACTTAGTAACACACCAAGGAATATTACGAACAGAATTTTGAAGTAATTTGTTGAGATGTACTGATTTTTCTTTCACTTTCGGGCGGATGGATTGTAATTCCTTCGTTGATTCCTTATATTGGGGGTGCACATCAAAACTGAGGTAGGAGATATCTTTCTTGAATATAATTTCAATTATATTTGTTCGAAGCTCCGAAACTCTAGAAGAAAAGTCGACTATGATTGTAGTATGAAAATACCAATAGAATGGATTGTGCAATGTTTGCTTGTATGCACATAAACATCCTGAAGAAAAATCTTCTTAAGCAGCTTCCAATGTTACTAAATTCTTCGAAGAGCTTTCAATAAAGATTTCAGTAAAATTCCTACGATGAGAATTTTACAGAGGATGTGTATATCCAAAGTACTTCCTCTTTCCAAATTACACCTCAAATCCTCACCGCTTCAAGAAAATCTTCCATTTATTAAAGAAAAGATAGTCCCCTCTCCAAGGGCTCATTAAATGCATTGAATGATTCGTATGTATAATCCGTTGAGTGGATTGAATGGTTGGATTCCTAGCAGTATTTGCTCTTAAAGTCGAAATCATCATCACAGCTACCGCCGGATCCCGTGGCCAGCAGCTCATCCTTGCAGCCATGATGCCTCCGATGCACATCCGTGTCGAAGCACTCATCGTGGAGACGTTTGTCGCGGCTCTTGCTGCGCTGTCTTCGATGACCATGAGATCCATGGGATCCATGATGATTGTGGACATGACTACTCGAACTATGATGATGCTCCCCGCTGGCATGGGGATGTGGATGGAGTGTGGTCTTGTGGTGGTAGGGCGTCGGAGAGCTGAGGTCCCGAGGCGGTCGACAGTGGTTGGAGGGCGGCACAGGATCATCGTAGCGTGGACAAGGATGTTCGCCCACCGGGGAAGCAGTCTCATAGCGCTTCGAGAGCAGCGTGAACTCCTGATGGGCGGAGCACAGGGCCTGCAGACGATGCAGCAGATCTGTCTCGGGCAGATCCCTGAGGTGGAGAGTGCGAGCCACGGATGTGCGGAACGATTGCAGATGCGAGAGCCGCTGATTGGCATCGGAGAGCTGAGAGCTCAAGCGATTGACATCGTCACGCATGGACTGGAAAGGAAAGAGTAAAAGGATATAGGGCTCTTGGAATAGAGTTGATCTCTTTCCACTCACATTGATCAGAGCCTCATCGCGACATCTGCGATTCTGGTTGGACTCGCAGGCGGCCTTCATCCGCTCCTTCATGGCATTCAGCTGGGAGAGCAGCCTCGTCTTCTCGTCCTCCAAATCGCAGAGCTGTGTGGACAGCTCATCGATCTTTCGCGCCCGCTCCAGCGATGTGATCTTGTACTCCACTGCCTCCGCCAGCTGGGCCTTGACCTCGGCTATCTGGGATCGGGCATCACCCAATTGGGCACTCAATTTGTCCACTTGCTTGGCCGCCTTCTTGGCCCGGCACACGGCATCATCGCGCTCGCCCTGCAGCATGCACTTGCCCCTGGCCCCATCCTCGATGATGGCCAGCTTGCGGCGCAGCAACTCCAGATGGAGATCCCGGCGCTGCACCTGCTCCCGAAGAACGCGCACACGACGCTGCAGATTGTAGACACTGCTGCTCTCCTTGAGAGGAATATCATGGCAGGATCGCTCCCGCCTCAGCTTTCCATGGCCATGCCCATGATGTGGGTCTCCGCCGCAGCAGCCCTTATCGGGCGAATGTCCATGATGATGTCCATGATGGTGGGATACCTCGTGCTCACAATGCGCTGTCAGACGCTCAGCTCTCTCCAGGAGATTGTCGGCCATCAGATTGGTGTCTGCCCCCAAGGCAGGAGGTGCCGAGCACTCGCTCCAGTTCATGGCGCTGGCCAGGCGCTGCAGGAACTCCGACAGGCCCATGTGGTCCTTCCGGAGTGTATGAATCTCTGCATGGCACTTTTCGAGCCGCTCGGACAGCTCACATTTCTGGGCCTCGCCCGAACGGAGGCGACACTCTGTGGACTGCTGGGTCTCCTTGAGCTTCTCGTGTTCGCTGGTCAGCTGATCCCTAAGCGAATGCATTTGCTGTTGGAGAAAGATTGGTCAGGGTTGGTCAGGGATTTGTCAGGGATTTGTCAGGGATTAGAGTATCCAAACGCACCGCATGCATGGCCTGGTTCTCGCTTAGAGTCTCCCTCAGCTTCTCCTTGATCAAAGTCTCGCAGGGTTCGGGGACATTCAGCAGATTGCTCAAGCCCCGCAAGAACTGCAGGCGATCTCCCTGAATCCTGTCCAGATTGTTCTGCAAACGATGGCAGCGCGACTCGAAGCCACGCAGCTCCTCCTTGAGCTTCTCCCCATTGATCTCCGACTCCGTTAAGCGATCCCTCTGGATCTGCAGATCCCTTTCGTACTGCCGGCAGCGGCCCTCCAGCTCGTGATTGTGATTCCCAGCCCCATCCAGCTGGGCGGACAGTCGCTGCTTCTCGATGTTGGCCAGGGATTTAAGATTCAGCAGCTCATTCTCGCAGGAGCTGAGCGTGTCACAGGTGGAGCTGATCTTCGCCTTGGCCCGCTGCAGCTCGATCATCACCTCCTCGGCCCGGGAGACGACACACTCGGGTGTGGCATGGGCATTCTGATTGCTCTCGCACACATCCATCCCCAGGCTGATGCTCAGGCGACGCAGCAGATCGTGGAGCTGGGCCTTGGCCTGCTCCTTCTGCGACTCCTCGTTGGCCACATGCGTCTCCAGGTGCTGGATCTTGCAGATCAGCTCCTTGTTGCGCTCATCCGAGCTGCGTTTCTCCCTTTGCACTGTGTTTATGGTGGAATCGCAACGCGCCTGGACCGCCTGCTCTCTGGATTCGGCATTCTGCAGGCGACTCTGGAGGGATCCAATGAGGGCTGTCTGTCGAGCAGCCTGTGAGCGAAGGTTCTCGATATCCACCTCCTTGGAACACAAGGCACTGCGGGTTTCAGCAAGCTGTATTGAGAATATACTTTAATTTGTCAGTTCTACCGATCCTTTGTGTTCTTTACCTCTCCTGCAAGCCGCTCTTTCTTGTAAGAAAGGGCTGCCAGCTCGCTCCGCAGGGTGGTGGTCATATCCAAGCCATGATGGTGCTCTGTGACTGTAATTCCCGCACTGCCGCATGATGTATCCAACTGGGGAAAGATATCAATCGATAAGGTTCCCTTTTGTGCTATCCTTCCAACCATGAAAGCCTACCAAATGATGATGATGCGGCGACAAGCCCCCACTCAATCCCAAATGATGGTGATGCAAATGATTGTCACTGGGCATTCTTCAATCTATCTGTTCTGCTATATATTCCTCTTTCAATCCAGTGCGAACCATTCGTTCCCAGAGCCGCGGACCAACTAAACTTTGTGCTGGGAAAGCCTTTGGGTTTTAGTGGGAGCCTAACAACCTTCTGCCTAACAACTGATGGGCAGGCACCGAGGAATTTACCTCAACATAACATCACACAATACTTAAATTTATGCTCCATAGTCGGGGATGGAAGTGGATGTGGTATGGGCATGGCATGGGCACGGGTCGTAAGTGAAAACGAGCTCAATGGCAGAAGCGGGAGCAGTAGCAGGGCTCCACTCCTGGTAGCCACGTTTACACATTGGAGAAAAACTTTGCAGTTTGTTTGCTGTTATTTGGGTCATTCACATGGTATTCATGGCGCCAAGTGGTGGAGTCAAATGCAATGCACAGAACGGACTCACGCACACGCCATGGAGCCGCGGAAGGCTTTGGGATTGCACAGTGTTGAAATTTTCGCTTTTGGCCGGAAACGGAAAATGAGGTGTGCAACTTTTGGCCAATTGTCTGCACTTTCCGAGGGCGGGGTGGAGACAAATGGGAACTGAAAATGTGTTTAATGTCCGATAAGATTGGCTATTGTGCAGGCAAGGGAATTACAGAGGAAACTTTCATATAAAGTTTCTTGATTGTGAGGGGATATCTGTGGTAGAGGGTTGGTTATTCTTCAGAGAATTCAAAGTGTTTAATATATTCCAGAAATTTGTATAATGGCCAGGACAACGTAGAATATAATGAGGATCGTCTATTATACGTTTGAATATTGAATATCGATCGAATGGGTTTATTCATCTCAATTCTCCAACAAAACATGCTTTAAAGCGTATTTTTTATATATTCTCAAGAGGAATTCTCGTGATATCTTTCTCATTATGTACCCCAATGAGTCCTCAACCACTGTAACCCGTCAGATCAACCTGCTTTTATGCAAATCCCACCCCCCCAAATGTTATCATTAGTTACCCCAAAAGAACACAACGATTTCGCCTAACAACCGCATAAATTTCACACAGAAAACAACAGTTGCGGGTAAAATTGTCATTCAATTGCGAATTCGCATTAAAGTAAAGCACATAAATCTCTGCAGTTATACGGCAATTTGGCACACGATTTTCCAGGGACTAATTTTAGCGACAGGCTGGAACAAAAAAAAAGCTCACCTGGTAAGAAGGTAATGTTCTGTGTGCAGGTGGCGACATCGTAGACATCTGCCCTGGGACAGATCCGTTTCCGTTTCCACATAGGAGCTCAAACACTTGCCAATCCTCGGTGGTATTGCCATTTGTAGTGGGGCGCGGATTTGTTGGCATTATGTAGGGAAAACTTAATCCGACTGCTGGCTGCGTTGTGTTGGGCGGCTAAAAATTTCTATTCTCTATTTTCTAAGCGTAAACAGTATGCTCAACCTGGCAACAACTACTCGTACAACAGCAAAGTTATGCGGCAACTTTCACGGTTTCACGGTTGCCAGGTGCATAAAATAACTATACATCGAGACCCCAATGTGGGGGTTAGAGCGGGGGTTACTAGGGTGACTAAATTGCACATAATTCGATTCTGTAGAACTGCAATTTCAATGCCGAAACACGCAAATCGTTTTGCCTGTAATTTCATTTGTCTCCTCGGCGGAATATGATGGTAAATGTTTGAAGTAAGTTTGGTATGGTCCCCCCACAAAAACCCCTTCTTTGAGGTCGACTTTTGTTGAGGGTTAAGTTTATGAATTTTCTATTATTATTTGTTGATTATTTTGTTTGGGTTGCCAACATAAATAAATTGATTGATTGAATGACGAAACTGTTTTCAGTCGAGAGAACTTTAGAATTTCTTTTTCTTGTCCTTGCCGCGACGTTTGTTTTGCTTATTCAACAATTTCAGAGACATGGCGGTTGCCCGTATTTCCTACATGAAGACAGAAATTACCATAGTTATGGATCGACTAAAGTTAGTTGTAGACAACATACCGCCTCCTCTATGCGGTCCCTTTCCTCCTGCTCGATTTGAGCCCTGACCTCGATTATTCGTCGCTTGAACATTTCCTGCTGATCCCTGTAGAAAACGAAATCATCCTTGACCTTTTGCAGCATGTTGCTGGTTTGATTGCACATCAGTTCGGCCTTCTCCATATCAGTCTCCAGCTTCTCCTCCCAGTCCTTGATCTTATTCTTAAAGGAATCAATCAGATATGCGTACACGTACTCTGAATTATTGTGGACCAGTGCGTCCTGTCTCATATGGGTTCTGATGTCGGTCAATTCGGTCTGCAGGAGCTCCTCTCTGCCCTGCAGTCGCATCAGTACCTGATCACTGCAGCTGCGCATCCAATTGATGCGATACCGCAGATCAATGGGTCCAACAGCTAAGCAGATAAAAGTTGCATGAGAACACTGCTCCTACGATGATCTACTGCGACTTACCCTGTTGGTGCTCGAAGTCAATCTTCATGCCCGACTGTCGGTTATCGGAGCTCCTTCTGTAGTTTTTCGAGCCTCGATTAGTAAAGGAGTTGTACTTCAGCTCCTCCTGCAATTGGCGGGCCATGTTGAAATTATGAACCCACTTTGGGTTCGTAGTGTATTTGGCAGCACTAAGCGAAGGAAAATAACACAAATGACTAGAAAACGTGGCTAATTGAATGGTGCGCTTACTGTATCAATTTCATGGAATAGTCGCATATGTCTCGTCCCTCGATGAAGTCGTCTCGGACCTCTTGCAACAGCGATATTATCTCGTGCAGATCCGTGCGAAACTTGATGCAATCCAAGTCGCTTTTGGTTCGCTCCCGCTGGATGACATCCAGATACAATTGATTGATGTGCAAACGCTGCATGAAGTGGTCCACCGACCAATGAAACAGCTTATTTGGCATGTTGTTTATCTCCCCGGGCCAGGGATTACTGAAGAGTCCGAGTTGCTTGCGCAGGCGTGGCAACATAAAGTCGACGGAGGCCTTCTGACACTCCAGCGTTATCTCGTAAAGCCTCGTGGTACGCCGCTGAATGATGCTCACGACTGTTGTGCCCCTTGATGACATTCTGGAGCGTCGAATCATCTCTTTGATGGCCAATGCCTCGAGAGTCTTCTCGGGTCCATCAAGCCCGATGAATGTCAACTCTCGCGATCTTTGTGATCGCGTTTTCTTCTCCACCTTCGTCTTGTACTGCTCCAGTACGTTCTTGAGAAACTCATCGCGGCATAGCTCTGGATCCGTTTGTTCTGGCAATGGAAATTTTATATTGTACACGGATTCCATTTCAACTCCACCGTCCAAAGGATACTCCACTCCGCCTGCACATCTCTCAGCTGCCTGCTCCTCGTCCTCCAAATCTAAAGTCCTCTCGTCCTGCATTTGTGTATCCTGTTCTTCTATAGTGTTCGCTTCCATGTTTGTAATGTGTTCTGTCGCTTGTTAGTATGATTTTCAGAAAATGTTGCTTAGTTTTTGGAATTTATTCTCTCCCATACTTTAAGGGGTATCAAAAAAACTCATGATTCATACATACATGTGAAGCTTTGACATCTTCTTTCGGGTTCTGCCATTCCCGATGTTATTCCCGAAACAAACCCCATTTCCCTTTACTCCCCATGTCTGGGTTGGCTATAAATAAAGAAGTTCTTGTTGCCGCTGGTTCTTCTGTTTCAGCAGAAAGGGCCCCAACATAATCTGGCTCGTTATACTCTTCTTTTTAGGAGAGTCTTTTACATACATCCATGCACCCACCATAGAGCGAAACCTCAAATGGTAAAACATATCGTGGAGTGAAAGAAAAACCCTTTGTACATAGGTATATCCACAATGCAACAACTTCCTTAAGAGTATACTCGACTTCGGTGCTCCTCATCTTCGTGTTCCCTGATTCTCTTTTGTTCTTTTTTCATTCTGCTGTTTCTGCTGTGTGTTCCCTTTACGGATTGGATTGGGCCAAGTGCAGTTGGGAATGGGAATGGGAATGGGAATGGGCACAAGGAATGGGGAACGACAGACAATGGCTAAACGGAGGAGAACGGAGGGCTACCTGCTGCAGCTTGCTGCGTTCCTGCTGCAATTTCTAATCGAAACGAAACCTTCTACCCTAATGATGGCCGCAGGCGGGCCCTGGCTGCTACTTTTTGGCTGTGCTTTGTCAGGGCGGGCCCTTTGTTAGCTGAAAAAAACTCTGAAATGGCATACTCCTCGTGGCTCTTGGCTCTCTCCACTCCATTCTGAGACTCGGCGGATAATCAATTTCGAGTAGTGTGTGTGCTGCCACCAGAGACATCTCATGCAACATGCTGCACCAGGATCGTACTGCTCCTTGGCCTGTTCGCCTATTCAAAATTGTTCCGTTAAAATCTGTGCGCGCTGGCTGCGGTTGCCGCAAAATGTTGCACAAACACCGCGTGGAGGCCGCCATCAACATAAGGGACTGAGACAGAGAGAGAGAGAGCATAATCAGCTCCATCCACTATGGAGCCCTTCAATGCACTCTTTTTCTCTCTCCCAGAATTCTCGCTCTCCCTCTCTGTCCGTCTGTCGGTCTGTCTGTCTCTCCCGCTGCTTAGAATTCTGTCCGCTGGGGAATGACACGGGATGGAATGGGACAGAGTGGTCAGGGTGTATGTCTGCTGTGGTGTCGTTCTTTTTCTGCATGTTCTTTGCTCTTGTTGCTGGCATTCGTTCCTGCTCGCCTGTTCAGACACACCATCGAAATTTCACATGTAATTCCCACGGCCTGAATTTTCCCACACAGTCGACGAAAGAAGCAGCGGAGGAGGAGGAGGATGAAGAGAGGACAGGCCGAGGACAGACAGACACAGAGCACACAGCAGAGAAGAGATGAGATGAGCATAAACACATACCACAAGTTGTCCACAACACAGACACATTTCTGATACACTTTCAGAGTACATATTATATTAATATTATTGCAATGCATTTCTGAACAAATCTGCATTTAAACAAGTTGCTATAAGCCGTCTGCCTTCATCTATTTATATTTATAACCATGTGTCAATTTCTGTTTGCTAAACTTTTCCTATGCACATACACAGCTAATTACATACAACCTATGCTCACTCTGCTTATTACATACACCGAGAAGTCACACAGCTAATTACATACAATCGTTTCACACTCAGCCTATTGCATACACCGATTTCCACCAGACTTTTTTAGTAAATAATTGTATTTACAGAAAGAAAGCCAGGCTTTTATTATTCATCACACTGCAAGAGTATATATAAATCGGCGCGTCCAAGTTATATTTTCTGAAAGTTTTTTTTTTATTATTGCATTGAATTTGCTCCCAGGGTCGTTGTCGTTGGTACTCTTCCGTTCCTTCATCTCTTAGTTGTTGGTCGTTTTGCTTATGCTGCTGTTGTTGCTCTTTACGCTTCTTCTGGGCTTCAGTCTCAGCCCCAGCCAAAGACCCCTACCCTCGGGGGGACGACTGGTCCGGGTCCTGGTCGTGGTCGTGGTCCCTGCTTCTTGGACACATCCGCCGCCTGTGGGTTAACATCTTCTTCATTCGGTCGTCCGTCTGTTGGCTTCGCATTCCTTTGGCCAGGTCTGGCTTCATCTGCAACCTGGCCAACACTTGGCCTCTCCTTAGTAAGGTTTCTTCACGGGCACCGTGGATGTCATAAGGAAAAACTGATCAAATATGTATAGAGATGGTACGAGATGGTATATTGAACGTAAATCAAAATATATATTGAATGAACCAGAGATAATTTTTGAGATTCTTCTACTATAATTGACTCTAATTATCTGTCTTCTTAAGAAAAAGAGAATATATTCCACCATAACTGAGACGATAATATTCTCCACTTACGTTATTCTAGGAGTTGTACGATCAGATGTTGATTTGGAATTGTGTGATCTAATGACCTAAACTGCGTCAAAATTAGCAACATGGATTTTAAAATTTAGTTTTTCAAATATGTTTGCTGGTGATTTGATTGAAGAAGAGCAGATGGATGCCACAGACATGAACTATGTGTGCCTCAAAGGTGGCAGCCACATGCACTGCAGAAAGTTTCCAACGGCCGACACCAGACTCGAGGCTATTCTCACGCCATATTCCAGCGGAGCAAAGAGCGTTCGCAGGTCATAGAAACCAATCATTTTTGGAAAGAAGGGAAAGTACCTTCAACGCGAACTTTAAAATAATCTAAGATCTTACGACATTGTATATATTTTTGTTTGATTTTGCAACACTTTTAACGGGAACATTAACAAAATCAAAACAACATATGTACATACATTTGAGTAAGCTCAATTGCAAGGCCTACTGTGCGGCCTTGAGGGAGCTGCAAGGAATGTCTAAGCAGAGGCCAGACTCAACTCGAGCCACTTCCTCCGCTGCGGTGCCTCCCTCATCCACCTCTTCTAATGGTCGGTCCATGGCCCATCCGTTCCGTTCCGTTCCTCTGCTCTGCTCTGCAGTGGTTCCCCTGCTCCGATTGCGGATAATGTGCCATTGACTTTGACTTGGCAGCAGTTATTCCAGTTATTTGAAACTCATGATGCAGCTCTGACTACTGCACTCCTGGTTCATCAATATGTTCAAGGATTTTTTCATGCTTCCAGGCGTCTCACTCACTGAACCCCATAAGGTCTTGCCATCTCGCACTCACTCGGAGAAGCCCATTGTATGTGAGAGAGATGCAGATAGAGAGAGAGAGGTAGAGCTAATGCCAGAGAGAGGTCATGACGAGTTGAATTTTTGGCAGTTCCGCTTGGCTCTGTCTGAGTTGCTGCTATCCTGTCGCCTGAACTCCACGAAGGTAACAAAAAATGCACTCGAACGGGGTCAAGTGGAGTCTGTGGATTGCCACCACTCGCCACTTAAACCACTCAATTGTCTAAATGGTGCTCCACTCAAAGCAAACAAACCCACTCTATGAATAGGCTGGAAATGAGGGATACCAGTATGAAGCTCAAAAGCTCATACATACATACATATGTAGTGTGTATCTACAGGTCGCAATTTAATAGCTCAAAAATATGATATGCATGCTCATTGGTTATGCACTGTTCGAAATTGCTCACCTACCCTCAATACACAATGCAATAATAATATCTATGTAAAGTACATGTAAATATACCTTTCGCTAAATCAAGTATTTATTTTATTGTTTTTTTTTTTTTTGATCGCCAAGTAATATCAAATTTCCTTCAGTGCAAAGAGTGTGGAGGCAAAGCTCTTTCGAAACAAACTTTTCCCTCTCCCTCACACACACACAGGCACCAGCACCACCACCAGCAAAAGCAACAACGAAACAAATGAGCAAAGAGAGCGCCGACTCATACAAAACCAAAAACAAACACACACACAAACACATGCACGATGAAATGAAATTCACACTCAGGCGAAACGGAACGCAACGAAACGAAAACGAAATCTCAAAGAGCGCCGCTCTGCTTTTGCTGCGAGCCTGTTATTTAGAGTCCATGAATCGAAATTGTGTAGCTCAAGTGAGTTTTCTGATTGGCGATTCTCCAATGGGGTTTTCGGTGAACAGTTGAATTCGAAACCGAGATGAGTGTTGGCTAACTCGAGTATTGTACTCATTCAAAGTCGCAAATAAAACGTATGCTAAAATATAAAACAGACAACGTGAATACAAGTACTCAAAACAGTGAGTGCAAATGCAGTCAACTAATGCTAATACTGCAACAACTAAATATAAAGCAAAATGTATGTTCACTTGGAAGAGAAAACCATTCTATTAATTGGGAGAATGGAAACGCTCCATCGGAGTGGGTCTGAGCGCTGACTGCGCAGTTCAGCAGCAGCCCCCACGGTACGAATGGGTCAAAAGTAGAGGTGGCCCGAAGGTTGTTGCAGCCGGCAGCCGTCTCCCTCGCCAGCTGTTGTGTACAGGTAATAGTGGGCCGAAAAGCTCTTGCGCGGGTGATCAGATGGATCCAGAGACCTCGCTATTTTCATAATTAAGAGAGGATCTAACACATAAATTACCTTTTCGGAATCAAATAATAAAATAATATTTTGCAGATTGAAAAAATATTAGTTTACCCAGGAGTAATTGGTCTTGGAAATGCAATGGTCTAGATCATTTTATGTATTGGCCGCTCTCTCGAAGAAACTGACGCTGTTGTTCACTAGCTCACAGTGGTAGCCGGCGCCGGGGTGGGCGTCGTTTCGGACAGCGTTCCGCGACATGAAGTTATCGAAGGAGCGCCACAAGTACCCCAGGCAGTAGAAGAGAAAGCATATCAAAATCGTGAAGCAGTAAGCGACACAGCCCCACAATCGGCTGCCCTGATAGGTGTCCTTGTACGGTCTGCAGTTCCTGTTGGTCTGCTGTTGATAGCAGCGTAGCCGCTCACTGAAGCAGAACTTCGGATACTGCGGATTCTGCCAGCAATGGGAATACAGCGGCATAGCCCGCTGCATACCCCGCTCCTCTGGATCGTCGAGCAAGCGGTTCACCCGCACTTTGTAGCTGCAGATGGTAACGAAATTGAAATCCAGAGCTCGGCAGGCCTCCACTGTAAAGGCGTACTGCAGCTGGATGCCGTGCCGAATTGGACGCTTCTTCAAGATGGTTCCTACGGAGTGGAACGCCTTGAGGATCTGCTCGGTGGCATCCCATGGAAAGCCAGTGATCTCCACCCACTGGAAAGGAATATCATCAAACGCGCGATAGGTCGAGACGGGTCTTTGGGGCTTCCTGGGGTGAAGCATGCTTTGGGCCAGCAGCTCCGCTTCTATCACATGAGCGGGCCAGACTTTCTTCATCTGGTGGCGCTCCTGCGCCATGGAACTTTCAGGTACTTTCTGCCACGTAGTCGGCCATCCAGGTAAGCAGCCAGTGAGTTCCTTCCTCCAGTCCCCTGTGTCTGTGCCGAATCCTGAATCGCAGCTCGAATTCCTCTGCTTCTTCCAACTGTTGCGCCACGAATCATCTTCAGTCGTGGTGCAGACATCTTCATTGGAGTGGGAGTAGACGTCCATGCTTTCGTCCTGCTGCATCATGAAGGAGTAGCGGGGATTTTCAATGAAATTTGGAAATTTACTTACAATACTTTGGAGCGGAGCGGAGCTGTTGTTTTTTTGAATTAAAAATGAGAGCCTACTGAGATTTCCATTTTCCTAGAACTTTTTTGGAGCGAACAACTTTCCGCAAACCATTTTAAAATCACTCATCTCGAAATCTAGGGCGCAAAAGACTGTGTCGTGTATGTTTACGGAAAAACCGCTCAAATGTATCGGCAAATTTAAGCACATCGTTCCCATTCAAAAAATGTATATTTGGCGCGCACCCCTCGTGTCCAGTCGATAGTATCGAAAACAGAACTTGAATTCGGTAAGGACCTCTTTCACCCGGTTGAAAACAATGAGACTCATTCCATACACAATATTGCTAATTCCATGATCACATACCCCTTGCGGAAATGTGTGTCATCCCAGGCTCTAATTAATGCAGAAACTAGTCAGTCTCTGTTTTAAACGATATTTTGCAGCTCATCGTCTGTCTACAGAGACCAAGAACTGGTACTGGGATCAGGATTTATATACAAACACCTAATCAAACGCATGAATAGGCCTTAGAAATGCAATCTAACAAAAGGTCTTTATTGATTACGTTTGAAAGCAGCTTGGAAAACAGTATTTTAATAATATTAACGAAATAGGGTATACAAATGCCCATACCCTGGTCGACAACAAATGATTCTGCAAATACCAGCAACATTGACGTCACAACCTGCGACTATTGAACATTTTTGTTGAAACCGTGTTTTTGTCAAAACAAAAAACATGCAAGTACTTAAAAGTAGTAAATATTTTTTGGGAGCCAAAAATCGATGATTCTCATTCAAACAATTTCTTTTTGGCGCTCAAGTTTGGTGGGACTTTTTGGGATTTTCTTTGGGATTTTTCCCCTCAACAATGTCCCTTACATTCCATACTCACTTACGTTTTCATACGTTTTATGTTGCTGGCAACATTAATTTGTATGGGCCAGACTTATGTGCCGAGAAATCGAGCAGCATTATCCCTTAACATTGCGCGGATTGATCAACACTTTGCATACCCTGGGGAAATGGATGTTATAGAACTAAGAAAATGTTTGTCATTTTTCAACAGCATTATTCAACGGAAAATTGAGCAATTGGAACGATTTTTCTTTTACGTTTTATTTATTTGATCTTCGAACTTGAACTTGAATTCGTCAGTATATTTACGGTATTTTTTTGAATGAGACGGTATGTTTTGGTATATTTCTGACGGTCGGACGGTATATTTTATCGATAAGTCCAATGATTACAATGCGACTCTGAGGCTCAGCTGTCGCTGGCTGTAAATTTTAGATTTTAAAATTAAAACTCACTGTAAATCTAGAAAACACTGTGTTGTGCGTGGGGACTGTGTGTAATTCGATATATTGACAAAAAACGTTCCGTTTAACAGCCTCGTTGTCGGCCGCCGCCTGTGAAACAAAGATGCTACTTGCTGCTGTCATTGCGAAATATTGCAGCAGCACACGGCGAGAACAGGAAAAACTACAACAGAAAGACATAACAAATTCTGCAACAAAAAGTAAGGAATAATCAATTAAAAACTCTTTGCACGCCAGTGTTTCAGGCGTACAGCACTGGCAGCCACCGCGCAGAGGCGCCTCTAACCTGTTGGGGTAGACGAAACGAAAATTTGTGTGAACAGCTGCAGGTCCGCTGCTTTTGGCAACAGAACTCGACGAAAACACAATGGAAATGAGAGAGGTATTGAGCCGCGAGGGGCGCGAGGCTAAGAATCTGCTAGTCTACCAGTTTTGCGACGAGACATCTACAAATTCACTGGCCAGCGTAGGCGGCGACACAACAAGCGGAGGCGTCATTATAAACGGTGACTGTAGGTGGAATCTTTTCGATTTGTACTCTTGAAAACTAAATGTTCTCTCTTTCAGGCTACCGTAAGCCACCGATGGCCCCAACAAAGTCGCCCCTTGGAACCCCCAAGAGCTGCCAGTCGCCCACATCGCCATCGGTGCGAATGAAGACCGCAGAGCACAGCGTTTCGGGACCACGCGTGCGTAGCGCCTCCACTGGGCGAGACAAAAAGTCTGAGCTGCAGGCCCGCTACTGGGCATTGCTTTTCGGCAATCTGCAGCGGGCTGTTAACGAGATCTACCAGACCGTCGAATGCTACGAGAATATATCCAGCTGCCAGGAGACGATCCTGGTGCTGGAGAACTATGTGCGGGATTTCAAGGCCCTCAGCGAGTGGTTCAAGGTCTCCTGGGACTACGACTCGCGTCCGCTGCAGCAGCGCCCTCAAAGTCTGGCCTGGGAGGTGCGCAAAAGCAATCCCTTACCGCGAGTGCGCACCAAAAGCCTATGCAGTCCGAATAATTCGGGCAAATCGAGTCCGGCTTTGTTTGGCGGCTGCCAGTCGGGCAAGACGTCGCCCTGCTACGATGGCCATGTGTCGCCTAAGAAACTGCTGCGCGCCTACGATCAAATGCCACGAGGTGCCATGCGTCTGAATGTCCGCGAGCTGTTTGCCAGCAACAAGCGCGCCACCCAGGGATCGGCACAGTCGGACCCCATGGAGGCGCCAGCGGAGGGACCTTTGGATTTGAGCGGCGACAAAACATATCTGCAGCTAAACAATCAATACTCACAGACGGATCTGGAGGACCCGCATCTCACGTTGGCCGATGTGCGCGAAAAGATGCGCCTGGACGCAGAGCAGCATGAGGCAGCGGAACGTGAAGCGGCAGCCAAAGCGGAGGCAGAAGCAGCTGAAATCGAAGAAGCAGCCGCCGCTGAAATCGAGGAAGCAGCCGCCACTGAAATCGAAGAAGCAGTCGCCGCTGAAATCGAAGAAGCAGCCGCCATTCAAATCGAAGGAATAGCCACTGAAATCGAAGCAGCAGCCGCCACTGATATTGAAGAAGCAGCCGCCATTGAAATCGAAGGAGCAGCCGCCACTGAAATCGAAGGAGCAGCCGCCACTGAAATCGAAGAAGCAGCCGCAAAAGAACAAGCCATTCCAGCAGAAGCTGCCAAAACAGAACCAGAACCAGTGCAGCCACCAACACAGAGAACAGAAGAGGCTCAGCCACAAGCCCCACCAAAAGTGGTGGAACCCACAGCCCTGCAGATGACAGTGGCCTCGCTGGAGCTTATGGAGAATGCACTCCTAGCCGAGCAGGCCAACAAAGAGCCCACACCGCCCAGCACAGTGGTAAAGCCAGTGTCGGAGCTGTTCAAGAAACCCCAGCCCCCGGGGCCAGCCACCGCCACGGGTGGACACACGGTCCAGAACAGTCCCCTGAAGTATTCTAGTGTGCTTAATCGCCCGGTGAAGAAGGGGGTGAGTGCTCCGGCAGCTGGAACACTGAATGCCAAGGCTGCTGCGGTGCCAGCGAAGCCTATAAACAGTGCCACAAAAGCAGCACCTGCTCCTGCTTCTGCTCCCGCTCCCGCTCCCGGCGTAAATGGCCTTCGTCGGGGAGTCAAAGCATCTCCGATCGCAGCTAAAACTGGACGCAGTGCGGTCCAGCCACCGCCACGACCCTCTAGCAAAACCGAATGCTATGGTCCGCCCAACAATGTGGCCTCCAGGCTGTCGGCACGTTCCAGCACGATGCTGGATATGAATGGAAAGGCAAATGGCAATGCACATGTGGGTGCTCCGCTCTCCAAGGCCCTGCCCAAGCGGTCGACCATCACACTGGTCGCAAACCAGCGACGGAATGCGGGGAGCTCGAAGGTGAGCAGCCGCGAGTACATAGGCAGCTCCACGTCGACCCTCAAGGCCAGCAATGAGCAGCTCAGTAGCTCGCGTAGCACTCTTAAGATAGAGGATAGGCATTCCGAGCCCAAGCAGCTGCAGCAGAAGGCCGATGCCGACGATGGGTGGCTGACGGTGAAGAATCGCCGAAGGAGCAGCATGCACTGGTCGAATCGATTCAATCAGCCCACGGGCTATGCGAGCCTGCCCACGCTGGCGCTTCTTAACGAGCAGCAACGCGAAAAGGAGGACATGGAGAAGCAGCAACAGCAGCAGCAGCAACAGCAGAAGGCAAAAGCAAGAAAACCCATTCCGCAAACCGCAAAGACAGCAACTGCCACCACAGAGGCATCCAAGGGCAAGGGAGCAGCAGTCAAAACGAGTATGACTGCAGCAGGAGGCACGCGACCAGAAATCAAGAATGCCAAGGCGAAAGTAAACTCTTTTTCGCTTCTGAAAGCGCCCGCAAGGAGACCAGAAAAGCCGGAGAAGCACCTGGAGAAGGCCGCCTCTGCATGTGGCGCGGGCAGCAGCCTCCCGGCAACGGCCACCATCTATGTGGCCGCACGCACCTCCACCATTAAAAGACAGAAGTCGGATCTCACGGGACTCAAGATGACATCGCTGCACAAGGAGTACATGCGCAGCGAGAAGAATGCGCTGCGGAAGCAGCAGCAAAAGGAGCATGACCAGGACGATGGCTCCAGCACATCCGTGGAGACCGTTGTGGAACGTGAGCAGATCAGAGTCTTGGAGAGAGTTTTAGGGTATATTAAAAGTTGCCTCTTTTTCCTTTGCAGTCTCCAACGATGAACACCACAAAATCGACATCAAGATACAGACAAACTGCGAGTTTTCCAAGACCATTGGGGAGCTGTACGAGAGCATTGCCCGCTGTAAGCTGCCCAATGGCTGCCTCAAGCCGGAGGCCAATACGCTGAGTGCCTGCGATGAGAACGATGAGCAGAACACGGACGACAACGAAGAGGAGCGCGACGAGCGCATCCTGGTGGAAGAGCAGGAGTCTCTAGAGCGGCAGATACGGGAACTGGAGCAAACAGAGATCGATGTGGACACAGAAACAGATGAGACGGACTGCGAGGTGCAGTTGGATCTGGAACAGGAGGATTTCATGGGCCCCGATGACGCTGCAGTCTTTGTGACAATGAGCGATGATGAGAATGCCAGTCTGGAGCTGCGCTATCAGGCCCTGCTTTCGGACATGTCGTGGAACGAGCGCGCCGAGGCCCTGGCCACCTTGCAGGCCTATGTGGCCCGTCACCCGGGCCGTGCCCAGGAGCTGCACCAGAAGCTGTCCTCGCCTTCGCGCCGTCGCTCCCTGCAGGAGACCCTCAAGAAGTACCAGGCCAAGCAGGCTCGAGCCCATCAGAAGCGGGTTGTCCTGCAGCAGGAAAAGGCGGCCAAGCTGCAGCAGCTCTTCGATCGCGTCGAGGATGTGAAGGCGGCCAAGAAGCAGCTGATCGAGGACAAGCGCCTGAAGATGCAGGGCCGCCTGCAGCGTGCAGCCGAGAATCGAGAGAACTATCTCAAGCAAATCATCGTCAAAGCGCACGACGAGGACAAGAAGCTGAAGGAGATCAACTTTATCAAGAACATGGAAGCCCAGAACAAGCGACTGGACTTGCTCGAATCCTCCAAGGAAATCGAAGGCAGACTCCAAGAGCTCGAACAGGAACGCCAGAAGCGGGTGGACGAGAAGCTGGCCAAAGAAGCGGCCGTCGAAAGACGTCGTCAGGCGCTGGAAAAAGAGCGCCTGCTGAAGCTGGAGAAGATGAACGAAACGCGACTGGAGAAGGAGCAGCGTATTGGTAAAATGCAGGAGCAAAAAGAGCGCCAGCGTCAGGCGTTGGCTCGCGAGAAGGCCCGCGATCGGGAGGAGCGGCTGTTGGCGCTTCAGGTCCAGCAGCAGCAGACCACAGAGGAGTTGCAGAGGAAAATACAACAGAAACAGGTCGAGTCGGCCCGCCGTCACGAGGAGAACATTGAGCATATACGCCAGAGGGCCCAGGAGCTAACCATGCCCACGCGGCAGCCAGAGGATGGGCGTGGCGACCACGAGGGAACGGATGAGGCACTCAGCCATACCAGCAACACCGAGGATGGGGATATGTCCTCCAGTCGTTCGGATGTGGGCGGAACAGGGGGTCATTCACGCAGCTACAAGAAGAAAATGAAAAAGTTAAAGCAGAGAATGAGTCAAAAGTGAGTTCTATAACGCATTTTTCCAAGGGACTCAACGGATAATAGCTCTGTCTTTTGTGCTTTCAGTGCCGCTGAATATTTGGACAGCATGGAACCCACACCAGCCTTCGTCAGGCGCGACAGCGCAGTGCCAAAGATTCTGAATATGATCGTCAAGGGCGGTGGACCTCAGGGAATGGACAGGGCCCTGGGCAACCTGCTGCGCATCCTGCCCAAGGCACAGACATTCGATTTTCAGGCCTTCCTCTGCATGGATGCCCTGGGCATATTGACCAACCATGTGATTACCGAGGGCCTCAAGCCAAACTCAGAGGTCTCCATCAAGTCAGTGTCCCTCCGAAACACTTCCTTTGGCAGAGAATAATCCTTTGTTCCCTTTCAGATCCGTCCATCTGGCGGTGCAGCTCTATAGGACTTCCTGCTCCTTGTGTCCCCAGATAGCCCGTCACGGTCTGATGGGTAATTCCATAACAGCTCTGCTCGATGCCATCAACAAGAGCCTGCAGGTAATCCCCCACACACTACAAAAGAAACTTTTCGAGAGTTGGTGCCGCTCCACACCAATAAACGTGTCGCCAGACAGTCGCTGTTGCAGGGAGGAGTCGGAGACAGGCAAGAAGTTGGCAACTGGCAATTCCCCAGGCCTCGTCATGAGTCCGCCCATATACCCCATACATATCGTATATACATATACATATATGTATATATCCTCGTACTTGGCTCGCGTTATAGTCCTTCCCAGGAGCCACTTAACACTTGGCCGCGTTTATGTCTCTCTGTCTGTCTGTCTTTAACCTATGGAAAGCGCCATAACCCGGTATAGCAAAGGGTCTCGAGGAATTTTAAGCCAGCTTGTGATGGGTTTTCGCGTATTATAGTGGTTCAAGATTTGTGGCATGTAAAATAATTAGTTATTTTAATTAGAATACAACATTTTGGCAATTTATTTTGAACTAATTTCGGATTTGACTTTGTGCTGTCGTCACCTAAGGCTTCATTTTGTAGTTTTTGTAGGAATAATGAAACATTATAAAAACGTAATGCTTAAAGGCCTTGGTGCTCCACTCTACTACTTCTCTTTTATACTATGGTAACCATTTCGGTTTCCTACAATATTAATCTTTTTTGATTTAATAGCATTTTAATAATACTCCCTGAGTAGAATATTTTCAAATGGTGATTATGCAGATCATCAGAAAATCTACTTTCAGGTTATCTCCAAAGACCATCTTCACGGATAGTAGCTGGATTGATTGGAACTATAGTTAATACTTAGAACTTCCACATAATCCTACTGGCCTAGAAGATCTGTATATGTCCGGAGTGCAATAAGATTATTAATAATAATTGAGAAATAATAATAAGTCAGATTAAGAACCTGTTTATAGTTAGCAATTGGTTTTAGAATTTTAAGAGTGGTTTGTCCGTCCTGGTTTGTGTTCTTGGGATGTATTATATTAAAGTTAGGGCATTCCCTAGTCATCGCTTCCCTTCCTGCTTGTCTGTCGTATGCCCCTACCATTTGTTTAAAGTTTATGTTTTATTTCGACTTTTGTTTTTGCCCCGTTTCCCGCTGCCCGTCCCCCGTCCCCTGTCCGCTCTCTGCCGCTCTTCTGTCCGCTGGCTCGTTTGGATCGTGTTGTTTATTTGCCATTTCTTTGACGCTTTTATTTGGCGCTGCCTTTTGTTTGTTTGGCATTTTTATTTGAATTTTATTTACTGGCCGCCGGGACGGTGCGGCACGATTCGGGCCTTGGGGCTGTCGGCTTGGCCTATCAATTTTTAAGCACTAGGTCTGTGTACCCTGTGGACCTCTCTCCCCAGCCATGTACCATCTCATTCTCTCTCTCTATCTCTGGCTCTCTCTGGTGTTCCCTTCCTGGCCAATTTGTCAGCGTGTAAAATGTTTATATATTTTGCGGCTGCTGTTAAATCAATCGTTAAATGGCATAAAAAACCACTCTCCCACCCAATAAACGTTGCTCTTCACCTCTGCTTATTTATCGTATATTTTTTCTTTAATTTTTGTTGTATATTTTATTCTATAACAAGAAGTGAAGTGTAGAATTTGGCGTTTCGAAGATTACATACCCTTGAAAATACGAATGTTTCTGATGCAATCAGTAGATTTTGATCAAATTTGTTTATAGATAGTGATGCGATTTTCACAGGTTTTGGTGATAACTGTAGATGATTATTAATATTATTTTCTTAAAAAGCTATCTCTTGAGAGACTGTTTCCAAGACCTTTATATGATATAGTTTTCCAATCACAGTGGCTGCTTTCTGTAGAATAACTAGGGATCCCTGCAAAAGTATTTCTTAGAACTGAAGAATTAGGTTCGGCTTCTGTGATTATTCAGAACATTCCATATTCTATTTGCTTCCCTCTGTGCATTGCTAGAATATTCTTTGAGGGCACAAATAATTCTTTAAAATTGTATAGGATTTTTCGATCTTATCCATTTTAAAACTTCTCTGGAAAATCGTCATACCGCCTGCATAGAGGGTATCAAAATTTTTACTGCGCATCGCACTTTGTGGAGTTCCTTTTTGGCTCGTGTTTATTGTCGCTCACCTCTGTGCCTCCTCCTACCCCTCTCTCCCGCACTCCACGTCCCCTTCTCTTCTCTGAACAATCACAATCCTCTTCCCACCGTGCCCACCTCCTGCCTCATGCCTCTCACCTTTTGTTTGATGGATCAGCGCGCGCGCCGCTTGTCATGTAATGAAGAATAAGAGGATGAAGAGCAAGAAGAAGGCGCAACAGAATGAAAAAGTTAACAGTAACTGTTCTGTTGGTGGAGAATGCGTGAGTGAGGAGGGAGGAGTCGCGATAAATGCAGAGAGAGAGAGAGAGAGAGAGAGAGATAGCGCGAAGTAGAAACATCAATTAACATTTTGATGGATGTGGGATGTCTCTCCCTCTCTCTCTGTCTTTTCGTCTTTCTTTTTGAATGTTGTTTGTTGCTGTTTAAATTGTTAATTAATTTAAACACGAAACGAGAGATTTCACTTGACATCCGCCCGTGCTCTGCTGCTCCTCCTCTTCCTCGTCTTTGACTCCCCTTTCGGTCAACCGAAAAAAGCATGCAACAATTGTGTACTCGAATTTATTTTTAATTTGTTCGAATCTCTCTTTTATCTTTTTTTTCTTTTCGATTTTCTTTCGCCTTTTGCCCGCAGTTTCCCGAAGAAAAATCACGACAACATCCGGTCGAGTTATCCACCGAGCTAATGCTGGCCTGCACGGAGGCGCTCTCCTCGACCTATCTGAAGAAGGACTCCCACCCCAAAGTGAAGGAACGCCTACCGGACCTCATCAAGTGAGTGCAACAACAACAAGAGCCACACAAAACAGTAACTTCTGGAAAAAGAGGGGAAAATTCACCATTTCGAAAATCCAGTTCGAAAATGTGTGCGGGCTAGAGAGGGCTAGCTATACGGGGGGTGTGTGCCATGGTGCCATCCCACTCTCGCTTGCCTTCCAGCGTGCGAGGGGCGTGTCACAGCCGCTGTGCGAGTGGGATGGCACGCGCACACACACACACACACAGACACACGCCACGCTGTCGCGGCAGAGCGTGCGCTGCGCTGCGCTGCCGCCTCCCTTTGCGTTTAGCCGCAACGTTAATCGTTGTCGCTACGTCAAACGTAACGGCCAGGAAAGTCGGACCGAAAAAGGATATACACTCCGAAGGATACACACATCTAGAGGATATATGTATGGCCGTGTAGCCAGTAACGATTGTTGTTGTGCTTTCAACACTCGGAAACACTTTTTATGGGACTGCCTTTCGGTTGCTTCTGCTGCTGCTTCTACTGCTGCTTTTTGCTGGCTTTAATTTCAAAATGAAACTTTAATATTGAACTCCCAGTTATTTCTGTTGCGCTGCTTTCTCGCTTTATTATACGTATGTACTTTTGAATTTGGAAGATGAAAACTTCTCCATAAATTTTAAAGCTATCCGCCTGAAACTTTCCCTTGGATCTTATTTTTGATTTACTCTGAATGCAAGTCATAATTCTGAAGATTAGAGAAGTACATCAGGGGGTTCTAAAGTGAACACAAGTCGGAGGTAGTCGAAGAAAACATGGTTGTTTTTGAATATATTTCAAGCCAAATTAACAGCGAAAATCACAACGGGCCGAAACCGGCCTAAGTGTTTCCTCCGAGCGAGCCCGGCAGCCGCCTCAACCTAACCTAACCTAACAGCGAAAATTAACGAAAAGTATCCATAATGCAATTAATAATTTATCAAGAAAATATTTTCTTACAAATATTTTAATTACATTTTGCAACCTATAGTTTTTTTCTATATTTTTAATAATATCTGATCACTATATGGTATATCAAGAATGGGAACTCTAGGTCTTGTCTTAACGAGTGCCAAAAACTGTTAATTTAATTTAATACCTAATTCCACGAAATGTTTAAAAACCTGTCATGATTCAAAACTATTTCTTAAGCATTCTCCTCTATCTGTTCGATATCATACCCCTATTTCTATATATTTTCTGTACCATATGATTATATCTGCAAAAGGGTATCCTTATCTGTTACTCCCCATCCTCTAGCACAACCATTCTTGTTTTTCTTTAATTTGCGCTCATTTCAGTGGGCAAAAGTTTTAATCGAATTGTTGTGATTGTAGTCCCTATCCACACCACCGCCCACCTCCTGGCACCCCCCTTTATAGCAGCCATTTTGTTTATTTTCGTATAAATTGGTTTCTATGTGGGTGTGTGTGTGTGTTCGTTCTCCTTTCATTGTTATACTCGCATATAGAAGAAGAGAACTTTGTTGTTATGCATTTTTCAATTGTGAATTGGCTTTTGTTTGTTGTTTGGTTTTTTCGACCATTTTGTGTTGTCTTTTTTCCGCTCTATAAGTGTATGTGTGTCCGAGGCTTTTGTTTATGCTTTTGTTGTGTGTTTGTGTGGGTGTGGGTGTGGGTGTGTTTGTGCTGTAGCTCTGACCAATTTTTTGCCTTTTTCTAGCTTTTCTCTCTGCAGTTGTTTATTCTTTCATTTTTTTTTGTTGGTTACTTTTTTTTGTATGCCTTTATTCCATTTTTTTTTTATGTTGGTTACGTTTTGTGTTCTGCCTTTTTTTCTGCTGTTCTTGATCAATTTTCGTTTGTTTATATTTTCAATTTGCTTACAAAGGCTTTTCGTTTATTTTATTAGCCCTGGCCATTGTTGGTTTTTTATGTGTGTGTGTGTGTGTGTGTGTGTGTGTGTGTGCTTCTGTTCTTTACAGCCTTTTGTGGTTCTGATGCTCCCCCCGTTCTCCTGCTCCTTTTCGTCCTGCTTCTGCTCCTTGTGCCATTTTTCGTAGCGCGCTTTTCGGCGCTCAATTCAATTACAAGAGCACAACACTGCAGCTGTGTGGGTGTGTGTCTGTGTCCATGAGTTTGCAAAATCAAATTTCCTTTTGACTATAATTTTTTGGGTGTGGAGGGGGTGGTGGGGGCTGGGCAAAACCACCCCCGCACATTCATCTACCGGCTGTCTCACTCGCTCTCCGTCTCTGTCTCTGTGGCACCTTCATTTTTTGGCTTTGGTTGAATGAGAAATTCAATTCGCCGCACTTGAATGGTCCGCCATCTTCTCCCCGCTCCCCGCTCTCTGCTCCACTTCCATTTTCTTTTTAGAAGTCTGGCCACATTGGTGAAATGTTTTGTAGCTTTCTCCATCTCCATCTCCGGCTTCTTCCACTCCCTAATTCAATTGCAGTTTTCTTTTCTTGTTCCTGTTCTGCCTCTTCTACGTGCAGCTTTTTGTGAGATGCATAATTAAATTTTTGTTTACTTTTAATTGGTCAGGTTTCTTGGGAGAGCCACAGGACTAGGGCCCTCCTTGGACCTTGGGAGTTGCTTCCCAATTTTTGTTTTTTATTTGAATAAAGTTTTGCTCTGGAAGAGCGCTGTGTAATCGAATCAAACAGTTGGGATAGAGGAACTTCAAGGGAACTTCTTGCTTTCGGGGAAAAGCTATTTCTTTTTGTTGGGTTTCTTACCATAGGGAATAATGGTACTGCAACTTTTGAGGGTACAACTTTGATTTTTCATATTTTTACTAAACAATTGTTTAGGAATATATTCATTAATTAATGAAGCACAGAAAGGTAGGGTAAGAAAGGAAGGTTTTTACCATTTATATGGCATAGAAACATATAATTTATTTTTAAATTTTAATTTTCCTCTTTTTTCGAACTTTTGAATAAGAACGAGTTTTTATTGTTTTTAAAGATGACAAATTAATTTTAAAAATAATCCAAAATTTTTTCCTTTTAATCTTTATTAATTTTTTAAGCTTACGATCCACATTTTAGAACGATTTAAAAAAAATGTATTTATTAAAGAAAACACTTTTTATTGGGGATATCCAAAAGGTTTAATCAACTAAGATATCCTTTAGGTAAATTTTTAATACATTTAGAAAAAATTTATTAATTTGAAACACCAGAAGATTGTCATTTAATCATGTAAGATCTACGATTTTCGTTCCATAATTTGTTTTCTATAAAAATTATCGCACAGCAAAGAAATTTTTTCATGGTCTTGGCAATCATTAATCAAATGATATCACATATAATTCAAAATTCCTTTCAAACCATAATTCATGCTCATGTAAATGGTACCCTCAGACCATAACAAATTTGATTTGCTACACTTTTTGCCACCTTCCCATCGGAGAAACAGATAGGAGTATCTATCTGAGGCTATCTTTTTACAATGTAATTGATTCATAATTAATCAACACAATCATTAGACCCCCTCTTGGCGCATAAAAAATGAGCAGTAAATATATTTTAATCATGATGTGATCATCAATCCCATAAAAAAAGGCAACGCTGTCGTCTGAGGAGAGAGCCCTGCAATCATAACGATGATTTGGCACGCGATAAAGCAAACACCCCGAGGAGAATCCAAACCCAAACCCAAACCAAAAACCGAAACCCAAAACCGGAACCCCTTCTATGCGCAACCCCTAATGTTTCCAGTCATAATGAAATATGCATATTCCACGTACAATATATGGAAAAGAAATCTAGATATATTTTATCCTGCCGCGTGTTCCTTTTGTTTGTCTGCTGTGCCTTGCCTCCTGTTTGGAAGGATGTCAACGAGGACACCCTGGCGAGGCGGCTGCTGCTGCTGTTACTGCTGCATTTACTGCCTGTGTTTTCGTACTCTGGGACACTGCTGTGCGGCAGTTAATTTAATTACCCTTTAAGTAACCATATCGAATGGCCAATTTGGAGTTATGGCCAAGTAGAAGACTTTGGGGCTTACATATCCTTGGCAGCCACATCCCCAGTCCACAGCTACAGCTACAGCTACAGCTACAGCCACAGCCACATGCACATCCACATCCTGTTTGTGTGTGCACTTTACAATTGACATTGTGTGGTTGTGGATAAAACTTTGGGCTCAATTACGAGGCCACTGCCTCCCAAACGTGTCTGTGGGTTTTATTTTACCATCGACATATTAGTGAAACTATTTAGACCTTAAAACATGACAGTCAAGCAACCATCTCCTCCCAAGGCCTGCCCTGTCGGACTCTCCTATCATCTGGTCAAATGTATTAATTTCATGCCAAAGCCTTTGTTGGCCTGCTCTCTCTGTCTCTTCCCCTGCTGCTCTGAAGGATAACTATCTCCTATTCTGACTATAGTCATGTCCTTATTCCACTATTCTATCGATAGTCCTCTCCTGCTGTAGCAGTATCTGTTTCTCGACTCTCTTACTAGCCTTGGCGTTCATTACACAGGGACAAAATGAGTAATAACTGGTTTTAAAAAATTAAAAAAAAAATTAATTTTAAATATAAAAAAATATAATTATTTAAAATTCCTGATATTCTCAAATCAAACTATTATTAAAAAAAAATTAAAAATTAAATCAACATTAAAGAAAAGTTAAATTAAATAATCGAATAAAATATAAAAAAATTTTCAAAATTTCTCTTTGCAACATTTTGGTAGTGAATAATAAAGAGAATAAGTTTCCCGTGACTCTCTTAATTCTCTCTCACGCTATGTTTCTCTTTTCCTCTCCCAGTGGGGCTTAGCAGTTGAGGGCGAGTTTTCTGCGTTTCCACCTCACTTGAGGGAACATCTAAAGAAAATCTTAACCAATCCAGAATCCCATTCAATAGCACCATTATGTATGAATTTTCTTCCAGTGCATCCCCATTCCCTATTTAGTTATCCCACCCTTTTTGCTCATTCCCTTTTCCCTTTGTTTGTTTTTCTTTTTGTTTTTTCTGTGCGGCATTTAATATCCGATTTCAGTATTTCCCCCGTCACTTTTCCATCTCCATCTCCCCCTCCTCCCCACTGTTTGCTCCTTTTCCCTGCTTTCTGTTGATTCTTTTCCACAAAGGACCGGAGCGTCATAGAGGGAATACAACGGCTATACGGCTCTGTCTCTTGTGTTCAGGCTTTTGTTGTTCGGTCGGAGAAAAGTTTCCTATTTGCTTAGTGCGACGCTCCTTTTGTTTAACCCCCAACGCCGTTCGACGTTCAAAATCAAAATATTGACTCTTAACGGTGTGTTTTTATTGATTTTAGGGCAGGCAGGGGCTGCCTCGAATTTCCTTTCGTTTTTCCTATAAATTTTTGCTGTCCCAATTGCAGCCCCAGAGACAACAACCACCTGCAGTCCTTTGCATGTCATAATTGAATTCAAATCACAAAACTGTCACACAACTAATCAGAGCTGTCATTTGCCTTCGAGTGAGAAGAGGTCCTGCAGTCAACTGGAGCTTCAGTTTTTCGTTTCGTTTCGTTTTCAGTTTTCGTTGCTCATCTGTTCGCTCGCTTCGACATTCAAACTGTCAAAAAGTCAGCATCAATTACAGTTACAAAGACATCAGAGCAGCAGGAACCCAACCCCCGCACACACCCAGATTTGGGCACACTGAGAGTGCTGCAGTGGTGAGAGGAGAGGGGGTGTGCCTATGGACAGGGCAAGGGTCAGAGAGTGGTAGCCTCAAAAGAAGTGTAGCCCAAAACTTCGCTGTAGATTTGCATCAAAATGCATTTGGTCATACAGGGCAGGATTTTTCCGGAAAAAAATAGATTTGCGACGGCTGAACGAGAAGTTTTAGGGATGATAGAAAGTGTACAAGGCTATAGGGAACTATAATAATGTATAGCTGAGCAGATAAGTGAAGGAGGAAGTACGAAAGCAAGGATGTTTGACGAAGAGAATGAGAGGGTAAGCTGAAGAGGGTACTCAGAAGCGTCTCTTTGTGAGAGAGTAGCCGCGGCCAGAGACTGCATTCGGTTCTGAAGCCGAGCAGGTTCTTCAAAGTGTTCTATAATCTTTAATATAGGTGAAGGCCAATCTCCCGCACCTACCACTTTCTTGTAATTTCTGTCCAAACTTTGGTGCAGACCCTCGCCGAACATAACCCGAAGAGGTCATATGCAAAAGTCTGACATATGCGCTGACATTTTGCATGCAAAAAGGCGCAGCAGAAGCAGCAGCAGCAGCAGCAGCGACAGCCTCAACAGCTCTCTCCCTCTCTTGGTTTGCAGCCCCAGTCCCTTGTTTCTGGATGAGCTGCATGTCAAAAGTTTGATGAGTGCCTGTCCAGCCATTGCCGCATGTCAAAGACCCAAACGGGAGATGGGACTGGGGGACTGGAAACTGGGTGATGGGTACTGGGAAGGCCTTTTGGCTATTGAATTACCTACACACAGGCTCGAGGCTGAGGCATTCGTTTGAGTGCATTCGCTTTGATTTTTGCCTTGTTGTTTTTTTCGTTCCCCGTTTCCCAGTTTTCGGGCATGCTACCTCTCTAGGGGAATATTAAGAGTGGGGGGGAGCGAACCACCACCCACCAAGATGAAGTTCTGTGTGGGTTGTAGGCGACATATGTAAAATGTGTAAAGTGCAGTGCCAGTTACAGTTAATTTAATGCTCGTCAGAGAGAGGAGAGAGACACGCTGAAGTACGAGTGATAATGCACCACCATCCTCTCTATAAGTCTCATCCTCCCCCGATGTTTTCGTTGTTGTTAGTTAATGCGCATCGCTGAATGGAACAACCAACTGACGCATCACTCAATCAAATGGCAATTGCGAGGGCTTAACACGGTGCCGCAGGCAAAGGAGACTCGAGCAACCCTCGTATTATAGTTATATTCGTGCAGAAGATAGTCGGTCGGTCGGTTGGTCGCATCCCCCCTCAAGTCGGATCTAGAACTGGTGCAAATTAACACGCTAAGCACTTGAATCCGGCCAAATGTGGCATGAGTAATGCCCTCAAGTGGCATCGCCTCGCATCGTTCCAACAGATGGCGCACATTACAAGCCACTAATCCACTCCCCCGACCTCCACTGAGCCGCCTGCCTATAAATGGCTGTAAAAATTTACGATGCAAACTAAAAATCTTTTGCAAAAGTACTAGTGCGACTTGGCCACCATAGTAAAGGTCATTTAGCACTAAAGGAAAAAAAAGAAAGTCGTCTCTCCCTTGGTTATGGCTATTCAATGGGACAGTGGGCTAGGGGAGGCCATTGCTATTCCTACTATATGACGGGGCGCCACATTTATGATTGGACAACGACTTTCCATAAATTCTAATTTGATTTTGCCACTAAAGTGCCATAAGAACGCAATTTGGTTGGGCCCCACCACACACACGCAGACACACACACATATGGAAGGGAGATGGGAACCTTTACTTTGGGCATAATTTTTTACGATGCTCGCTCGGCGACATTTTCATTCGTTCGCCATTTTCCATTTTCCACTTTTCCCCCAACACACACACACACACACACACACGCACATACACATATCCACAAAGAAAGCCAAATCACAGGCGTCCATTTTCAGTGCCTTCTGACTTAGCCTCCAGAATCGTAGAGGTCTCTACTCGAATAGGGGGGTATATGGACTATTCTGTAAGGATAGATATGCGAGAAGGGTGACCCCAAATTATACTTCTTACCTCCAAAAGAATATAACAATATATATTAAAGAATATATTCCAAGTCGAATTATTCACAAAATTTATGTTTTAAATAGGTCTTTAACATCATTAAATAATTTAGTGAAGAATGTGTTTCGTTCTGTGGCTTAATTATTTCAGCTTAACTGGCTATACTTTTAATTTTTGGTGGCCCCGATTGCATCTTTCTTTAAATATCCATAGAAATCTTATCTTTCTTTATAATAACTTTTTTGTAGATATATTTGAATACATCTATGCTTAAATATCCCTTTAAAACATGAACTTTCTTAAACGAAGCATTCTCCTCTATTTGGTGACCCCGATGTGATCTTTGGCCCAATGAAAAGGGTATTGCAGTCTTCGTTTTTTCCACGTTTTCTTTTCCTCGTTTTAATGCCGTTTTTTGTGTACGCCATGGATATTGCTCCTTCCCCGTGTGTTTCGCTGTATGTTTTGTGCCACTGGCTTTTGTTGTTCTTGTTGCTATTTTATTTTATTATATGCACTTTTCTTTTACAAAATGGCGGCAAACGTCGCCTCACGGTCCTGTTCAGGGTCTCGGTGAGGGATTTTCAGGAGTTTGAGGAGCGGAGGGAGAACATCGTTATGGTTGCGGTTATTTGGCGCCATGTTTTTGCCCCTGCCATGCGGGTTTGTGGGGAAGTCCTTGTGTTGTTGGTGGTTGTGCTGCTGCTGCTGCCTTCTGCTCCATCTTCGCGCCTCGTTTGAGTTTTACGAGCGGCTTTACTTTCTCGCAGCTATTTTGGCGCTGGCTCTCTGGCTTTTTAACAGCCTCGAAAAGGTTGCCCTGGGAGTCAGTCAGCCCAGGGTCCCACCCGTCATCGCTGGCGGTTCTAGCCCCCACGTGTGTTGTCCATTTGTCCCCAGCCCCCAGTCCCCAGGATGGAGCATCTGCGAGTACGTTCATACGTATCTGCCTTGTGGTTTTGTATTTGTGCGCTGTGACAGGCCCCATATGGAAAGCAGTCGGCGGTACGGCGGGCAAAAACTGCTGAAATTTTATTTTCAACGCGCGTGTCGTAATTGAAGACGCACCAAAACTCTTTCTCCACCGCCACCCTGTGCGTTACCCTGTCTGTCAAAACATGTACATATATTTATATATATAATATCAGACCAAACGTTTACCCCGTTGTCTGTCTGTCTGTCCTTTGTTTTGGGGTAAATGGAAAACGCTTTGGGTGGCGTTCGTTACTAAGAAAACACAGGAGACACAAGACAAGAACTGGGGAATGGGCAGACGGTATGGTATATGGTATAGATAGGATGGATGGATGGATGGATAGACTGATGGCTGACGTGTTGATGAATTTTCATTTTAAAAACTTCTCTAGACAGGATTGGAGATTATATATCCCATGTGTGATTGCCACATCCGTGTTTGTCTTTGCTTTATGGCCTACCGCATGGCACCACATCATCGCATATCTATGTCTGGAATTTACTTGAATTTCAGTTGGAGATACATTTCGCTTCCCCTTTTGGTATACTTTTTTGCACACTTTCTCTGGGCACACTTGACAGCTCAATCTCGGCACTTGCCACGGCCACTCTGCAGGCCCTCAAGCCCTCTCTCGCAAACCCCTTGTTTAATGTGAGTTTAATCAATGATGCATATTCGTATAAAAAAAGTGAGCAACAACCCCGGAGGCCTGGGGGCACAGTCTGCCTGTGCCTCTTCCCCTTTAAACCGAACTGACAACCAAATGTCTTAATTTATTCATAACTTTTTATACATGTTTATTAGACTGTACAGAGTCCGGGGAGGGGGGTTAGAGGTTAGGGGTTAGGGATATTGTTTGCCGAATGCAACCCCTCTCTGCTCCTGCTGCTGTGGCTGCTTCCACTCACCCCTCGCTATGCAAAACAATTTCCATGTTTTGATTTATGAATGATAATGCGCTGTGACACATCCCGAAACGAAACGAAACGCAGCGCAACGCAACCGAAATAAACCGAACAGCAGCAGAAACAGGATAATCCAGGCAGGGACTTGATTTTGGCATATGTCTGCATTGCGTTTAATTTGCATTAATGGGCGTGGTAATGGGCCGAAGGTTCTGGCCACTGAATTTTGGCCGCTTAAATGAGGCGCAACCTAATAAAAAGTTTAACAGATTTAAAAAAAAAAAACTCGCAACTGTCGCAAAAAAAGGGTATTCGATTGTGGGCGTGCCACAAGGCTATACGTCAATAACTAATAAAAAAAAAGGCAATAACCTTCGTTAAAGGGGAAAAGGTATTGGCAGAGGCTATACGATTCGGGGGTACTATAGAAAGGGGTTTCGAAGGGTTTGGCGGAATTAAATGGATATGAAATGGATATATTCGTTAAAGGGCTCAATAATCTTTAACAGCTCCTCATTACTGGAAAAGCCAAGGGAATATATACATATAAAAAACTACATATTTCTAAAATCATACAAGAAGGTATCCTGAAATGTTTAATAGAAATGTTATTACTCAAAAGGTGATAGAAGGGGATAATAAAGAGGAAACTATAACCATCTCAGAGATTTTCATGGCTAAATATAGTTATATCTTTCTCTTATATCAAAAGTTTTTCCATCGCCGTCGTGGCCCCATATTTTACTCATATCGGTGCGAGCGAACGAAGCAAGTGAGCCGGGGGTTGGTGAATGGGTGGTATAGTATTTAAATAAGTCAATAAATATACTTGTTGGACTATGACAAGATGTTTACTCATAGAAAATCACGACTTTTGGGGTCATAAATAATGGAGAATTTCTAGAGACGGAATGATATCATCAGATCTTAATGTAATTGCCACGAACTGATTATCGGGAATAAATAAATTAGTATTCGTAATAAGTACTAGAAAGTAATAGATGCTGCAAAGCTTCTATAATTTATTCGAAAGCTACAATGACAAGCTAGTGAAACAATGATATTCCATCCTGAATGCTATCATATTTACTCTCTTAATGTAAAGAAATTAAATTCTTGGTTTTCTAAACCACATTATGACTTACCGCTTTCTTTCATGCTGATTCATGCATTTTTCCTGAGTTTTGCTTGATCTTAAGAGGATTTTCACTCTACACTCTTTCAGTATTATGGATCTCGGCCATTTCATCGCCTTTTATTTCATTGCATTCTGCCATCTTTATTGCGAGGCATCTTTCGCGCTCATTTATTACACGCTTTACTTTCTGCTTAGGTTCCATGGAGCTTCTTTCTGATAAGCGGCTGCTGGGGAGGGCAGCATTCCCCCACTCGGTTTGGCTTGGGTCTCGCCTTTTTGCCACTTTGCGCATTATTTATGATGAGCACAAAGGCCGATACACACACTCTCCCATGCTCGCAGATACAAATACGCGTGTATCTCACGGATACTCGTGCATGGTGGAATCCTTTCGCTGCGGTTTTTCGCTATGCGCTGGGCCTTGATCTCTGCCTTGCGGTTGCGGTATATTCCGGCGCCTCTCTCGCTATCTGTCTCCCTCACTGGCGCTACTTCTTTCTCCCTCCCTCTGTCGGGGACGCTGCGTGAAAATCAATTTACGTCAATGTCTGGGAGCCGAGACCATCCTCATCCACAGTCCACATCCACAACTGAATCATCATCATCATCATCGAGTGAGGAGCGACAGTCGCGAGCTAAATGAATTAAAATCGCTGTTGTTGCTTATACGATACGTAAAAATTCATTTGCATTCATCGAAAAATGAAACAAGATGGAAATTTTATGGGGGGATAAGTATTTCGACCAGAGGATACCCTGTGAATAGCAAAAAGAGAAATGGGAATCATTTAATTTATAGGTAATTAAATAATACCAAAGAGTCCACTCGATCCGATCATGATGGATTTTCAGGATTGATAGACAAGTCTATGGAATCAATATCTTCAAAATTGGAATACCCCAACGTTTTCTAGACATGAAGTGGGATTATAATAGAAGAAATATCATGCCTTTTGGTGCTTATCAGAAAGGAGACTTCTCCCTTTACCCGCTCCATACATTTCCATGAAAACAATACACCCTTTTTCCCACCACTTTCACGGGGTATACAAAAGTTGAATCCGAAATTAATTACGATCACAACTGGAACTCTTATCAGACCAAGGTGCGGCCCTGCGGCGCACAGCTGCCTTGTCCCCTCACTCCTCCACCCCTTTACTCGTCCTCTCTTCTCTCCGCTTGTCATTTGATTTGTGTTTCTGTTTTTTTATTTTTTATTTAAAGTTTTATGTTTTTTAAATTTAACGCTTAATTACAATAAAATCACCCACAAATTAGTTACATTTCCGCGAAGATTTTCAAGGGTTTTGCGTGACAGCTGTGTAACCCACCGTCCACCGAAAATGTGGGCTGGGGTGGACCCAATGGACAGGGCGTGACCGTATCTGAGGTCCTGTCGAGCCACACGGCATTGTGTCCCCTGGGCATGACCAATTGAATTGAACTGGCTTAAAATAAATTCTGAAAAACTATATAAAGAAAATCCTTTAAAAAATGTTGGAAAGTGAACTTCAGGCAGAGGCTTGACCCAGGAAAAAGTGTGGTTATTGGGTGTAGAATAGGGAATACTCTATAAATGAGTTTGATTTGTGGTTGGTGGAGTAATGAATGTAAGAAATATCTGGGGAGGGAATACTTATTGGGCTAGGGATCAGTTTAATGGATACAAATTTCTGTTGAACCATTTCTTATGGATAATCCATGTGCTGTATGATTTCTATGTGTATTCCATCTTCTAATGAACGATTTTATAGAAAGTTATATATATTTAAGACTGAATCTTTTTAATGATTTACCACCAGGAATATTTTTCGTAGTATTCGTCATTTATTGTCCTGATATATAAACCATTTTCCTCAAAGATTTCTATCGTATATGTCTGCAGAAAATATCTTTCATGTATGATAAGAACTTCTTTTTGCAATACCACATCTATTACATCCTACAAGTACTACATATATAAGTCATATTCCTGTGCCAAAACCCTCAACAATTCGCATATCCCTTCTTGAAGCATAACAACCTCCTGTCCAGACCCCAGCAGGGAACCATAACCAAATCGAAGCCTCAACCAAAACATTTACAAATGCAATTAAAGCATTCAAGCATTCCGACCATCATAGGAAACCATAAATCTAATCAAAATATAGGGGTTTAACCATTGACCATTTCGTTTTGCTGTACAACAGAAATCCACGAAAAAAAACTGCACCCGAATGCGGTCAGATTCAATTCCGATTTCAATTTCTATATCAATTTGGAATTGCATTTGGCTGGCAGTTCCGTTGGACTCCTCCAGAGTCCAGAATTGATGGTCAGAGGAGAGCGCAGGGGGAGAGCAACAAAAGGATAAGTCTAAGTAAGTGGGTTATTAGCACCGCAGGATGTCCAGAGTGGCAAAAGGACACAGAGCGGACCGGGAGGACCGCCTGCCGGGCGGAAAGCAATCCGAAAAGGGCTCCTTGCTGGGCATTAGAGAGTCACGTACGCGATTCAATGAGAATGTTGTTCTGTGCTGCCGTGGATGTGAAGGAGGCGTTTCATATTAGTAATGTAAACATCCTCCCGTAGGAGGGGGCGGCAGCAGCAATTGAAATTCATCAGAAGGACATTACTGCGGAGGTCTTAGCCCCATTAGCCGTCTCGAATTGAGATCTCTCTGTGGAGAATCTGTACAGCATGACGGATTGTCTTAGTCCTGCCAGAGATTTATATGATACTACCCATTCTCCTCCTCCCTGCTCGTCTGGTGACAGCAGCTGCTGTACGTGCTGCCCTAATAAACCCAATAATTATGATGATAAAATGATAATGATGATGATGTCACACTGGCTGTTAATGATAACGATGGCACTGCTGCTGCTGCCGCTGTACCCACTGATAATGTTACTTAACTCCACATGCCAACATTTTTCCGAGTCGAAACATTAAAAGTTCGAGGGCACCCTCCCCCGGTTCGGTGTCTCCCTTTAGGGCCATAAAGGAAGCAGTCGAAAAACTTGCAGCATGAAATTATTTTACACGCGGTCTAATGCATAAACATGGCCAACAAAGTTGGCTCTGGCCTCGCCAGCACCAGGTGTGTGTGAGTATCATCAATGGGATACACCTCTCCTCTCCTCCCCAGACCAGACCATACCCTACCCTACCCTACGCCACCCCATATCCTATTCAAATTGCATTCCAGTCGAGCAGAGGGTTGCCTGCTGCCACTTGTGGGCAATCAGTGCGCTCTCGACTCTTGGACTACCCCTAAAAATCCTCCTCGACTCGGTCTGCATTGTTTTGACATGACACCACGGGAGGCTAGAGGGTAGTAGCGTGCGAGGAGCCATGGCCCGACAGCCATTCAGCCCTCCACCAAAGGAAACAGTTGCTCTTAATCAAGTGCTGACAACCAGCAGAGAAAACAATTTCCAATTGCATTTTAATCAACTTTCCATTCCCGCGGCTCGTGCTAGGGGATTCCCTGAACCCCTGAATACACATATATATATATGCATATCTTTTATTCCTGGTTTAGTTTCACATTTAACACCTTTCTGCCTGTCTGTCGTCTGCCTGGCGATTGTTTTGCTTTCCGTGCGCTACAATCGAAATCTCCTAATGTTGTTTTAGGCCCACCGCAAGGCTGTATTTCCCTGACCTGAAATCCGTTCCGTTCCGTTCCGTTCAGGTTTCTGCACTCGTATTGCCGTATGAATGGGTTGCCGACTGCCAGCTGGCATTTTTCCAGCCTCCGCCTCAGTTCCAGCCTCAGTTGTTGACTTTATTTTGATTGAATGAATTTGAATTTGATGCATTTCAATGATTTCGTCGTGTTCAAATTGAATTACTGCTGGAAAAGCTGCTAAGCAGATTTGATGCTGAGAAAACACATGAATGTTAGGGTTAAATAGTGTCCCCATACAGGACATGGTTTCCGGTAGAATGTGTGCTGGGATGTAGTTTTTTGATAGGACAATGAAAACTCAAATAGTTGGAGAATATTTTCGTTTTTGAAAAGTGAGGAAAAAGGTTTGGGGGGATTGTATAAGAATCTTTTCAAAAGTCTTAATAATTGTACATTATTTAGGTGCCTATTTTCAACGACTTTGAATTTTTAAGCTTATTTCGAAACAGTTTTGATTGGAATATTATGAGAATAACATATATAGTATGTAGATTCTTGATGATTCTTAAAAGTTGGAAAACTTGAAAACTTATCGAAGAGATTTATGTACTGAAACCTACAGAAACTTTTAGGATCGTTTGTAGGTCTGGAAATAAATATATAAAATAATGCAAAAATACTTAAAAGGTGTACATCTATTGTGTATATAATTCCACAGGACTTAAGGAGTACTTAGAGTATTCTTTATATAGATCTCTCCAAACAAGATTCAAAAATCTTCTGCTTATAGAAGATTGTATCCATTACTGGAGCTATTTCTATATCTATACTCCATATATCTTTTACTACTATTTATCTATCATTTGCTTTATTCACGGAATTTCATTAAGGAACCATAGTAACTCTTCAATCCGTTAAGGGCCCTTCATTGCCTCCAGGGCCGATTCTGATTCCTTGAAGTATCCCTTTCCCTCTCCCCTTCCCCTTCCTCTTCCCCCATTGCTGACTGCCAATAAGCCTCAATCATTCGCCCATTTTCTTGTCGTTAGTGTCCATATGTTGTCTGTTTGGGTGTATCCTCCTACCTTTGTTGCCTCCAGCCCTTTCCCTTGCCTTCCTTTTGTGCTCCAGAGACAACCCACACTTGTTAAGCGCCCGGAGCGGTCAAAGGCAAACCGAAATTCCGCTCCGGCCAAAACGGGGTAAATCAGGGGACGGACAATGGCAGAACCAGCAGCAGAACCATACCATGTGTCACATCATTTGAAAACGATTTAAATTCATGAACCCTCTCCAGGAGATATCCTTAGTGTACTCCCACCCCCTGGACCCGCGACCCTTGAGCCTGGAGCCTGGAGCCTGGACTCGGTGGCTCGAGTAATCAACAGCCAAATGACATTTCATTTGCTCTCGTGGCAAGGTGTTTCATTTCACATATCAACAGGACACACAGCACAGGGCACGGAGGGAACAGTTGTAGCTAGAGATAGGTCCGGAGCAGGAGGAAGGGGGGCTTAGTGTCCTGTTTAACCTCTGCCGTGGCATGAACATTAACATGTCCTGCCCGTCTCCGGGGCCGTGTCCGTGTCCATGTCCTTGCTGCTGCCGCTGCCACTGCCACTGCCGCGCTGCCCGTGTCGTCATTGTCAACGTAAATCTGTTTTGATTTTAATCCTGCTTATGCGAGGCGAACCCGAAATGCATGCCATTGGTCCTTGAGGGGGTCCTCCCTGCCCGACTCTCTCCCTCCCTCTCACTCTCTCTCTGTCTCTCCGTCTCTATCTCTATTGTTGTTCAGCGAACTGTGCTCCTTGTTGTCGGAACACACGCAAATCCGCTGATGTCGATATGGCTCCTGTTCCAGCGACTGTCCATGTTCTTGTTCCCGTGTCCCAGCATCCTGATTATGCGCCTTAAGTGCCGAAATCAATGCACACAAATGCCCAAATTACAAGCAAAGGCAAAGGACATTTTTCTGCAGTACGGTAAGGCCCGGAAAGTGGTGGATTTTTTGTTTACTTCCTTCTAGCAATTGTAACTATTTTGTTTATTAAACAATTGTGTGAAGGAGAGCACGGCTGCGATGCGATGCGATGCTGTGTGCCCCCAGGACGAGGATGAGGACGGGGACGAGGACGAGTTAAGTAGCGTGTGCATTTGACACTTGTTAAAATATTTGCGCCTGCCTCAAACACACACACACACACACCCAGAGACAGAGACACACAAAACAGCAGTCCACTCGAGGGAGGTCCTTTGGGGGGTAGAATGTTGCAACTGTCGCGTATTTAGCGAACGTGTTTTCACAACTAACAAGGATGTTAATTCTTTTTTTGCGTCCTTATTTTTATTTCCAGCTTTCCACCAAATGCCTTTTCACACCCAAAAACCTCGTCCATGTCTGTATTTTATTTTACCCTCAAAGAGAGTGTACTTTGATTTTGTTGCAAAGGTGGAAAATGCAGAGAAAAAAGAGTTGTTTCATAGTAAATATCCGACAGATATATATGATTACAGAATTTGTACCTAAAAACTATACACATCAGACCTCTGTATCCTATAACTATGGGAACAGTCTGTGGTAAAACATGGTTTAGTATAGAAATCCAGAGCAAACCTTCAGGAATTGCTGATATCTTGATATTTCCGTGAAATTTCATTGAAATCCGAAGACTTTTATATGAAAAATCTACTCAAATTATACATTTCTAAGTTTGATCCTAATCGGAAGATTATATTCCTTAAGTTTCATTTGAAAACTTGGTCGTTTAAGAACTTTTTGTAATAAAAACTTTTGTGCATCAAAAGATTATTGAAACTATACAAATTTTAGTATAAAATATTTTTACATAACTCAATTCAAATGTTGTCGAAATTATACCACCATATCATGAATTTATCATACGAAAAAGCCCTGGAAAATCAAGTTTGAGTAGCAAAAAATAGCTTCTTTTTAAAAGATAATCCAACAAAACTCTGATTCCTGTATTTCCATACTGTTAAATCAAAATCTTTCTTCGAATCAAGGCTCTTGTAAAGGGTATCTACACCCTCGGCTCTTGGCTATATATCATTTTGTGTTTTATTTTTATTTCGTCGCCATCGTTGGCGCTACTGCTGCTGCTTTTGGCTGCTGTTTATTTTACGGCACTGACGATTATGTCCCAAGCCCGGACCAGGGTTCCCGGACAGCGACAGAGGGAGGGAGAGAGAGAGAGAGAGATAGAGATGGAGAGGAAACCTCAGCCACATCCGATACGCTCGCCGGCCGGGGTGTTGGCCATTTTGTGTTTGGATTGATGCGACCAACGAACTAAATACTTGGCACAAGCGTCCTACGTCCTGCCAGAGAGGAGTCGCAGCCACAGCCACAGCTACAGCCAGGACACATGACAAACGATGACAGTTCAGAGGCGGGTGGGGGAAAGACACACACAGCGAGATGTGGACAGGACAGCTGAGGGTTCGGTGGGTTCGGGGGGCGGTCGGGGTAAAAGCATCCTTCATGGCGCTGCTAGCTTTGGTGCTTGTTGGTTTAAGAAAATTATTAAGGATATTTTTGTGGTGCTGATGAGTTTGCCGAGTACTTTTTGTCCACCCCGGCCACAGTTTTGACCAACCAGGACAGGAGAGCAAACATCATGTGGGTTGTGCTCTCCTCTCGTCCTGTGTCGCCGCTAAGTGTCCTGTGTGCGATGTGGAGCACAAATAGCAAAACAGGAAGCTCAAGTATGTTTACAGTTGACAACGCCAGAAATGCCAGAGTCCATCCGGATCAGGGCGGGGATCCGGGGGCCCGGGGTTGCGACTCATCCGGGCAAAGGCACGTAGTCCTTCCCGGGCTTTGTTTGTCCTGCTCCCATGTGTGATATGGGGTCTGCTCTGCTCTGCTCTGCTCTTCAGCTTGCGTCCTGTGTGTCCTGTCCTCTCTGTATATCTGTGTGTGCGTCTGCGTTTGAGTAATGGACGCTTTTATTTGTGAACAGGACTTTTGGCTGTGTCAAAAGGGGTCAAAATGGATTTTTCGGCCATATAAAAATTTTTGCTCTGCTCTTGTTTGCCTTTTGACGCTGCTCGCTCCTTCGAGGGAGGCACATTGTCCTGGCACATCAATCACTCATTTCAAGATCCGTATATGTTTATGGGACTGGCTGGACTCCCACTTAAATAGCAGAAATCTGTATGCCATTCATTTATATTGTAAACATGGTTGGCCATGGACTGGCACTGGCCTGGACTGGCCATGGACTGGCACTGGACTCCTTCATTTATTATGATAAATCACACACGAATGGGAGACCGAATGGGAGTCCCAATTGTTTGTCCCATTTGTGTGTGTGATATTTTTAGTGTTTGTAATCAGAATTCGCTTAATTGAAATCAAAACAATTTCAAATATATTTGCACAACAATTTTCCCCACTCATACTCTCTCCCTCTTTCTCTCTATCGAAAACACAAGAATGAAAGCGAAAGGTCAGAAGGACTATTGAAGCTAAAACAAAAATCTCTTCAATGTATGCCATGTCACAGTTCTCCTTCATTCGAAAGCTTCTTTATTCCGTTCCACATCGAAATTCTCTCATTTTAAATCACATTTCTCTGCCATGAGGGGGATTCGCACTCGTATTTGCTTACAAACATTTAGCAGCATTTTATGAACGAACAAAATCTTTTGCTAATCGGTTTTTAATGCTAGAAGCGTGCTCCTGATTAGCATATGAAAGAATTATATGGCCATTGTCGGGGTGGTGGGGTGTCGCCTCTCTCGGGGGCTTAAAACACAATTTTCAATCGGCCTTCTCCTGCGGCTGAAACAAATGTGCAAAGATTCTGAAGTGTGTGCTTTTTTATGGCTTTCGGTTTTGAGTTGTGCAGAATGTTGCGAAGAATATTAATGGGTTGGCTTCAAAAAGTTATTATAGAATATTATTGCATTCAATTTGTTGGATAACAATTGAAACCATCCTAAACCATAGCTTCATTGAATAAAACTTTCATGGAACATTTATTATTAAATGAGGACATTTCTTAAGAAACAAAAGGCCCAAAATGTTGTGAGAGCTATGACTCTTTGGAGATCTTTCAAAAGATTTACTCGGCTATCGAAAACTTGTATAATCTCTATCTGTATCTATCTATGTATCTCTTGAAAATCAACAAGCATTGTAGAGAAATAATCTTCTATAATTTGCTTTATAAAGAGATTGTTCTAGAAGACAATTCCGTAAAGGGTTTTTTCTGCTCCGAATTGTGAAAGAATATTCCAGATTTTAATTTAAAGTTTAAAAATTAATTGAAACTGATTGATTCAAAACTAATGAAGATTGTATCATTCTTGTATCGCTTCCAGCTATGCGGTGATCACGGGCCTCATAGATCTCCTGTCGCGTCGCAACCAGAAGGTACGCGAGTCCATCGAGCAGAACAACAGCATGATGCTGGACCTGCTGACGTCGATCGGCTTCATCAGTCGCTTCATTGATATCTGCAAGCCGGGTGAGTCATGCACGGAAGTTCGCACCTGGTTGATGGTAAATAACGCACTCTCTTCCTTTCGCTTCCTGTAGGTCCTGCCGATCCGACACGCCTGCTGAGCGCGGTCAAGAGCACGGAACTCTTCGGAACATTGACCATGCTTAGTGGCAGCATTGTGCCAATTGGTAAGATGTTGAAACCCTACCAAACAGTAGCTGTATATCCCAAACGGAAGGGCACTCTGAAAGGGCACTCTGGAAAGTACTAATTACATTTCAATACACTTTACATGGACACAACATCCCACGCAACGTGATTTCCAGGCCAGAGCGGAAATTAGTTTTGATTTTCTTCCAGTTGCTCAGAAACTCGAATGTTTTATGAGGGAATATCCGCTATCTCTGCTCATCCGTCGCCCAACCACTTTTCTTTTACAATCTTTTATCCGTTTTTCAATTTTGTTGTTGTTGTATTTTCCCATTTTTGCAGGTGATTGCATTCCACAGCGCACGACCGCCCTGGCGGCAGCTACGTTTAATCTTTACGTGTCCCTGGCCGCACTGGATGTGAACACTTTTCAGGTGAGTCGAGAGTTTACCTTTCCACCCGGCCAGCATCGGTGCTGGAGATGGAGTTGGAGGACTTTGAACGGCAAACGTCGAACTACGACGGAGTACGACGCGTCGTACGTCGTCGTTTAAACAAATCAAAAAGTCAGTCAGCCCTTAACCCAAAGCGGCCCTGCCCTGCCGCACAGTGGTTTGAGACAAGTAGAACATGGATGTGGAGACTCTCTCGACTCTTAGAGAGGGAGATTAGGGTTGCGAGAGGGAGATAAACACATAATTTGATGTTTAGAATTTAAGAATTAAGGAGTTCCTATTGGTTTCTTTAAAACCATTTTGAAAAGATGAAAATATATTCGAGGAATAATTTGAGTGGTTCATAACTCTTCCTCAATACAAACTCGATATAGGACATACACTTCTCTTAAATACAAAACCTATAGACCATGAAATATTTCAAAATTGTAACAAACCTTCTCCCAAAATTCAGTCAGTGTTCCTACAAGCAACTTAGATCGATCTTAAGGAACCCCTTTGATGGTTTTCAATTGACAGATTGCTATTTTTATGGTTTCCCATAGACATATTTCGTAGATTGACATCAGATCCATCTCGTTTAGCGTTCCTTCTCCCAGAGACACGTTCCAGCTAGATCCTTCTGCTTCTGCAAAATACCCTCCCTGCCTTCTTAGCTGTCCCCCTGCTGCAGTCTACAATCTTTGACTAACCTTTCTGTATAGACATTTCTGGCCATTCCCGAACCACTGTGCCCGCTGTCTGTGCCTTGTGTCTTTCCTGCTCGAGCAGCGAAGCGCAGCGAAAATTTCATTAGAATTTTTCCTTTTTGGTTTTGTTTTTTCTGCTGTTGTTGCTGTTGTTGTTGTTGTTGTTGGGGCGGCGTTGTGTGTGCGTTTTGGCTTTTCTTTGCTTTGCACTTGTAAACTTTGTCGAACGTGAAATCGCCCGTCGAAAATTGAGAAAACCCAAGAACAAAAGTTAGTGCAGACGTTTAAAACTTTTCGCAAATGCTGCTGCTGCGGCCTGCAATTTGCTACGAAATTTCAGCAGTCTGATTTGCATATTGCCAAATGTCGTGACAGCCACGAGAATAGTATATTTTGTGTGGGGGGTTTTTGTGGGTAAGAGACACAGAGGAACAGATACAGATACAGATACGGATACGGATACAGATACATATACGCATCAGGCAGAGTGACATTTGCTTAACAGACAACACAGCGCCAAATGACAAACAGAACACGAGGCAAACGCCATTGAACCGCGATGACATTTGGCTCTGGTACCTGTGTGAAAAGTCATGGGGAATAGTGGAAGAGGCGGCGCTACTCTACACAGGGCCATGATAAAATAGAAGATGGGTGGCAGTACGCAAATATTTTGACACTTTACTTTGGGCAAATGTCAGTCACAGCCACAGCCACAGCTGCTTCTGTGCCACCGATTGCCGAGTGTCGTCTTGGCCCCATTCCTTCTGAAATATTTATGGCTGGCAGGAGCTGCTGAAGAGTCTGCCTGATTTGTCCTGGCAGCCAAAAACCGCGCAAATGAAACGGAATATCGAAGTGGAGAGCCATCGAGAATCTCTCAGACAACCATCGCATCGCATAGCATCGCATCGCTTCCATCCATCCATCTGTCATCTGCATTTCATTTCCTGTGTTGTGCGTGTGTGTGTGTGCGAGTGTGTGTGTGTGTTTGTTGCACGTGTCAATATTTAGCCGTGCAGCCTGCCCAAGTCTACGCACTTGACAAACTAATTTGTTAGACAAACTTTGCCGCAAACCCGGGCTCAGCACGAGCATCTCTCTCCACCGTCATCCCATCCCCGATTGCATCTGGGATTAGTGGGTTGAACAGTTCTATTTGTTTTAAATTACCACAAAAATAGATAAAGGTTTTCTTCCAACAAACGAGGGGAGTTTGTTTTTTAACTCTGCTGCTGGCACAACTTTTGGCAAATAATTTGATTCGGTTTTAATCAGCAAACTCAATTTTCGAGTGCCGCTGCTCTTCGCTGGGCCGCCGCTGCCGTCGCTTCTGCTGCTGCTTGTTTTTGCGTAAATATTGACTTTGTAAAATGAAATTTTCAAGTTTAACCCAAGCCAATGCCAGGCCACGCAATTTTCATTGCTTTCTGATGACCCTCACTTGTTGAAAGTTCAGGGGTATGTTGGGTTGGCTGAGGCGTATGAGACAGTCTGATATATGAGGCGCAAAGAGGGGGCTTTAATCTTTAAACTATAGTAGAACTATTTGGCATAGTTGGAAGTCCTAGATTTGGAGAGCTTCTAATGCTAGAGAAACCCCTGGCTTCATAAATTCAAGCAATAATCGGAAGAGAACTAAGGGACGGAAACATTAGCCTAGAGTTCCGATAAAACAGATCCGATAATGTTTTAGATGAACACCCTTAAAGATGCAGAACTCTTTTCGGATATACAGTCCATATAGCGAGTCTCAAAGGGAATTCGTTATACGAAACATTCGTAATATAGAATTAATTTTTGCAGAATTTTAGCATTGCAGTGTTCTGGAAAGTAACTCGTTATATAGAAAACTTCGTTGTACGGAAGTTTGTAATGAAAAATAAAGTTATTGTCTTCCGATCTATAGAAAATCATTCCAATTTGAGTATTATTCAAACCACAATAGTGCCATAATCTTTCTTTTGAGAGAGATTCCAGGGTAATTGAAAGCTAATTTCCTTTTAGCCATCAAAAAACATATTTCTAATGGATATCCCATAGTCGTTTACACTCTTACTGGTACTGGGTTTTTTGGGTTTTGCTGCTGGCCGGCTTGAAAATCCTTGCTCGCTCATATCCTGCCAGAACTGGCGTTGTTCTAGCCAGCCAGGCATGTCAATTGTTTGGCTAAATATTTGCTTAGTGCTCGTACAAGTTGCCAGTTTCAGTTGTTGAATTGAGTTGAGTTTTGGTTCGGGCTTGGGCTTGGGTTTGGGTTTGGTTTTGGGATTGGGTTTTGGGATTGGTTTGGCCTGGTCGGGCAGGGCAAACAAATTAGAAGCGTCCTCTCGCTGTCCTCTCATTCCTTTATGCAAATAAATGTATACTCGTATATGGCTATAAACCATCGAGTGAAGAGTCGGACAGAAGTCGAAACGGACGTGCCGGCCCCTTCATATCCTGCCCTAAACAAGTGCCACTCTTTGATATTTGCTTTGACTTAATTAAAACATTTGCACAGTGATTTTTTTTGTGCCATCGTTATCCTCCCTTCAATTGTGTTGCCAATTAAATGTGTTTTTCTTTTCTTTTTCCTTTTGTGTGCTGTGTGCTGTGTGCTGTCCCACAGGAGGCTCTGTCGGTGGAGGGTCCTTTGTCGCTGAAGCTGCTGGATGTGATAATGATAATATTGGACAATTGTGTGACAAACACCCCATGGATTAGGACCAGTGAGCGGACAACAATGCTAATTGATTTGGTTGCCTCGCTAGCCTTCTTCGCACTGAACAACCGTCGGCATCAGGAGCTCTTGATATCCGAGCCATATTCCGCGATCTTCAAGAATCTCGGCAAACTCTCCACGCAGTTCAATCCAGTGATCTATCCATTATTGGTCACCGCAAGCTTCAATTATCCGGCAGCCCGAGAGCTCATTGGCAAACATTTCGACTTGCAAGTAAGTTGTTCGAGTTACCCCTTTGATCTTTACTATAGGGGCTTTGTATTTTCAGTTCCTCGATGAGTACAGCCGGTCGGATGTGGCCAAGCGCAATCGCTTGATCAAGCTCATCAACATATGGAGCAAAGACAAAGTCATTCCGCCACAGCTGCCGTTCAAAGGAGGTTAAGTCTGTGCTTTCTCTCACTACACATCCTATATATATCTATATATATAGACTATCCTTAAACACGAACACTACTCATTCTCAAGCATTGCCCAAGGGAGCAACGTGATATAATTTTCATAGAAAATTAGAAAAAAAAGCAAGCGCTGAGCAAACAACTCGAAACATTCGCAAAGAGATGAACAAACGAAGGGGAAACACAAGGAATACTTAATAATTGAGATCACAAAATATTCTAAATATATTTTATGTAATCTTAAAGGATAACTTAAACTAAACTACTAATAAAACACTCATCTCACACTCATACATTCGCATACACATTCACATATAGCCCACATATATATTTATGAAATACTCATTGTAGTCTGTATGACGTTCCCTGCTAAGTATTAACACTCTCACCACCACCTGCATCGCCTGCATCAGAACCACACGACAAACAATCTTCCAAAATTCTCGGTTATCAAAAGAACTCACACACACACACACACACACACACGCGCATGAAATGGCAGGAATTAAGACAACCTAATGTATTTTTTATAGACGTCGACCTTTTGTTGCTGAAACAATTATCATAAATCATATAAATGAAATAAAGAAGTGAAAAAATGCAATGAAAATTTGTCTAGAATGTTTGGGGTTTTCTAAGGTGGTTTTTGGGTTCCAAGAAGATGACTTCTACAGGGACTAAAAGGGTAAGAGAGTTCAAAGGCTACTTCCCATCACAAAATGTAACGCAAAAGCTGTTCTATAAAGGGCAACGCGCTAAGAGCCAGGTCTCGAATAGATTGGAGTGTAACAGGACACTGGACCAAGCACCCTTTGGTAGCAAGGGATTAATGGGATTGATTTCTGTTTAATGAATGGTGGTGGTATATATACCGAACCATCCTAGAGGAGGTCGCATAGATATTTCTAAACACTAAACGGAATAGCCTTTCTTGTGGTATATCTACATAGTTCTAGGGCACACTATATATCTTCTCTCAGCCTCCTCCAGTAAATATCCCCTCTCTGCCACCTCTTGTACACTTAATTGTCTTCCATCGGCACTTTGGCATTCCATAATTCAGATAAATAACATGTAATATATTATAATCACTGAGAAAAAGCCCAGTTCCACCTTTCAGAGAAAACTCTTACGTTTGAAGTGCTGCAAACAATGGAGAGCAGACACAGGGAGACACGGAGACCTGGCAATTTCTTTGCCTTCCGCCCAACCAAAACTCAAATTAAAAACGACAAAAATAATGTGCCTTAATCATTTGTGGGCGTGTTCCAGTGGGCGTGGGGGGGGATCGCTGACAAACAGAGTGGAGAACCGAAAACAAAAGCAAAACTCATCAGTGACGGCTTCGTCGAGACGGAGACATCGCCGAGCCGAGCGTCTTTTGTCCTGCCCCCGGGAGCAGTGGACGTGGGCGTGGACCTGGGCATGTGTCGGGCTGTCCATTGTCTCGATTGTCCTCGTCGTTGCACCTAGCCTCAGTATTATGTATGTCACACGATGTGGCACAGACGGAGAGGCAACAGCAGCAACGACGACATCTAATTTCTTTGGACATTGTACGTGTGGGTTTTTTAATGCTGCCATATGCACAACCCCTGGCCTGGACGAAGAGGGTTTCCAAATTGAAAGAACTCGAACAACGACAACATGGATAATAATAATAAAAGGCCTCAAGACTCTTTCTCTCGCCGGCGACAGATTGAAGTCACTCAACTTGAAATAAAATGCGACAGCGTTGAACAGTTGCACAATCAAATGGGGACAATATGCAAGGGATATCCTGGAATATCCCAAATGAAAAAAAAACAGGAAGGTAAACGCGACATTCGAGGTGGAATGTTCTAAAGCCAACTGAATGAAGAAGGAAGCTATGAGTTTATGTAATTTTTGAAGAAAGTAAAGTTCGAAAATGAAGACATCGTTCCATAAAGTATTGGTTTGTATAATTTGTATATGTGTTTCATATATTTATCTACTAGAAAAAGGTTTCTTTTGGCTTCTTTTCCTTTCCAGGGTATACTCCATTCCTACATTCCTTTGTCGCTCAACATCTCCTGTTTTGTATTGTTTTGTTAAACATTATTTTTAATTTGAAGCCCGGAAAAGCAATGAACAAATTGGTGTTAGCAGAAGCCAAGTGCTTGAGCACAAAGAATAGGACATTTTTCGGTGTGCGGGGGGAGCACGAGCAGGAAGGGGGGCGGAAAAAGGAAGTGGAGTGGGATACTTGCCGCAAATGAAAGTGCGTCAATCAACCCTTCCAGTGACTATCCACAAAAAAGTCATAATAGCCATGTAGATGCGACTCCCGTCCACTCCACTAATTGCTGGACAGTCGTGGGTGGCTGTCCAGCCATCGAGCAAGTGACTAAGCAGACGACATCGTTGAACGGCTATGTCAATATATCACAAAATACCAATTTTACCTTCTCAATCAAAATTATGACAAAGCAACAAAAGCAACAGCAAGCTGCAACCCCCGAGGGAGGTGCGTTTTGTGTAGATTAGTTTAGCATAGTCTCTCAAATAAGTATGCCCACAGCAGGGCAATTAAAATGAAAAAGTGTTGGGGAACAGAGCATTGCGTGCAATGAACGCATAAGGTTCAGGAAGAACTACGGCCCGGAGGGGAGGGGAGGGGGAGGGGGATCAGAAGGCAGACAGGGGTTGGGTATCCTTGTGGCCAGCTTTAAGGCTCAACAAGGAAGGAATGGTAGTTCGATAGCTGAAGTTTGGGATACCCTATGGATAGGCATTAGAGGAGATAACTTTGCACAGCTGTAAATAGATATAAGACTCCAAAGTGTGGAGTGTGGGTTGCATTCACTTCAAAAACAGGCCAAAAGCACACGTGCCTTGACACCCAGATACTGCGGTATTCCAAAAATTGAGGCCACTCGAACGGGGTTTGTCCAAAAACCGAATAATATATCGACTCTGCTGTGGATTTCGATTTGCAATCCACCTCTAAATACACTATCCTGCCCTGAACACCACCTTCTCTGCATGGCAAACACTTGAGCATAATTATAATACCCATTTTCGAGAGCATAAAAAAGTTAATTGCAACTTAAAGAGGAGCAGAAAGCCAAACTGATTTCAAGGTGCGGTCCTGGACAAACAAATTTCGGCGACCACACAAAATGTTGACCCAAAGCAGGGCTCGAGCACCCACAGAGAGACACGGACGTTCGAAAGGCAACAAAAAAAAAAAAAAAAAAAGGGAAAGTTGACGCTCCTGACTGTCCAGTTTTTTTGTTGTGTCTCTTTTTGGGCGCTTCGACTTCCGGCCAGGATACGCTCCTAATTTGTTTACAAGCGCTCCGGCGTTCGACGGCGTTCGGCGTTTGCTCCTCGGTGTTGGAAACGCTGACGTGCCGCATGGACATTATGCACGATGGAGGGCGTACGATAAGGCCGGGCCGCCAGCTGGACATGGGAATCGGGAGCCGCGTGATGGGGGGTGGGGGGGGTGGTTGACTTACCGACTTTTTCCGAACGGGACTGGATATGATGTGGCATTGCGTGATGACCTTATGATGACACCCAGCTGATTATAAAGAAATATCCTGATGCCCAGTGTGGTGGCGTGTTCGACTCAAATTCAGCGGAAATGTTTGCAAGCAACGGTAAATTATGTAACACACGCAGGACGAGGCAGGACGAGGCACAACGCTGGACGGTGGACAGTGGACGGTGGCCGAGGGTTGTGGCAGTTTCTCATTGAAAATCAGCGGAGCGCAGTTGCTAAGCCCCTTGTCCCACGTCCATGTCTCATGGCCAAATGTCCTTAAGCGGCTTTGGGCCGAATGCTCATTTGCACGTAAGTCGAGAGAGACTCAAACAGGACTCGACTCGGACTCGGACTCGGTCTCGGTCTCGCATCCCATAGGCAGCGAAGCGTCAAGGCTTATGGCCCAAGCCTGTGACTGTGACTGTGAATGGGAATGGAACTGGAACTGGAGCGAGTGGAACTGTGACTGTGACTATCCACACTCGTACATTCATGTGTTTGTACATATATTTATGGGTGTTTGTTGGTTCTCTGTGTGCAACTATTTGTCCCCGAACCGAACCGAGCCGAACAATTTCTCGGAGCTTTGCTTTCAGCTGCAAATTTATGACCACATAAATAACATAACAGAAAAACCAGTGGCAGACAGGGCCGCCAGAAAGAGTGCGGCACAGAGTGGGCGAGGGGGCAGGCGGTTGGAGCAGGGAAACCCGAAAAACCCCCAAGAGCAACGAGACCAGATAAAACACGGAGATAAACCTGGAAAATACTCTGGAAAAAGCACGGTATTTGGTGGAGAACGGACAACGTAGGTACGGTCTGGTCATGGCTCTGAAGTATTTCGGAAAACGAATTTTTGTAGGCTTTATATTATGCAGAGATTCTTGGATAACTTTGAGTACACTATGTATATAATATAAAGGGTTACAAAGAGTCCGAGTTCTTAAGAGCCTCTTAAACCAGCAGCAATTTTCGACATCAGGATACTTCTTTTGTACTATCAAAAAGTATTTAAAGAAGAGATCTTCAACAGGATTGCAGTAGCCATTTAATAATGGGACTAGCTCCTGCGCATTCTCTGGATTTGAAATTTACTGACTTTTTAGAGGACATTTACCTTTTTTCAAGATATCAAAGGGAATAAATGCATATACTCTTTAGGAAAAATTCCTAAAAAAGCACCAAAACTTCAAGGAAAGTGGTCAAAACTTCACAGTTTGTGATATCAGCTATTAAGGCCAATTACCTTACTATATCCCCCGAAATATACTTTAATTTTATAGAATTTACCTTCATCTGGAAATATGAAAGCAAACCGCATTAAAATCACATGAGAATTATAATCATAAACAGACCAGAACTACAGCACTCGCAGCTGGTCTTTATCCCTTAATTGTGGGGACACAATATCACTAAATAGGCAATTTGGAACCTCAAAGCCGCTGATAGAAAATACGCTAAATTATTATTCAAAGAAAATGTTGAAATTTTTAGAAATAAATGCTATAATCTATTAACGAATCCATCAACTCTTTTTCTTTAGAACAAGTACTAATATAAATCCTTAAAAAACCCCTAGAACATATACAACCAGCAGTTCCATCATACCCCGTCGACGCTGTCACTCAAGAGCCTCTAGGGTATGGTGAAAAAACCTGCTGCTAGCATTCATTCATTTCGTATGCATATTTATAGCTTAAATAAATAACAAATAATATGGCTATAAATTTTGCCACTCTCTTTTGTTTTAATAACTAGCCAGAGCAGGGCAGGGCAGGGCAGGGCAGAGACAGATACTCGTAACAGCAACAGCAACAGAAGGAAGCCCAGCTACGCAATTGTCCCCCCGTCTACGATATATCTACATATTTATCCATATGTACATAGTATAGCCATAGAACGTACGTGCATAGTTCAATTCGATAAACATTAAATATGCATAAATAAATATCAACTCGACAAATGAACAGCGAAAATGTTTGTTTGATGCCAAAATGCCACACAGCCAAAAACTAGTTTGAGGTCATGATGGGGGGCCCGGGGACTGTTGGGACTGGGGACTGGGGGGACTCTGGGGGAAAAATCATGACAGTTTTCTGGGCATAAATCAATGCCATGTGCCATGTGGCTAGGTATCTCTGCCTCCGGCGCTGCCGTTGCTGCTGCTGTCCCGATAAGGCCCCTAGAGGCGATAACAACAATTTGTTGTAACTAAATTGTTATCAGCTCATTCTCGTGCACTTTTTTTTTGTTTTTTTTTTGTTTTGTGGAATTTTCTGCGAGAGAAAAAGATAAATTAAAACCATGTAAGTGGTTAATTAAACGCGTTTTACCCGCACTCACGAATTATAGCATATGTTGCGGGGCGCATCCGATAAGATAGAAACAGATACAAATTCCAGTTCGAGTGGCAGGCATTTGGGGCGACACTCACAAAGTGCAACATAAACAGGAAAATCTGCTTTGGTTGGCCAACACTATGGATAGCGGAATCAGGGCTTAGTCTAGGGAAATGTTCTCATAGGAAGATCATATCGAAAAAACCGCACTACTCCCGCAAGGTCTGTTCTATGAGCTGCTGGATAGCATAATAAAATACTCACAAGGTACGAAAGGGGACACTGAAAGGTGGTTTTCTTTTGGATTCCATAGTATAAATATTTTCTGAAAATAAAAGAAAAGTAAAAAGGATTCTGAAAACCATTTCAATTTGTTTGGATCATATTTCTCGTGATATAAAATATGCATATAACATTTTAAAAGATTTATTAAAACCACGAACATTTATGTGTTCTGTGATCTCCGCAGGATTGTAATACCTTTCTCCGAGAGCACAAACGAGCCACCAAGACAACATTTTTATTATGTTTTCTTTTTATTATTTTCTGGCAAGAGCTCCAGGCAAAAGCGTTGACAGCTTTTTGTGGAAATTGCAAAATGCTCGGCAATTGCCTGAAGATGAGATGCGATTCCAAATGCCATATTCTGTAGTCGGAGTGGAGGGGGCCGGGAATGTTGTAAGGCATTCAATTTTCATCATATCCCCATCTCTGTGTGCCGGCTTTCTGGTGCCCCTCGTTTCTCGGAAATATTTTTGGTCTCTCATGCAAATATGCGTTCGTTCGGTTCGGTTCGGTTCGGATATGTACATTGTACAATATTGCATAAATTATTAATGCCAACTTTTATTTATTCCCATATTTTCCTTCTTTTTTACCCTCCCCCCTCCCCCATACATAAAGATATTTTTACATATTTGAAGACAGTTGGCAGTCGGCACACACACTCGTGTGAGTGGGGGATATACAGTTGGGTGGGGGAGGGGGGGCTCTGTGTCCGTCAGTCAGCGCTCGTCATATTTGCGTGTTTGCATTTAATCATCGAAAGCCATGCAGTATGCCACGCCCCTATTTCTGAGGGAGAGGGGGAAACAGCCAGAACCGCACCACCACCCCCACCCCCACACCAATCCCCAATACCAACCCCAAGCCGTTGCTCCACTCAACTCTTGCGTTATTTGCATTTGCTGGAAGTTATTCCTCTCTCCCTCCCCTTCGTTGCAAAAAACTGAAAGACAGTAGCCACAAGTATTGGGATAATCCTAAAAGGGTCTCCTACATAGTATAGATCTTGAATATTTCGATTGGAATTTAGAAGGGGTTTCCCTGGTAAAAACTCTCCCACCATAATTGCCAGTTGACATAAAACTCGTACAGTTTGTAGTCTGTTTGCTGGCCAATTGTGCAGATGCTTTGGTAATCAACAGGGCTTATCGGTGGAGCAACCCATCGCAACCGAAAACAACTCCATCAATAAACCAGGAAATCCTTTAGAGCACTCGAAATCGAGGCAACACAATGAAAACGACAAGTCTGTCAATTAGTTATCATGTTCAGTGTCAGCACAATATGATTTTGATTTAATTTTATGGGCCAAAGGCACGATTCGGGTGTAGGGCATTCTGATAGATAGATAGATGGAGGGACAGATAGTAATGACAGTAAATCCCGTATTCCATATGCTGGCCAACGCTCGGAAAGAGTGGAATAATCATTCATTGGAATTGGAAATGAACACACAGAGGACACACAGAGATACAGATACAGATACAGAACAGAGCCTGATCCTTTGCCGCACCGCAAATAGTTCCAACATTTTTGCGTGTTTATAAAAAATTAAAAATAAAAATCTCTGCCTTGTGTCCTCGTTGGGGAAAAAAACCACACAATGCCACACCCCACCCCCACACCCCCCTGATCCCCCATCCACATGCCAGCAACTGCGGCCTGTGTCGTCGCCTGCCCCTTGTCCACCAGACCATGCTGTATTTTGATTAAACTTGGCTTTTACATTGTTGGCCATCATCCATTGTTGCCACTGCATTTGTTGTTGGCTTTTGTGTTGCTGTTGCCGTTGCTGTTGCTGGTTCTGGTCATGGTTATTGTTGTGCTGCAGCGCTGCGCTATGGGGAACGCATTTGGAATTTGAATTCGCATTTTCCGAGCGCTCCTTTTTAACTATTTCGATGCCCTATGAGGGAGAGAGGGTCTTGTGGAACTGCAGTCCGGGTTGCAGATTTGCTTGGGATGATAGAGAACAGAGAGATCTTTAAATGGTGTGAAGATTGAGTGAAAACCTTTCTTGGAATGACCATGGAAGTCTCTCGATTCATGGTTTGAATTTAGTTAATGAAAATGATGATATTTGAGAACGATTTGTGTTGCATAGGTACTGGGTATTAGCTTTTACATCCTGCATCATCTTACATCCCTTTGGCACACCTTGCCAATATTCTTATTGGCATTTTCCGAGGGGTTTCCTTTACCTATTGGATGCCTCAAGGGTGAGAAAGTGTCTTGAGAGGTAGGATACGATCAGGGTAGAATCTATAGCTATATCTGATTGAATTTTTTAAGTACTTAGTTTCGTTAATCGATTTGCAGAAACAGACGGTGTTGTCTTACCTTTGTTTTATCGTTCAATCAAGCCAAAGCCAATATATAGTAACGCCCATACATTTTTGTGGTACACGGTGGCTTCAGAGTGGCTTTTCAACGTGGCTACAGGCTTTGATCTTTGTACCTGCTGATCTCTGGAGAGAGCATTCCTTGCCCTGTGTGCTGGCTTTATAAATTTATTCCCTAACTTTTGTTTCTGTTTCTGCGTCGGTTTCAGTCTCTGATTCTCTTCTTTTGTGGTTCCTCTTGGTTTTGTTGTGCCATTTGCTTTTATTGCATATTTGCATTTTGCATTGTTATTGGCCATGGCTGAATGCCTGGTTGCACATACACACACACACACACATACTCGTGCATGTGGGGGCGTGTCAGGTGTAGGCGTGTGATGTATGTGTGTGTGTGTGTGTGTAAAAGGAGGGTGGAGACTGTACTTTGTTGTTGATTTAACGCGAGCATTGTTTGTTCTAGGAGCGGACAGGAAAAAACAAACCACTAGAACCACTACCCTTTACCTTCCCTTCAACCACCTTATGCCTTTGCCCATTTGAATCAACTGTACCCCCCCTTTTTACCCCTTATTTTTACCTGCCCAACCCCCACTTCGGATGTCCATTTGTTGTGCGACTCTGCCTTTGTTTGACTTGTATGTTTTTTGCTGCCACCGGTTCTTTTTTTTTTTTGCAGGATTTGTGGCAACTGGTGGGGGGGGGGGGTAGCAGAAAGCAGACTTTTTCCAACTATTTGTCCGGTACATGGGCATAAAATAATTTGCAAGTGATTTTCCAACATTAACGAGAAGAAGAATGAAAAACATTAAAAATGCAAAAAGCATTGGCTCATTCATAATGCAAATATGCAGCAGAATCCGTGGGCCACGGGGGCAAGGCTGTGCGGCGGATAGTACATGCATTGCGGGGTGGTTCTGCGAGGCATAAATAATGTATATGTGTGCAACATGCAGGAGATCCATTCGGTAGGGGGGTCGGGGGTCCGGGCCATTTCCAAAGCCACTTTAATCAACTCTTCTTCTGGCTCGCAGTTTGCGGTGCATTTCAAAGCAAATGTCAGCCAATCCGCCAATCAGCCGGCAAGAGAGCCGCACAGTAAGCCCCCCCCCTGTCGAGAGCTCGGAACATAACCAAAACTGAGCTGTCAACGCCGCCGCCTCTGCAATCCAATCCACTACACATTTCCCCGTCCCCCTCTCTCCGCACTTTTCGAGGTCCTTTGTCCAGTTCGGCCAGAAGATTACCAGCTTTACACTCGCTGCTATCGCTAGCCTCGTCCCTGGTGCATGCAAATCCCCTTTTGACACTTGACCAGTTGACCAGCGTGCAGGTCAAGCACTCTCTCCCGGAACACCAGTCTCTCCCATCCATCAGGAGTGCGAGAACCCCACCCTCCATCCTCATTTCCCTGATGGCATCGTGGGGGTGTCATAATTTGTAATCCCGAAACGCTGCCTGTTTAATTTTCACACCTTTGTAAGGTCACCGCTTATCCCAGGACCCCCTTCGGAGACCCCCTCAAATGCCAGACACACGACCATCCAGTGGCTTAAATGGCTCAAATGCACGAAATTGGTCAACGCACATGTCCCTGGACATGGCATGGGGGATACAATCCTCGCAGCCAACTGAAAGTATGCTCATTAGAAAATTGAAATTGTTATGGAGCTTAGCGTTTGTTTGGGTTGAAAGGGATCAAGGGAGGTGGGTGCTCCGATTAAGAAATCAAAAAGAAAAGAAAATCATGTCCAAGGATTGATTTTTGGAATGGTGAGGTAAAGGCTGTTCTTGGAGAGGCAGGAAATGGTTTCAACTAATGTCTGATTAGACCTTTTAAGGCCTGTCTTTATGGGTGATCTGTTGCTCCTTCTGTTGGCTGTTCTTCCTAGGAAGTTTTGGCATTCGATTTGTCTTGTTCGTTTGCGGAACTTTATGGACTATATTTTCTACTTCTAAAAGGTTCAGCGTTCTTTCCGTTCTGTATCGAGGATTTTTCTATGACCTGGCCTATGCAATTTATTGAAAGTAAAGCCTGGGCTTCATTTTCTTCTATCACAAATTGATCATTTTGTAATATTTCTTACACAAACCCGACAAAAATCTATAACCATAAATGTTGCATTATGAAAATGATCAAAAATCTGTATAAAAATGTACCATAAAACACCAAAAATATTCCCTTGGGTTTATGGCTCCCCTCCATTTTCCATTTCCCAGGCAGCATTTAAGAGATTTTTGTTTAGCGGAGTTAAGTAGATATGGCTGATGGTGTATCCATTGAATCGTTTAGCATGATAATCGAAATGGTTCCCCCTCCCAAGTGCTGCCCGAACCCCTCTCTAATGCTCGAAGGCTGCCTGCTCTATGTCGCTCTAATGTGCCACAGACGCACATTCTTCGATGATGGTCGATGATGGTGTGCAAAGCCCGGTTTTGGCAATGCCACAAAACTGACAACTGGCAACTGGAACTGGCCAAACGGAGACGAAGACGGAGATGCCTATGGCGAGAGGGTGCCAGTGCCAATGCCAGTGCTTGAGTCTGTGGCAGAGGCAGAGGCAGAGCCTGGCGCTCGCCATCATCAAGTTGGCGTGTTTATGGGCCAAGCGGCACAATTAACATGTCGCGGCTTTTAGCGTCTCCTCTCTGAGACTGGAGCTGAGGCAGAGGCAGAGACAGAGGCACTGGCAGAGGTGGCAGCAACAGAGGCAGCTTGCACAAAATGACATATGAGGCGCATAATTGAAACTTCAAAGGAGAAGGGGCGCAGTCGGGGGCATAAATTAGGCGGCTGATCGCCGACGTTCTGTTCTGATGTCTGATGCCTGATGTCTGGCCCGTTGTTGGCCCAAGGTGAGAGGTGAGTGGAGATGCAGCACAACAGCAAAACAGCGGAGCAGAAGAAGACGTCATCGTTTTGGTTCCATTAGCGTCGTGTGGCAGTGGCAACGGTAGCCCCTCCCGTTTGTCATGCCGCGCCCTTCCATTAACACAACATATATCCCATATATCTCCTCTACTTATATATCCCTAGATCCCAGTGTTGTTTCTACATGAAAATCAATAAAAATCTGCGTGTGCGGTGATCAGCTCCATCTATCTATCTCTCGGCGAAGGGAAGCTCCATCTATGTATGTCCCTGGAAATGGGAAGTTCAAGGGGAGAGTCATCGAGTGAGTCACAGATGAGAAATGTTGTCTCATTGTCGGCGTTTTGTGTTTTCCATATTTTACGCCATAAATTAAACACTTGAACGGGCCCGAACCGAACCACTTACCACAGACTATTCTTTTCTTTGCTGTGCAGCGGAGGAAAAAGAAGAGAAATTTTCAATTGGTTCGGTTCGGAGATAAGGAAATTGAGCATTTTCGTTGGATAATACTACGAGACGAGTGTTCTTCCAGTCAGTTCCTCTTTCTAACCGGAAGAAGCAAAGAGAGAGAACCAAACCCTGGACTGTGTGGGAAAAACTCTTGATGAAGAAAAATCAGAATCTGGCAAAGGGCAAACGAACACGCAACAAATCTGCCGTTTAGTCTGAGAAGCTGAGAATCCATATGTGTGGAGGGCACCGGCGACACCTTCGAGCAGCCACCAGCTACCATCTAGAGCTCCAGCTCCAGCTGGCAGACACTTTGCAGCAGCTTAAGCACTGCCAGACACGCCAATGGCAAACAAAGTCAATAGCCAGACAAATGAAAAGCTCAACTCGAGAATGTGAGAACCGAATGAATGCCGGCGCAGAGAGCTCTGGGGAAAGTTCTAAATGATGGGGACAGGACAGGGCATAGCAGAACTTTGCCATACACTCACTCAAGTGGCGGGGACACACGGGCGGGGATCGAGCAATAGAAAACGTATGTGGAAGCAATGAAGTTTGCGGCGCATTAGAGGGAGTTACAAGTTTCCCGAAAGTGTAGAAGTTTGCCAGAAACTCCTCGTACTTTTGGTTGAATAAGAAGTTTCGAAGGATATTAGAACAAGTTTTTGGGGTACACTTGGGGAAACCAGGAATTTGTTCATCCGAAGACTGAAAGAATATATATAGAAATGTATTCCGCAGGAGATTAGACTACAAGCTGCTTCAGCAACAAAATAAAGGTAATCCCTAGCAGATCAGAAATATCTTAGAAATTTCCTAGGAGATTCTCTAATAGAAGAGGCCTAGAGCCTACGGCCAACCCCGGGCTCACTCGCTTTGCTCCAACAGATGATATAAAACTGTATTTAATATCAGAGAGAGATTGCAATAACTTCTAATCGAAGAAGAAAGAATCGAAAGTAAAGTAAAGGAAAGGATCTACAGTAACTCTATATAAATCGCTATTATATGGTATTATATGGGGTATTTTGTACCTCTACACTCATCAGATTTTCCAGAGAACTTCAGTAAACACAACTCTATTACAGCTCAAAGTCTGTTGCCCCTTTTCATATGTATTTTCTGCTTTATCCAATCACAAACAAGGCTCTTCCCCAGGCCTGGGTGGCTACCAAGCTGATGTACCCCACCGCAAGAAATAGAGCATAAAACGGTTCATTCCGCACGAATGAACAGCCAGGTCCCCGGTCCCGGTCCCGGTCCCAGTCCTGGTCCTGGTCCCGCTTCCGTGCCTCTTCTGTTTAGGTCCAAAGCCCAGTGCAAGAAGCCAAAAGGAAAAGCGGCAAAAGGAAACCTAAGCGAAGCGTAAACATTTTACACTTTTGTGTGCAATGAAAGCGACGCCATCTTTATGTTGATGGGGAGTACGAGGGCATCCGCCTCCTCCTCCTGGCCCAACCCCCCCCCGTTCCCGCTTGGAGGAACGGGTTTTGCCAGAGCAAAGGATCATTTGAATGGCGGCAGAGGGAGAGGCATCTCAGACACTGGCAAGGCATAAAATCATTTGAGCTATGCCAGCCAGTCCCTGGTCCCTGGTCCATAGGCCATGCCGTGAGGGAAGCCTTTCACTTTCTTATCGAATGAAAGAGGCCGTGCAATTTGTCATAAATTTACCAAGTTATAGGCAGGATCGTAAAGTGCATGAAATATGCGACAAAAATGCAAAAATACTGAGGGGAGAAATGAAATTTCGCCTGCTGCTTAGATAGCAACTAAGTGTGGCTCGTTGGTTGGTTGCCGTGGTGCTTGTGGTGGCATGCGGGATGCGGCATCCGCATTTGTGCATCCTTGCAACATCGTAAGCCAAAATGTAAATGTAAAGCAACACCTCATCCACACACAGTACCAGCAGCAGCCCCACCAGCAGCACCTCTTTGCCACGCCCACCACGCAAAACATTTGCATTAATCATGTTTGCATTGCATTATGCAGCAGCATATAGCAGGAGAGAGAGAGAGAGCGAGAGAGAGAGGGTTCTGGAGAGGCATGTGGCACGGCTTTAAGCCCCTCAGCATACACACAAAGAGAGGGGGAAAGCGGGAAAGAGGGTAGCGGGAGGGGTATAAAAGTACAGAAACTCATGCATAAATATTTTTTTTGCATAAACAAAAGTGTTGAAAATGCAATTTGCCCCGTCTGTGGGTAGGTCCTAAAGGGGTAAACAGAGGGGCAAATGGGAACCGTTGGATGTTGGATGTTAGATGTTGTGGCTGGAGGGAGGAGTAAATGCCATAAAGGGGCCACCTCCCCACGGACTGTGTGGTCTGTAGCTTAGTGTGAGGTCAAACCAACAATAAAAGCATACATCAGCTTTAACTGCAACGAAAGCTATAGCTACCATTCCGACTAGGCGATACCCGATTCAGGGCTCCATCTCAACGAGTATTTACTGTACGATAAGGGGCTACAAAATGCCTAAACGGATAAGAGTGATTTATAGTCATGAATTCTACCTTTACTTTATGTTTTATTGAGACCAAAATGTTCTTTAAATTTCCGATTGAATCTACCAAGTATATCTAAAGAATATCCATTAATTACAAGCCTCTTGAAAAAAATGTTGATTTAATATAAAAAATGCTTAAGGGATTAAATATTTAATTCTATATTTAATTCTGTTTCCCCTGCAGGAAATTTCTCTTAGGCACCCTTAAAAAAAATATATCCTATAAATACATACATATTTTTTTGTTTGTTGTTTGTAAACTCTTAGCTTCTGCTTTTGGACAATGGCCCCCAGAGGCAAAGGCAAAGCGGGCGACGGCCTATGCGGCGTATGCGTATGTTCTGAGTCCGCATTATGTATACGCACTGATGCACACCCATAGAGGGAGGCGGACAGAAAGAGAGGTAGAGAGAGAGAGAGAGAGAGAGAGAGCGCCACAAAGAGAGGTCGGTCTTGATAGAAAGAGAGGATGCGACACATTTATATGGCAAACTGTTTTTAATGCTTTTAATGCGCCAAAGTGTTGTTTCATTTTCATTATTTGCACAAGCTGCCACACATTTAAATGCCAGTCCGTCCCCCCAATCCCCCCCACCCCCCCCCGTCCGGCCCCCGCCACGAGGCTCCCTCTAAAGCCCCTTTGCATGGCTCTGTGTACGAGAGTATGTGTGTGTGTGCTGTTGAGCTATAATCATAATTTCATAAAGCACATTTTCACAAAAGCTTTCAACACCCTAAACTGCATTGTAATTACAACGAAAGCGCTGGCAGTCGACGCGACGGGCAGGGTATGTGGCAGGTTGGCAGGCAGGCAGGCCGGCAGGCCGGCAGGACGGCGGGACGGTGACTGGGGCTGAGGTTGAGGGAATGTTGTGTTGCGAAGGACTGAAGTACCCAACAGAGCGCGCATTTCGTAGCGCCAACGTCAAGGAACGAAAGGATAACGATAACCAACATGTCGGTTGGTTGGTTCGTTGCTGCCACTGCCACTGGTCGGGGGGGTTCTGGGGCTCTACAGATGGGCTATGTGGGGTCTGGGTATGGGTCTTTGAGTGGGTTGAGGTTGAGGATTGGGAGCTTTCTCTGTTCGGTGCCTCCTGCTCCTCCTCCTTCTCCTGAGTATGTGCTGCGTGTTGATTTCAACGCATAAATATTTCAAAAGGTTCAAACAAAATGGCGTCGACGCGCAATAAATGCCATTGCTATCCGTGTATGTGTAACCCTCTCTCGCCCTCTCTCTCCCTCTCTCACTGTACATATATCCCTCTGTAATAAAAGTGAATTTATGCAATATTTCTGGGCCTTTGTGCAAATAACATTTGTAATTCAACGAACAGCAAACAGAAACAATCTGCGGCACAGACACCGACAAAAGTGTGTCCTCGCCGAGTGTTTGTTATGCTAATGAGATCCAAAAAAGGCAACAAACCCGATCCCGATCCTATCCGTCCCGCATTGGACGCTGTTCTGAATCTATTAAATAATTATGAAAACATTTCCACGAATTTTAAACCGAAAAGCACAACAAAATAATTACAAAAGCGAAAGAGGATCAATATAGGGCCTAAAGGGACTAACAAATCAAAAAGCCATTAAAATGAAGTTCTTTCTCGGCATATTTCCTGCATAGAACCTCTCCTCAGTGGCTCCATAATCACTCAAACTCTTGGCCGCACAACTTCCCGTCTTGCCGGCTCCCAACTTCCTTCCGACTTCGAAAACAGGTGCCTTCTGTGGCCACAGTTGCTTGTCGCTTGTCGTTTGGGGTTAAGGTCCAACACCTGTGTGTCTGTGAAAACAGAGACATTAAGTGGAAGGCACCCAAAATGCTGGCAGTGCACAGCTTAGGGAAAGCGGAAAAAAACAACTGCGAAAAAGCAAATATCAAAAGCAGAACAATAGCTGAGAAAACAGCTAGCCATAGCCTGCGGTGGGGTACCCACATTAGCGACAGAGAAAAAAAGGGGGAAAATCTTGAAGAGGCCTACAAATGTCATTCAAGCGCTTCGCTGCACACAGTACGAAACACTGTAGCGGAGAAGGAGTTGGACGCAGATAAGGAGGATGGTTGGTCGCCTCAAGTGCCAATGGTTTTTCGCCGTTGGCTTTTGGTCTGGCGGAAATCCATTAGGTTTACCCCATTCTGCGCCTGCAGTTTGCATTTGTGTGCAAAGATTTCCGTTTGACATGGCACAGACCGCACCATCCCCCAGCCCCAGCCATGCCCTACACAATCTCGAAAACGTTTTGCATACATTTCGATTCGATTGTTTCGGCCCGAGTCGCGGTTTATGGGCTTCGATTAGCATAAATCAAAGTTAGCCATGAGCTGGACAAACTATCTATCTATCTATTTCGCTTGTAAAACACACAGAGGAACTGCTTTGGAAACACCTTTCTCTTGGCAAAAGAGCGAAACCAGAAACCCATCCACAGCGAAGCAAAGCGGAGCCACGCCAGAGCGAGCCTGATGAAAACATTAACATTATACTCGAACATTTTTTATGGCTACTTCAATTTTTGATGGTGCCTTGAGCAAGAGCTTGGGGATACCCTAACTTAAAGGAGAGTATCATGATTTTGCGAGGGAGTACAAGGAAGGGTTTCCTAAGCCTCAAACCATTCTTCGTTCTACCAGGAAGAGGCCTTCTGTTGTTTAAACTTCTAGCAGAAAATATTTCAAGGTCCCCAAGACCTTGTCTTAAGAGCATTCGCTCTTCACCATCTTTCTGGAGAGTTATTCTCCCGCTTTGATTCTTTTTTTATACACGCTCGGGAATACTTTGTTCATTTGGAGAATGCGCATGCGAGTGTACAATAAAATTTGTTAAATATTCGCTTGGAGCGCGGAGACAATCGTAAAAAAAATATACAAAAAATCAACTAAAAAACAAAACACAACATTGGGAATAAAACACACAAACAAATATCTTTAATGACCGATGTATTTGTGTGTTGTTTTAATTGCCGGTTTTAGGAGGGAAGTGGATGGATGATGAATTTGCGACGCCCGCATCGGTCAACCACATTTACATTTACATTTCTGTTTTTTTTTTTTGCTGGAAGAGACGCCAAAGAGGGGGAGGGGGGCTGGGCACCGTCACCTGTTCCGAGATCAGGAAATGCAGCCAACAAACTGACGTTCGTCAGTGTCAAAGTCAGGTCTGACATCAGACATCAGACGTCGGACGTCGGACAGGTGACTGAGCTCCGAGCATTACAGAAATATCTTGATAACTCAATCTACAAAAATCTTAAAAGCAGTACCGGAGAGCTGGTCGAAAACGCCAACGTCATGTCAGTCGATCGGAGCGATCGTCGCGATCGTCGCGGATCATGACCAAGCAGAAATATCGACAAGAAAAAGAAAAAGAGATGAAGAAATTACCACAAAGTTGCGGCCCACAAATTGGCTTGATCGATGCCGGCTTGAAGTCAATTTGCAGCAGCTTAGGCTCAGGATCCCCTTCGATTGGCATCGGTCTGACTTTACTCACGGTCTGAGGGACAGACAGACGGACAGAAGGACACGGTTCGGGGCTCAGCTAAATCTTTCCACTAAGTACCTTGAGATGAGCGACAAACGAACTGCGAAAGTGCTCCAGAAAAACATATGGCACACAATTATCAGAGTGACAGCGACGATGTGTTAAGAAATGCCCAAATACAAGGGGATCTAAGCGGGATGCGACTAGGGGAATACTGTGGATTGTGGGTGTTCTTATAGAAGTACTGAGAGATCATGACTGAGGGATTGACAACAATTCTAGCTGGACTCGGATCTTTATACGGTTTCATAGGCCCAAATAGTTGTAGATTTGTATGCTAAAGATCGCTAAAGAGTAGATCTTTGATTGAGTTCTATTGAAAAGCTCCAATTCTAATAATGTATTGGCTTTCCTTCTATGAGGGATTGAGTGTGGATTGAGTACTATCCCAAGCATCCCAAGTTCCCAAAGAACTTCCCGATCTCCACTTCTAATACGCCCCACTTATACCCTATCTAAGTATGTTCCTGTTATAAAAACACACACAAAATGGAATATGAAAATGTAGGAGTGAAAACAACAACAAAAAATTTGAAAATCTGTGGTAACCAAAGGCCAGGGACACGGACAGGGACAGAGACAGAGACCAGACCAGACCAGAGCAGATCCAACAGACGCCGCTGCGGCACATGGCGCCCCCTGTGCGGCATTTATCATGGGGCATCGGGCGCACTATATTTAGACGACGGGTCGGGCTAATGGATGCAACAGGAACGGTGGCAGAGAACCGATCCGCCAGTAGAGCACAGTACAGGCCACACTTTCAAATTCATATTTATTGTCTAGGCTGTGGCCTGAGTGCATTTTTATATATGGCAGTCCATTTGCTTCGACTCCGACTCCGACACCGACTCCGGGCCAGGGCATACCAAAATAAACAATAATTGAACATGGAAGCGCAAAGGAAATCGCATTGTAGTGCAATCGAGGGCTGGGAGGGGTAGGGGGCGATAGATGGGCGGATGGGCTGTAAAATGCGTGGCATTTTAAAAGGTTCCACATTTTGGGGGTCACACACATGTGTCGGGGGCTAATTGCATTGATTAGCTGACGGCGCGTTTTGGGGCGCATCAGCAGAGGAGATGGGGGGGGGGGGGGGGGGGGGGCCTCCATAAGGTGGACTGACGCAGAGGCAAGTCAGCTGTCAGTCAAGTGGCGACATGTTTACTTGGTAGGCAGTCAAAAATCGAAAAAATAAAAACCCTTTCCAAAGAAGAAACCAAACCGAACCGAACCGCACCGATAAATACGGAAACGTTTGAGCCGTGCCGCAAATGTACACAGTCCCTCGCCAAGAAAGGAAAATACGAGTATTTCTTTGGTTGTTTGCATTCATATTTCAATATTTTCCTGGTGGTGTGGGGCGAGGGGTTATTAGAAGATGCTTGAATTCCAATCTACTGAGAGATCAAAAAAAAAGGTACAGAGAAAAAAAATCCCCTGATCAAAGGTGTGCGACACGTCTCTGATCTGGCGGTCAGTGAGCAGTCGCCCAAAAGCCGTTGGCGATGCCAAATTGACATAATGTGGCGTTTAACAAATTCCCAAACAATGCACATCCATCAAGAAATTGACCGACCAGACGAGGGATGGACAAGCGATCTTCAGAAATTGTGTTCAATGATTATAGAGAGATTTTGAATTGAGGGAATGGGTGCTGCGGGATTGGAGGTGAAGAATGTTGGAAAAATATGATTTTAAGAGGGGTTTTGTTTCTGAGCAATGATTTATTGCACTGTAAACGGGTTCTAGACTTCATAACCGAAGATCCCTACTTCTGAAGAACGACTATATCGATTATGAATTCCATTTAAACCTAAAAAAGGTGCCAGAGGAATGGGTTAAATACTAACCTCTAAAAGAAATATCTAAAAATTGGAATACCGAAAAATTATTAAGGAAAACTTAAAGAATATATCAAATAGGGTCATAAAGTTGAGGATGGAATATAAAAATGTACTTACTTGCCAGAAAAGTTTTTACTCCACAAAAAACTTTGAGTAACCAACAACTGCAGCTGGAATAGATCCCCCCGCTTTCCAGTGATCTTTTCCAGCCCTAAATCATCGAAATATTCGTTCAATTGAGTCATGCACACACACACAGACATTCAAATGGAGTCGGGAGACCCAAGACCAAGAGGCGTATCTCTTCAAAGGGGCAGGCAGCTGCATTGGCGATCGGCATTCGATCTCATCGATAGATAAACCGAAGCCGAAGCCGAGGCCAAAGCCGAAGAAGGTGTAGAAAAAGTAAATGACATAATGCAGCATCATCATGGATGGATGGATCGATGGTTGGATGGTTGGTTGGACCGGAGAGATGGGTGAGAGGAGAAGATGATCAGCGGTAGACAGGGCATTAGGCTAATCGGATAGTCGGTCGGTCACCCAGACAGATATCTGGTAACGCCGAAAAAGATAAGAGCAACAGCACAACAAAAAGTGCCGCCTTTTGTCGCCATCGTAACGCTTTTCACGCCTACTCCAGAGCCCAGAGCAGAGAGTAGAGAGCCCAGAGGTTTTATACTCTCCCCACTCCAATAGGTAGGTATTTGGTATATTGTATCTCTATCTAGGTGTGTGCATCTTTGTATCTACGTGTATGTATCTGCCTGTGTTTTTGCTCAGAGATGCGTTAAATGAGACCTAAGCGGCTTTTGTAGTAAGCATGGGCATGAGCACCTTAAAGACTGAATCCCAGATGCCAGGAGATCATCTCTCCTCTGAGAGCCCCCCGCAAAATGGCCGAAAGCGCCGCCCGACATCGAAGTAAATTCGATTTGCATTTGGGCCAAGGAAATCCGCGGCGGCCCGAAGGACTCTCCCCCGAACCCACTAATGCGTTAATCACTTTTCGAAAGCGTCAATTGAATGCCGCGTGCCAGGAACTGTGCAATTTGGTAGAGCTGCCAGGGGGCCGGGGGCCGGGGGGGGGGGGTCTCAATTCGATTGGAATCAACTACAGAATCAACTGCTCTAATAAATTGTCACCCAAATGATTTGTGGATATGGTTTTCCTGGGAGTGTAAGGGTCCAAGGGTTCTTGGGCGACGCCTTGCACTTGTCCCCGGCTCGATCGGCCGGCCGTGCATCCCACCCATCCGTTGCCGAATGACTGCCACGTGTCCTCGACAATTGTTGTTTATACTAACAATTTGTGAGGCAGGAAGATGAACATTTAGCTGGGATAACCCAATCCTCTGGCCATGCTTGATTGCCCGCCAATGTGGCTCTATTGTTTCTGCTGCTCTTTCGAGTCACGTGACTCGACCACGTGGCCCCTGGGCCACTGATGACTGCGACCACTCCTCCCTCCCCAGGAGCTCCCCAGGGGCATGTGGAGAGACACCACTGCCACTTCATCTTCCCAGGCGGTGGCAGAGGGTTGTTGCTGTTGTTGTTGCAACGCTTCGTTCCGTTTTCATTATGGGGACACGTGTGTGTGCCTCAACTTCCGTGACTCCTCAGCCTACGCTCCTGTTCCTTCTGTTCCTTCATTCTTTTTTTTTGGTCACTCTTTTTTCGCTCTCTTCATCGGTTAACTTCCAGGCGTTGATCCTTTGACTTTTATGCTTAACACTTTCCCCGAGGCCTGGGAAATTGTTTTCCCTCTATATTGCGCGCTTCTGTCACGCTGCGTGTCCGGCGCGTGCGACACCCTCCTTCCTTCCTTCCTTCCTGCCTTCCTCCAGTTTTTGAATCGTTTTTTATGCTGGGGCGTGTTTTGTGGCTAATATTTTCCTGTCTGTGCAATCGCATGGCAAAAATTTACTCATTAACAGCTGCGGGAGGTGACGCTTATGAGGGAGTGCTAGAGGGTGGCGGGTGGAGGGTGCAGGGTGAAGTGGCGTGTGGTTGTGGCAACAACATTTTGGGACACATGCGGTGCACTTGCAGCGCTGGCCAATGTTTATGCTGATTGAATGGGAGGCAGCCTGGCAGCCTGGCACCCCGGGTCACAGGTTGCTGGGAAAATTCTGTTGATGGGAATAGCCTGCAGATCGGAGGGGAGGCAGCCAAATACAATTTGGCCAACTCATGGAAAGTGTTTCCATTATGTGGACGGTGCATGACTTTCTGACTTTCGGGGGCAAGAAACTGGCAAAACAGCAGGGGGATAGCTCTTATATATTAGTAGATTTAAGCTTCAAAACCCCTTCATTTCAATCTACCCTCCAGTACCCTCCATTCACAGTCCCTCTCCGTGTAATTAGGCCAAGACAACTCCATTCAAAACGTCCAAAAGATCAGCCAGCCCAAAGTCAAGAGCAACAATGACACAACAAAAGGCAACCATGGAAGGTAGGAACCATCTAGATAGGTCCTACCAGTGCCAACCCCTTGCTTCCAACCCCTCACTGCTTTTGGCAGGGCCATAAACCATCGACGGGGACACAGGAAATGTTTGCATGCTGCGAGATAGAGGGCAGAGAGCACTTCCTAGACGAGCGAGTGATTTATAACTGATTACGCGCTGCGACACAGGTAGAGCCACAGTAGAGCCCCGGGAAAAAGTCCCTGACACGGAGCCAGAGGCATGCCAATGCCATGACGCAATTGACGAAACCCAGAGGAAAAGGATCGGTTCGGAACCAGCCTCAAATGCTCAATAATGAAATGGGTGCTGCTGGCGCTGCCTCGGGCTCGCCGGCGGCTTATTGCGGTTGACGTCGCCGGACGACGACGGCGGTGGCGTGGTGGGCGAGCGATCATTAAACGCTCATTCCTTGGCCAGATCGTTCTCTCTTTCCTGCCTTCTATGGCCGGCCTCTTTCTGGCCACCTCTCTCTTTTTGGCCTTCGTCTGCTTCTACTGCTTGTCGCGCCGCATTGATTGTGACCAATAAATACGCAATTGATTTTGGGCTTCTGGTATTGCATGGTCGCCCGCCGATCGGACTCCGTCTGAGTCTAAAGTCCCAGGTAGGACCGGGACGACCTGGTCTTATCAGCTTGGGACGCGAATTCCTGACGTGCGGACAACCTTAAGCGTTCCTTAAGCACATTAGGCCACAGACGGAGACGCGGAGACGCGGAGACACAGAGCCAGCCAGCCAGCCAGTCTTTATGATTTATGGGAGAACATGAGAATACATACACGAGAGATCTCTGCTCACTCTTATCGACAGCTCTGACTTTAAGCTGCTTAACCAATCGAATTTCTCCTGCACTTTAATGCAGAGGAAAAGCCTTCCCCCACCCCCGCCCCAAAGAAAGCCAGAGGAGGGAAGATGTGCGGCTTTTCCGCAAAAACGTGCATAAATTGTCTGCGGCAACAACATTAGGGCCTTGTAAGCGCATATGAATAAATTATTGACACAGACACAGTCGCACAGCCGTACAGTCGTACAGTGCGTGCAAAAAGCAAAGCAGCCATGCGACTCCTTTTGAAGTTTCTGCCCCTGTGCCATATGGTGGCTATTTTTGGTGATTAAGCAGATGATACTCCGGCAGTCGGCAGTCGGCAGTCGGCAGTCCACGGTCCGGACACACATAAAAACCGGGCAACAAGCAAAGTCCAAGTCCACATACATGACTATTCGACTATTTGGTGTGTGTGCAGCGCCCCTCGTCGCCGTTGACTAGCAGAAAAAGTTCATCGTCATTTCAACGACTAGGATCATAAATTTACTAACCCCAGACCCAGACCCAGACCCACACCAGACCCCTCAAAGCCAGAGCCCAACCCATAAGGAAACCCCCACTCGCGCCGACTGCAGGAGTTTTGTTCGAGTGGAGTTTCGTTTCGGACTGAGGCTTAGAACGGGAGTATGGAAAAGCCAGAAACAACTGAAATGAAAACGAACCCCCTTGGAAAAAGTTAAGACACTTTAATGGCAGTTGTAATGCCCTCATCCAAAGGGCCTTTGGGGGCTGCAGCAAGTCTATCCGGGATGAGCCAAGCCATGTGTAGGTTGGTGTGTGGAAAGTGTGGAAAGTTTCTCTGTAGGGAAAGTGTCGGAGATCGTTTTTGGGTGAACTTGTCCAAACGGTTGTGGGTTTTCGGTGATTCATTGTGGAATTCAAAGAGGAATTATGGTCTCTTTATAATAAGAGAATGGTAGAACAAATATTGAATGTTCCGCTCATCCGAAAGTGCTGATTGGTGCTTTGCACAAGGAATATCTTCAACGTCAGGCGCTTAAATTCAGAGCGATGGAACGGCTTCCTTATCGGATATATTTGGATGTATTCTGGGGGAAGGGTTTGTATGGGAAGTCCTCTGCTTTGTGAAGAATCTACACAATAATCAAAGACCATCTGGGAACGATTTATTGCAACAATTCTTGAGTGAATTGTGCCCAAAGAAGGTCTAGAATAAGGCTCTGTATTCTCTGACATCTCTATTGATATTTCAAATTATAATTGATCTGTATCAACTGATATTTCCTACAATTGAATATCCATTATTGGCCTTGGTTAAATTTAGCCCTGGCTTCTGTCCAGCTTCTGTTACCTTTACCAAAAACCGAGCAGCAGCTGCAAGCGACAAGATCCTCACATTAGAGCTGCTGACATGAGTCATGTATCGGAATAATTCAGGGGGCACTCCACGCCGTGGCACTCCACTTACAAAAAGGGAAACCCAAAGGCAGGGCGGGGAGGAAGGAACTGTGGAGAGTGATGGCAAAGGCAAAGGCAACCCCTTCTTCTGGTTTTCGAAACAGAAAAATTATGAAGTGCCAGCGACAACAACAGGGCGGCCACTTGAAATCCATTAAATATTTGTAGAAACCAATAAAGGCCGAATGCCAATGGAATATATCCCGTACTAAAGTAAGCCACAAAAACGGCAACTGTGTGCCCCTCAAAAGGGGGAAGAATGGAAAGGGTACTGGGCATGGTTCTGGGGGCACTCAAAGGATAACACGCGACCGAGTTGAACGGCAGCATCAGTTCTGTTGGCACTTGGCTGAAGGATCTCTCCACGGATCGGCCTCAATGAAATCAAAAGTGTGTACATTTTTCGGGCGGTGTGAGTGCTGTGTGTGTCGAAAAGTGTGCCAGGGACAGCTGTCACAGCCACCAAAGGATACCAGGATATGGGATACCCTTTGGTCAGCTGCAATCTCCTGTAGCTGTAGCTACACCGAGCATCGTGTTACAGGAGGCGCCTCCTATCTGTCACTGTGTCGAGGACAAATGTCAACATTTGTTTCATATTGCAACATTTTCTCTATAATTTTCCGCACTCTAATCTATTTACATCCCAAGGAAATCTTATCAATCAGCTGCCGGGGGGCGGGGCAGGGATATAATCACAGAACACGTACTGATTACAGGGCTTAATATTGAATATTCCCCTGGTTTCAATTTGAGGATCAAGGCACTGGGCCATTCCTCCTTGTTGCTCCTTTTTCAGCCGTCGACTTGAGGCCATTAATCAAACTATTAGCAGTAAATTTTCTTCTCCACCCCACGGCCACAGCCAGCCACACACACAAAAGCCACCCTAAACACCCACACACACCCACTTGGGCACGGGTGGGGGCGGGGGACACACCCCTTTTTGGAGTGGAGTGCGAAGAGATTTCGCTCTTCATGGATAGGCGAAAATTTATTTATGGATCTCTCGTGGAACATACGCGATAATCACGATAATGCATCCTGTAATCAACTAATAAGGCTCATCTAGCCGCAAGGACACCGAAGGACACAGCCACCCCAGGACACAGCCGTCCCCCCCCCCCCCCCCGCCTGAAAATTGAATTTAACGCGCAATATTTTGTGCATTTTCCATGTTCCCGTCTCGGGTTCTCGTCGGTTATTGTTATGGACTTCTGTTCTGCCCAGCCCTGCCCAGCCCTGCTCTCGGGGTGTTTGCCGAAAATGCAATTCATGTGTTTTTGTGTATACAAAAGTTGAGAGTGAAATTTATGGCCATGCCGAGGCTTTCTGGCCCTCAATCGTGCCACCGAAGAGGGGTGCGCGTTGGCTGCGGCCAGCCTCATTTTGGCCCGTCTGGGGAGGGGGGGGGAGGTACAACTAGTGTAAGTGGTAGAGTGCGGGAGGGGGGGCAGGAGGTTACGCTATCAGCATAGAACACATGTCACGAAATGCCCAAAAGGCACTGAGCAGGAGAGATGCCACCGAATCGATCAGATCTCTATCCCAGTCGAATGAAATATGTTGCGATATTCGATACTCTTTGATCTGGGCCTGTCCAAACACGAAACGAGTTTGTTTCGGTTGGGATTGACTTGGGATTTGAAGGGTAATGAAAGTGACTTGCACTAGACTTTGATTATTGTTAGAACAAATGCAGATTAGAGATGATTTAGAGGGTTTATCTGTTCAAATACAATATTCCAATTGAAAAACATTTCCACAGCCAACATTATAGATACATTTCATCAAAATCGTGCCATCCATCGCTTAGGTTTTCAATCAAACAAGTCTTCACATCTGTTTTTCCAGCAGAGAGACCAAAACCATATGCCCCCTATTAGCCCGGGCGTATCTCTCCAGCAAATGACGTATATCCCATAAGAGAAAACTACATTTTTCTCCCTTTCTTTGGCTCATTTCTTGTCTGTTCTGTTTCTTTGTATTTTATTTTATTTTTGGTCTTGTCTGGCTTACAATTTACATGAAGGTTTGGACGGGTACAAAGTCGGTTTGGTTATCAAAACGAAAATTTGTTCGCCGATAAGGCGGTACAAGGCTGCAGGGCTGCAGCCCAGAGACAGAGACGGAGACGGAGACGGAGACCGACTGCAACTAGCCATAGACCTAGGTAGAGATGGCTAGAGGGAGATGTATGCAGGTTTGGATCTATTCAAATGAGCCCAAGACGCCGCCTGCCTCGAGAGGGGCAGAAATTAGGAAAGGTATTAAGATAAAATTGGGTTGGACCTGGGATGGCTGCTCGAAACACGCCTTGAAATGGCGACCTCGGTCTTCGGACCCTGGGGCAGCTGTAGAAGAAGGAGGGCTTCTCTCCATCTCTGTGTGTGTGTGTGTGTGTGCGTGCCAGAGTCGATTGCATTGGCGCCATGTTTATCTAATTTGGGGACATTTATGCATGGCATTCCGCGCGGTTGTTTATAGGTTCGGTTAAACCTGCACTGATAACACACTCAAGTCCCCCCAGGGTCCGGTCCGGTCCGGTCCGTTCCTCTGACTCACCGCAACACAATAAAAACCCAAACAGAACCGAGAGAGGCACAAGGCAAGGTGAAGTCCGAGTCGAGGCCTGACAATTAAGCGACCCGACGGCGTCTTGGCTTATATACATATGTGGTGTAGATATACGAGTATATTTCTGGTCTTTTGGTCTGGTTTTTTGAGTTGGTTTGAGTTTTTATGGAGGTACTCGTGCGAGTGAGGGACACGATTCGATTCCAAGTCATTTGGCGGCCGCTTATCTTTGGAATGTAACTTAAACTTTAAGGATTATTGCCTACAATAAATTTGCGCGACTCTTTTAAGGCTGTAAGCCAATACGTAGGACTACCTACCCCCCACAAAAACCAGGAGGTAGGGCAACCCCCACCTCGGTATCCATTGTGTTTCATCATTAGCGCTAATTAAAAGTGTATAAACTTTCACTCTCTCTCTCTCTCCCTCCCTGTATCCCTTTCCCTTCTAGGCATTTTGGACACGTGCCCTGGCTGCTCGATTACCTGTCTGCTAATGAGAGACCAAGACCATGGCAAAGGATTCATGGATTCATGGATTCAGGGATTCATGGCATATTGCCATCGGTATCCTCTTTGGAAGCTGTCCGTGCGTTCGCCTGTCAGTTGGCCCATGATTTATGACACATCCATTCAATGGTCAGAAGTCATAACACCCACTAAAGCCAAGCCAAGTGGAAGTCTGCTGGTGTCCAAGCACACTTCACTGACTGCCGACCTCGCGTGCACTGAGAGAAAAGCCACCTGAAGTTGGCAAGGGAAAGATTAAAGATCAAAGAAAGTCCCAACGAAACTTAAGAGAAGAAATTCATGATAAATTCTGTTAATGAATGCATAAAAGAGGTCTTTTTCAAAAAACAGATGTTTTCTGATACTCTTTTCTGGAACTATCATATCTTATTGGTTCTATTAGTATGTTTTCCAATATTTTATAAAAAAGGCTTTCAAAATTCATCAAATTCTTCCCTTTTTGTAGATCCTATTCCCAACTGTCCTCCAATTATTTCCTTCTCAGGTTTCTCTCAGTGTTTCTGTTCAAAGAAATCACAACAGCCGCTGTCTGGCCACGCCCCGCATGCCACTGCCGCTGCCACTGCCCCAATGCCAAAACGAGGAATACTCCTATCCAAGAGGCAGTCAGTCGAGCATGTCCTGATGCGATGACGGCGACACTTTTTTTTTATGCGGTTGTCAAAAATATATTTTTATTGCCACCAAAATGACAACACTTAGCCCCGAGGAGCACGACATCCCCGACAGACTTCAATCCCGGATACACCCTGATACACCCTGATACCCTAATGCCGCACTGTGGCACTGTCCTTTCCCTGAGGCTGTCGAGGGCTTCCTCTTTTGCGGGTGTTGACTGTTCGCTCATTCAAATCTTCCGCTTGATTAGGCGCCAATTCGCACAAAAGCTTTCCACAGCGAGAGAGCGAGAGAGACAGAAAGAGAGAGGATGTGGGCGTTGCCGCGCCCTGCAATTATGTAATGTGTGTGTGTGTGTGTGTGTGCGTGCAGTGGGGGGGGAGGCATGGGCGCCTAGGGGTTGCAATTGCTCGAACAGTGACGTTTTTGTGCCACGGCTTTAGCTTCCAGTAAATTTCACCGAATCGTTACAGTTGCCTCCTGCATTAAACCTAATGACAATATGGAGTTGATAATACTTGACGACTTTTTACTAGCCCATATGTCAAGGGTTAAACGCCCCTGACAACGCACCATCATCATCATCATCATCATCGCCAGAGAAAGGGTTACTCTCGATTCGAACTAGGCCTAAGCCTAAGCCTAAGCCTGAGCTCTGTGTGCCCTCCGGCGTCCAGCCGAAACGCTTCATCCTCCGTATTATGTTTTATGATTGCGTACAGCCTCCTCCGCCGGCGACCTGGGATCAGCATCTGTTTGGAGTCAGCCTCCCCCCATCGAACCCCAGGCAGGGCTGGTGTGGTATCCTCCTGGCAGACCTCCTCTTCAGCCTCTTCTTCTTTTATTGGATGCCCAAGTTTTGCTAGTCAACTTTTGCTCTGGCTCCCTTTTGGGTGCGCTACAGTCAAAGACCAACCTTTTCGGGGGATATTGGTTGTAAGGGAAAGGATGTACTAGAAGTGGAGTAGGAGTTGAAAGGAATAGAGAGCGATTGACTATAGAACCAGGGATTCGGACCCTTTCAGGTTCCATCTAAAGTTCTTTTTAAAGAGTGCCTATCATGACTATCCTATACCAAAACTTGGCAATCCTTAATCTTATCTAATGTAAGTACCTTCTAATGATTTATATTTGTGCCTTATTCAGGGATGTTTTCTGATTGATTCGATTGAACAAAATGAATAGGATGAAAGCCTTAAAGTATTCTTCAAAGTAGTTCCCCTCCAAAAGTTGCACAGAAGTTTCGGCTTTGCAAAAATGTCTATCGAGCTGATGGAATTGCTTTCGACTTATGAAATTATTGACTCGACTTGTTGGAGTCCTGTATGCTGGCTGTATGCCCCTCTTCGATTTCGTAGAACCCTTGGCCTGTCGGCTAGGCCGGACCACACAATTATTAACTTGTCCATTGTTATTGCCACCGTTGTTGTTGTTCCTGTTGCTGTGCACTTTTGTTCACCATTTTGGTTCGTGCCGTACATCTTCTTGCCACACTTCTCCTCCTCTTCCCAGCCCCTCGTCAGCGCTATTTTGCTTTTTCTACTCTGCATAAATTTCCCCTTAAGAATTGTCGTAGCTCACACAAACACAGAAAGAGGCAGAGGCACACACACACACACAGATACAAAAGGGGCAAACAAACACACATAGACAAACAAAAGCTCTGGTGGCAGGTGCCGGCAAAAGGGTAGCAAGTGCCGGTGGTGCAGGTGGACACAGTCAGTAGATAAGGGCTGGAGGGGAGAGCGGAGGGGGCGGTTTGAGTTGGGTGAAGGAGATTTAAGGATAGGGGTTGGAGTTGGCGTTTGTTGCGTTTTATAAATTTTTTTTTTGTTGGTGCCCCCCCGACAGCAGGCAAAGCGCTTGCCGCCATTTTTAATATGGCGCACAGCAAACACACACACACACACACACACATAGAATGTATACCCATACAGTTGCGGCCAAAATTATAGCACTGAAAACGATGCCCATTCGAGTCACAGAAGAACAATATAAAGGTGTTTTTATTTGAATATATAATGGACAAGTTTTATGGAATTTATAATCTGCCTAAGAGCTGCTGCATTGAAGAATTTATTCGATTATTTGGTTCAAAAAAGGGCGTACAATCAATATATATTTTTAAATGATATTTAACAATGGATCCTTGGATATTTCCCTCTGCGAAAGGCAACAAGTTTTCACAGCATTCCACAGTATAAAGCTTGGAGTACCCTCTCGGAAATCTTATTAGAATATATTTCAAGATCTTAGGGGTACTTTATGGAATATCAACCATACTCTGAATCTTTGCATTTCCTACCTATTGGTCATTCAAAAGTTAGACACCTGTCAAGAATATTTTCTTCCCATATTTCCCAACATTCGATATAATATTTCCACTCGTTAATACTGATATTCACTGGATTATCATCAAATGAAAAAGACAGCACTGTATTGCGAAGACTGCTACTATTCTGACCGCAACTGTGGATACTTGTAGACTTGTGTGGGTATGAGTATTCATGAGGAGAGACCTCGACTTAAAGGTACGAAAAATATAGCCTTTCTCTTGGCCCTTTTTTTGCATTCGCCCTGTGGCTGCCTTTTTACTTTTTATGGGTTTGTGTGTGTGCTATACCCTCCACCCCTTAGCAACCTACTCCATCCCACCACCCTCACCCATGGGCCATGGCTTTCTCCACTTCTTCTTCCGACTGTAACTCCTTCGGTGGCTGCCTCCTTTTTGGGATTTGCATATAAACCACTTGCAAATGTATGCGCGCGCACAAACACTCATACACAATCGCAACACACACACACACGGACACACGGACACGGACACACAAGCACACTTTTGCTATTTGCATTGCGGCACCACTAGAGCGAAAGAGAGGGCTGAACTCAGAGAGAGTCAGAGAGAGTGAGAGAGCAAGAGCCTTACCGTCATATAAATTTTCGATTGATATGCAAACTTAAAAGGAACCGCAAAAATTATGCTCCACTGAGCTGATGCTGATGCCGGAGCGGTGGACGTTCTATTTCTGCACTCACTGTATTTGTGGATGTGTGTGCGTGGATGTGTGGGCTGTACGAGAGAGGGTGGATTTAGGACTTGGGGCTTCAAGGAAATACAACCAGGGATAGCCAGGGATATGCAGAAAGCAGGTGAATGGTTTTAATGGTAAAGAACTATACTCTAACTACATCGATGGATGGTACTAGTAGTGTCCTTATTATAAAGAATATAATGCCTTATTGTTGAGTCTTTTGGGGAGTCTTCAAGCTAATGCTCAAGCACGTATGCTGCAAGAAGCTTTCTTGGTAGGGTTCCTATATAGTTCCTATAGATACCATTGAAAACTATTGCTAATGACAGAAGATGTCTTGAAGGACCATCGCAATGGAAGCATAGATGCTGTGGGAGACCTTAAACCTTCAGGGATTCCAATTAGTCGCCTTTCAAGATGGCTCTCCCATCCCTCTGCCACCAACTCTAAGATCAACTCTCGCCTTTAAGGACATGCCCCTGTGTACCCCCTGTGTGTACGTATCTGTACGAGTGTGTGCACAACTTGGGCATGTTATAAAAATTCAACAAGCTGCCTGCTGTCTAAGGCTGGAAGGCCACCGGAGCCAGCTTACTTCGGGCAATGGCAAATAGCTTTGGTGCCCCCAACCCCCAACCCCCAGCCACCCTCTGTCTGTGGGAGGGAGTGGTCTAAAATTCAGGGGCTCCACAAAGCCAGAGCCAACCAGCGACCGAGCAGGCATCCAAAAACTGTGTGAGCCCTGAAGCGGCAGCCCAACTAAACCCTCTGCTTAAACATTTAACAAACTGCAGGCCAAAAGCTCGACAGGCCGCGCCGCTTGACTGACAGTTGACTGCGTTCGATGTTCGATGTTGCAATTGTTGCTGTTGCTGCTGTTGCTGCATGGGGTTTTGCATATTCGAGCTCTGACGCACACAGAAAACCAAATGAAATTTATTTTCCAATCAAATTGAAATGCAAACATGAGCAACGATTGTGCCGTGCCGCTGGAGAGACGCAGAGATGGATGGATGGATGCATCGACTGCCAAAAATTGGAATTGAAAAAGTCATGATAACCAAAAATTGCATGCTGTGTGACTTTGAATGACAGATGAGTTTTTCTTGCGGCTGCAACGGCAACGACTAACAACTAAAACAACAAAGCGTTTACAATGAAAATGTCGCGCACGCGTTTGCCAAAAACATGAATCGAATATGAAGAAAAACACCAACAAATGACAGCTGGGAAAAGCGACAACAACAACAACAACAATGACACCTACACCAACGATTGTGGGTGGGCGTAGGACAATGCCAATGGAAACTTAATTCAAAATCAACAATAAACAAGAAAATATGAAAGGAAAACAGTTTAGCTGGAAAAATGAACTATTAAATACCCTTCAAAGAAAAGAAAAAGTCCACCTAGGGAATATATAAAATATATGGAATTGAAGGCCTGTTCTTGGTAATCTTCAAAGCTAAAGTTCCTCCATTGAAAACCCACCATACCCTCCACATTCAAAGGGTATCTAAAATGGCGGAAACGGAAGGAACGGAAGTTGGCAGCGCCACAAGACGTTGACGTTGACGTTGGTCGCCGTGTCGAATGGAAACTAGAACCTCTGCCGTGCCGTCCTGCATACAAAACTCGATGAATGAGGAGCCCAAACCGAACAGAAGTGAGCCAAAACCGAAACAAACTGAACCTTACAGAACCGCTCAACGTTGTGTCGACCTTTGGGTTGCCTTTTTTGTTGTTTTTTGTTGTTTTTGGTTCTGGTGTTTTGGCCTAACTGACTGACTGACTGACTGACTGACTGGATGGCTGGCTGACTGGGCTCTGGCTGCTTCCGCTTTTTACGTTCATTGCCTCTGCCACAATTTTAATTTTCCTAATGGATATCGATCCCAGAGTCGGAGTCGTCGTCGTCGCAGCAACAACAACAACAACTGGCTGGCAAAAAGGATAATAGACTTCTTTATTGTGCATGCGACTCTATAAAAGTCAACTCCTGGACTTTGTTGTGTATACCCGTGCTCCGCCGCCAGACTATACTGTGTGTGTGTGTGTGTGTGTGGCACTGTGGCACTGGCAGCGTGGCAGTGTGGGAGTGGAAGTTTGGTGGTGGACACACACACAATCGAGGCCAGACACAGAACGTTGTTGCATAAATACTTAAGCAACAACCTCACACAATAAATAATCTGCTACGTCATGCAAAAGGGAAACTCCAGCTCCATCCTTTAAAGGAGCTCCTGCAGGGGTTGGCAGACATTGAAAATTAGATTTCAACCAGGCTTAGATAACTCATTCCCCCAGTCGGAGCCCCCTATCGTGTGTGTTATCCAACCGCAGCTACACGTTGCAAAATGTTTATTTGAAATTTCGTTTAACATCTGCCTCCTGGATCCGCTAAAAGTGCGAAAATTAAATGAGCCACAAGTCGGAGGTAGGCAGGATCCACATCCCCCCCCTACCACCATCGTTCTCCTCTGTTTGTGTAGGTGTTTTCCCTATTTTCCTGCTTCTATTTATATAGATTTTTGCCTGGTTCTCATTTCGGGCAAATACTATCTCTGGCAGCTGCCTCTGGAGCTGCCAAATGAGAAGCAGCTTGGAAATTGCCTAAACCATCATTTTGTTCGAATTTGTGTTTATATTTGCATAGAGGATACCACAACATTCGTTGGGCACAAGGGATGAATGCTGGCGAAAGTGAATCTTAAGATTTGTTAGAGGCAGGCTTTTTAATTAGGAGGAATACAAAGGGGAGAGGTGGCAGATGATGGTGTGAATGGAGGCCACTTTTGTTGAGATAATTATGTTTTGTAATAATTACATTACATTAATAATACATGTGGGACCTGCATAGTTACCAAATCTCTTCATCTACAAATTAATTAGTGAGGAAAAGAGAGAAGTATTCGCTGGAGCGTTTCATTGATTATCATGTCTATAATATATATTCTATGGGGTTATAAAATTTGGTTCAATATCTATGACCCATCTGTGTCTTCATTGGAACATACTTTTATGTATATAGAAACTTGTTTAACGACTATAATTCGAATGGGTTTAGTTCTTTAGGTCGTGGCGCCATGACTCGGAAAAGTAGAACCATATGCCATCCACAATGGATAGAATATGATCCATGGATTGGAAGCGATTGGTTTAATTCTTTGAATGGAAGTTTTAAGCTGGGAATTGTGCATTCGTGCATTTTGTCGATGATTTTACTGCCATTCTTCACTGTTTCCACTTGTTACAAACCAAAATGCCCCGTCTTCAGTGTCCTGGTAACCCCAACAGTAGCGCCCATAAGAATATCTGGTTATTTAGGTATTAGGTATACCTTCCATTAGAGCGGAGTACTGGTCTTGCACCTTCCCAAGGTTTAACCATTGTAATAGATAGAAAAATATAAAGATTACTTCTGGTTTTTTCATTCTTATAGCTTGTCTTATCCCTCTAGGCTTCAAGTTACCCATTCATTATCCATACAACACCCAGGAGCTCCATTCAATTTCCTATATCTCGTCCAAAAGATAGTTCTCCCCCATCCTCTATGTATTCTGTTTAGCCCTTCATTAGCCACCGCCTTAGATTACCTTTCATTTAGTGAATTACTTGACCAGTTTATCCCATTTCTCACTCATTACCAAGTAACAATCACAATTAGAGCTATCAGGGCGGCTAAGACTCTCTTCCAGGAAGAATTTATGCCACCAACTTATACAATTAAGTCTAGAATAGAGACAGAGATAGAAAATGAACTGTCAGTTAAGCTTCAGCTGATGGAGCAGAGCCCTGATGGCTCCCAAACATATAACCGCATTCAACGATTCCAGGAAGCTCGAGATTGAGGTCCAGTCTCCCGCACTGCAGAGACAAGTCCAATTCAATTTCAATTAAAACCGAACTATCTTGCAACCAACAAGTGGAGCACACTGCCCCCCAAATCGATGCGATTCCGACGATATCCCGGTAACCGTGTGCCGGGCGGCAACTTGAGTGACATGTCCTAATTCGTAAGCGTTGACTTTTACCGGCATTTCAATTAACCCAATTAATGGACGGGACCTAATTAAATTTTGAATTCATGTTCATGCTACTGCACACACACCCACATCCGCAGAGCGAGAGCGAATACCCCGCACACACACACACACACAGATACACACAGAGAGCGAGTCCACAGATACAGATACATCAGTCAGCTGTTTCTCTGCTGGCCAGCTGTCGCTCTGCTCGGCTCGGCTCTGGCCTCAGTGTGCAAAGGAGACGGCGCGAAAGCTTCACAGTGTCGGCGGCGGCGGCGGCGGGTTAATGGGGGTGGCTATTGCTGGTGGGGGTGGCTCTTGGGGGGGGTCTGTAACAAGTATGTACTAATGTCGGCGTCTGGCTAACTGAGACACGGCTATGAATGAGTGTCCCGAACGGAGCTTGAAACTGAAGCTCGATGACCTTGATTATACAACACACACACACACAGACACACATACACGCGACACGACCCCATCCGACCTCTCCACCCCAGCACGGTGGCACTCCTCCTTCAACCCTGCGGAAGGAAGAGCAGCGTCAAATAAAAATGGCAAAAATAATGCCCCCAGAGAGAGAGAGAGAGAGAGAGAAAGAGAGGAAAAGTAGCTGGTGCTGGTGACTGACATTACAACAAATCATCGGGCAACAAATGTTGGCAACTGGGTGCCAAGTCAACGAACTGCTAACCACAACACAGGCCCACACAGATACACGGATACACGGATACATGTAGGAGTGGGCCTTGCAGGCGTGGCAAATGTCATTAAAATTGCAACAGGGGCCTTGAAGGAGGACCAGAAAGACACACGGGAGGGGGGGGAGCAGGTGATGCCCCACCACACAGGAGACCCAAAAACCAAAAGACAAAATCAAAAGATCAATAATTATTATGATGTTAGCTGGCAGAAAAGCCCCAGCACACGGAACAGACACCAAAAACTAGACGTAGTAGAACCGCAAGAACCCAAGCCAAGTCAAGACATGTACAGACATCCCCACAGTGGGGAAAGGGGGGAGCCAGGGAGCGAAAAGTTCGACAAGCGCATTACACACGGCCCAGCAATCATCGTTGGGGGAAGGGAAGGGGCTCTTGAGAGAGCCAGGGTGCAGGGTGCAGGGTGCAGGGTGCGGGGTGCGGGGTGCTTGGTGCGCGGCATTTGCTTACAAGTGCAACCATTTTGTAGTACAAACTTCGAAAACCAAAAGCGAAAATTGGCAAAACAAAAGGCATACGCGACAAGCAGAGACAGCCAAAGGGAAAAGCGGGGAAAAGGAAAAGCGGATGGACTGGATCTGGATATGGACTGCCACCATTCCGAGATGCCTCAATGCCGTGTGTGTGTGGATTGTGGAATGTTGCAATGTTGCTCCAGCTACAGCTACAGCTACGGCTACGGCTACGGCTAGAGCTCCCAGCTGGAGCGGTTCATGCGCACTGAACTCAACCGATTGGCCCGCTTCGACGCCATTTAGAAAATCCCATAGAGTGGGTAGCCAAGGCGAGAGAAAGAGAGAAGAGACCCCGCCAGCGAAAGAGACAGAGCACGGGGTGTGCGAGCAGTGCGGACAAACACCTGTTCCTGTTTCGAACTTCGAGACGCCCAAAAAACACACGACGCGCATCTGTTGTCCGAAAAATGAAACACCACCAACAAGAACAACACGACGAGAACCGGTTGCAGCGACAGCGACGCAGCCCACAAACGCCATATAGCGGTGCTCTTCTGGCACGTGGGGGACTGCGCGAGTGCCAGACACGGCCACATTTCGGGGTGACTGCTGCGTCGTCGTTGCGGTGTCGTCTCGGGCTGAATGGAACGACCGGTTTAGTCGTTCAGCATTCTCAGCACCGTTAGCATCGTACGAACGAAGCGCGTCTGTCTGTCGCACGTTTGTTGATCGTCGTCGTCGTCGTCGTCGTTGTCGTTGTCGTCGTTCTCTCGTCGTCATCATCGTCGCTCGCACTACTCGTCGTCGGTGTCCGGAACACAGGCGCAACCACATCTCATTCGCCCCGGGCCACAAAAAATCACAAACGTCGGGCAAGTCGGTTGCCGTCGCCTTTTTGGATACGAAACCGAAACTCTTTTTACCTGGCTCCTGGCTCCGGCTCCGGCTCCGGCTCCGTGTTACCTGTTCGCGTGTGCCGATCCATCGGAATAATCACCTAAAAAAGGAAGAATCATCGCGTAGAACGTAGAAGCAGTGTGTGTGCCAATCTCTAACTAAACTGAAACTGAATGCAAGCAGTACCAGTGCCTTAAACGAGTTTCTAGAAATTCAGATTCATTCAGAGATCTCAACCCGAGAATACAATCCAAAATACTCTTTGCTCAATGCCCGAGACAAGGCAAAGGCAACGTAAATTTCAATATTTTTGAGTTTTTCCTTCCACAACCCCCCACCCACACACCCACCCACCCCGTCTCGAGTGTGTGTTTGCCGGGGTTTTGTAAGCCAAATATATGGTAATGGCAGAGATTGGTGGCCATTTGGCTCACCAGCTACCATTGCACAATCACAACCACAATCAAACTGGATTACAGCCGTCGCTGGTGATGAACCATCACCTGGACTTGGATTGTCATGGGCATGATGTGATAAGTAAGTAATCAAAACATAAAAAGAACCCAATTCGTATTCCCAGGCAGTTTCTGCGGGCATCTTTTGAGGGAAAATCTGTTAAGAAACATCCACAAAAGATTCAATTCATTTGACTGTTCTCTTCGTATCTTATAGATGAGATTTTTCATATATTTCTACCTTTTATGGATAGGCACCTATTCGATACGTTTTCATCCTCTTTCTAGCCACTTTCCTATCTATATCTACAGCTTTTTCAACCATAGCCTCCCCCACAATATTAACCATGGACCATCCAATAATTCGACTATCAAAATACAAACCAACTACACCCATTGCCTAGATCAGAGCCAAGTGTTTTTCTGTGCCATATCGTTTACCGCTAATAAAGCTATTCAAACGAGTTAATGACTTATTTATAGCCCTTGTCGCAGTACCCCGAATAAAAATTGGCAAATTAAACTGTCATTAAAATGTGAGCGAAGCCTAATCGCGGCGCAGTCAGTGAACTGTAACTTTCTCAATCCATATGTTCAGAGATACTCGAACGTATAATGAAAACAGTTTTAGACATTAAAAGCCCATAAAAAAGGTGTAATCACAGATGGTTCTGGTTTTGGTACAACATTTGGTTTGGCAATTATGTACATACATAAGCCAAACTTTTAAAGGTCTGGCCTAAAGATCAGGGTTTTGGTGCTGGTTTGGGTTCAAAATTCAAAGTTTCGATAAAATGCTGTAAGGTTTAAGGGCTGTTGGAACTGAGAGCAAGTTTATGGGAAGACATTGAAAAAGGTGAAGCTTGTGCTGAACTCTTTCTTATGGTCAAGGAGAAGACCTCAGGGCTTGACATAAACGATCTTAAATGAATGTTTTATATAGGTATTACAAGATCAAGAAAATTAAATGGAAGATTCGTAGCTATAAAATAATTCAACTCAAGTTCCCCCCGCGGTGTGCCAAAGTTTGCCTCGTAAAAAGAAATTTTAATTCTCTCTTTGACCTTATTGTGCGAGTTCTATCTGTGCGAATTACGGTCATGAACCGATGACAGATCAGACTTATCTTTGCAATGGGCTTTGCCTTTGTAATGGGCTTAGGACTTAACGCGACTCGAACGCCGCCGCCTATGGCAATAACTTTTAAATTATAGCTGTATTTTATTTTAAGCACAATTTACATATAATATAGAAGCCAATTAACAGTTGAATGACATTTTAATGTTGAGCAATTAAAAGCGGTCAAGCCAACAACAACAGCCCGAACGGCGAAATTATCAAAAATGTATCCCCTGCGATTTAGTGTCGGGCAATTTTTAAACTAGACAAAAGTTGTTGTTAACCCGAAAATGCATTTTATAAATTCATAAACCAAAAGTGTCATTAAAAAATGTACTGCGTGAGCGTGCCAGAGGAATATGTTTTATTTAAATTTTATTTCGTGTGTGCTAAATTGTGACAAATGTTACGCCTGACAGTTGTCTAACCAAACCGAACAAAAGACCGCAACAAAAAAACAACAAAAGTTAACAAAAAAAAATATCATAAAACATGAAAAATCATAATCATAAGCACAAATGCAACAAAGAGTGAGGGGGAGAGAGAGACGGCTATTTAATTATGAATGAATCTGGACAACGACACACACACACACACACACTAAAGATACATAGATACATGCTGGCCATCTAACTGTGGAACATTTAAATTGCATTGAAATTTTTGTAATTGTAATTTAAATTCGAATTAGTTTCGCTGCTAAATATTTGATGAACGGACATTTTAATTTGAAAACTTTTCGCAAAAGTTTTTCCCTCCCCCTCCCTCTCTCTCTCTTTCTCTCTGTCGCTGTCTGACAAAACTTTAAGTTTTAGTTTTTAGTGAAAACAATTTTTGTTTTTTTGTTATTTTTTTTTAGCCCATCCTCCTGGCCGTTCCACTCTCTTTTTTGTTTTTGTTGGTTCAGTCGCAGTCCGAGCTGGAGGTTTTTGTTTGTTTATTTGATTTTTTGAGCACTGTAAACATTTTAATGAGTTTTTCATGTCGCAGCCACCTCCCTCCCCCCTTCGGCCACAGTCAACATGTCGCCGCTAACTTCTCAAGTAGTCGTTAAATTAATTAAATATAGTAGAAACAAAAAGAAAACCTTACAAAATGGCTGAAGCGTACTTTGCTTACACAAGATATGGAATGTGGAATATGAAATATGGAAAAACCAATGCATACTTCAGGGCGTTTCACTCACGGAATAGTTCTTCACGTTCGGGCCATAAAATAGTATAAGTTTATGCCGAAGACCATAAAAAATTGACAATTATTTGCGGCCATTAAAACGCTACGATTTTTACTTTTATGATTTAGCAATTAGCTGAAAATCTAAATAAAAATATAAAGACACTCGCATGTGCGCGAGTATCCAACAGATACTTCTTCGCTAATCGCATTTATATTTATTTCATTTAAATCGTCCAGCTACTAAAATTAATCGTATGCTAATTAACATTTTTTTTTGGTTTTGGGTAACGTCAAAAGTTTTTCGAAAGTTAATTGTGAAAAATTGATTGAGCAAATGCTTAGCCAATTCACCAACAAAAAGTTGATATAATTTTTGAAACAATTTGTCAACTGTCAGACACCGAAATGCTGTGGGGGCCCCATATAAGGTTAAGTTGTTCGAATGTCCAAAGAGAATGGTACGGTGCTCGGACGAGAGTGATAGTCCAAGATAGATAGATCAACAACGGATCGTGGATCTCGGGGGGGATCCATGTCTATTTATAGTTTCGCTGAAACGTGAGTGAAAGGCCAGGGGCTTAGGCATACAATACGAGCCATAAAATTAATTATATGACCATTCTAAACGAGGCTCGATCGATATTTGATTACAATTTGGTATGCATTGATTTTTCGTGGAGCATTTTATGGGATATATCGAAGGTTTCCCTTAGTCAAAGTTTTGGTCCAAACAAGATTTTTCTTAATATTCAATATTCAATTGTTTTATATTTTGAATTCTAAAATATTCTGCATTGATGACATCACAAAAAGGGCCACACCCATTAGTGTGCCATAGCCAGACACGACACTATCTATATTTTATGAGTTCCTATCCAAATTCCTGGTCGTTTTTTGCCTTCCCGTTTCCGGTCAGAATCCCTGCTGGTGCCTCTGGTGCTGCCTCTGGTGCTGCCTCTGGTGCTGTTCCTGCCTTAAGGGGTGTGATAAAGTTATTTAGGCGCAATCCATAAATTCCCGTACCAAAACAGAGACCCAAACGTAAATCCCAAAAGCTTATCTGATTTTGCACTTCGGGTCCCGGGCCGGACCGGGCCGGGCACTAGATCAATATGTTATGGACAGAGTTGTCCCCGTACCTGGGACGGGACCCAAGACAGCTGTGCGCCTGCGCCGTGTGTCGCCTCCCAGGCATTTGAAATGCATTTGCACGAGTATCTGTGTCTCTGTGTGTGTGTGTGTGTGACAGAAGCAGACGGGGAACCCGAGACCCGAGAGAAACACACTTGGTCTAGAAGACAGTTGGCAGATATCAAAACATCAAGTCCAAAAAATCCCAAAAATCTGTCCCCTGTCCCCAGGTAAATTTTCGGGCCAGAGTTTTGTATTTTGGTTCTGTTTTTGTTTATTTTTGATGCCTCTGCTTTAATTAACAGCTCGTTGACTGGCGAAATTAGAAAATTATGCCTGGAATTTCCGTTCACAGATGAGCCAGTAATTTTGGGTTTGCTGATTAGCAAAAAACAAAGCAAAAATAGAGGAAAACGATAATAAAGTGGAGTGCCAATAATTGCTAAACTAGTTGATTAAGGGTTTTCCAATGAAAGAAGGAAAATGGCTATGAAATTGGATAAGAATTGGTTAATTTTTGGCTTTATTTGTGAAGAAGATTCTTATCCTCATTCAGCTTTAAGAAAATGTTTAAGGTGTCACTGAATTATTTAAACTAAAGCCTTCGCTTTAAACTACATTTAAACAGTGGATTACAGAGCTGTAAAAGTAACCAAAAGATTACATATCCCCTTCCAAAACATCTCTATTATTCAATATAATTTGTATTCCATTTCGTGTTGTGTATTTTTCAACCGAAATATCTTAAAGCTCAGACCCTGCTCAATGACTCCGCAGATACTCTCTAACCTAATTAATGCACTTCAAGATATTCTCCCCCCCCCCCCCCTCACCCCCTTCGTCTGACCCCCCTGGAATTGGGCATATTAAAGCAGCCGACAACCTATTAAAGTGCAATTAAAATTTTTTTGAAATTCTGTTTTCCATTTTTTTTGTATTTTTTTTTTTTAAAGTTCATTCAAGGTGTCAGCAGCTTGTCAAGGTGAGAGCCAGGCGGCGGCTACTGTTTGCTCAGTCAGAAACGAACTGGAAAAAATATTAAGTTTCAACTGGGGAAATTGTCAGAGAGAGCCCGAAGAGGTGGGGCGGCGACACGGCGAGACAGGGACAGTGAATCAGAGAGAGAGAAAGACTGTGAACTGATGAATGTTCAGGCCAAAAATTAGTTGAAACCAACCAAAAACAGGAAGAAGAGAATAGTTTTCAAGGCCGAAGCTTAAGATACCCTGGAAGAATGAGGGTTCTTATAGAGATACAGGAATAGGAAGAAATGCTATGAGGAAACTCGTTATAAAATAGACTTATTTACATCTATCCTGGGTCCAGGGGAACGAAGGGACTCTTAAAAAGTATAATCTTCGAAACTATCAGTACTTTCTTAGAGACCTAAAGACCATTCATGTTTTTCGTTATAAAACCTAAGGGGTAAGCGTCCTACTCACTCGGTTCTCTGCTGCGCCAACCCCCGGCTCACTCGCTTCTATCCCAAATAGAGAGATGATGCTGATTCTTCTTTCGATGCTTATAGGTTGTAACAGAACCTCCGTTTCTCATGTACAGAACTCTTCTGATAGTCGTAATACCTTCTTTCAGAGTATCTATGTATACCGACATGCCACGCCCGTTTATCGCGTGAGATGCAACCCGTATGGGTGATTGGGGAGTATCCGCGACTCGTGCCTCTCCCTGGGTTATCCTACCCCCCCCAACCCCCACCCCCACCCGCTCCCGCTGTGGCTCTGGCTCCGAGGCTCTCCAAGCGCTCATTAAGAGTGCGGCGCGCTTTGCATTTCCCGCTGGGATTTTGGTGGTGGGGCAGAAGTTTAGTTTTCGGTGGCCGTTGAACACCCGCTGCGCCATATGACACCTAACTACCTTCTGTGGGAGTTAGTGTGTGTGTGTGTGTGCTCAGGTGCATCGGTGGCACCTGAGGGGTAGCGAAAGAGTGCCGAAAGAGGGGCAGTACAGAGAATTGCGAGCTGTCCCTTGTGTGGCATTTTGGCGTGTTGCATGCAATGCGGTGGCCACTTTAATGGCGTCGTTTTTAAAGCTTTCTGGCGAGGCATGCCTCTCCCCGCCTCGCCTCGCCTCGCCCCTCGGCAGAAGCACCTTTGCTGCTGCTGCTCTTTATGAGTGTCATTTTTATAACCCTTGTTTTAATGACTAATTAAGCATGAAAGACAATAAAAAAAAAACCCTACAAAAGTAAAGAAGGAACAAGAAGAGGATGCTGCCTAGAAAAAAACAAACTTTTATGTCTTCGATCTATAAAGTACCCAAGTAGGGAAGAGGGAAGAGGGTAGAGGGCATGGAATCCCCTACCGATGAGACTTCAAATACTTGCCGCTGGCGTCAGCTGCCAGACGCCACTTGAGTACGGGCCCTACTTGAGGGTACACTCCACAGAACCCTCTCCGTGTTGCACAATCTAACGAGTTCATTTTGCGGCCAAAAAAGAATTGAGATCAATGCCTGAGAGTGGTTTTCGGTTATATCTTGTTACATTCGAGGGGGTGGGCCCTCGCCTTGTTTGTTCGTTTAGAGGCTCTGGCCACTCAGGCCACACTTCAATGTCAAGTGTGTCTCGTCTCGTCGCGACTCGTCTCACCCATCAACAGGTTGGACCGCCTGCAGTGGCTCAGACCCAGACTCCGATTTGAGCCGAAACGAACCGAAACCAATTTTGAATGTCGCGCCACGGGGCGACTCATTCAGCACTAGACGAACGACCCGTCGCCAGACAGTAGCCCGAGAGATGCAATTACCGCTGCCTGACAATATTTTGACTCATCTCCGCTAACCAGGATATGGGATATGGCTCTGGCTCTGGCTGCTATATGGTTATGGTTTTTGTATGCATAACTAAGCCAGATCTACTTGTACCCCCTGGCCACTGCCACTGCCACTGCCTCGGGCACTACCTGTGCCTGCAGTCGTCTGGCCTGCGGCTCATTATGTCAAATTGAAATGTTGCCACACGGTCAGACAGAGAAAGAGAGTAAAGGAGATGGAGATGCGGCAGGGAAAAACAGGCCAAACACGTTGGCCTCTTTGGGCCTTTATTTACGGCCAAATCACCGTTGGCCAAATACTTTGTGGCTGGAAATGGAAATTATACGACCATTCCTCTATGTAGATCAAATCATAATCAATGAAATTTTACACCAGACGAGACTGCAATGCAGAGGAAGTTGTAATTGTGCTCCAGTTTTCCAATCAGAGGAGGATGTGGGCTTAAAGAAGCCATCAAAAAAGTTATGGTAATTGAATACAAAGTGCATTAATGGCCGAAACCCCATCCTAACCATAACCATTTCCTTATTCAAGAAGACTTTTCTCTAAGAATTCCTCGCCATTCCATCCACCTCTAAAGCACCTGTGAAAAATTACACCTCCGATCACTTTAAACCTGTAAGCATCATCAAAACCCATGCCTCCCCCTACAAACCCCCCGCTTCAGGCGTTTTTTCCCTACTCTATTAACAAATGTGGCTCATTATGTCAAATTGAATTGTTTGCCTACCATCGGAGCAGTGCAGAAACGAAAATACATGACAGACCGAAGAACCGACCAAACAAGTTAAAGACTGGACAGAGATCTCTCAATGATTCCCCCCGTGACTTTACTTTATTTATGAGGAAGTTGGCGGCGAGCGTTTTGTCGCCGCCTAAAAGTGGGTAGCGGCCGAGGTAATACATCTTCCCGATACACCACCGACCACACAGATCCCCACAGGGAAATGAATCATACGAAACGGGTATTGAGTGCGGAATGGAGTACTATACAACGCGATACTCATTCGCAACTAGTTCCTACAGAAAGATACATATACACGAGTGGAGAGAGAGAGAGAGAGAGAGAGAGCGAGAGAGAGAGATGTGGAAATGCAGAGAAGTAGAGCCATAAAGCAGGCCTACTTAAAATGCCATAAAACCAAACAATTTATTGGAGCGAAACCAAGATGCAAGGAGTCCGAGTGGAGTCCTCGAGACCTGCAATCAACGCGATTGGAGCTGGAGTCGGAGTCGATCTTTGGGTCTGTGTGGAATTGGTATTGGTATTGGAAACATGCCGCTGCGGTGCAACGCTCCTTTGAAATTCAAATTTTATGAAGCTCATTAAATATAAATTTGTCGTTCGGCTCTGCCACAGAATCGACTCAACGCGACTCGACGATGCAGGCAGCCAGCCACAAGGCATGTCAACACAATGAGCCCGGGACTCCTCTCTCTGTGGATCTGTGTGGATCTGTTGATCTCTGGATCAGTGTGTGTGCGACTGCGGTATACGACACCCAAATAAAATAATATAAATTAATTAACAAAACGAAGCCGAAATGAAGTTAAAAATTTGCATGAACACAGGCCCAAAGCCTTTGGCGGTCGGCGCGGCGGTCTTCTCATCGGGTTTGCTCTGTTATTTTGGAGTTGCGTGTGCGTAATCGGTCGGAGGGGTTCAGGGGAGTTGCTTTAAATACTCTAGGGTGGGGGGGGAGGAGGCAGCAGGACCCCAACGATTGTTGTTGGGTGGGGAAGGGAGAGAACCAGAGCCGTAGCCGGAGCCAGAGCCAATACAACGCGTTAAATGGGCAACTCGATCTTCGAGTGCCATAAAGCAGGCGGCGTCTTTTAATGAGGTCTTAAGTTTTTATAACGGTGTCGATGCATCTGTATATGGGAGGGGGGGGGGGGCATCATCTAGGGGACACACCTTGGAGAGCGAGAGGGCAGGAATTTCCAATAAGGAACAGGAATTTCAATTAATCTACAATAAAAGTAATTTTTACTGAAAGAAACTTCATCGGGCATCGGTCAAAAGTATCTGTAAAAGTATGAAAGGAAGTTCCAGGATGCTTTAAAACCTTTCGTTGATTAAATCTTCAAAAACATGTACCAAAAGATATTCAAATACTTAGCCTGTTTCCCTGGGACTCTCTCCTAAGCCTCTTCGATCCCATAAAATACATACCCAAAATGGTTCACGAATCCTTTGGCAACTCAAGCGAAATTAATATAAATCTGCGGCTTTGGGCATGTAGCATGCCACAGCAGAAATAGGTAGAGCACCGCACAGGCACCGCACCGCACCGCACCGCACCGCACCAAAACAGCAGATACCGACACTACGAGTACAACTACAAGAACACCACCAACAACACCAACAACAACAGCAACAACAGCCACAGACAGGCGGAGAGACAGACATACAACGACAATGTTCAAGTGCAAAAGGGGCACGCATGCGCGGCAACAGCCACAGGCTGGCCAACAGGCAAACACGGCGGGGATTTTGTGGCCAGGAGGAGTAGGACCCGGAGATGGTGTCAGCAGTGGAGCAGTGGAGCAGGGATGCACCTTTTGTGTTGTCATGTTTGCGCAATATTTGCGACAAATAAAGCATAAAAACTGTTAAAGTTCACACGCATCAGGTCAAATATTTACACAAGACCACCGCCGCCAAGAGACAACAACTAAAACAGCAACAGAAACAACCCAGAACAACAACAGGGCAACACCAACAACACCAACAACTGCGACTTCAACTGCGACTCCAACAATATCCCAGCATACAAAAATGTGGCCAAATCGCACACATTCTAATTAGCCAAAAGCCAAATGCAATTTGTGATAAACCAAATGCAATAAAAATTAGTAGAAAGACAAAAATACAGAAAAATAACAAGAAAGGCAATCGAAGAGACGACTAGTCGAAGGCTGAGATACTCTAGAAGAGTCATAGATTCATAATTTATAAGATATGAGATATCTTTCTATTATATACACAAGTTCTAGGTCGTTGGAGTCGTCTCTTGTTTCACTCATAACGGCGCGAGCAAGTGAGCTAAGCGAGTGAGCCTGGGGTTTGTGGCTTGAAAGAAGTGAATGCGGAGGAGGCTTTAGTAATGAAATATATCATAAGAAAACATACCAGATCATATCAAACCCCAGTAAAGGGATTATCTTAGAAAATACTTCATTTTCGAATGGCTGCTTCTATGGAAATTACTCTTAGCAGGATCTTTAAATGTATACCTGTAAAACCGAGAACCTAGTAGTCCCAAAATCCCACCAACATGGCTATAGCTACTTGGTTATTAATCCCGCCAAAGAATACGTAAACTCTAAGGATTCCGAAAGCCTGCCAAACAGCCCATAAAAAACATCATACTCTCCAAGAGAGCATTCCAAAAAACCTGCAGAAAAACCACCTCAAAAATGGGAAAAAATTAATATGGTAAAAACTAGGAAAAACAACAAGCCAGCAAATAAATTGAAAATTTTGTTATGTGCCGCCGCCGACAGCCGACAGCCAAACCCGTTTCGATTCCATATAAAGGTTAAACTGCATTTTGAATTTCAACTTCAATTTTCTTGTGCGTTTCTTTTCAGTTTTTCTTACTTTTTTTTGTCTCTTTGTTGTTGCTGCTGTTGTTGTTGTTTCTCTCTTTAATTGCAGTCAAATCAAAGTCAGATTTTTGAGGAGATTTTTGTTGTTCATTACTGACATTAATTTGACACTTTTCTGAGTCTGAGCCGTGAGCCCTGGGCTCGCTCGCGCGCAGACAATGAAATGAAATGAAATGACGGCCCTGACTCTTAACGTGGCTTTCTCCCCTGGATAGGAGGAGGAGGAGGAGGGGGGAGGAGGAGTGGAGGAACCCCTACCTACAGACCGATGAGAGGGGGCGCCTTGTGTTAAAACACCATAAATAAATGTCGCCCGCTTATCGCCAAGAGAGAATCCTGCGTCGGCGTCTGGCTCTGGTTCTGGCTGTGGCTGTGGCTCTGACGGCCCCTCCTGCCACTGCCACTCCAACTCCATTGAAAGACAAATGCGTTGTCAACGCAACCTGCCTAATAACCCATCATGATCATCACTTAACCCAACAACGAACGGCCGAACGGCCGAACGGCCAGCCCAAGGTGGAACAAGAAGCTCAAGAGGCGAGAGAGTCCCGGGACTAGGGCTCGGTTTCGGGTTCTAAGTCGGGTCTGGGAGGAGGAGAAGGCTCAGGAAAGACACTATCGCCTCTTGTCATCTGTCGGCGACACGCAGCAGAGGAGGCAAGTCTCTCCAGTCGGAGGCTGAGGCCGGAGTCCGGAGTCCGGAGTCTCGCGTCCGAGTCGAGTGTCTGCATCGGCATTTTGTTTTCTGCTGCATCTCTGCAGCCGCCACTGCCGCCGACACACAAAAAAGGTCATTTCCGTTCTTATGCTTGCAACATCTCTCTCTCTCTCTCTTTCTCTCTGTCTCTCTCTCTCTCTCTGTCTCTGTCTCTCTGTCTCTGTTGTGGCATAAATTGTTGCAGGCCCATGTCCATTTTGAGTCCAGGCACTCTTTGATGTCGCGACTTCAACCAGCCAGCAGCCAACGATGGCATCTTGTGGCCTCAGTGGCAGCGGCTTCTACCACCGGTCTCTCGTCTTGTCTCGTATTCAAATTTGGCTTCAATAAAACGACAGCCAACACCACACCAGCACCAGCACCAAGCAGCAAGCACAGTGAACCACCACCACCAACAACAACAACAACAACGGCCACATTCAGTTAGCTGCGACGGCCAATTCCAAAATCAAACACTTCAAAGTGATTGCCTGGCGGCGGCTTCTTTTGGTTGTATGATTTTTTTTTCCACTCTCCCCCCACCCCCTGCCGCCCCAGCCACTGTTTATTGTTGATTTTTTTTTAACAGATTTTTTTATATTTTTTGTTGTTGAGGAGAAGAGTCAGTTTGCATTGATCAGTTATTGGCTGCGCTTACACAAGGGAGATGGTGGCGTGACACGAGCAAAGGTTTTCGAAGATGGCAGATCTGCAGATACATGCCCAAAGAATGAAGCGAAAGATGGGTCAGAGTTGGGCACTTATGGGATGCTCAAATGAAGGCAATGAATGAGAGAAAAATGGCATAGAATACAAATAAAGTCGAGTTCTTATTAATTTAAAAATTAATCCATTAAAAAGTCTTTTTAATACGTCCCACATTTCATTTAAATATAAAACACTTTAAAATAAATACTATATATTAGATTTGTTGGAAATATATTTAATTTAAATGGGAGAATATTCAATTTAAATATTAAATATATATATTTTAAATATTAAATTAATCTAGATCGAATATTTGCTTATAAATCGCAATCTCAATTTAAGTGAAAATACTTACATTGAAATATTTCCTCTCTCGGGAAAATATATTGTCATAAATACTTAAATCTAATTGTATCTAATCGATTCTCTGGTCTGTTTTCTGGGAGATCCATACTCTTGAATACATTCCATAGAATAGGAATGAAATTTCTAATTAAAATCCTATTGCCAGTACGGGTTTTTCTTTGATTAATTTCTCCACTTCCTCTAATATGTGTTCGAATTTTATTCCAATTAGTTCTACACGAAGTGTTTCAACAATCGATTGCAATCAACATTTTCCAGCCCGGTTTTCCCCATCTCGAATTGACCTCTGCCCCACCCTCCGAGGCGGCCAGGTGGCTTCTGTTAACCCCTTTTTGGTTGTGTTTTGTGTAATTAATTAGGCAAATTCATATACAGACAGAAGACCAGACACAGAGCGACAGCGCAGCGAGAGGGAGAGAGGCAGGGAGGGAGGGGGAGCAAGAGCAATGGCATTGGGAACAGCAGGCCCGTGCAGACCGAATATCGATCGAGAAAACTTGATGTTTTTGCTGGGCCCCCAAGCAAAATTAAGATAATGTTGTCCATTGTCAAAGCAACTGCACTTAATTAAGCCAACTTAAGGCCAGCATGCGAGTAGATGTATAATTGAGAGTATCAAAAGTCGATGGGCAAACAAATCAAAAACCGCAAAACTTCCTTTGAAGCAGAAAGACAAGAGCAAGGATTGTCCGTCATTGAATGAGTGAGTGGAGGAGCAGCAGCCCACGCTGGATGGCGAGACAATAGCCAGGGCCAAGCAAACAAAACATGGCCTAATCAGTGGCCACACTCCCCATCCCATGCCCGCCATCCTTTCGGGGGCCCCTACCTTTCGGGCTCTCTCCTTTTTCGGTATCTACAAAATTGATGAGTCTGTCAAAATGTGAATTCGAATTGTCCGCCCAAAGCGGAGTGAATGTGTGAGTGAATCTCTGGCCGAGTGTGTGACTGAGAGTGAGTGGCTGTACGAGTGTATTTGTGTGTGGTGGCCGGGCAGGGCACGTGTTTCAAAGGGTCGTGGTAGTAGTCGTGGTCGTGGTCCTCGCTGCTGCCTGTCATCATTAATTTTTTAAATCGTTCCCCGAGTCACAGGTAAACCGAAAAACAGCGAGAAATGAATGGGAGGAAGCCCACAAACCCAACAGAAACTTCTTCCAGGAAAAATGACAAATTTTCCAAGAAGTCACGCGCTCTGCTGTGTCTCTCCCCCTCCCAATCTCTCTACTACTACTTTTTTATGAGCATGTGAAATTCCTAGTTAAATCCGACGGAAAGCGGCACTTGCTATCCATCTACCAATCCCCCCCCAAAAAAAAAAGAAGGAGAAAAAAAAACACCATCCAACGAACGATTGCTGTGTGACTGCGCTTTGTATTTGCCTTATAACAAATATGCCATAAATCAAAGAGGAACGGAACGTACCGGAGCCCTTTACCTTGCCACAGACTACAGTGCCTCCTACCTCGTACCGCCTACCGCCCCGCCATGTGGCAAAGACACAAACAGTAGTTGCTTTTGAAATCGCGCCCATATCCGGCGGAGCTTCCATAATTTTTTTTGTGGTCTTTGAGGCCGGCCCCAAGAGTAGGGAGACAGAGACCCAGAGACCCTGGCCAAAACGTATCTTATCGATGCTTTGCATTTTGCATGTTGCCTCTTGTCCGAGCAACAGCAACAAGCTGGCGGAGATGGGGTTGGGGCAGCACCAGAAGATGCTGCTGGGCAGCCATTGCCTTGCAGTTGGAGCCCCACTGCTGTCCGTGTGTGAGTGCGTGTCAAGTATCTGTATCTGTGTGCGTGTGTGTGTGTGTGTGTGTGTGGAACCTGGTTGATTTGACTGCAATTTTACTTGTTCTCCTCATTCCTCTCTCCCTCTCTATCTCTGTCTCTGTCTCTCTCTCTCATCTTGTTCCCTCTTTTGGTCTTTGAAAGATTGCCGCCACTGATAAGGAGCCGGCACCGAGAGAGGGGTGTGGTGGGGGTTTTTGGGGTTACCAACACACATGGTGGGCGTTTCCTATACGTATATTCCACGTGGCCATCCATTGATGATGTCCACCCAAAGATCATAGTTCATCGAGAGCATCATCCTCCTACGAGTATCAAATCCATCATTAACACACGAACACCCAACGAAACTCGTGTCTATTAGATAAAACTGACTTAAAGATAGTTTAATTGGTGGCGGAATAGCCAAGGCTAAAGATTAAGGAATATACTTGTACATAAAAGGCATTGGAAAGGCATACAGAAAGGTGGGGAAGCGCTCCTTCTTTTCTTCTCTCACTAAGAAGTCTTTATACAAATTATTCTCAAAGAATAAGAGTTCTAGTTGTAAATCAAACAGAAATGAGACCAAGTCCACTTCCATCTATGAGAGTCACAAAATTACTGATTAGAAAACTTCAACTTTGGATAGCTATATCTTCAGGTTTATCCAATCTGTCGCTACGAATCAAAAATCCTATGAAAGGTTGTACAATTCTCTTTTGAATCTATTCATTTTGATGGCTATCGCCTTTTCAGATGCCGAGTAAAAAAGATAAAGGGGATTTATTGAAAAATCCAAGTATAATCCAGCCCCACAACCTGATCTCCAAAAGTTCTAGAAATAGGTTCTTCCTAGCTTTGGTGGTTCCTGGCATGGAATATTCTTAAGGGACACACCCCTATAGGTCCTAGGGTTATCCTGTCTCTGAATGCCGCAAATGTTTAATCACTTTAAAGCCAAGAACGTGGCCAGCCCCAAAAAGCACTAGATATTTAAACGACTTTAAGTACGGGTCATATCCGCAGAACAGGGCTCGGCCACAGCTGTCTCTATTCGCACACACACACACAGAGAACTCTCTTTTAGCCATGTCCGACAAGGTTTTTGCCTGATCACAGAAAAAATTACATCATATGCGAGTACATGGCAGCAAAAAAAAAAAAAAAAAAGGTTGAGGAGGTCAAGAGCAATCGACAGACACCCCTTCGTGAGGCAGAAAAGGTGCGGCCATTAAACATTTAAACACCTTCGCCATAAAAACTTGAATTCGCTCGTTGGCCAAGATCAAGTGCCTTAGACAAGCAGCAGCCAGTTGTTTAAATGGAAAAGATACATACATATACATATACAAATGTATCTACGAGGATGTATCCCCAAAAGAAGAGGCGAAAGACCGAGACCGAGGCAAGAGTGACAGGCAAAAATTGGAAACACGCAGCTTGTGAAGCGTTTTCCTCGTTAAAAGTGAAAAAGCCGCAGTAGCCGCATGTGCCCCACGCAGCAGCAAAACCCTCTCCCTCTCTGCCTCCTCCTCCACTCAACCGAAAGAAAAACCGCCGACACAGTCGCAAAAATTCATAGACGACAACACGAGAGACAAAATTGCATTTTGGTCCAATGTGTGCCGCATGGCAGTACAAAAACACACACACCAGATGGAACCGCGACGCGTCAACCCCCAGTCCAAAAAAAAAAAACGAGAAGGAAAGAGCGGGAGCAGGAGGAGGAGGAGGAGGATTGGCAGGCAGGCAGGGAGGTGGTGGGGGGTTTTTTTTGGGGGGGGAACCAACAAAATGGCAACATAACATGCAAAAGATACGCCACAAAAGCGGAAAAACCCCCCCCATGAAACGGAGGAAAAGATACAAACAGGCGCAGGAGTTGCGCTTAAATTCCCATTACAGCCATAATGGCTGCGGCTGTGTGTGTGTGCAGGAGAGTATCTCTGTGTGTATGCGTAAGTGTGCGTGTGGATGAGTGGGTGGCAAAAGAAAAATGAAAACGAACTGCGCAGGATCATTAAGGCAGCTCCAGCGCCAGCCCCAAACTCAACCTCAAACCCAAGGAGCAAGCAATACATAGATCCCCAAAAAATACACACAGATACACACACACATACAGGAGGCAAACAATGCGAAATGTCAGATGAAGGAACACAAAAGATACACGTACGGGAGGGCCAACTGAAATTTATACAAACAGAAACGAAACGAAACGCACACCAGAAAAACGAATGAAACGCACAACAAAAGAAGCTGCCAAAAAAAAAAACAAAAAACACACACAGAAGAAGAAAAAAAAAATGGCTAAAATGGTGGCCCCAGCACACGCACACTTGCGGGCAAATCACACACATGTCTATATGTCTATATAGGGTAGCATTATATAGCAGGAAAGCACAACAAAAAAAAAGGCGCACATGCCCCCAAGCCAAGGCTGACGGAGAGGGAGATTGAAGCCGAAGCAATTGGAGGCTGAACATGGAAGTAAATGCTGACTGTCTGTCCGTCCGTCCTCCAGTCTCCCCATCTGTCTGTCTGTCAGTCGGAAACTGAAACACTTGGAGCTTGAAAAGCAACAAATACCAAGTACTAATGCTTTTCCTTTTTGGCTTTGAAGCAGCTTAAAAATACCCTAAAAATTGCTAAACGAATTTATGACTAAATGTTGATAAATACATGAGAGCAGATGTGTTTCAACCACAAGTTTTGGGGATATTTAAGGTATGAATGGTACATGAAAAGTAGGTATAAAAGTAGGAAAAGGAGGTCTTTGGTTTGGGATATTGATTGCTGATTTTCATGATGTATCTTAAAGTTTAACGAGCAATAAATAATTAAACTTAGATTAATAAATAATTAGTTCATGGGGGAAAAGGCTAGCAGTTTTTTGAATTCCCAAAAATCATAGAATTTATTCATTAAATCAATATTTCTTCAGAATAATCCCAAGGTTTTAATATATGATAAATCCATTAAATGAATTCTTCTTTTTATGCAGTGATTCCAAAGAAAATATACGTTTTTTTAAACCAATTACAACTTCTAAAGATTAAACAGTATTTTGATAGTATGCCAATAGCTTTCCAATCCCTAAGCACCCTACCAAAATGGCCATACCCCACTAGTAGGGTATTTACAAAAAAATCGGCGAAAAAATAAGGAAAAGAATATACAGAGAGAGAATGAACAACAACAACGATATCGGACAACGGCAGCCAGCAACTTGTCTGCTCCGCCTTTATAAATAATTCATGTGTAGCTACAGCGAGTGCGAAAGATACGCAAGATACTACCCGTGCATGTAGACACCACACCACACCACACCACACCCCACCCTGTACTCCTCCACCTCCTTCCGGCCCCATGCGCCCCTAACCACTCCCCACAAACACAAACACACACACACACACACACAGATACACGCAGCCACGTTTAAAGATACTTTCGTACAGCAGCAGAGGCAACAGATACAGATTTTATGCTGGTGTGTGTGTGTGGCGATGGTGGGGCAACGAAACATTTAAAACGTGCTAAACGCGCGTCAAAGTTTTTCTTAATTTTTCAACAGCAGGAAAAAGTTTCTTTTTTTTCCTCCGCCAAGGATTACAGCCAGCAGCACATATTTACTGGGAAGGGGAGGCGACAATGGGAGGGAAAAAAAAAATATATGGTACGAGTGCGAGTACGAGTATCTTATAGAGTGGCATGCTGTGTGCTCTGCTGTGCTCTGCCGCCTTGTACATAATGTGGCAATGATTGCATTGATTTTTTTTTTATTTCTTTTTTTTGCGCCAGCAAAAGTTTTGGGGTCAAAAAAAAAAGTACGAAGATGAAGTAGCTGTAAAAATACACTCGAGAAAAATATGGGGTATATTTCCAGAACTATAGGGACTCGAAATAGAGAAGAGAAATGTATTAAAAGTGGATATTTCCATAATTTAATGTATATCATAAAATGTATCTCTTTCTACAATAGATAACGTATCTGGGCCTCAACAGAGAGGGAAAACTGTTCAACTTAAATACTGGAAAATGGCTGCCTGGCTTGTCCGGGATTTATGAATTTTTCAAATGTTTTCTCTTCCAAAAAAGAAAGCAGGGAGGAAAAAGTTTTTTGGCAGCAAAAGTTTTTCGGTTTTCGGTAGGTCTCAGGCACCCCAGCACTTGGGTAAACAGGGAAAACTCAGATTATTTGATAACAGTTTGTTAATTAGCGCTGTCTTTGGCTCTCTGTCTCTCAGTCGCTGTCTCCCTGGCTATTTGTTTGCGTTTCCGAGGCATAATTGGCAAAATGAATTTAAGTTTTGGCCCAACAAAAAACTGCAGAGCCAGGAAAAATTGCAAATTGAACAGGGGACGGTGGGGACGGGGGGGGCCGGGGGGGGAGGGACTTACTGGGAACTACTTTTACCGCCGGCAAATGGGAAACTTCTATTTTTAGCTTGTTTTTGATTAGGTATTCTTTCTCAAATTGATTTCTATTGAATAATAGATGCAAGGAGAAGCCTGCGGTGCGCCCCCCAAGCCCCCCTTCAAATATAGATATGATATTAAATTGTATTCTCTCTTTTTTGCAGAAAAACAACGTTTATCGCATTGCGTTGGCTGTGGCGGCCAGATCCACGATCAGTATATATTGCGCGTGGCACCCGATCTGGAGTGGCATGCGGCGTGCTTGAAGTGCCAGGAATGCAGGCAGTTTCTGGACGAAAGCTGTACGTGCTTTGTGCGTGACGGCAAAACCTATTGCAAGCGTGATTATGTTAGGTATGTAAAGGACGCCCAATCCCATGACTCCTCTTCCCCAAGAGCCCCATTCAGCCCCCACACACCCCCCCCGCACACGCTTCTTGTCATGCGCTGGGCCTTTTCGTTTCCAATTGTAGCATCAGTCCGGCCACCGTTTGTCCGCTTTTTTGTTAGCCAGCCTTGTTAGCCCAGGCAATTAGAGTGATGATGCCAACACACCGAGGCAGCCACATTTCTGTTCTAATCAACAGATGGTGGTCCAGTAGCATCGGCAGCAGGCACTTGGCGGGGGTTTCATCATCGCTAAATGTATGACGTGCAATAAAAAGTTGTTTGCGGCGGTGTTTTTTTTTCCCCCCCAATAAAGCGGCGGTGGAGGACCGACCGACCGGCAACGTCGCAACTATTTGCCATGCAAATCTTTGAATAATTGATTAACACGTGCAAAGCTATAAATTAACACTTTTCCACACACATATATCTATCGTATCGTATACGTATAACCGAATTGAATACGAACAAATGATTGATGAACACAGGGCACACAGCACACAGTCATCGTGGCTGTTGTCGGGGCGGCGGCGGCTGTGGCGGTCACAAAAGAATTTCATTTTATAGCCATAAACAAGGTAGAGCTATACCCATCTCCTACCCATCTCTCCCGATACCGACTTTGACCACATTCAAGGCTGTTTACAATCATCGGCTAATCATGGGATCTTCTCTTCTCATTTTTTGTCGTTTCAGGTTATTTGGTACAAAATGTGATAAATGCGGTAACTCCTTCAGCAAAAATGATTTTGTGATGCGGGCCAAAACGAAAATCTTTCACATTGAGTGTTTTCGCTGTTCGGCGTGTGCGCGACAATTACTGCCAGGTAGGAATCGAGAACCTACTCCTCAAATATGTACCTTACTCATTGTTTATTTGAAAACCGAATTTTCAGGCGATGAATTTGCGTTACGTGATGCTGGGGCACTGTATTGCAAGGAGGATCACGACGTGCTGGAGAAATCATCGCAGAGCAGTCTCACCTCCTCCTCGGTGGAGAGCAACAACAATATTAGCAGTAGTAACAATAACAACACCAACCTTAGCAATAACAACCATTCCAGCGAATTGGGTTCAATGTCAGGTGAGTGCCAGTTTCGGTTTCGAACTTGATTTTGTTCTTGAAGAGGTGTGCTCTTAATGAAGCAAGAGATTTCCAAATACTCGACTCGAGTGGGTTTAAGACTCAGTAATAGTTATAGAAGAAGTACTGTCTTAGTTCGGGTTGATTTGGGTTCTTGAAGAATGAAGAGTTTACTCAAAGGGTTGGGCACTGATTCAAGGAATACTCTTAGACCAGGGAAAGATTCAGAAATACTTTAAGAAGGGTGGGATTGCTGTAGTTCCTTCATCCCTTCTTATCGGCCATGGGGGATGCTTCAATTGTGTGAAAGTCTCTCCCTCTCTCTTTGTTTTGGCTTTCAGTAACTAGATATTCGTTCGTTAGCTTCTCAAATATTATGATACAACTATTATTGTTTTTGGAGCCCATATTTAGAGTCATTCATCAGGTTAATTGGTCTCGAAGTTATAAGTTTTTGTGATAGAGATCCCATAAATCTTCGAGTTTCCATTACCCCTAATTATTGTAAGGAAGAATCACACAGTACCTTGCAGAAAACGAAAGACTTATCTTATTACTTCTTTAGTTCTCAGAACACAGCCCAAGTGCCTCTACTTAACCTATATTTTATGGGTCTTAGATAGTCGACTCCTACAACTCCTACTGCAACTTCCACTCTCTAATTGCAATGGCAAAGAGCACTCCCATCTAAGTAGCTCCGACTCCGAGTCCCCCGAAAAGATTGCCAATCCTAATTAGCCCAAATTGGTCGGGGGAATGGCATAGTGGCACTATGGCTGGGACTCTGTGGCTGCCACATAGTTCGGCATCACACAAAAGCGTTGCCGTTCGTGTTTTATTCTTAGAAAAACAGCGTTACATCCTTGTAAGTGATAAAGTGTCAATAGACATCGGCAAACGTCAAACAATGTACGACAATTGTCAAACCATATCGTCAACATAATCTCATTGTTTAACCTGAACGAAGGAGACAGAGACGGAGACAGAAACGGAGAGAGAGGCAGAACCTTATCAACATGGGGCGGCGTTGTCAAACGATGCCAAAACGTGTGTGGCGTAGAGAAAGATAGATGCAGGCACCCATGCCCCCCCCAAGCCGTCCCCCAATTTGCAAAAGGTACAGGGGGATAGGGGATGGGGGAGAGTGGTTCCAGCCAGCTGCCAGTTGGGGCAAACACAAGCCTGAGAGACTCGGAGCTGCATTGAAGCGTTCAAGCGGGCAAACATTGACAAGCAACTTCTTGGGAATTGGATTTCTGTTTGACTGACTTCGATCGTCGATCGTATGATCAATCAGCCTTCGCCTGCGGTACTCCCATACTAGGGTGCCATACATACACCATTCATAGTTCCACTTGTTGGTTTATTTTGTGTTTGTGTTCAACTCGAAAACGGCATGCAGTCTAGTCGAGTGTTTGCCAAACCACGACGGCCCCATCCACGGTGCGGTGACAACGCTTTGATGTCCCCGAGAGCCATGGAGGATCGCGCTTCAATTTGTATAAAAGTTTTTGCCAATTTGGCAGCCAACAGGCCACCCCACAGGCTGATAAGGAGATGGAGCAACACCGGCCCCGATAGGCATCCATCCATCGATCGATCTATTCTTCGGTTTCGGTTTCGATTTCGATTTCGGTTTGGTTCCGTTCCGTTGCGATCTTCATTGATCAAAATTAGATAACAACTTGTTCGGGGGTTGTGAAACACGACTTAATTATCATCCTATCGGCTGTACGATCGGGTACAAGGCAACGCGTGTGCAGAGATAGCTCTTTGATCTCCATTCGCCACATTTGGCGATATTTTTGGGTGCAATTGGTACTCGAAAACCCAGCCACAACAATACAACCTTACAGAAAAGAAATAGAACGGAAAGAAAGAAAGATATTTTGGAGGGCAAGAGCAAGAGCAGGGCGCAACAATTTATCAAACGGCACTTCAAAGTGTTTTTTCTTTTGCCAAAAATAGCAAACAAATTGATCATATCTCTCTCTCTCTCTCGGTACAGATTCTGGCAGCGAATCGGGCTCACATAAAAGTATTAGGGAAAAACGACCCTCGGGTCCATCGGATGGCAAGCCAACGCGAGTTCGGACCGTGCTCAATGAAAAACAGCTGCATACACTGAGGTAAGAATCTGATTAGATATTTTCTGTTTCTAAGTCATCATTCAATAACTCAATGAACTTCTGTAGAACCTGCTACAATGCTAATCCGCGACCTGATGCGCTCATGAAGGAGCAACTGGTTGAGATGACAAGCCTCTCGCCGAGAGTCATACGGGTCTGGTTCCAGAACAAGCGCTGCAAGGACAAGAAGAAGACCATCCAAATGAAGCTGCAAATGCAACAGGAGAAGGTATGTCCACACCCAGCCGTATAGCCTAGCTCTATAAACGATCAATAAGATGGTTTATCCTTTCCAGGAGGGTCGCAAACTCGGCTACGGCGCCATGCAGGGCATCCCGATGATCGCCAGCTCGCCGGTGCGCCACGACTCGCCGCTCAATCTGCAGGGTCTGGACGTGCAGACATATCAACCGCCGTGGAAAGCCTTAAGCGATTTTGCCCTGCACGCCGATCTCGACAGCAATGGAGCAATCAATACGCACACACCTGCATTTCAGCAGCTGGTCAATCAGGTAAGATATCAACACCCCATAGCTATACTGATAACTAATTTAGTTACTAAATTCCACAATTATAAACTATTCTACAGATGCATGGGTACGATCTGAATGGAATGCCAGTGCTGCCGCCACATCCGCCACAGGGACCACACCCACCGCCGCCGGGCCAGCAAATGAACGGGCCGCCCGGCGGCAGCAGCATGGACTCGGGCATCACCTCGCACCACCATCCGGATAGCACGGACTCGTATGTCACCTACCTGGAGAGCGATGACAGTATGCAAGGCAGTCCGTAGACCAAATCGAACCGAATCTAATATCAGCTTCTTTTGTTGCTCCCAGAATCCAAACTGGCGCTGACACCGTCATCCTCGTCATCGGCATCGGCTGCCACATCGATCTCCTCGCCGCCATCGTCCACGTCGGCGGCCACTGGCGGCGTCGGCGTCGGCATCGGTGGCGGTGGCAGTGGAGTTGTGGGTGTTGTTGGCGTAGGAGTCGGCATGGGCGTGGGCATGGGCATGGGCATGGGCGGGGTCGGTGTTGGTGTTGGTGGTGCCGCCAATCAGTCGGCCACCGAGCAGCTTATGCAAATGCTCCAAAAAGTGACTGGCTCCGGCGGTGCCCCGGCATCCCATGCGGTGCTTTGAGCTCTGGCAAGGGGCAAGGGGCGTGCCGCAGACATCCATGACGCAGGCTCCTGCTGATGCTGCTGATGCTGCTGCTGATGCAACAGAGAGAGAGAGAGAGAAAGATAGTGGAGGAAGCAGAAAAGAGCTCACGGGCTTTTTTGGGTTTTGTGCAATTTCCGCGGCTCGATTTGGGGCTTTTCCCCCTCCTCCGTTTTCCCGTTTTCCCCTGTTCAATTTTTGTAAACTATGATTTGTATTTTGTAACTTTATTTTATTCTGTTTGATTCGGTGCCAAAAAATAGTCTGTAGGCCGTTGGCATTTCGCTGGCTAAAGGGAGGATTATTATATCTGGTTCTGGCTTTGGCTTTGGCTTTGGCTCAGTTTTGACCCCTTTTTTTTGTTATGTAATATACAGTTTTGTTGTTGAGTTCCGTGTCAAAATTCAATTAAAACAAAAATGCTCACACACTTGAAAAGTTTTAACAATAATTTTTGCATTAACAAAACGAAAAAAAAAACTCGAAAAAACCACACACAAAAAATATTATTGATAAACGAAAAACAAGTTACTGCGCATCAAGTAGGGAATTTCATTAAACGAAACAATTTGTACATAACTTTTATAAATATATATATAAATATAAATATATTTTCATTCAAAATGCAAAACGATTCATAGACATTCAATCAGAAAACGAAACAAAAACAAAAAACGAGGTAAAACGAGAAATTGACTATAAAAAAAAAGAAAAGGAAAAACGCTCGTGTGTATTATAGAGGATATATAAACTGGGGATTAGAGATATAGTATAAAAACCACGCACTTGGCAAAACTGTAAATCGAATTAACAACAAAAGAGGTCTACGTTTAAGTTCGTAAATTGTATGGCAACAGAAACAACACAAAATTATTATAAATAAATGATTAAAAAACGAGAATCAATGGGGGATCCGTGAATAAGTGAGAAAGAGAAACTGTAACTAAATCTAGACTTATTTGTTAGTTTTTAAATATTTCCGAATTGCATTCGAACGAAGGAGTCACACAAAAGAAAGCAAACAAGGAGATGTCAGGAATGAGGGACAGAGGGAGAAATGTACCAAGGATGTTTATAAATTGTTTCGTAAAACAACTAATGTATTTTCAATAATATTTAACTAATATTAATAATAAAATCAGTGCATAAGTAATTTTAGTAACTATAGAAAATGTTTAAATGAAATTACAAACGAAAATAAAACAAAAACAACAAAATAATTGACGAATTTCAAAGTGTTTTGATTTCAAATTGGCCGGTCTGTTAAGTAACGGCACTCTGAACATTGTGTGGGTACAACAGTACATTGTTTACAGCACGCACGGCAACGAAAATCATTTATTATCTATGCCAGCTCGTATTGGGCTTTGTTACAATTATTTGTATTGTTAAGTTTTCATTTTCAGGCTTCTTGGTTACCTGTTTCCGTTCCTCTTGGGTTTCAGCCAACCGAAGAGAGGAGAACACTCATGTTCAGACTTGTTCAGACATGTTCATGCTGTCGTTCCTCCTGGTGCGGTGGTTCCAGGTGCCCAACCCAATCGGCAGAACCTCAGAGGGCTAGCCATTGTTTAACGAATTGCTGCACTGTAAAACCGTCACGATGGGATCCAATTCGTATTTTGGTAATTCTCAATCCCACACTTTGCCGACCGTCACGAGTTTTGTCCATCTTTTCTAAAGGAAATGTGAAAAAACATGAATGAAACAATATGGTAATTGTTAATATGCAGCACAAACCTTGTGTTTCGAATAGCCATCAACAGCACGGTCTTCGCGCGAATCAAATTTTTTTGTAAACACTCGATTTTATAACATTTCCCGCGAATTTCTATCGCACAAAACTACCGATCAGTGTGACCGCGGATTTATCGATACAATATACCCTCCGACCCTCAGAAATATACCGAAACATACCGCCTCATTTTCTAAATATACCGTATATGAAGTATCACGATACCTACCAACAGATGGCGCTGTAAAATGTAAAAACATGTCATGAATCGATGTAATTAAAAATCCCATCCCTAAATCAACTAAAATATACCCATCAGGGTGACCGTTTATGGTATTTTAAATACTTTTCGGTATTTCTTGAGGTCAAAATTGACCCGACGGCATATTTACACGATATACTGTATATTATGGTATATTTTGTCAATTTCATCAATCAAAATATCATTTTCGACGTTATATAGAAATCCAATAGAAGCAATTATTTAAATTAAGCCAATCAAATAGGAAATTGATTCGTAAATCGTATAAAACTATGTGGGTAGGGCTGAGAAATATATCTAGCTAATAGTATATGACCGAATATTAAAATTGAGGAATATGTAAGACAGAATTTGAATTTTTCAGTATATTTACGGTATATTTTTCAAATGAGACGGTATATTTTGGTATATTTCTGACGGTCAAACTTCCGCGGTCACACTGATCCCATCCAGCTAAAATTTTTATTTTGAAATTCTATTTTTTCTATTAAAATAGCTTTAAAATGTCTATCGCCAAGCGTGTGCAGGTGGGGTACTAACGAGACTGTTTATCAGCAGAACCTGAAAATACCTTTATTGGCTTTTTTCTAGCAATGGGCAACATTTGCACGAACCTGGCACATTTACGACTGCACCTGGCAGAACCCTTTTGAGTCCGCTGCACTGGTGAAAACACATTTAATGGGTCTGCACAAGCCCATATATCATCCTATGAGTAAGTACAACCTATAGTTGTAGCCACCGGTACTAGTTTTAAGTCAGAAATGTGATACAATCGGGGGCTCGGTGAATGTTTACGTGCGTCATTACATCACAATCTCGGCCGGCGTGTTGTGGCTCTGTTGGTGGGAGTAAAACAGAATTAGTGGGTGTGCTACACCATTCAAAATGGTAATTATTAAAGCGTCTTCCTAGTCCGATTGATCCCATTTCTGATAAGCACTCTGTTTTTCTAGGTTAAGAAATTCCTTCCATCGCCAGCTGTCATTCAAGTCTAAACACAAATCCGTATTTGCAGATGATTGCGGGGACCATGTGGTGTTGATCAATACCAAGGAAATTGCACTGCCCGGCGACGAGTGGATCAAGCGTGTCTACTTCCATCACACGGGCTACCCCGGCGGTGCATCCTGGACTCTGGCCTGGCAGCTGCACGAGAAGGATCCCACCATGGTCATGAAGAAGGCGGTGTACAATTCAATGCATGGAAACCTGCAGCGCAGAAACACTATGCAGCGATTGCATCTATTCTCCGGCGACTCGGTGCCCGATGAGATTCTCCAGAACGTCACAAACCAGATACGCACTCCCCGCACTGTGCCCCAGAGGCTCGATCATATTGATAAGGAGACGCTGGAGAACTTCCCCACCATTATGGACTATCCAAAGGACTACATATTGCGTTGATTGTTGTTAAAATATTGTAATTAAGCAAAATACATTTAAACACAAAATAAACGTTGTGTTTTCCCTGTAAAAGAAGGTTATTGGGGTATATTGTTATGAGTTTGATAACATTCCAAGAATTTAAGAATTTTATGTTATATACAATAAGTTTTCATATCCACAATATCATATATATCATTTATTTCCAGCTAAAATTTTCAGTGTACAAGAAACCAAGATATTTCTCAATCTGATTGTTGGTCTGCTGTAGTGCGTGGTATCAACAAGTCGGCTTTCTGCCGTTGCCATTTCACACTTCTGTAAAGTGGCAAGGCTTTGCATTTAGAGTTGCCAGATCTTTGAAAAGAGCTTGTTCAGCCGGCACGGCAGTGAATTGCAAGTTCTTAATATTTTGTCTTGGCGACGCCTACTAATTCATCTCCAAACATATATCAGAGGTGCGATCATCATATACTATACATACTTTTCGCATCTGGAGAGGTTTTTCCCTTCGCATTGCTCGAATCTCTATCAAATCTTTATTTATTTTATGATAAGCTTATCGGCGTCCAAGAAACACAAACCAAACGCTTTCTCCCTCTGTTCTTGCAGTCTCCAAACGCGGCTTTTGCACGACACACCTACAGCAGCTCCAGCAGCCGTTCCACCAGCCACAACTTTGTCCAATTTATCAACTCCAAAAACGCAACATGGGCCGCCTGGGTACTGTGGATCCTAGCTCCTACTCGCAGCCGGATTTGATTACCACGGAGCACAGTGTTCTCAACTGGAAAGTGGATTTCGATGCCACCAAACTGCAGGGCAGTGTGGTGCATCGCTTCAATGTGCTGTCCACTAATTTGGAGAAGATTGTGAGTAGCTGGAAAGAGATTAAACCATAGTCCTGAACAAATTGCACCTTTGGTAGCTCCTGGACGTGCGCGACATCAATGTGACCAATGCCACGTTGCTGGCTGGAGGCAGTGAGCTGCCCATCAATTACTTCATCAGCGATCCCGTGGACGATATTGGACAAAAGCTAACACTGGAGTTGCCAGCCGGCACGGCTAAGGGGAGGTGAGCATTCGCATTCAGATCGATAAGCTAATCTTTATGGGACTTGTAAATAATCCACACTACTTCACTCCTATCGTCTAGCCTCAATGTTCGCATCGATTACGAGACCTCAAGCAGTGCCAGCGGCCTGCAGTGGCTGAATCCCACCCAGACCCTGGGCAAGGAGCATCCCTATATGTTCTCCCAGTGTCAGGCCATACACGCTCGCTCTGTGGTGCCCTGCCAGGATACGCCAGCGGTGAAGTTCACCTACGATGCTGTGATTGAGCATCCCACCGAGCTTACTGCCCTGATGAGTGCCATAATTGACAAGAAGCAGCCCGGCAAGACACACTTCAAGCAGGAAGTGCCCATACCCGCCTATCTCGTGGCCATTGCCATTGGAAGGCTGGTCTCCCGACCACTGGGCGAGAATTCCAATGTCTGGGCCGAAGAAGCCATTGTAGATGCCTGTGCCGAGGAGTTTTCTGAAACGTCCACCATGCTGAAGACTGCCTCCGATCTGTGCGGTCCCTATGTGTGGAAGCAGTACGATTTGCTGGTGATGCCACCATCATTCCCCTACGGTGGCATGGAGAATCCATGCCTGACCTTTGTCACACCCACTCTGCTGGCGGGCGACAAATCACTGGCCGATGTCGTGGCCCATGAGATTGCACACAGCTGGACGGGCAATTTGGTGACCAACAAGAACTTCGAGCACTTCTGGCTAAACGAAGGATTCACCGTGTTCGTCGAGTCAAAGATTGTGGGACGGATGCAGGGTGCCAAGGAGCTGGACTTTAAGATGCTGGGCAATCTGACCGATTTGCAGGAGTGTGTGAGTACAACGTCCATTGCATTCCTTTACTATTCCTCCTAATTTGCGTTTTCCTGCTACAGTTGCGCACTCAACTCAGTGGCACACCAGAGCTTACCAAATTGGTTGTGGATCTATCCAACTGTGGCCCTGATGATGCGTTCTCCTCAGTGCCTTATATCAAGGGCTCCACATTCCTGCGCTATCTGGAGGATTTGCTTGGTGGACCAACTGTCTTTGAGCCTTTCTTGCGTGAATACCTGAAGAAATTCGCCTACAAATCGATTGAGACCAATGACTTCAAGAGTGCCTTGTATGATTACTTCAAGGATACGGACAAAAAGGATCAACTGAGTGAGGTGGACTGGGATCTGTGGCTAACCTGTGAGGGCATGCCGCCAATTATACCCAAGTAGGTACTCATAATTTCTAAGGTAACTCTCTTACTAAAATGCGCATGTTTCTATAGATTCGACGAATCCCTGGCCAATGTCACCACGGATCTGGCCAAACTGTGGAGCTCTGCTACTGTATCTAAATTGGTAGACAACAAGGACATCAAGCAGACCATTTCCATCCATCAACTGATTGACTTCCTGGGCAAACTGATCGAGTCGAAGGATATTGTGGAGTTGAACGAATGCAAGATTAAACTCCTCGAGTCCACGTACAATCTGAAGCAGTCCAAGAACGCTGAAGTGCGCTTCCGCCTGAATCGCTTGATCATTCGTGCACGCCTGATCAACCGCCTGGACGAGATCATTGAATTTGCCAACTCCAATTTCCGCATGAAGTTCTGCCGCCCCATCTACCGCGATCTGGCCGCCTGGCCCGAGGCCAAGCCTGCGGCCATTCGCAACTTTGTCAAGGTCAAGGACCAGATGATGGCCGTGTGCTCCCACACTATCGAAAAGGACCTGGGATTGAAGTAAACTAAATTTAAGTCGAAAACTTTGTGCATTTCGAGATCTGATCTGTTAAGTAAATATGAAATTGTTTGTGTATTCTTATGGGTTTTGCTTTCCGTTTGGTTTCTTGAATTATTTGTTTTTATTAAAAAATAAGCAAAACTACGTTTATAACAAGTTGATTTCCGTTTTCCATGCTCATTGTAATTTCTAATTTTCAATTTTGCTTGCAATTTTGTTGTGTTATTAGGTTTCCTATTACAATTACAATAAGTATTACCAATTTGTTCAGCTCAATTTTTGGATATCCGTTCAACATTGACCAATGCTCGTATGGCCTCCGTGCTCATTCGGTTCCGTATACCTAATCAAAGGGGCAATGATCTTGTGGATCTTCCTTCTGTTTCAAAACTTTACTTTGTATCATCTTTCATTAAATTCTTTAAATTTCTCTCTCGGCTCGTAATACACACATACAATTTATTATTAAATTTATTATTGTTTGCTTTGCTCGGCGCTGCTTAAATATTTTCTCTGTTCTCCCTGTTCTCCTCTCAACTGTTTTCATCGACGTGTTTTGCTTGTTCGTTTTCTTGTTTTCTTTTTTTAAACTAATTAACAATTTTGTTTTTCACTTCTTACATTGACCAAAATTCTACAACATGCTTCAAATTTCTGTTATTCCAGTTTATAGCTGAGAAATCTTCATAATTCAGTTTGTATTTGGGGCTTTTCTCCTTCGGCTTCAGCTTCAGCTTCTCCTTCATGTCGGGGTTGAGGAATTAAAAACTATCACGCACTAGAATTATCATTGGAACGGGACGTGGATGGACCGGCACCCTGATCATCGCCTAACACGAATGTGGGACTCTGGCGGGATGTGTGATAGTGATAGCCCTCTCGATAACGTTGATTGGGTTTTGTCCGTGCGGTTTGTGTGTGACCCAATGCTGGACGCTGATTGTTGAGCTCATTGGGTCGTTTGGCTGCGGGGCGGAAATAATAATGCAGATAGTCAATGGATATTACAGAAAGGGAAGATATCAGATACCCTTGCAAATTGATTGGACATTTATATTATAGCGTGTTTTCCCATCGATGTGTCAATATGAAATATTGAACCGATTTCGATCAAAGTTTACTTTTTCATTCGATTCCAAATACCTTTGCAAGGGTACAAATCATTGCATAGCTCCTTATTTGGTCTTACCAGGTATATAAGGCTTTTGATTATAGGACGATTGTTGTTGTTGTTGGTTATATAGATCCTCCGATGCTGCTGCATTGCCATTACGATATGGCGTCGCATGCAGCTCGGTGCTACAAATAATGGGACTCATCGGTGTCATTTCGCGATCCTCGATAAACAATTCGCTGGCATCGTCGGGCACCTGACGGTACTGAGTCCATGGCCAGGATGCGATGCCCGACAAAAGAAATGCCTCCAAGGCGCACACATATCCAATAATCTGGAAAGAATAATCATGTCATTTGATGGATGATTTTCTGCTTCATGATGGTGCGACTTACGCCTGTGGCTAATAGTGTGTCCCTGGAATGCTTGGATACCCATGTGTATTCAGTGGCACAGAGGACCATGTGGACAAGTAATGTGGAGCTCAAAATAAATATCAAACCAATACTCAGGTACATCCACGTATTCTAGGGAGAGAGATGATATAATTATATATACTTTTTGGGGGGTTTTGTTTGTTTTTGCTGTTATTTATAGTTACCACTTTAGTCCAATTGAATGGAAACATGAGAGCTATATGCGATATATCCAGAAAGAGCATGAGACATGTGATGAGTAGCGAGAAGAGCGCACAGAAGACCATCAGTCTCAGGCGTCCGATGAGTGGCAGTAGAAAGAGGCCCACCTGTACCGTGCCCGCAGAGCATTCGCAGGCCAGGCAGGCGGCCGAGGATAACTACGGATATACATACATATAGTGGATGTATAGGTGTACTATATACGATCGATCTTACCACCAATAGTATGCGCACAATCCCTGTAGGCGTTTTCAAGTGTTGCGGATCACAGTGTAGGGCAACGCCCCATGGCAGCGGTGTCGCTCCGCTGCGCTGTTTGTAGTTGGCATGCGAGTCCCAGGAGGTGCATGTGCCCAGCGGCGATTCGAGGGATAGCGAGAGCTCACCGGCCCTGCTGCCAGCTATTTCAAAGTCCTGCTCATCGTCCAGCTGACAGCAGACCGGCTCCAGCTCCAGCTCACGTATCTCGTCCAGCAGCAGTTCTATCTCGTCCGTGCCATATAGATCAGATACAGACGGTATGAAACGTTGGGGTTGTTGCATTGCCCGTTGCGGGATGTGTCCCACATCACCGATGGTTGCCCCTCAACTTTCAATAGCTGCTTCCACGCTCTATATCTCTTTCTCTCCCGTCCGTGGTGCTATGTACTCTGTCTCTTTTTCTCTGTCTTGTTCTCTATCAGCGTATCTGGAAGTGAAAGAGTGAAGAAGGAGACCCAATGAGTTCTACATTTTATATGCCACAGAAATTGATAACTGTCAAGCAGCCTGCCCCCGACGCTCATTAGAGGCCCCTCGAATCCATCCCCATCCCCATTCCCATCCCCATCCAAAGCTCCGTCCTGTCCCAAGCTTTTGTGCATAACCATAACGGTAATTTGATATGAGTCGTCGGCGACGACTTTGACGTTGCCGCGGCTCGGCTGTCACTCATACGCCATGTGTGCCGCGGCGAAGCGCTTCTAGCGAGCCCCTTGGGTGTTGCCAATCAGAATACACTACGGCCAGGGCCTAGGGCTATGTGAACTTCCAAAGCAGATTTGTTTATATTAATATTAAAGTAAGGATTTAAGTAAATAATGGTGGAATCTTTGTGGAATGAGAAATGAACGCTTAAAGAGATTAACTTTCACAGCTAGGAAACTTTTAAGTACAGAGTACTCCTGACTGTGAAAATCGGAATGTGAATCCAATATTTACATAGCAACCATTTCCTATTCCTCTATGTAGGTATATTTATACAATTCCTTCCGCAATTCCTGATTCCAAATTAAAACCAAAAGCGCTCATCAATCACTTTAATTCAAAGCAACAGCACGAGAGGAGTATCTGCCATGTTTCATTTATCAACTTCACGTCTAATTACCGAGAGAAACACTCGCTTCGGCACTCCGCTACAGTTTTCCATTTATTATTTTTAATTGCGTCTGATGTGCGGTCTCTGATAAACCTCTCCACATTCCGCATTCCACATTCCAGATGAGGTGGCTGCCAACTTGAAATTAAATCGAATTGGTTTTCCTTTTACCACCAGGTAGGAGTGCTCCTCCTGCTCCTGCTCCCGCTCAAGCCACACATCGATGGCCCCAGCGCGTATGCAATGCATTTTTTTTTTCAGTGAAACATTTTTATGCCGCACACATACACCGGCAATTAACACAGACAGATGCATGTGTGTGTGTGTGGAATACATGTAAAGGAAACTCCTTGGAGAATTTCAACAATTTTCGACATGGACTGCTGCCTGCCTGCCTGCCTGCCTGCCTGCCTTTCTGCTGTCCGGCAGCATTCGCCTTGAGTTGTCATAATCAGGACACAAAATGAAGGTAGCTTATGCTCCCTGCTGTCATTCGTCCTGTTGTCATACCCTGGACGAGGGTATGATGATTATGAAAAGATGTTTTGTTTGCAATGAAGAGAATAAAGGAAACATCTCAAAGTGGAATATAACCATCTTTTTAGTAGTACAGAAATCGGTAATGCTCGAATCGGACTATCTGGGAAGAACATACTACTTTCTAAGGACTAAGGACTTTCTTCCCAAACTTCATCAACGTCCGGCAAGGGTATATCCAGCTTCGTAACCCATATAGCCGTATCTACTGTTGCTGTGGCAGCAGCACAAGGACTCTGGGGCAGGCAGTGGCAGTGGCAGTGGCATGCAGCAGCAGGACAAGAGCAATGCAGCTGGCCAGTCAACACGAGAGGAACTGAGGCATAGGAGCAGCCCATATGTACATACATATATGTACACGTATATCTCTCTCGACAGGCAATGTAACAACTCACTCTCTCTCTCGCTCTCTCTCTCTATCTCTCACACTCTTGCGCTCCCTGTCTTTCTATGCTGCTCTCTTTTGGCTGTTTTTTTGTGAAGTTTTTGTTGCTGTCAGAGCCTTAGCCTCTGCTTCTGCTGATGCTGCTGCTGCTGCTGCTGTTCGTGTTGTCCTTGCTCTAGTTTGAGCGCGAGAATGTCCCCAGCCTCCGGTTTTGGACCTGGTCCCCCCCACCGTCAACCCACCTATACACGCCCTTATCTGTGGCTATTATCGCTGCATATAATCTGCTAGGAAAAAGAGTACCCATCGAGTGCCTAATGAGAGTCCTTGTCAGCATCTTTCTGAAAGGACAATCATGCTCTATCTTATCCCATCGATTCCCCCGCATTAAGCCCTTCACCTGAACCTACCACACAGGCTCCAGCCCCCGCCATCGTACAATTTGGAATCAATTATGCTCATCTGCATATAAACTGACTTGGCTTCCTGTAGGGCTCCCCCTCGAGCCACCACCGCCGCCACCGCCACCGCCACCGCCACCAGCACCTCACGGAAGTGGAAGTGGAAGTGCAAGTGCTGTGTATGCAAATTTATTATGGAATGAGTAAAAGAAGGATGGAAACTGGCGTTTAGGCCTCATGATAGTATAGCCTGCAGGACAGGACAGGGCAGAGAACGGCAGTGGTAGTAGGTTCAAGGGTTGGACACTCATCGGGGCTCAACGCTGGCGTCGGCTGCATTTCTTATTTATGAACGTGCATAGACAATGCCCTGGGCCGCAGCCCGACTCTTGTTGCTTTTTGTTTGAGTTGAGTGCGGACATGGCACGGACACGGTATGGTATGGTACGGTACGGTACTCTATGCCTTCCTAAGTACACAATCACACAGCACTGCACAGCACAGCACACCCATCCATACGATGTGCAACTTTTGTCGCATTCAATGGACCAAAGTTGCCGTAAATAACTTTTAATAGAATTTTTAATGGGCTTCGGTTCGGTTCGCTTGGTTGGCTGACCAAATCGTTTGTTGGACTCCACCTAAAACTCAGCCATATTGTATGGCAATTTCATATTAATATAGATTGCTGTAATGACTTTGTCCAGGCAATAAACGCAAATACTGAATTTGTTTGGCAAATATTACAATAAGTATTTGGGCTGTGGTCATGGAAAGGCATTAAATGGTACGAATATGAGATTGATATTGAACACAAGCAATTTTTAACAGACAAAAAAATTAATCAATTTAGCGCCATTTAGTTCCTTAGCATTTCCTTAGACACCGTTTGTTCTAGGGTTTAACTAAGAAAAATCTTGCCTAGTTGTAGCTTAATTTCTGCACCTGGTTTCGGGAAACGAAGCACACCAAGTTAAAGCTGAGAAGTTCTTAAAGGAATTAAAAAAGATAGCAAGGCATCTATCTGTAAGTTTTTATCCCTTATACGATACGAGCACTGGTAAAAGCTAAGAGAACAGCTAATGGACCCTCAAAAATGATTACAAAAAATTGTATATTCCCTAAGAGATATTAGCACTGAGCAATGCACTCCATAGCCATAGCTTATGAAGCATAAGCCTCCAAAATAAGACAGATGCACAGGCCATCAGATGCACATCAAATTCCACTAGATGATATTATAAAATTTTCATGCGATTTCTTTCGCCTGGCAAACGAAAACGAAAACTTCTCTATGCATTTTAAACTTGCACAGAACTTTTGCTGGAATAATAAATTTTTTATGGGCTTGGAGAAACTAATGACCTAAGCAGGGACCAGGATGGATCCACGTAAAGTTATCAGCCACGTGGTCTTTGAACTGTGACCATAAACCATGGAGCATAGAGCAAATGTCGGACAGGGCTTGGGCTTGGGTTGGGGCTTGGGGGGTCCTTCGTAAGTTGCGTATAAATTTGAGCTAAAATTATTGGAATTTTTTGTGTATTTTTTTTCGTTACTGCTGCTGTTGCTGGTTGCAGACATTTTGACTCTCGTCCTCGATTCGTGGCGGCAACATTCAATGCGGCTGGTCTGGGTCGAAAGAATGGGGGGCATGGGGCATGGGGCATGGGGCATGGTATTGGGGCCGAGTCTGTGAGTCTTTTGCCTACTTATTATGCCGCCGCATGTTTCTCTATGTTTGCTCTTTCTTTTTTGCGGAATTATCGATTATAAATGAATATTTCATTAGGGCAGAAGCTTGGAGAGTGGGAGAGAGGGGTAGAGTGGAGAAGGTGCCTGGTGCCTGGCACCTGCTGCCGGCTGGCTTCCGTTTCCGGGTCGCGACACTTGCAAGGCTATTTTCAATTAAAATGCAGCATACTTTTCCACTTCTCCGCTTCACACGTATTTGTCTCTCTCGTTCCATATCGCTCCACTCTTTCTATACACTCTGTATCCGTCTGTGTGTCTCTGTGGAATGTTGTATAATGGATGGTATCCCCACTTCTGCTTTGTGTCGCATAATTACCAATGGCAGGATAATTAAGGCAGCGCCAGCCAGGGGCCAAAATAAAAAGGACAACGAGCCCCGAATGCGGGTCCCGGCTCCAGGGATTTGCAAATGGCGTGGGTCGAGTAGGAGTGGGAGGCCTGCCAGTGGGGGTGGCGAGTGGGTGGCAGGTGGTTGGCCGGTGCTACGAGCACGTGACTAACGGTAATGGCACGCCAAATCACAGAGCGAATGAAATATTTTCGGTGGGAGTGTTTTTGCCACTCTGTTCATTGCGAATCCTCAATGAGTGTCCTCTGTATACGGCAAGGTGGAGTATTTTAGCGTATTTTAAACTTTAATTTAGTTAAATTTGTATCGAAATTAATTTTGGAAGATCAGCCAAGGACCCCAGACCCCCCATGCCTCCTTTTCAAGTGGATTTAAGGTTTATAATTTTAGAAATTAAATAAATAGCCTTAGAAGAGTAACTGATATTCGCTTGCATTCTCTTGAAAATAATTTATTTTAATAGGAAGTGGGGTTTTATTTGTAGACCCTTTCAGAGCTCATGCTAAATTACAGAATATTACTAAATGTTTCTAGAGAATTCTGTATGCATCACGGTGTGAAAGGGCTGGAAAAGGAGATGGATGAGACCGAGTCCAACAAAGTGCCTCCAAAATAGTAGAAACCACCAAAGAATATTTAACCAAAATAAACTGCTAGTGCCAGAGGCCATAGGCAGTCCCTCAAGACAAGAGATCCTGATGGTATTTACTTAACAAAAACATACTTAAAATGTGCCTAAACTTATTCAAATATCTTAAGATTATGCATTAAACTAACTTCGAATTTCCTCCAAACTTTTGAATCAATTAAAGAAATAAAGTTTCACTTTTCACGACTAAACTTTGCTCACTGCGAAGGGTTTCCCTTTGGAAACCCCAACCCGTGATCCTCTTATGCTAAACTTATGAGCCAACTCCACTTGAGATTTAACCACCTCACCCCCTAGCCAACCCCACTGAGTACTCACCCCTCTCTCTTAGCCCAGCGGCACTCGACAAAAACTTGAGGGAAAAAGTGATTAAAGCTCACGTTTCGGGATTACGTAAGCTCCTACAGGGATACTTAGCCGGGTCCCATTTTTCCCCGTGTGTGTGTGTGTGTGTGTGTGTGTGTGTGTGGGGGCTAAGCATATCATGTGTTTATGCGCGAGTCCTGAAATGAACACCTACCCCTCTGCCTCCCCTCGAACCATTATATACCCCCCTGTAGGGCCACAATTTTTACCTGGGGCTTTTCGGGGCGTCCCCTGACACGTGAGCTCCATAAAATACAAGGAAGCCTCGTCATGTCATGGACGTTGCAGCACGCGAGCGGACCAATGGGTCCCTCATCCGTACACTCCACGTTTGCGTTGCTTTTAGCCCCCCTACCGCCTTTCTCTAATCGCTTTCCCTACTTGGCTCCTTTCCTGTACGCTTTCACACCCCCATTTCCCTCGCAGCTTTGCCTCCCTCTTCATTGCGTTTTCACTTTTGTTGGGAATCATTGTTGTTTGGCCTGTCGAGGGAATTAAACATTTTGACCAGATGTTTTCAATGCACAGAATAACCACAAAGGGATATACATACATATATGTATATACAAAATTTCTGTCTGTTTCTTTACCCAATTTAGAAAGCTATCTGGCTGCAGATCGTCTCATAAATATAGTCTAATTCTTTTTTATTTTCAAAGATGAAATTTTGTAGAGAAACCTTGAAATATTATGCTGTGTGAAAATTCTCCTTGTAGATTCATCTTTCCTCTTTACTCAACAAAAATTATCATTGAGATATCTTTCAGATCGATGTTTAAATTCTTCAAGATTCATCAATTTCAAGGGTATTTAAATATCCATTGCCCCTTGATGGGTTAGGGACCAATGGAAGAAAAACAGAGCATATAACTTTTCATTTTCAACAACAATCAAGTCTATTCTTTAATCAGTATCCAAATTGTTTCCAAATCAATACAAAAATGTATCTATAAGGGTATCCAAATCTTCGATTAAAACGTTCCTTTCTCTTCTCTTCCTTTTTGTTTTTGTTTTTTTTCTTACGCTGCGTAAACACCGCTATTAAATTTGAACTGACCCCAAAACTGACTGCTGACCGAACTCGGAACCAAAAGCCATCAAATACCCAAGCTGCAATCCAACATTGTGGCTCGTGCTCCTCCGCCTCTACCCCTAAGCCTAACCCTACCGCCTACCCCTCCAATGACAGTAAACGGGCGGTGCAACAACCTCGTTTAGTTGCAGCAACGACCTTGACTCAGTTTCATTTTTACATTTTCTTAGAAAAGAGGCAGACGAAGGCAAAACGAAACCCAGGCGAAATAGGAGAAGTCTTAGAAAGGCTAAGACACCCCACCAAGTGGTGTTAGTATCTCGAATATCGTGTCTTATTAATAAGGCTTAAACCGTCTAACGGCAGTTTAATTGCAGCAACACACACACCCCCACCCCCACCCCCACCATTAGGCCATATGAGGTTTGGTTCTATGACAGCAAACTAAAAATAAACAAATGAGCCAAGAAAAGTAACAAAAAAACAACCAAGAGGTTGAGGCAGCAGCTGACCAGCGCCTGCGTAAAGAGAAAGAGAGAGAAAGTCTGAGAGAGGGGGAGAGAAAGTAAGAGAGATAGTGAGCTTGAACAGAGATGGAGAGAGAGAGGTTGCGAGAGACAGACCAAAATGATTGTTGTGGCTGTAGAAGGATTTCAAGGAAGTGAAATAGCTGCAGACAGCATTTTTCACACACAAAGTTTCCTATTTTCTTCCTCTTCCTGCTGCTCCCTCCTCCCATTATCCACCGCCCACCCCTCTACAGAGTTTTCCCTAGCTGTCACTTCCTCTCCATATTCATTTTTGCCTGTGTGTTGGCGTCTGTTCAATCTCTCGAACTGCCCTGCACACACACACACACAGTAGCCTTTTACACAGATTTTTTTTTTGAACCTTCAGTTTTGATTTTACGGAATTTTTGCTACGAATTTGAAAGCATTTCCCAGAATTTATATGTATTTCGAGGCAAAAAGACTTTGACACAACATTTGTTCGCACTGTAGCTTGAATATTTTATGAGAGCTCAATTGGGGCTTGGAAATTGTTATTGGATGATGGAAATGCATGAATATTTAGAAGAAAATAGAGAAGCTCCTACTAGATAATAGCTATCAAGCATGGGGGATGTACATGATATAAAATCTCTTCAAGTAAATGTTCTTAATTGAATATAATATCAATACCAACTAAAAATACAATTCTCTTGGTATTCCAGCGGCTAATTAAGGCTACCAAAATTATGTTAATGTTGTCATTTAATGAAAGAAAGGCATGAATATGAAGGAATATTCAAAGAATTGAAGCCACAATCTTGTTTCCCCCTTATGGTCGAAATTACTAGGGCTAATTAAGACTAAACAGAAGGTAATAGAAATACAGAAAATGGTCTATACTTAGAGTAAACGATCTGGACAATAAACAAACCAATTAATGAAAGTTAGCTACAGGAATCGATTAGTATTATTTCGTTAAGGAACGTTAAGGAACTTCCATATTAATAACAGTTCTATATAAATACTTCCATTTACCTAAGCCAAAATTCAATAAGAAACTCCTTCACAGAAGTCGATGCATAAATTTATTTAAATATTCTCCATTTCCAAAAGAAACTCCAATAAGACCTATAAGACCTATGGTATTTATTTTATCATTTATTCCTTTTATTATTCATACAGGCTTACATATGCCCTGCATCTCCACTCTTAGCCCACAACTCCACCCATTTCGAAAGGCAAACACACGCTCGAAGGCGAGTACATACGAGTATATCTAGGGAAGTTTCCTATTTCTTAATTAAGAAGCTCATGTTGCCATTTCCCTACAAAGACTCTTATTTACTTGGACACTTTCTTAGCCATAAAATCTATTAATAATGTGATGGCTTATATGCCCTGTGTTATTTGCTCGTTTTGATGGTAAAACAACTTTGAAGATTTAATGTTTTCTTTCATTTGGCGGTGAATTTGGTTCAATTGAACCAATTCCGAAAATGAATCTTGCACAAACATCCCTAGCCAAGGCTTTTGCGTACGTATTAGTAATGTTTTCCTCAGTTTGTGTGTGTGTGTGTGTGTGTGTGTGTGGCAAAGTGTTATATTGACATTTGGCTACATAATGATTTATGCTGCTGCAGGCAGGCAGGCAGACAGCAGCAGCAGCATCATCGCAGGCAGGCAGCATCGTGAGAACCTCGAGAACGATCCTTGGCTTCATGTAATCCCTGTGCTGCCACTTGGCTGCTATTTTCGAGGCATGGCCATAATTTATTTTTATATTTACAACAACAAAAACAGGAAGGAGGCAACTATTACACACATTTTGAACGGGTCCGGGGCCGGGTCGGTGGGCAGTGGCAGGAGTACCAAAGGGGTCTGCGACGGGGACTGTGGGGCAAGCGAAGGGCAAGCGCGCTGGAAAGCATGCTATGATTTCTGTTGCCACACGCGTGGGCGATGCGTGTTGGGGGGGCACCACAGCGGGAATGGGGTGATTGGGTGGCATTTCGTGTATACAACTAGTTAAATAAATTTACACTTGACCCACCTTTTTATTCGCTATATATGTATATACACGTATGTATGTGTGTGTGTGTGTGTGTGTGTGCTTTTTTCTGGTTTCCAAATGCGCGGCTCGCAGCGTTCACGTAGTTTCTATTTCCCTTTCGTCGCGCAAAAATCTCTCGAAAATTGCCTTTTTATATGCTTTTAAATGTTGCACATGTGTATGTATGTATGGCTCTGTGAGAGGGTGTTGGAGTGTGTGTGTGTGTGTTTGTGTCGTGTGGGTGTGAATGGAGGGAGGGGAAAAGTGAGAGGCAAGGCTGGTCTGCTCTTGCTCTTCCTCGTCAGCGATTCGATGGCAGGTTCATTCATGGGCCAGGATTCAGGCCCAGGACACGGACTGTCGTCGCCTGTCCGTCGTAATGGAGTGTGTGTCCGTGTGTGTGTGTGGCACTGTTGTTTGAATGGTCGTGTATGTGTGCCGCAGCATATTTATGAAGCACAACGTTCGCTTCCACGTTTCCACGTTTTCCCTTTTCACAGTCCCAATTTTGCGATTAATTGCAATTTCGCACACACTTTTTTGCTTGAACGCGTATTTGGCTCTACTTTTCTCTTGGGGTATTTCAATTTTCCATTTCCATTTTCGTTTGATGGCAGCGCCAGCACAAAACAATTTTCATTTCCAGCGAACACAAAAATCATTACTCAGTGCGACCGAAAGTATGCACGCTTTTCCCATTTTCCGCTGTCTTTTCGGGCCATGCTGTGCTGCTGCCTTTCAACATTTGCTCGCACTGGCACTCACACTAGCACACTGGCTGGCGCACACACACTGAGGCTCTCGGAGATAGGCTGGGCCACACACACACACACCCATACACACAGGCACAGAGGGGAGAGTGGCGTGTGGTGCGGTGTTGGGCAAGGGAGGGGGCACAATGCAAAGCAGCAGCAGCAGCAGCGGTAGCGGCAGCGGCAGCGGCAGCGGCAGCGACGTAGCAATGGATAACGCAACGACAAACGCAAAACGGACGACGCCAAAAACCACCGACGCGACGCACAAAAAACGGACCAACCCACAGAGAACCGACAGCGTTGAAAGCCAGCAAACGACTGAGAGCTTTGGAGCTGCTCCAAGATGCACAGAGAGAGCGAGGGCCCCAAGTTAGAGAGAGAAAGAGACAGAGAGTGGGAGAGGGAGAAGGCTACCCGGAAAGGAGAAAGTGATGGCAGGAGAGAGCGCTGCGTGTGTCCTTTGCAGACTCTGTTCCCGGAACTAGCTCGCAGCAGGCAGATGGGAGAGAGCGAGAGCACAGCACGAAGAGAGAGAGAGAGTGCAGGCCGATTACACTGGAAAGAAAAGGATACAACTAAATAAATCCATGGGAATGTAAAGAAATGCTGGAAAGCCGAAGATTTAAGAAGTAGTTAAGTATTTTCATTATTTTTAAGACCGATATATGATAAGATAATAGATCGATTTTTAATAAATTTATATCTTCTATTGAGGATCCTTTTTGTAACAAGTCGTATATTTTAAACCGTTTAAACAGACATTTCGGAACCACTCGGAACAATTATCCCTAGAAAAAGACAGAGACATGTGTTTATGATATAAAAATCCATTCATGAGGTTTAAAGTTGTCTTCAGCTAACTATCCAACTACTAGACTAGTTACACTGATATATCTTATTAGTATAGACAGTATAATATATCCATTATGCATTGAAATATGAATAATACATTTCACATTCGTATTTCTATGCCATAATTGATACCGAAATCATGATTAAGAGCTTTTTTTGCCCCTGTGTAGTGCTTGTCTTCAATGAGAGCAAACGATTAGACTGATAAGCTGTCCAAGCACGACCAGACCTATGCGAATCTATTGTATTGCATGTCTGACCGATCGATCAGTCGTGCCCAGCACATTAACACGAACGAACGTGTACAGATCGGGATAGAGAGAGATATAGGTATAGGTATATAGAGAGAAAAATCAGAGCCGAGTGTACGCGTACAGAGTGTATAAAGTGCAGCAACTATACTAAGTATAGCTTCTGCTTCGATCTGTCTTGTGTCTTTTCTTAGAATAAACCGAAAATGGAAAGGTATGGGTGATATACTATATTTGGCTAATGATAGATTACAAGTCTTTTGTTCTTTTACCCGCACAGCTTCTGGCAAGAGTTGAAATCTTTGTTGAAGACCTTACTGTGCTTTGTGGTGGCTGTGATGCTAATGCCTTTGCTGCTGTTATCGTTTCTGTGTAAGTGATCATCATCATCTCCCCAGCAACGATCGGATCGATCCAGTGTACCAGATGATCATCGATTGATCAGTTCGACACGCGCTGCCTACGCTGATAAGACGAGTAGATCACTGGCCCCCCTATAAATCAAGAACATCAAACACGACCGACTATATAAATAAGCGAGGCATGGGTTGATTAACCGATTCCACTCAGCCAAAGCTCTAGCTCTAGTTCTACCATATAATTGACTCTCTTCCCAGTGAAAGAGAGAGTGTTACAGAACGAGAGACAGTCCCAGAGATAAGCTTTTTGTTTATAAATAATAGAGAGTACCTGTTGCACCTTTGGCGCAACCCAGACGAGCGCCCGAGCGAACCTTGACCAACCGAATTACTCATAAAAATTTTGCAGCCGATAAGGCAGCATTGTTGCTGCCGTGGGTTCGGTCTTTCGGGTGGGCGATAATGCTCGAGGTTTTCCCCCTATTCAGACTCCAAAAGGAAAGCAAGCCGAATCCAATCCAATCCAATCCAAATCAGCTATCAGCTAGGCTGACACCTCGTCATATTTCGTCTTTTTTTTGCAGGCGCACACTTTGGCAACGAGCTGGTCAACTACATTCTGAGTATCAAGTATCCCAACCTGACTATCTCCAAGTCGAAGAAGATTCGCACTTTGATCGACACCCAGAAGAATGCCGGCATCTTTCACTTTCTGCTGCAGGTGGAGGGAGCCTGCGACTTTGAGCTGATCAAGCGATCGTATGCCCAACACCTCACGGACCTGCGGGACAAGACGGGAATGGTGAGGTTCCCGAAGCTAAGACAGAAGCTGGTCAACTGTTGGGGTCACTATGCCTGGGTGAATGATAGCAGGTAGAGATGATCAATGATCAATGATCAAATGATTTATAAACGTTAATGTGCTCTTTCTCTTCCCAAACATCCCATCAGTGGTTTCAACATCAACAACCATGTACTACTCAGCACCCACAAGTACCGGGGACGCCTTGTCAACGACTCCAATATCCAGGATTACGTGAGCGAGCTGGCCACCAAGTACATACCCTCTGACCTGCCTCAATGGCAGGTGATTGTAATACCCAGCTCCGACAGCACCCAGCCCTACTACATCCTGATTAAACTGCACCATTTAATCATCGCCGAGGAGGAGGATCTGCATGTGGGGGAGATGCTCTTGCTGCACGACACCACGGAGACGAAGACCGTGATGACCCTGAACGATGGTGTTCTGGGCCAGAGTCCATCACAGCAACTTTCCCACTTTGTGCGGCAGCCAGAGCACATCAGTCGACTGGTCAAACATCTGATGCACTTGGTCATCTGTCGCTGGCAGCAGTTCATCTACGAATTCGAGTCCCTGGAGACGCCCGATGGCGCCTCATCCAGCATCCAGGTGCGGTCTCTCAGCCAGCTCTTGTCCCTGATCCTTATTGTGCTGGTGAATGTGGTTCTGGGGTACTGGCGGAGTCGCTCAAAGCTCCTCAAGTTGAAGCGCCGTTCCAGTGGCTATAGGAATGATGTGGGCCGCCTAATGACGATTCGATTGCTGCTCAGAAGGGAGCTGGAGCATCGCAATCTCAGCTGGACGGTGGCCAGAATGGCCCTGTACAATAGTCTGCAGCCCACGAATCTGGCCAAGGTCTGGACCCGCTTCATGTGGCGCTTCAATCTGAACCATGTGCTGCTCCTGCCCTACCACTTCTACTGCGAGGCCCTGGCCATGCGGGATGTCCTGCTGAGAGGCCAGACCAGCTACACATCCACCTACTGTGCCCGGCTGCATCTGTATGTGCCGCTCCTGCTGTACGCCCAACTGGAGCTGGTCAAGATCTGCTGGGAACTGTTCAAGGCGCCCCGTAACATCTATGAGGTGCTGTTCGAACAGCCCACCAAGGAGTTGAATATTCTGCACAAGAAATCCTATGCGGGCAGGAAAATAGTCTCCTTCAGTCGCTCTATAGATGGCACCCAGCTGAGGGAACGACATCGGGACAGATTTAACGATCAGCTGCGTGAATCGGACTTTAGTCTCACGTGTCTGGCCGGCGCCGTACATGATTACTTCAACACCTTCTCCGATCTGGCGCCAGTGCCTTCGCTTTTGAACACTACTTGTAGGACCATTTCTAAGGGATACTTCACCGATCGCCGAGGGGACAAAAGCGATAATATAGGTGGTGTGGTCTTTCTGCAGCTGCCCCTTCGTCAGCCAGATGTGGAGCATGCCCGTCATTTGCACGGAATTGTGGAGTGCATCAGGCAGCAGCAAATCATGATCTATTTGGCCTCAATCGGTCAGACCAAGTACAGCATGCTAACGGCCCTTCTACCGCATGTCCTTACCAAGATCTTCATCAACTTCTTCTCGTATAATTTTCCAATTACGATCACAGAGATCTATGGGTCCTCGGCCGAGTTCCAGTCGACTTGGGGCCAGAGGGTTCAGGATGTGCTACTCTTCAGGCCCCCCCAATCGAAGACTTGCCTTTCCCTGAACCTCCATCGCTTCGGGGATAAGTACAGGCTGGCTATTATGGCAGACACACATCTGGCCCCGGATCACACGATCATAACACGATCTTTCGAACGATATATGGAAACAGTAACACTCTGATTCCCAAACGATTATAAATGAGGGGAAGCTATAACTTTCAAGTATACGAATAAAATTATTATCTATTAAAATGCAGGTTTCTATGAAATTGTATGCAGAATCCTCCTTTTCAGGGCATACTCATACGAGTATAATAAAAAAACTCGAATCGATTGAAATATCAAAAAACTTCTCTCGATTTATGGATAACAGTCTATTACCGATCTCGTTTAACAACCCGTGGCCGCTCCCGGTTACAGCTGTGCCACTCTTGGAGAGACCTCTAGACCTAATCACTTACAAGGCCCCGATAAGAACTTACCTGTTAACGAATATATATATATCGCACTTGGACTCTTCTGCATGCTCATCGCTGGATTACTTCTCCAACAAACACTCTATCTTTTATGTTTGAACAAGAAATGTGCTTCATTGAAATTATCTTCATATTTAATGAAAATCTTCATATATATCGTACCCTTCAAAACTTGACTCTTTCTACATATCTGGTTTATCCCTTCGTTCAGTTTCAACTAGCAAAGTAACCCTGTTATTAAAGTCATCTCCTCATTCGAGCATACAAAACAAACTCGAATCGGTTGAAAATTCCAAAAAAAATATCTCTCGATCTATGGATAATCAAGCCTACAATTATTGCTTGGACTTTTCGAATTTTTACGAGGCCAGAAGTGCAAAAATAAAACCGATTTGCTCATTTCTCCAAGTTTCCGACATGAATCAACGGACAAGCGACAGCAATACCTCGTTATTAGTAAACGAGGAGGTGTCACAACAGGATAAGCGCACGGCACGAGAGATGGGAGGTGAAATGTCTTCTCAAGCCTATCTAGAGGACCTAAAATGGCCAACGAAGAACCTTTCAAAGCAGCAACAGCAGAAGCCTTCCATCCTGGACCAGACCCAGGCTCAGGAGCGTATGTGCGCGAACAGATCCGGCTGTGGTATGCACCGTAGCTATCATCCAGGCGATTACCTAGCACAACAGCCGCATCAGTGTCAGAAGTATAAGAATTTAAATCAGAGTCCTGCCAAGAAACAGCAGACTTCTCGGGATCCTCAACAACAGCAGCCGCAGCATCAGTGTCTGGAGCAGAGAAGCCAGACTCCTTCCATGCCGAGTCAGTGTCTCCAGACTTCATATCCGAAACTTCATCAAGAACAGGCACAGCGTCATGACAGCCCGAAAAACAAATCTTCAATCAGAGCCAGCTCCAAAGGTATGAACGTCCTATTTTTGCGTCCTCCGCCACGAAATGTTTCCTTTCTGACGGAAAATCCAGAGCCCTCCAACACAGCAAGTGGCCAACCTTATTCATGCTCGAGCAATACGGACGAGGAGAATTTAGCCGATAAACGTGATGAACGTGATCAAAATAAATCAAATAAGTACATGGAATTCGTGCCTCAGCACTATTCGCATCAGCAGCAGCACCCACATGAACAGTATCGGACGGCTTTTCGTCAGAATTCTCCTCAACGCAATCAAAGCCAGAAGAAAGCACCCATAAGCAAAACTAAAGACGTCCTATCGCCGTGTCCTCATCAGTACAGTCCGCTAAAGCTAAATAAACTTTCTAAGAAAACGGACGTGACAGATTTTGACCAATATATTAAGGAACTTGATAAAAACGCATCGTACAAGTACAAGGAATATGCCCCTAAACTCGGTCAGAGTCCACCCCATCTTCATAAGCACAGACAGGAGCATTATCAAATGTATTCAACGTCACGTCAGAAGGTCGAAAAACAGCAGCTGTATCCGATTCATCTACAGCAGCAATCATACCCGAATCCATGTGAGAATACTTGTGAAAAGCCGTCACAACGTAATCAAAGCGAGATGCAAGCTAAGGATATCCCATTGTCGACTCCTCATCAATACGGTGATCTCCCTGTGCCGGATAAGTGGGGTAGAGAGATTGGTGGGGAACTTCTCGCTAAGACTCGGACTCGGAGCGACACCTCCGAGAAAAACCGCGAAGATTCCACAGTAAAACAAAAAAAATATAACAAATGCGGAAGGTGCAGTGTCGAGAACGGCACGGACAGTACCTCCACAGGATCGTCCGGGAACGAGCTGTGTTCCATTGTCCGGGACGAGCTGTGTGCGTTGGTCCGGAACGAGAGTGAAATTCAGTCGGTGTTCGGTGAACTGTCTGATACTGTGATCTGTCATGTGAAGGACTTTTTGTGTGGGCTGTCAACAACTGACAATGTTCCCCCGGACGAGTATATGAAAGAGAGTGTATCTACAAAGGCACCCAAGAATTCAGCCATAGATGATGTCCTGGATACCAAGAGGCAGGAGTCATATCAAACCCAAAAAAAAGCATCTCCTATCAAAGGCATATTAAAAGCTCAAAAAGTCCAAATGCCGCAAAATCCAGGGCTAGACAGAAAAAAAGTCGCGGAGCTCCAGTCTGTGCTTCAGAATCCTACTCAGCGTATGTATCAGGATCTTACCAAAGAGAAGAGACAGGAGTCGTATCGACAGGCTTCGCAACATTCCCATCGTACCTCGAAGCTGAAGGGTCAAAAGAATCCTCAACAGAAGCATCCAAATCAGCAAATCGCGGACTTTCCTCCATTCTCGCGCTTCGGCGATACGCCTGAGGATGATTCCGAAGAGTGTAATTTCGGAGTGGATAAGAAGGCACGCAACAAGTTCATGGAATGTTACGGTAAAGGCTTCCCAAAGGACAAACCCAAGCACAGGCAGTCCGGTGCCGGGCATGAGGTATTTTCCATGGCCAGTAGCAGCTCGGTATCGACTTCGATCAGTGCCAAGAGCGGGCACGAGCTGCGTGCCATGATCCTGGACGAGATGCAATTGCAGTCGGTGCGTGGTGATCAAACATCCAGGCCACGATATAAGGATCTTGAAGAGAAAGTTTCCACACTTTCAGACTTGAATCCGCCCAGAGATGACACCCATCCTTGTTCAAACGTGTCCAAGTTTCAGGATATGAAGGAAACAATGTCCACACCCATCGGTTCCCTCCCGAATTTGGCCATAGCTGTTCATGCGCCCACCACTGAATCATTTAAGGGTTCCACAACAGATGAGATGCCACAAATCGAGGGCAGTATGAGTGTAGCTGATTTAGTGAGCTACAAGGTAATCACTCCCATGATCATGAAGATACGCAAAAGGTGTATGACCCATATGCAGAATGAGATGCATCTCTTGAAGTATCTGGAGACGGTGCCGCGCCTTGTCGGTCAGATTTACATGGACAACATCACGATGGAACAGAGGAAACTCTAAAAATGTTTAGTCACTTTTGATTCGATGATACCTTTTTATATATTTTATAATTATTGTATTAAATAAAGAACAAACATCCAAGCCACGCTATAAGGATCTAGAAGAGACAGTTTCCACCCTTTCAGACTTGAATCCGCCCAGAGATGACACCCATTCTTTGTTCAAACGTGTCCAAGTTTCAGGATATGAAGGAAACAATGTCCACACCCATCGGTTCCCTCTCGAATTTGGCCATAGCTGTTCATGCGCCCACCACTGATTCATTTAAGGGTTCCACAACAGATGAGATGCCACAAATCGAGTGCAGTATGAGTGTAGCTGATTTAGTGAGCTTCAAGGTGATCACTCCCATGATCATGAAGATACACAAAAGGTATATGACCCATATGCAGAATGAGATGCATCTCTTGAAGTATCTGCAGAAGGGGTAGTGACGAGAACGGCACAAACAGCACATCCACTAGATCGTCCGTGATCACTGTGAAGAGCAGGGACGAGTTGCGTTCCATGGTCCGGGACGAGCTGTGTGCCTTGGTCCAGAACGAGAAATTCAGTCGGTGTTCGGTGAACTGCTTGATACTGTGGTCTGTCATGTAATGGACATTTTGTATGGGCTGTCAACAACTGACAATGTTCCCCCGGCCTAGAATAAGGAAGAGCGTGTATCTACAAATGCACCCAAGAATTACAAAAATTACCAATTACACAAAACCAAGTAGGAATCTCTTTAAAATGCTATTCGCGATACGGTAAATACTTTTGCCAATTAAAGGAAATTCTTGAGCGGTGTGCTGCTTTTCAGATCTTCTTTTCAAAATATCGCCCCGCTCTCTGCCGCCTCCAACACACGATGATAATCGTGAATATTGAAGAAACGGTAAAACCAAAAATACAGAACCATAGGACCATATCTACCAGATTTCAGAATCTGGATCAAATCGAATCAATATTATAGTCAGAATATTATCGCGCAGTGTGCGACCTGTTGGAGGGGAGCAAGATATAACGGCTGGTGTTGGTATGAGAAGGGTGAGAGACAGACAGATTTAGCGTAATAAGAAACAGCAGCATTAAATTGAGACATATAAAATATTCTAAAGTTCTAATTAAATCGGTCATAAGGTGGATAGAGGAGAAAAGAAATAACAATTGAGAGAGATCTCCCCTCCCCACTTTAAAGAACAAATCAATTCGTTCCTGATTGCCGCCTCTCTCAACGTTTCCACTCATTTTGAAAATAAGAATAAAAACCCTACCACACAAAACTTGACTTTTCTTTCATCATATTAGTTTTCATGCTTTCAGTTCGAGCAAGCAAAGTAATCTTGTTATAAAAGTCATTTCTGAAAGGGGTAAAATCTCGTCATACGAGTACACTGAAAAAACTCGAAGCCATTGAAACAGCATCAATTTCTGCTCGCTTGATGGATACACAAGATCACAAGTGTTGCTCAAGCGATGGCAAAAGCGAAGAAACAAGTCACAGAAATCGCTACCTATTAGAGGATGAGATGCCGCAACAGAGCAAGAAAAAGCTATGGAAGGAAGTCCGTCAGATTATGTCTCCTACCGATCTAAGAACATTGCAATGGCTTACGGAGAAAACTCCAATCCAGGAGAAGACTAAGTTTCAGAAAACACATCACAGATCTGTCCTAGTGCAGCGGTCCAGTAATCCTGACAAGATTAGGCATTCGCATGAGAATCCTCAGACGGAAACCCAGACAGAGGATGATCAGATTCGCCAGAGTACCTCCAAGATGATGCAGAAAAATCTGCAGAAAGTATACCAGGAACCCCCTAAGAAGGATCCGTATGAGGATCCTCCTCAGAGGCCGACTCATGATCAGTTCAAGCAAAAGCCACCGGAGGAGTATCGAGTGTCTGCGTATCATAATTCTACAAAGAAGCATTCGCATGAGAATCCTCAGACGGAAACCCAGACAGAGGATTATCAGATTCGCCAGAGTACCTCCAAGATGATGCAGAAAAATCTGCAGAAAGTTTACCAGAAACCCCCTAAGAAGGATCCGTATGAGGATCATACTCAAAAGCCGACTCTTCATCAGTTCAAGCAGAAGTCACCGGAGGAGTATCGAGTGTCTGCGTATCAGAATTCTACAAAGAAGCATTCGCATGAGAATCCACAGACGGAAACCCAGACAGAGGATGATCAGATTTGCCAGAGTACCTCCAAGATGATGCAGAAAAATCTGCAGAAAGTTTACCAGAAACCCCCTAAGAAGGATCCGTATGAGGATCATACTCAAAAGCCGACTCTTGATCAGTTCAAGCAGAAGTCACCGGAGGAGTATCGAGTGTCTGCGTATCAGAATTCTACAAAGAAGCATTCGCATGAGAATCCTCAGACGGAAACCCAGAAAGAGGATGATCAGATTCGCCAGAGTACCTCCAAGATGATGCTGAAAAATCTGCAGAAAGTATACCAGAAGCCCCCCAAGAAGGATCTGTATGAGGATCATACTCAGAAGCCGACTCATGATCAGTTCAAGCAGAAGTCACCGGAGGAGTATCGAGTGTCTGCGTATAATAATTCTACAAAGAAGCATTCGCATGAGAATCCTCAGACGGAAACCCAGACAGAGGATTATCAGAATCGCCAGAGTACCTCCAAGATGATTCAGAAAAATCTGCAGAAAGAATACCAGAAACCCCCTAAGAAGGATCCACATGAGGATCATACTCAGAAGCCGATTCTTGATCAGTTCAAGCAGAAGTCACCGGAGGAGTATCGAGTGTCTGCGTATCATAATTCTACAAAGCAGCATTCGCATGAGAATCCTCAGACGGAAACCCAGACAGAGGATGATCAGATTCGCCAGAGTACCTCCAAGATGATGCAGAAAAATCTGCAGAAAGTATACCAGAAACCCCCTAAGAAGGATCCGTATGAGGATCATACTCAAAAGCCGACTCTTGATCAGATCAAGCAGAAGTCACCGGAGGAGTATCGAGTGTCTGCGTATCAGAATTCTACAAAGAAGCATTCGAATGAGAATCCTCAGACGGAAACCCAGACAGAGGATGATCAGATTCGCCAGAGTACCTCCAAGATGATTCAGAAAAATCTGCGGAAAGAATACCAGAAACCCCCTAAGAAGGATCCGTATGAGGATCATACTCAGAAGCCGTGTCAAGATCAGCTCAAGCAGAAACCATCGGAGGAGTATCGGGTGTCTCTGAATCATAAATCTACAAAGAAGAATTATCCTGAAAGCCCTCAGAATATGCAGAAGTCCTTACAACAGTCATCTAATCAGCAGCCTCCTAAAAATGCAGACAATATTATGCAGCAAAATCTGCAGACGGAATACCAGAATCCCCCAGTGACAGGTTCTCGGTACAATGTCCGCCTGATACCGCAAAGCCCAGAGTTAGCCAAAGAGAATGCTATCGACGGGCTTTATAGGAGCGGGGACCATCTCCAACCATCATTCATGGTCGATAAAGCCAAGGAACATTTTCCAGACTCTGCCGTTGAACTGAATAAGAATACATCGGATAATCACATGGAATGCGAGTGCTGCGAAAAGGAGAACCCCGAGATGGGATCCAAATACAAGCTGTTCAGAGACGAGAATCAGATGCCTGGTACGGAGACCAATTCCTCTAGATCGAATCAAATCAGTGTGAGGGACGGGGACGAGCTGCTTTCCTTGATCCGCAACGAGGTAGAATTGCAATCGGTTTTTATGAAATTTAATGATGATCTGGTGTTGCATGCAAAGAAGATGGGCTTTTTGGTTCAGGATCATCCTCAGAATCCGTGTCAAGATCAGTTTAAGCAGCAGTCGCAGGAAGAGTGTAAGGAGGCATTCTTTTGCAATTCTTCTAAACAACAGTCGCATTCGAATCAATCACAGAAGCAGCGTTTCTCGAATGATCCTCAGGAGCTGTCTGCTTCTAACAAATCGGACACCCTGAGTATGAAGAAGAAAGCCGAGGAGAAGGTGCTTCAGGATATAGATAAAATAGTGAGATCGAAGGTCATCAGTCCCATGGTTCGCAAGATAAAAAAACAGTTTATTCAAAATCTTCGACACGAGATCTCTCTGGTGGATGATTTGGAGCGGGTGCCGTTTCTCGTCAGTGAGGTGTGCAAGGGAGCAGTTAATTTGGAAGAGAGCAAACTTTCAAAATGACTCCAGTCCTTTTTTAATTAGTACAACCTTTGCTTTATATATTTTCTAAGCGTTTCTTCAAAACAAAATTAAAAACCAAATAGGGAGTTTAAATTATGCTTAGTCGTTAATGGCGCCTAACAGCCCAAGTTAGCAGAGCAATGTTAAAGCGTAACATTAACACCAACACGCCACTTGGCGCCGTGTGTTTTGCAGCACTACAAACACGATAAGCGATATCATTTATTTTGGATTTAAGCGCAGCGGCAAGAAAAAAGAAATAAAAATAATTTATTGGCCATGGCAGCACTAGAACCATAAACTCCTGGTAGCATAACCACCCAAAGACTGCAGATCATCATCCAGAGCATACGGCTGGGGCACAGCAAGAGCAGAAACACTGGTTCTGGAGAGAGAGCGACGCCACATTCCGCAACATTGATTTTTCGTGGTGGACGCCACTCCAATCGGCTGGCAACGACGTTCGGTAACAACTGCTGAAATTTAACCTGTGCCACCCACCAGCCATCATGAGCGGTAAGCCGTAAAAGAGTATAGGAATTTTCTTCGCTACCTCAAGAGGTTTCGACCGGGGTTTCTAGCCCAGCAGCTGTCGTTGGGAGCTCGTCTCCTATGCATCGAAATTTGCAGTCTGCTTTTGGGCAGTGGAGTCGGGGGGCTTGGAGTCGCACCTGCGCGATGCTCCCCAGCCCCCAGTCCACTAGGACTAACCCCGATGAAGTCATCAAATTACTTTACATTGTATGTGTATACATATACGTGTGTTTGTATCTTCCCCCCTCTCTTACGGCAGGCGACGAAGGCGGCTGCAGCGAGAAGCAGACCCTGAACCTGTCCAAGCAGAAGCTGAAGAAGGTGCCCAAGCAGGAAGATGCCCACAACATACGCAAGCTGATACTGGACGAGAATGAGCTGCAGAAAATAGACAACATTGACTCGTACCTCAAGATAGAAACGGTTCCTTAAATTGATACCCTCTTAAAACCTGAATTTGCGCTTATATAAATTATGTTTTTCAGCTGTCGCTGGCAAAAAACCAATTGCTGCGCATGTATGGCGTCTGCCGGCTGCACTGTCTGCGCGAGCTAAACCTCTCCTTCAATGGCATTCTCTCCATCGAGGGCCTGAAGGATTGCCAGCATTTGCGAGTGCTCAATTTAGAGGGCAACAACATCAAGACCATCGAACATCTCAACACGAACGTGGCGCTGGAGTGCCTTAATCTGGCGGAGAATAGCGTCACCAGCATATCGGACATCTCATATCTGTGCAACCTCAAGGAGCTCTACCTGCACGGCAATCGTCTGACGCATCTGCGGCAATGCGACAAGTACTTGCCCACTTCCCTGGAGACTCTAACGCTGGCCAAGAACAACATCGACGACTTGAACGAGATCTGCACGCTGTCGCATCTGAGCAATCTGCAGAGCCTCTCCATCACCGAGAATGGCTGTGTGAACATGGCCCTGGGTCCCAACAGCGTGGAGTGAGTAGGATCCACCCTTAAAAACTCGGCATAATCTCACTGAACTTTTTTATGTCCTTAACTTTTAGCGGCTTTGACTATCGACCTTTTGTCTTGAATTGGTGCATGAGCCTCAAGTGTATTGACGGCTATGCGGTGGATCCCATCGAGAGCCTCAAGGCCGAGTGGCTCTACAGCCAGGGACGGGGCCGCCAGTTTCGTGTGGGCGAGCAGCTCTCTCTGGCCAAGCATCTGAGCACTTTCTGTCCGCTGGTGGGCAAGGCCTTGGAGAACGAAGACGATCGCAAGCTGCGCCTAATCCTAAGCAAGGCGCAGCATCATCAGCGCCAGCTGCAGGAAGAGATCATGGACAATCATGCGAATAGCTCGGCCAACACTTCACCCTCATCCCATCGCCGGAAACCCACGAGTCGCATACAGTCACCCAGATGTAGGTGTAGTTGTATCCTGTGTTAGATATTTGCTAATTTCATGCTTGATTTTTGCAGTCTCCCGCTTGAGTGGCCGCCAGGGCTCGCCCGAGTCCATGGTTAACAGCTATCATGGCAACAGCAGCAGCAATAGCAGCATCAACGATAATGGTTCCCTCAATCATTCGCTGCAGATGAGCATTTCGCTAATCGAGAACATCAAGAACGATGGCGACTTCCAGCTGGCCGGCAGCGGTATGTCCAGCAGCGTGACCACCAAGACCTACAACTCAACGGAATCAACGCCTCGCAATATAACGCCAAATCCCTATAATGGTACGCTAGTCCTTTTATTTATTGCATCCATATAGAAAAATATATATATCAAATTCTCTCTCCTCAAAACAGATCAAACATTCCTCAGTCAGCCGCCTGCGGGTGGTCCCTTGGCTGCTGCCTCGAAAATGGTGCCCGTGCCGGAGACTCTGATGAGTCCCGATGTCTGTCCCGCCGCCGTTGCCCAACGGGTGACGGTCAGTGCTCTCAACTCGCAGTTGCACAAAACGAAAATCAACAAAAACAAAGGTGGCCAGCCAAGCATAACTAGTCTCTGTAGTAACACGGCATTTAAGTACACTTTTGATTTTATTCCCTGAACAGACAACAAACTGAATTTGCCCCGCGTGCATAGTCCCCTGCTGAAGCGCACCCAGAGTCCCATAAGCAGTCCACAAAAGGTGGCCCCTAGAACAACAGACAGAGTGCAGCAGCAGATGACTTCGACGACGACGACGGCGGTGGATTCGGGAGGTGGCAGTACGGATGATGATGGCGAGCAGATGAACATCGACAAGTTGAGGACCATTAGGAAGATGGCTGCGCAGAGGAATCAGCAGCAACAGCAGCAGCAGCAGCAACAACAACAACAGCAGCAGCTGGTGGACAACAGCAGTCAGAACTGTGCGGATCGGTTGATAGAGCACATGACGGAGTCATCGGCGGTTATCATACAGAAAATGTGGCGTGGCTATTATACCCGTAAGAAACACAATCCCGATATTGCAGAGAAGCTACAGAGACGTCGCGTGCAGGAGTACATTGAGTGAGTCCCAGGAATGGCAGAATTTTTCCTTGAGACAATAGCTAATTCTTGTTTTCGTATCCCCCAGGCAACTCAGCAAAGACATGCGGCTGACCAAGGCGCAGCTGGAGAACGAGCGCAAGATCCAACAGCTGCAAATGCAGGCCATCAATGCGCTGTGGAAGAAGGTGTCCACCATGCATGTGGTGGATCCTAAGGCAGCAGGACAAGTCGCCGCAGTCCAGGGCACAGTTTCGGGCGAGGATTCCAGTGCCCCCGTGAGTCTTGATCATAACTCGGCCTCTGTGGTCAACGATCTGGCCAAGCGCTGTACCATGCTGACGGACCAGGTGCAGCAGCTGCGCAGCTCGATCGGAACGATTGTCAACTGCCTGACGATGGTGTGTAATCTGCCACAGTATGCTCTCATTAGCAATCCCGAACCTGATGCCCAGGTGCCCGTGTCGGAGCAGCGCGACTGTAGCTCCACGCAAACCGATCTGATTGCCGTACACACGCCACAGATGGAGGACCTAACGAACTTTCCGTTTACCAAACCGCGACCGTCTACCTTGGCGTTGGAGTCGAAGATCGAGGCGTTGCCTTTCAAGCAGCTGGAGCCGGACGATGGCGAGCAAAAGGAGCATGATGAATCGGTGGAGGCGAATGCATAAACACCTGCATCAAAGCGAGCCGCATCTTCAAGAAAAGGAAATCAAATCCCAGTGAATAAAACGCTTTAAGAATCGATCTCAACGCGCATTAATTAATCGCGTAGGCTTTTATGTAGCTTTTGCAAGAATTTTCAATTCAGTTAAAACACTTAGTTTAGCAGCAGCCACAAGAACAACACTTAATTCATAGTGACCATCTATTTTTTGTTACATTTTGAAAGATGGGCAGAAAGTAAGAAAAAGAATAAGAGAAATATACAAAGCTAAAATTTTGTAATGCACTTCCACAATGCACTCATGAACTCGTGTCAGTCTTCCTCATCGCTGCTCTCCGTATCAGTGTCCTCGTCCTCTTCATCGGATTCCTGTACGGGACGATTCGTGTTGGGCGTTAGATCATCTTCAAAGTCGGAGTCCTCATCATCGTTCTGTGCTTTGGCCTCCTGCGGCGGATTCTTGGCAAATCGTTCCGGCCATATGCCTGCCTTGGTGTACTCCTTGACATGGTCGTTGGTGAGGATTTTGGATATTTCCGCCTTGACTTTGTCGCCCTCCTCGATGGGTTCCACCAGAAGGAAGTCACCGCGCTTGACCCACATGTTCTTGCGATATTTGTTGGGCATGGACACTGGATTAGAGTTACGTATGGGTGTACGTTAGTCGTGGTTTCTCTAGATGATCATCCCAGTTCTCACCCAGAAAGTTCTCCGACTCTGGCGTCGCAGTTTCCACCTCGTGGAGATTGTTCCCGCAGCTTCTGACGACGCGCACGATCTGCTGCTGCTCTGTCGGAAGTTCATAGTCATCCTCCATCATTTCCTTAATCAAATGCTTCCGTCGCGTGGTACTCGGATGTGAACGATGCATAGTATAGCTTTTTGCAGAAAAATCAAAACAAAAATTGATTTTAAATTTTGCTTGTATACAGTGGGGATTAGTGTCTGTGCGTTAACCCATTTAAACCACGATTGAAAAACTTCTATTGAAACAGGTGAACAGGTTGAGTTAAACCACGGAAAATAAATATATTTTAAATTCTCCTTATAAATCCATCTATCCTTTCTCTTTACTCACAAAAAAAAAAAACAAAAACTAAAGTTTCATGATTTTCGGTGGTAGTGTTACAAGGGCCCAAGAGGGTTAATCGTTCATTTTGGTTTTCGACACAATGGGGATGACATATCATAATACTTCTCTTTCTACTTATCGATGTGTACCGATAGTTTTGTGCGATAGACGGAACGAGTTCGGCGGTAGTGACAGACCCAATTATAAAATCAGAGTAGGCGGTGCTTTTCGTGCAAAAAAATAGGATTCACATCAAAACAGATCTATTAATTGTTGTTAGAATTTCATCAGTACAAGGTTTGTCCTGTAAAAATAACAATTACCATACTATTCCATTCATACATTTTCGAATTTCGTTTAGAAAAGATGGACAAAACTCGTGAAGGTTGGCGAACCATGCTGTCGTGTGCGATTGAGAATCAACAAAATACGGACATTGAGATCAATCGCGAAGGGACTACAGTGCGCCAAGTCGCTTCCCTATGGCGGGCCCAAACAAATTCGGCTCTGCGTTGCTTGCACTCTGTTGAGATGCTTACTCTCGCTGAACAGTTGGCAGTACAGGGCCAAGAGCAACCACAGGCCCAGGAGGAACCACAAGGCCAAGAGCAACCACAGGCCCAAGAGGAACCACAAGGCCAAGAGCAACCACAGGCCCAGGAGGAACCACAAGGCCAAGAGCAACCACAGGCCCAGGAGGAACCACAGGGCCAAGAGCAACCACAGGCCCAGGAGGAACCACAAGGCCAAGAGCAACCACAGGTCCAGGAAGAACCACAAGGCCAATAGGAAAAGGAACCTAGACAAAAACTGCCATCTCATCCCTTATTAAAGCATTGTTCTTCTTTTTATGTATTTCGAATGCCAAGTACATCTAATTTGTATAGGACATTTCGTTACAAACATCTCCCCCAATGTTACAATTTATAAAGAAAATTTGTGTATAGAAAACATGGAAATTGAGATCTTCAAAAATGTAACAGGACGTCCATATGTGTCCAACCGATAGGCAGAGATAAAAAGGGCTGCCATACATCTCATCTTCAGTGCTGTAAAAGTTCAACATGTGGCGGCTTATTTGAATTCAAATTGTAAAAAAACGTTGAACGAGTGCTTTTGTATAATTTATCTTTAGTTTAGTTTAATATTAAAATATCACTTTACAATTAGTGAAGAATGTTGCCATTAAACGAGAACTTTGCTTAGCAATAGTATCTGAAGCGCAGGTAAAACTAGTTTTTGCCGCGTCGCATCACCATTCGCTCCTTGAGCGATAGCCGGCCGGACTTTTCCACCTTCGTGGAGACATTGCGACGCGACTCGACCTGCACCTGCTTGGATTTCTTTTTCCTGCAAATTAAGCAATATGTTAGATAATCGCCGTGTCAGTGGCAGTGGGGAGCACCCCAATAATATTCCCTTACAATTCATTTATAAGATTCTCGATCTCCTTGCGCCAAATGTCCTTAAAGTCGTTTGTGAAAAGTGTCCAGCACTCGAAGAACTGGTCGGGCGTGCAATCTCCCAGGGTTTGAGTCTCCGGCGTGTAATGATAGAAGCGCATTGTCTCCAAAAACAGTTCCCGGCCATCGTTCAGCATGCGATCCAACTTGGCCATCGACATGTCGGCACTCTCCGTGAATTCCTCCATTTTGGACTTGAAGGGCTCCACAATGTCTTCACTGCAGGCAGCCAGTACCTTGGCCTTGGTCCTCTTGAAAACTAAACCAAAGGATACGCCGATTAATGCAAGAGAGCAAGCCAGGGGATTCCCAGCGGATCTTACCCAAAAACTTCTTTTTCAGCTCGTTGATATGCATCTCCACATCTTCAAACTTGATCTGTGCCGCACGCTCCACATCCGCTGGCTCGGGTATGGGTAGACGAATTTCCAGGGGATGGACACCCTCCTTCCGCCGCTGGGCAATGTAGGTGCGCACTATGAAGTGCAGGAGTGTGGTATGTCGCTCCTTGGACTTGACGTCCTTCAGTTTCCCAAGTATATCCAGATTGAAGCCGTCCGCCTGGCCGCGCTGCCGATTGCCCCCGTTCATGTAGTTGCCCAGCGTCAGGATAATGGAGAATACCAGCTTGAGGTCCTCGCTGTCGATCAGCTCCTGCGACAGCTGCTGGATGGTCTCCAGCTTGCGCATCTGCTGCGACAGCGACTCCTCGAACTCGGCCTGGAAGATAATGCACGAGATCCGCTCGCTGGCCATCGAGATGAGAGATATGTCCAGCAGGAACTGCTCGGGTGTATCCAGAGGTATTTCCCCGCCAGCCGCATCCTTGATCTTGAACAGCTCCTCGTCGCTGGCCTTGATGTGGCCCAGGTGCTGCAACGCCTCGAGGCTCACCACCGATGTGTCCAGGTTGTAGATGGCATGCTCGATCTCGCTGGAGGGCACGTGCAGGCTGCGTGAGATGATCCCCACCTTCCTGGAGCGCTCCGGCTCCAGCACCTTGATGGACTTGGCTCGCTTCATCTTCACCTCCTTGGGCTTGTTCACCGGCACAACGGCCTGTCGCGAGAAGAGCTCGGTGAACTCCTCAATGTTGTCCAGCGGCGTCTCCTCAATCTCTGTCCAAATCTCCTTTATGGGCGGCGGGGGCTGGGGCACAACTGGGGCTGCTGCTGCATTGTCGCCGCTACGTGGCGTTGATGCCCCACTGCTGGCGCTCGTCGAGGGCAGTTCATCCGGGGAGCTGCCGCTGTTCTCCACATTGTCCACATTGTCCGCACTGTCCGTGGAGTTGGCCACCGAGGAGGGACGCGGCACTGGCGGCAGTGATATTGTCACAATCCGCGTCCAATATAGGGGACGCATGGGCTTTGGCGGGTTAACTGCACTTTTACGAAGCGCTGCAGGAAAGCAGAGAGGGAAATGCATGAATTTTCAATTGGAAAATGGAACCCAGGAGCGTATTTACTCACTGTTTGTGCGATTGAACCAATCTCCCTCGGAGGGATCGGGCAGCGGTGCGGGTGAGATCATAGACGGGGGCGGTGGAGGCGGGCCTCCACCACTTCCTGGTGGCGGGGGAGGTCCTCCAAATCCTGGCGGAGGCGGGGGCGGCGGTGCACCACTGCCAGGCATGGGCGGCGGCGGGGGTGGAGGTGCACCACTTCCAGGCATGGGTGGCGGCGGCGGCGGTGGTGGGGCAGCCGGGGGAGGCGGAGCACCAGCAAAAGGAGGCGGCGGCGGCGGTGGTGGGGCAGCCGGGGGAGGCGGAGCACCAGCAAAAGGAGGCGGCGGAGGAGGTGGAGGAGGGGGCGGCGGAATAACAAGCGCTGGTGCTGGCGGTGGGGCAGGCGTCCCAGCCGATTCGGCACTTTGCTCTCCGGCCTCTTCGCCGCCCTTCAAGGATGCTCCACCACAGCGACAGGAGCCTTGGCAGTCGCCCTCCGTCTGCGTCTCGCCATCTGCATAGCTCCTGCCCTCCTGCGGCTTGTTGTACTCGTAAATGGTCGACTCGCTGGCGTTGAGCAGCTCCGTGAGATTGGTACACCTCCTGGAGGGACGGCGGGGCGGCTCATCCACGCTGCTGAGCAGCTCGTTGACCACCGCATGCACGTCGGCCAGCGTGGAGCAGTTGAGGAGTCGCTTCTTGAGGATCTGCTGCAGTGTCTTCTGGTTTTCGGTGACAGTGGGTGTTGTCGCATCCGCTGCCCCTGCCGCTCCTCCAGCCACTGCGGCTGTCGCTGTTGCCAACGATGACGCCTCCAAGGTCCTGATGCCCGCCGGTGTGCTTGAGAATGGCCAGGAGGCCACCTTGTCGAGTTTGCCGGGTGTGAGCGGCAGCGATGTCGTCGGCTGCTCCGTGTGTGTCCACTGGTACATCTCGTACGGCTGCAGGGGGAGGAGGAGCATTGGGTTAGATAAACTTGTATTAACCCATTGACTTCTAATTGTCGAGTCGAGTCGAGTCGAGTGCTGCAGTGCTTCCTTCCAAGTGGGTCTCGAGTGTGCCACAAGCGACAAAGCTTAAAAGCTCCCCCGATTGGCCCCAAATCCCCTTTCCCCCTACTCTGAATGCAAAAACTCTCTCTCTCTCTCTCTGGATTGTGCATGTCGCCATCGCCGTCGACTCGACTTGGCTTTGGCTCCCGCAACGGGAATTGTCTTACTTTTGTTGCCGTTTTCTTCTTTTGTCAGGCCATTAAGGGTGGTGGTGGGGGGGGCAGGAGGTTTGCAAAAGTTGTGGTGGGATGAGAGCAGAGGTGCATATATGCAGATGAGGTGGTAACTGTCGAGTATCGAGTTTTTTGCTTAAAGACAGCTTGAAGATCTACCGCGTAAAATATTGCTTTTCAAACACTCAATGGCGCACATTTAGGGCTTTTACGATTATAATATGAATGTAGTTCTTGGAACATTGTGCTTCGAACGCAGAAGATCGTAAAATGTGGCCCCTTGAATATCTTGTGTAAAAAATGGATGGCTTTGTGATCAAATATGGTAAGCAAATGCTCGATGAATTTGCTTATGTTTTTGTTTTTTCCTTTTGGGAACCGACTTTTGAGCGTCGCCATCGAAAAGTAAGTCTTTTCTGCGCCTTGTGGAAGACGGTGTATATTGTTATTGGATTCTGGGGACCGACTCAGCTGCCCAAAGCATTGCCGAAGCCCAAGCGAAGTCACGAACCCTGCGTTTCTGTTCCAAGAAGCAAACGAACGAAAATTGAAATGGAATTTGTTCCAGATGGTATTTTATAGTCTTTGATATGGCTCATCGTGTATAGAATTAACATATTTACATCGAATGAATCTATATGTACCTATTTATTGAACATCCTCTAACCAAAAAGGCACAAAGAGATCTCCAAAAATGGCTCAGAATATCCCAAGTATTCCATCTTTCATACACCCCATAGTACTTCCTGAACCCATCTGCTTTCCACAGTAAAACTTTCTCTATGTGGGTGTCTATCGTAGGGTTTTTGTGTTGTCTTAGGATCCATCTGGGATGCGCTTGAATAGTCTGCTTGGGTTGCTTCTTGGCTTCTTTAGAGTAGGAAAAAAACATGCAAATTGTGTAAACTGCGATAAACCCCGACTCCCACACAACAGGAAGGGACATAGCCGTGGGGTGTACGAAGTCCTATCGAATAAGGCGTCAGGCATCAAAGCAAGCTGTTGCACTTGATTTGCATTTGTCAGATGCTCAGATTCTTTGACTGATTAGGGTCGAACCATGTGTATCTACGAGTGTAAGTCTGTATCTATGTGTGTGTTCGTTCTGAATGTATGTATCTATGTGCTGCAGGCACAGACAACTGCATTGTGGGACGCCACTTGTTGGAGGCATAATTAAATTTCAATTACAATTTTAATTGCATTTGTCAGATTTTGTTTTGAGGGTAGATGTGGGCGGGAGGGGCATGGGCAACAGTCTGATGTTGCGGCGAAAGCGTGTTTTTATGATTTAAATAGTTTTTAATTAGCAAAATGTTAATTAAAACAATTTGGCAAGCATCATTTTATATTGTTTTAAATATGTTGTTTAATAAATAATCATACAAAATGCTAAAGGAATCATTTCGAAAGCGCTGCCTGGTACCCCCTGCTTGGAGCTGAATTTTGATAAAGAAAATGCGGGATTTTATTTAGTTTTTGAAGAAAACGATGACTGTTCTTAGTTTTCAGTGCTATTTTTTCATAGAAATAATTTTTAAACATTTTATAATTTTTTAAAAAACGGAAAAATGATTTTTTTCTGTAATAAATTATATTTCAATATAATTTCCTTCGAAATTAATTATCTTTGATTGAAACCTCTGGCAGTCATTAAATTAAGCATTTATTGAGGTCTCAGCCGCTCTATTAATAGCACGATGACATTGGAATCGCTTCAATCTAATCCACCATCAACCCCTTGAATCCCACCCCCCCCCCCCTCCCGAAAGACAGACCCCGACAAGACATTGCATTAAAATCCATTGAAATCATTCCATGGCATTAAAGTTTCGAAACCCAAAAGAATATTTTGGAGGGGCACGAAAAACAACAACTTTCGACTGAAAGTAATAAAAACGCACAAAACTTTCAATGAGCCAAGGCACACAGTCGCTTCTGCCACGAAAAAAAAAGATGGGGCACGAGCACCCAAAAAAAATGTAGAGACAAGGGAATCCCCGATAGAAAAGGCAAAAGAAAAGTCGAACAGCGAACAACGAACCTTTGGCTTCCCCCTCTTGGCATATGCTGGCCTGTTGCCCAAAAAGTTGATGATGCGCACATCGGTGGGGAGACATTTGGAGACACCGCCCCTACCCCTACCCCTCCCCCTGCCACCTACCTCCTGCCCCTGCTTAAGGACTGTCCCTCGGTTCTTGGCAGCCAGTTGAAGAAATTTGTGATATCATAATCTTGAGCTCAAGTATCATCACATAGAAAATCACTTAACGGTGTTGTCTGTGCGACTGGCGGTGCTCCCCTCCCCTCTCCACCCCTGCCCTTTCGTCTTGGCTCCTGGCTCGTGGGATTTGAGGTTAAGCTGCTGTGGCTAAAACTTTTGGCCTAAACTAATTTGAGGGCTATACTCGTATCTAGTGCTTCATTATTTGTGGTTGTTCTTGTTGCCGTTTGGCTGCTGCTTGTTGTTTCTGTTTCTGTTGCCCCATGCTGTCGCCTGTCAAATAACACTTAACTGGAGACGAACTGTGGGGTTTTACAGGCGGTAGAAATACGAAATGGAACCAGTTAACAGGTCTTCCTTCTCCCAGCCTCCACTCCACTCCACGCCCCGCTCTCTGCCTCTGAGCAATTAAAGCTTTTTCCCTTTTGGCCAACTGTTTGTTTATTTAGCTGTTTGGTCGGTCAAGAGGCTAGATGCTTTGGCTAAACTGTACCTAAATATGGTCAACTATTATGGAGTCCATTAGGCACAGCACAGCGGCTGAAGATGGTTACGAAAGAGTTGCACCCAGATGGTGGCAGGGCAGAGTGTTGGCGTGGGAGGCGAGGAGCTGCACTGAGCGAAAAAAGGGACTTTAAGGGATTGAATTGGTGGCTTTTGTTGGGCCCAAAGGCTGTTCTAAATCTCACGGAAGTATGAAGTTATGGAAGTTACAGAAATATGTACATTTTAAGGCATATTTTAGCAGATTTTCATCGGAAAACTATCCATATTTAAGCAAAAAAGGAACCCAAACTAATTTAAAACAAGTTTAAATGAAAATAAATAAGGAACTGGCATGTTAATATTCATAGGATACGTTTCAAGGGAAATATTTAAGATATTAATGCTTCCGATAATCCTAGAACGTCGTTCACAGATTCTTGGCACATTTCAAGATTTTTTCAAATTAGTAAAACAGGAAAATAAGGGGATCAAAAATTTATAAAAGATTTTGTTAAGGCTCTGGAGCATCTCATAGTGGCAGATGAGATGGCCCTCTTACCTGGGCGCCCCGGTACTGGCCTCCAAGAGGACGCCGCAGGAACTACTGCCCTAGGCGAAAAAATACCCCGATTCTCGAGGACTTTAAAATCCCTGAAGCACTGCCTCGACGGTTCTCACCCTTATCCGGATCCGTGGCCCCGCTGAAGCCCGTTCGGGTTAACCTAACCTTTTAAACAGGACCATTTCTTAACTAGAATTTTTTGTATGATTTTTTGTTGGCTTAAAGTTTGAAGACCTGTCGAAAAAGTGCCAATATCTTAGATAATTCTTTGAAAATCAAATTATATAAATTCTCTACTCTCTTATGGAAATTCTCTTACAATCCTAAAGGACAAACATGTGGGCTCGAATGTTCAAAGCCTTCCTATGCACCTTTCCCTGTTGCTGGTTCGCCCGACGATTGTTCCCAGTGTAGTGGCAGCGTCTCGTCCAGCGTCAAACTTTGGTTTCATAATTTTGCATGCAGCGAAACAAGAAGTGGGAAAAAAAACAACAACAACTGCATCGAGAAATTGTTAATGCAGAGAACCAGAACCCAGAGACCCAGAGAGCCAGAAGCCAGAGTGAGTTTTGGCTTTTGATAGTTGACGTCTGCCGACTGTAAAGTTTTAACAAGTTCTGACACTTGCAGGCGAGAACAGGGGCGGGGGTCCAGGCGTGGGGACCCCAAAGAGGGGTCAATTGGGGCGGCCAAAGGGTTAGATGGACAACCGCTGGAGTCCGGGCTAAATGCAAGTGCAACCAAAGCCCGAGTCCTGGTTTGTCTTTCATTTTGTCTTCTTCTTCGTTTTTTTTGCAATGGAATTGCTAATTTCCGGGCACAACTTTGCGGTGCACAACTTTTGCCGCCATTCGCCAGCGACTCCTTTTCGACGGAGGATGACGCGGCGTATGAGTAACATTACGGAGACGCAGGACGACGCATAAGTTGGCTGACAGTTGGCCTCCTCGGGGGCGTACACGGAGAGCGAGAGAGAGAGAGACAGAGACAGAGAGTGCCCATTATCAATGGGTTTTTGCCTTCAAACGCTAATGACTTGAAACTTAGTTTAGTTTTGTGGACCGGACCGGACCGGACCGGAGTGGACAGGCTTCCTGTCCCCCGCTGTCCAGCCAAACGCGGACTCTCATCATTTCCGCCAGCGACGTGGCAACATCCGACGCAGATGACCAATTTCCTGGCCTGGCCATAAAGGCCATTGAACTTACACTGAAGCCCGCCGTGGAGTGGCCGTCCAGCTGGCCGTCATTGGAAATCTGCTTGAGGACGCCGACGTATTTGAGATTATTGCAGAATTGCAGGGCCATCGCATTGAATTGTTCCTGCAGCTCCAAGGCAGCCGTCGTCTTGGGGTTGCCCTGCAGCGTGGATATCAGCCATTTCATCAGCATTTGACCTGCAAATATTATGGATACGGGAATTAATGAAATCGGATCCACAGCTGCCCCAAAAAGAAGTAGAAAAACTTTGACCCACAAAGATTTATGGTTGAGAGACGCTGGAACTCCCAAGGAAAAAAGTTTGGCATAAATAAATTTTCTAGGCGAATATTTCGAATAGATTTTGGGGCTGTTGGAAGATACTCTAACATGTCTTCTGCCTATATCAATAGTTCGATATCTACCAAGGGTTTGTAGGGTTTATTTAAGGGCATATCTAGTATTGTTTTTGGTAGTCTTTTAATAACAGTCGACTTTCTGGTCTATAAAGACTTATAAAGGCATGACTAATGCCCCACCGATAAGATAGAAAATGTGAAATTAAGGAAAGTCAATCAAAGTATAAATAAATATGAAATCAAAGGCAAATAAAAGCCAAATACTTCCCAAGGAAGAGACAATGAGGGCTGGGAGCAAAACCTTTCCCATCACCAATCGACTCTTCTGAGGGAAATTCAAACCCAAAACAAACTTTTTGTGGAAGTAAAACTTACGCTTGCTGTCAGCGTGTGAGTGGGAGACGGCTCGCAGCTGCGGGTCAGGCGGGTCGGGCAGGTCCACGCTAATGCGGACAATGCGTAGGCTAATGCTGGTCGAGGAGGCAACATCAGGTGGCAGCCACTTTGGTCGAGAGCTACGTGAACTCTGAGCCTGTTCGGCGGCCAATGACATTAGCTGGAGATCACGAGGAGACGAATGGAAGTTCTCCTCCTCCTCGATGGCCGGCCTTTCCACATCCACATCCCAGTTTGCTTGCTTTTGGGCCAGCAGTGAGCACCAGACGTTGCTCAATGCCCTGGACATGGGGCCGCAACAAAATTATAACCTTCTCAGACTAAATCCAACTCTAGACTGTTTTGAAGGGTGGAAACACACAGAGCTTCGATCGAATTGAAATGTGTCAAAACTTATCAGTATTATCAACGCTAACACAACAACTGCGACACTACTATGTACGATGTTCAGGTTCATTGATAGCACAGTGCATTCGCAGTCGAAGGAGGTAGAAAGAGAACTCTATTCTCTGTATATTCTCGGAGAGGCACAATGGCCTGGCAAGGTCGTTTTCTTTATCAGTCACGGTTGCTGTTGGTTGTCTCTAGGGTTTTTTTTTTGTTTTGACCCCACTGAATCATTTCTATAAATTCGAGTATGCTTAATCAACTCTAAAACAGAATTAGAAACCATATTCCAAGTGCGTCATTGCCAAAACGTCACCGGGCCTCCCGTTCAATCGATATTCGCGCTTTCTTTATGCCAACAACTTTGTTTTGGGCTTTCATTTGGTTATCTATCTCCCTCTTCCACAAGATAGCGCGATCATGTCTTGGATGATAGCTGAAATCGATTGATACTCGTCCAATCTAAATACGCTATAAAGACTGATTGGCGACAATCAGTAAAGGAAATCTTTATGGCTGCCTTGGCAAGTGGGTTACGAGTATTACTTGAAGTGAGCTTTTCATACACCGAAATAGATGGTAAGTGGAGTTCTGCAATCTCTCAGATCCAATCGTTACTGATCTGTCTGGGCTGTAATCCATAATCATCGAATCTTTTCACTGACTAGAGATTTATTTACTCATTAAACCTCTATATCTATATCTAATACTAGTAATAATACGATGTGCCCAAGATTCCTGTCACTTGCTGCAGGTGGAGGGAAGATTATTTGCTTCGATTGGAACCCAATTTTCCTTCCACATGAAACTGGTTACGATAGCTACTAATCGTACGAGTAGACCTAAGGTTATAGAGGACTAAAAGGCGCCCAGATTTGGAGAGGAAATGCACTGCAACAGGCATCTGGATGTATCTATATCAGAGGATATCTGTAGATCTAAGTAAACCATTTTAAGCATCAAAAACTGTATATAAACCGCACATATTTACTAAATAAAACCAATACTTATCGAACTAGTAGCTCAAAACTTGTTTAATGGAAAACAAATCCTTCCTTCAATAAAAACAGCTCGAGTGGAAATCTTGAGATGGCCTTACAAACGGTTCAAGGGTTGAGCATCTCCTGTAGACCCAAAGAAGCCTCAGTAAGCCCAAATCCTAGTGCGACTTACGAGGAGAAACCCCGAATACGCCCAACTGTTCGAAAAGCTGATCAGTGAATGGCTTTGGTATGCCTCGAGAATGATTCGAAATGGCTCCAAATAGAAACCAAATGGGACTCCAAATGTAAACCAACACAAATGCAATTGCCTTTCAGAACTTGTAGTTCCATAACTAACCATTTCCCAAACTCCACCAAACCTATTTGGTATCTTCGCACTAAAGTCTCATCAGCGAAGCAAACAGCGATTGGGCTCACAAGATCATTAGCCCAAAAGGTTGATGCCAAGGATTGTAGCCCATTCCCATTCCCACCATCCCATTCCCATCCCATTAGCTACCAGTATTGAGGAGGAGCAGGATGATGATTAGGCTGATGATGGCTAAGCGTCGGGCAACAAAGGATGCGCCTTGGGCTTAGAGGATGGCCAGCGTTAGAGCCTCATCATCGCCCATCGTCATTGTAGTAGTAGTTTTTGTTTTTTTCGGTGTTGTTTCTGTAGTTCTTCCCATTGTTGTAGGCGTTCATCCTGTTGCTGGTGTTGTTGGTTCCGTGTTATTGCCGGCGCGCCGGTCGCGGCATTGTGGCACAAACCGGTTTTGATGAAAACTGCGCCACGGACGCACAACAAATTTGCATAACTGCTTGCCTGGCACTGCACCACCCCTCCCCACAGCACACCACACCACACCATGCCGCATGCCACAAAAGGGGGGATGTAGAGATGGGGGTGGTGCAGCGGCTTTTGGCGCCTCACGCATGCATGCGTTGCATTCATCAACGGCAGAGACTCCTTTACAGCCACTCCCCGCTCTCCCCCTACACTTTCTGTTGCACTTTCTGGACGATTCTGACAAACAAAACGGATGAAAATGAAACGATGCCGGGGAAAACCACAAAGCAGAACGCAGGAATGAAGCAATGAGGAGAGACACCAGTGGTAGAGGCAGAGCCAGCGCCGAGAAATAGAGGAAGCTACTTCGCTTACACGGAGGGAAAAAGCGTGTCGGTCAGGGCCGAAACTCTCGCTCTCCTCCGCCAGAGAGCGCACATTGCACGACGAAGAGATTAAGCGAGTGTTAAGGAGTTGCATGGCCACTGCATTGGTTACCCTTCTGCCTGTAATGATCCAATCTCAATTAGATTAGGCAATCTGGTAGATATGGTCTACCATATTTGAAACACACAGGAGTCTGGATACTGAATTTGATTGCTCTAGCGCACATCGGGACGGAAGGATAAACGGACACACAGACAGAAACACGCTTCTTTCTGGGTGTTACCCTTCGAGTATCGGGTATAAGAAAGCATGTACCATAGAAAAATATGGCTTTTGCCCTAATTATTACTTATATTGTCTTTGGTTTATGGGTTAGGAGATGGCTGGGCTGTAAATGTTGCCAAAAAAGATATAAAGATAAAAAAATACAAGTGTTTCACATTCTTTCTCGCGGTTTGCTTTACATAACACCTCAAATGAGCATCTAAATTATCATTTTGTATCCCTCCTTAAACATAAAGCATTCAACATTCCCAAAGACTACGACAACTCCTTCCTGGACAACCTTTTCCCTCAGTGTATAGTAGTTTTCTCTCACACCAAAAAAAAATATTGTTTCATTACGCTTTGGCCAAAACATTGTTGCCCGTCTCTATACTTGGAGTCAGAGGCAGAGACCTCTCCTTGAAGTTGACTCTGGCACCGAGGCATCAGGGTGCTCATCCCAAGTCCCGGATCCCGAATCCCGGAATCTCTTCATCCCGACAACAAGCTGCTGGGGAACGTGATGTTGTCGAGCATATAAATCAGATTTTTGGATCCCAAAAACGTTCCGCTACACGCCGGACGTTGGCTGTCCGTCCTGTCTGATGAAAAGTCGCGACAAAAAGCTTCTGTTGCCGCTCTGCTCTCCCCGCCACGGGGCGGACTGGTCCTCGGGTAAGCCACGAAGAATTGATGGCCACTTCAGAGACAATGACGATGGCGACGACAAACGCGACAGGCGACATGCGACAGGGATACAAGCAGCGACTTCTGCGGATGGACCCTGTCCAGAGCCAGCAAATTGCGTGTCCAGCGATATCTAGAGGCGCCTGCTGCCTGCTCCCTGCTGCCCGCTGCCTGCCTGCCTCTTCGCCTCTGATGTTTGTCCAGCGAGGCGTTAAAATGTTTGTTTGCATTAATTTGCAGCAGACGGCGACGATGATGATGACGAGGAGGATCAGCAGCCAGTGGAAGAGCCCTAGAAGCCCCCACAACGATGAGCTTACCAATTAGCGCCACCATTTTCCACTACCACCGCCATTCGTTCTCCTCCTTTTGCTGGCTGGAGGCGTGGCATGTGTCAAAAACTGCGCCTCCCAAAAAACTTGAAAGCCAACAAAATTTTCGCGCTGCGTTTTAAGCGAAAGTTTTCCACTTGCTAACGGGGGAGATTTTAATACGAACTAAGGGGAAAGAAGGGTATGCTCGGATACGTACAGATGGGGACCATAAATATATAGCTTCAATGTAGTTCTACGAGTGTTTGATCTATCAGTATCTCAAAGACCTTTTTGGAATATACTTACAAAAGCTGTGGCATCCACAATAATAAAGATATGTGTATAATATTTGGTGAATGTGTCTACAATGCTATTGTCTACTCAGCTCTCAAAAATGATCTTAATCGGAAATGATGTTGGTCGAAAATGTTGTAGCATCCACAATTTTAGACATATTTTCATCAAATCTGATAAACTCATCTACAATGTCATCATTATCTACCTAAGAACCAAAAATCATCTTAATCGAATAATGATAACCCTTGATCTTTTGAATTATTATAAAGCCAGAGGTGGTATTCCTTAATTTCTGTGTTAGAATCAGTTCTCCGACACCTTTTTACCTCCTTAAATGTAAACTGGTCTTCAAATTTACTATATGTCTATATAAAGATATAATCTAATGTTCTAGAAACAATCAGCTCAATGGTACAATGATAAACCCCCCAAATTATTGCCTCGGCTCTTTCAAAAATAGTCCCCGACTTCAGCCTTTCATTGTCGAAACTATTAGGTCTAATAGGTATCCCCTAGTCGAACCATATGTTATCTAGCACTCACGCAATTGTTGAAAATAGTTTGCCGTTCGACGGGGAATTTGTGTCTGGAATTTCGAGCACACGCAATAATGCGAGCGAGCAACGCATCGCACATCTGTATAGAGATATATATCGCATAGTGGAAGGTAGGGGGCGTGTCATGTGCTATGGAAATTCTTGGGTGTCGTGGGCGACTGAAAGTCTTAAAGTCTGAGAGCCTGAAAGTATGCCACTAATTTCGGGAATATGGTAGGTTCTTTCTGGTTTCTTAGTTGGACAGAATGGGCGAGAGTTTTCGCGACTTCAAACACTTGCAAAATGTTAACCCAACAAAAGTTTTCCCTTTCCCATCCCCAACCAAAATATATATATATGCCAAATATTTACATACACAAATTTCCCCAATTATGCAATCATTCGACTTGATTTGGCTTCCCCCTTTCTTGAGTGATTTTGCGCTCCACGCTGAAAGTTGAATCAGGGGAAATTAATTGTTAACTTTAAGCAAACAACAAACGCAATCAAACGTGGGACGAACATAGCGAATGATTGGAGGGATTGGGGGGGATTGGAGCCGAGGGTTGGGGTTGGGGATGGGAAAATAAAATTAAATGTTTCCCAAGAAACGACACAAAAGGCAAACAGTTAGTGCGCAAAAATCGCTGTTACCTTTATATTTCTCCTTCAATGGGTCTGCGCTCTTGTGGGTCTCCGCCTCCCCCCTTCTATGGTACTGGGGGTCCGCCTTTTCTGCTGCTGATTTTGGCATCGCTTCACTGGAGTCGCAGATTGAAACATAAAGCGGAAACCCTACCTTCAGAGGCAACCACAATCGACGAATGCTCTTGCAGAAGGTACTACGCAATTATTGCGGGAGTCAGTTTTCTATTCCAGAAGATTTTATTGGGAACAAAGTGAGAGGGTAGTCTCAGTGGAGAGCGGTGTATTTCGACTACAAGATGAGGCCTTCCGAGAAAGATCTGTACTCAAAAAATTCCATTGCACTTATTCCAATGATTTTTATAAGCACACATAGTCGTATGTATGACAGTTTTCCTATCAAAGAACTTACAAGGCATTCTCCACTAGGTCGTATAACTTTATCAGCTATCCAATCACTTGTCCCCGTTTCCCTGTAATCTTCGCCTAAGAGAAAGGAAGGAGGCTGTTTTCCAGTAAGCAGTTGCAAGAGGATTTCCACTGTATTTCTGAATAATTTTGTTAGCATTTCAATCGCTATTTCTTGGCTTGATCAAATTCGATAGTATATCATAACTATCAAACAATTTAGTGCTGTTAAGCGCAGAATTTAGAGCACTGCGCGCTCAAGATCCTCTGTTATGTCAGCTGTTAGCACGAAAACGTAAAGTGTTGTTGGCTTGGCAAACTATTTTAGATCCAACTTGAGTTTGGGTTAAAAAAAATTATTTATAAAGAAGGCACAAGCTAAATTGCCCTGTTAAGGGTGTCAATTGTATGTTATTGGGTCAATAGGTCATATATTTTTTCCTTTTGCAATTAAGATCTGTATTTTTGTCTAAAAAGCCGCTTACTTTTCATGTCGGCGAGGAAAATGCTGCCGTTTTGAATACAGACAAATCTAGCGGGAGCACCAATGCAGAATATACTTGTAGTACTCGTATAGCACTTATATCTCCTCATCTTTGATTAGAAATACCATCTCTCAGATTTAGATATGTAGGAAAAGTATATTCCCGTTGCTATTTATCAGGTTTTCATATTATTCTCTTAAAATTACACCCTAATTCCCCTTCAAATGTGAAATAGATAAATGGATCCACCAAAAGACTCTTCATTCAACATTTTCAAGTCGTATCCCTGTGTCTTATTCCAAAACTCCTTCCCCAAACCCCATGTCGATTCGTTTATGACCCACATTGCCCTCTTTTTTTTGAGTACGAAATGCAAACGAATATTTGGACAAACTTACCTTCGAACTTTTCATATGCAGCGAAGCTTAACTTTTCCGGTACATAAGATGAGCCGCGACGCGAACCAGTGCCTCCACCTGCCCCTGTGACGGCGGCACCTGCCATCTCTGGCAGGGTTGCCAACAGCGACGATGTCGGCGTGGCCAAGAGCGTTGTCTCCGCCTCCATCAGTGGCAGCGTATTCGAGGAGCTATTGCCCGCCGCGGACTTCTCGACCGTGAAGCTGGCGACCTTCTTAAGCACATTGCTCGTGAGCAGCGGCGTTGTGGGCGTACCAAATCCAGGGGGCGGCGGCAGCGGCGGCAAGGGCAGGGCTGCCATGTCATCCTCCACATTGTCAGACGGAATGGGTGTAGCAGTCGCTGTGGCAGTCGCTGTGGCAGTTGCTGTGGCAGTCGCTGTCGGGGTTGGGGTCTGAATCGCAGTCATCGTTTGAGACTGCACAGGTGTTTGAGATGATTTAAACGAAATTATAACAGTTGATTGCGTTTCCAGCGTGGATGACGGCGACGATGGTGTTGTTGCTGGAGCAGACGCCTGTGGAGCGGTGGAGGAGCCCGCTGTTTGAGCTGCTGATGCCACTGATGCTGATGCTGATGCTCCTGTGAATGAATGACGAGGCAATGGCATTAGCAGGATAAATTTGTATAGAAATTCAGGCACATCCCTCCCCAAGGGTGCTCTCAAAGGAGGATCCTGTTTAAATGAGTGAAAAATTGAAGATAAATGTACGAGTATTCGCACTGCGTTTAGAAGTCACTTCAGATAATTACTGCTTAAATTGTTGGGTTCTTATGGGTGGCCAGCATTTGCCATCCATTTATCATTCGTGTTCTAAAATTGTTTGTGTTTTTTGGATTGGTTTATATAGAGGTCTTTGAGGTACTTAAATGTCCCATTAGTTCCTGGAAAAATGTTGCTGGTTGGGTGGGGAAATGGATACTTTTCGGTGTAAAAGGTTCTCAGAACTGGTGGGGTTTATGGTAGAGATGTTTGCACTGTTTAAGGGAGGGATATCCCTTAAGATATGTATTTATTTTATGTATTCTAAAAATTGCAGAGGAATTTGTTTTCACATACCCAAAACAACATCATAAATAGACCTTTAAATGTTCTATAAAAGTTCCCTAAAATCAAATCCAATCAAAACCCTAAAACAAAGTTTTTTTAATCATAAGAGTCAAAAAAGTTCTTTAATAACCCATTCTAGGCACTAAATTCTATGCGTTCGTTCTCTAAGAAAGACTTTATCTGGTTCCTAAAAAATCCTTAACGAGAATCCAGTAATAATGTTAGAATCTTAAATACACACCATTTTGTTCTAGATTTAAGCTATGAAAAGTATCTCTTAACGAATCTGCACAGTCCATAGATACATCTCAATATCTATAGGTATATCTAATTAGTTATATATCTGTCTATCTATTTATTCATCGATCTGTATATTTATCCCTCTATCTATCTAACTATCATTCTATCTTTCTATCTACCGATCATTCCATCTTTCTATCCATCTATCTATCTATCCCTCTATCTATCCATCTATATATCTTCCTTTCTCTATCTAAAGGAATCATTTAATTGATGGAAACTGTCTCCCCTTGATAGAAGTAGATCAAATTAGGGAGAACTAATCGCACTCTAGATTTTTGGTTCCTATACTTCCAAAATTCGTAAATATACCCAGAAAAATATCGAATTATTTGCTCTTAAAACTAATATATTTTCATCAATTACAATCAAAATGTTTTCTTTATCTAAAACAAAGTGGTACCCAAAAATGCAACTACTTTCCGAAATCTTTAAAGATCCCCTTTAATGGAATTTTCTAAGCTCAAAACTTCTTCAAGCAACTTCTCTCTCTCTCTCTCTCTCTCTCTCTCCAGCGTAAACCATTTTTTATAGCCCCATTCCGCCGTGCAATCTGTTTTGTATTCCTTCAGTCAATATTTAAATGATTTATACATTCATTAAATCGAAATTCATGTCAGAAAAAAAACACAGAACCCATAAAAAATTGCCTCTTGCAGACATATAATTTTTCTAGTGCATTAAATCTTCCATTATCCAACACCTCCTCCACTGAAGCCACTCCCTCCACCCCTCCGCCAATCAGATTGTGTATTTTAAGGCGGATTCCTGATTTTAGGAAGCAAATTTTTATGGTCCTCCTGTCGCCTGCCTCCTGGCTCCTCCAATCCCCCAGTTCCCGCTCCGATTGAGTAGACCCTGTGGAGCGCTTATCATGCGGCCCCCATCATCATTGACTGTGTACCCAAGTGGTTATGCCGCCTCCTGCCTCCTGCCACTTGCCCCCTCCGCCCGTCCCTTCGATTTGCGCGGAACACTCCCGCGTGTATCATTCTATATAACATGATTTAATTAAAATTTAAACTTTACTTTTCTCGTTTTTTTTTCCTCCCTTTTTCTCTTGTGTTTTTTATTTGTTGTTTTGATCCCCCGTCGAGGAACAATGGGGAATACGACAGGAACAACAGGAAAACAGCAAAAACGATGGAAGTCCAAGGCCTGAAGCCTGAAGCGCCCGTTTCCCCTGCCTATTGCCACTGCCTGTTTTCCTGCCCGTTTTCCTGCCTTTCCGGCCAACATTTTGTAAACAATGAAGACGTGTTTGCAATTTTTAAGTTTTCACAAATGTTTTGTTTATTTTTTGAAAGTATTTTGATACCGCGTATTGGCCGAATGGAAAAAAGTATCCTGTAACAGGAAGGAAGGAAGCAAACGAAGGGATTACGGAGCGTTTTTTGGAGGATTGTGCTGGGTTGTTGTGGCCGTACATCAGGGCAGAAAAACACCTGATAGGTGGCAGAAATCCCTGAAGAACTGGGATATGAAAGAAGGGTTCAATTATTCTTAGATGATAATGCATTGAATAGGGTTTATTAAAGGAACTAGATCTCCAACCTCCAACCTATTTCCCTAAAAGTATATCTATTAAGCTGAAGAAAGCTTTTCCAGACTTTTCTGATAACATTTTTGCGTGATCTGTTGGTTTTTAATCTAGGCTTCCTTATTCTTCTAGAAATGACGCAAAGCCTGTGCTGTTTACTATTTAAGAGATAAGGAGCTCAAATTGCATATGATTCTATATGAAGTTTTAATCTATCCAATTATAGAAATTCATTTAGATCAGACAACTATTACAGCCAGAATAAGGACAAGACGCGCTTCTGCTACCTTCAATCTCAAAGGAATTCGATTTTGAACAGTGATATTTCTCTATATATCTTTTTTAAAGAGTTATTATTGTATAAAGAAACTCCATTTAGATAATTTTTTACTTTGCATACTTGAAATATATGTTCTAAAGATACATTTTTCTATTTATCTCTCTCCGCAAGAGTCTTTTGAGTAAAATTCCACATATTTGATTTTCTTAATAATTTACTTTCCACAAATCGAAATACCAAGTATCCCTTAGTCGTAATATCTTCCTATACTTTCTCTAACTTGTATTTTTTTGCAGGGATCATTTTACTCCGCTCTTTAGGGTATACTCCAAGCCAAAGGCAAAGCCAAAGCACGGTCCCTGGCCGGGCCCGGCCCAAGGCCAAAAAAAAACCAGCGAACCATGTTCGCATTTCGCTTTTGTTTATCGAATCGCAAGAGATGGTCCGCTCCACGGATTCGTGGGGCATCAACGCAATTAGGTAACTGTTTGGGGAGGCTGGGAGGAGTTGGAGGCGGTAACTGATAGAGAGGGGGTTGGGGCGGTGTGGATTGGGGGCCAATTATATATTTAAAATATCATGTGAAAGGAGACCCATGGAACGAGTCCTTGCATAAATGTGCCAATAATTACTTTCGGGTCCGTCCTGCTGTTGTTTTCGTTTTCGTTTTTTTTTTTGCCACCCATCATTCAACATTTTTCACCATCCGCTGATCGGATCAGTTCGGAAAACAAAGAAAAGAGTTCTGGAGCGTTGGGGTTTTCGGGGCTGGGAGTAAGGGGAGTACAGGGCGACTGTTGTTGCATGAGTTAATTAAAAAACTTTGCATTAAGGTTCTCTGCCAGGGCCCTTAAGTTTTTCTGTCTCTTGTGTGTGTTTTTGGTAAAGGTTTTTCAGAGTTCTGTAAGGAAATTTCTCAAGTCTATGAAGTTTTTATGTTATTGCCGGGGAAATCATAAGAGAAATACAAATGGTTTGTGGATATTGTATATTGCCTGTGGTCTATGGGTTTCTTCTAGCAGAAAGAATGAGAATCTTTCATTTTCTGGTAGAAAGAGGTCTTAGGAATGAGTTATAATATCAGAATAAATATAATAATCCTCCTCTTGTGATATTTTCATAAGTAATCTCTGCACTTTCGTCTTGTTTATGCGATCTCTAAACAGTTATATGACTATAAATCGTTTCAAATTCAAAAACTAATGAAAAACCGATATTTATCGACGACTTGGAACTATCAAATTGAGTATTTTGACCACTCTAGCATTAAATGAGTAATTTATATAGTTTAAAAGGTTTTAATTGATTAATAATAATAAGTAATTTACGATAAATATTCGATTTATATGCAAGACTCATAAAAAACCGATATTTATCGTTACATTACACTGAATATATGCTAGTTTTTAGGTAAAATAAATCTAAACAACAATCTAAATGATTTTCTTGAATCATTGATCCTTTCCTAGAGATTTATGAAACTGTTTAAGTTACAACAAATATCGATTAATTAGAAAACTTAATAATTCGATAAACAGCTGACAATCAATCGATATTTTTCCCTTCCAACTTCCCTATTTTCAAATCACGAATCAAAGATCTCCCAAGCCGGTGCTCTTCTTTAATGTTTTTACCCCTACCCCCCCATTCTAGGGTTTTTCCTCTTGCAACTTGTTGGTGCGTTTTCCCAGGCACTTCAATTATGTGCCAACAGAAAAGAGACAGACAGACAGATAGATGGTGAACCATGGCTAGAGGGAGAGAGTGAGAGGGCACCACTCCAGCCAACAGTTTGACAAGCACTCCAGGGCCAAGCCGTATTTACCTTTGAAATTGGCGCAAAGCAACAAGCGGCACGACAACAACAACAGCAAAAAAAAAGGGACAGGACAAGCTTTTAGGACACGGTTTTTTTGTCGGACTGAAGGACCACTCAGTAGAGCACACACACACACACACACACATACTGAGACACAGACATGTGGCATATGGCTACAAGTGGGGGCACAACAAACAAGCAACGGCAGGGGCCACCAGCTTGAGTTCAATGGAGAAAAAAAACGCTCTTTAAAGTCTAGAGTCTCACCTGAATCCTGTGTGCCGCCTGCAGGAGGCGGCGGCGTTGGATAAGCGGCAGCTGTGAAGCGCGATGATAGATTCTGGAGCTCCACCCTCTTCGACTTGGACACATTGAAGAGTTCCCCATTGCTCAAGGGGGAGTCCACTCGGGTGATTCCTGGCGTACCGCCCTCCGTAATGCCACCTGTTGGCGGCGGTGGGGTACCGGTGCTGCCCAGCACCTGGGCCAGCTTCTTGCCCAGCTGCAGGGCCATTAGTTCGTCGGGGGAACCCTCTGACACTACCAGCTCTTCGGATCCCGCTGGATTCCGCTCCTCCGCGTCCTCCAACTCCCTCCGATCATTGGCTATATAGTGGTACGATGTGGGCGAAAAGCTCAGGCATGCCAATTTGTCCGCTCGACAGCGTCGCTGGAGCTCAAGCACTGCCTTGGCCGTGCTCGGCGAGAGCGTGTCCACCGAGGTAACACTGATCTCGCTCAAGGGACGATCCCGTTTCGGCAGAACTGTTGCCTCCGATTTAGTTGCGCGTAGAGAATCCTTGGTCACAAGCAAAGCGTCGACTGGATCTGTGAATAGGGAATCATTGCTTGAGCATGAGGTGCACAAAGATCTCTGATCATGGTCGAAGGGATGATGGCTGTGATGAATGTGTTGGTAATAGCGATGCTGGCTATGCAGATAGCATCGTGGATGGTGACGCTGCTGTTGCTCTTGATGCGTTAGCGTGTCGCTCGAGGCATAGCAGCAGGAGTTGTCGCTCACGCAATTGTAGAACTCTAGAGAATCGGTATAGTCCAAACTGACCACGTCGTCTATGTGTGCGTCGATAGGGTACAGGGACAGACATACAAGATAGAGAGATTCAGTTGAATAGATAGAGGAAGTTGTACAGAAAAGTATATATCAGAGTTCAAGTTCAGAACCAGGAAAAAAAAAACTTATTCTTTACTTAAGAAAGACAGGCTAGAAAAAAACATAATAATAATGGTAATTGAAGATTTTTACAATATTCCAGGGTATCCAAAATATAAATACTTTATTGTAAACCAACTAAAATTTGAATTAAATAACAAGTCTATCAATTCTGGAGTTACATCTATTCTAGTAAAAGAAATTAGCTTAGTCAGGGCTGCTTTAATTCAAAGGTTTATGGAGCAAAGTCTGTAGATAGTTGTCTTTTTTTATAGTAACTAATAATATGATATACTAAGCTTGTATACAATTATTCGTTTTTACTACGCAGGAATCTTGAACCGAATTGATATAAAAATTTTGGGAACAAAGCTAGAGATTCTCCTACTAAATGAACTATGAATTCCATCAAGTCTTACCCTCACACATCAGACAACAAATCTCAGGAGAAAGAAGTGTTACGTTTGGAAATTTAGACGTACCTAAAGGTATGTTCCTATGGAATTTATTACTTTCTAAACATATTATGTACTTCTAAACGACAATTAGTAAAGTTTAACCAATTGTCTTCCAAATAACAACAACAATAACTTATCTTTCCACTGCTCGATCGTATAGCAGCATACTGTAATTGGATTTTAATCGATCCGAACTATAATAACTGGCAATGCAATAGCACTTTAATCAGCAAAAACCCTGTATAGTTACATCATGTTTTAAAAAGCCATTGGGAAAGGCTCTACTCTACAGATATATCCATCATAGCCGGATGATCTAACTCCCCAAATATTTTCGAATTAATGAAAAAGTGTGCCAACTGTTCCTCCTTCCTCGCTTGATTTATGTTTATGTCCCATTGGAGGGGATTGATGGCTCATTCATAAAAAAAAAAACAAAGCGACATGTGTAGAAAATAATAATTAAACAAAAGTAAATACTCGTAAAAGAAGGCGCCACTGGAAGGCCAAAAGAGAGTGAGCGTGAGAGAGCGTAACAGAGAGCAGCACTCACTCTCAGAGAGAGAGGGAAAAAGAGAGAGAGCTCTGCTCCGCTTTGACTGGAAATCAGAAACCGAAACCGAAACAGAGGCAAAATTATGAAAATCCATATGGAAAACGGTCAATAAAAGAAAAGCCGCAAACAAAGCACAAAAACAACAACAAAAGAAAAAGAAGGTGTGCAAGGCAAAGAAAAATGAAAAGTGAGGGTTCGAATGAGGGGCGATAGCGAGGTGAGGTCAAAGAAAATCCGCCCAAACACAAAAAAAATAAACAAAGAAAATTGTACGAAATAGAACTGAAAACTGGTTTCGGTTATGGGTCTCTGTCTCCCTAAAAGAAGGGTTCGGCAGTGGCGGAACGTGGAAGAGGGAGAGAGGGGCAGCAAAGCGTTGGCGTCAGTTTATGCTCGCTCTCGCTCTCCCTATATCTCTCTCGTTCCACACGCACACCATTTGTAATACACTTTAAAGAGAGAGAGTTTCGGGTGTAAGAAGATGCTTGCGACGCAGGGAATGAAGCATTTGGGATCTCAGATGCCCTTGATAAGCTTCAAATAACGATCGATCAAAAAACAATTACAATTCAGAAATATATGCAAATATTTCCACAAAACCTTCACATCGCAGCCCTATTTCACATCTCACTCCACCTTCAAGGGTATTCCAAGTTTCGGTCTCCCGATTGACAGCCTTCCCTCTCGTGTTTCGTGTTTAATTTGTTGTCCATGAGCAATTAAAGCAAATTGAGAGCAAAACAAAAGCCCAAAAAAAAAACCAAAAAATAGATGGACAAACAGATAACAAAGGAAAAGGCTCAACCTCAAAGAAGAAGCACAGGGCGAAGACAGAGACAGAAAAGGAAGATTTAATAACCTGAAACGTAACCCTGCTTAGACACCTTTAGATGGTTATTGTTTTATGTAGTTGTTGGCAGCAGCAAATTAGCTAATGGCATTTGTCAAGCACCGCACTCTTTCCGGCGAACACAATTTGTCACTTTTCACAGATTTTTCACCGTATTTGTGTTTGTTTTTTCACTTTGTTTCGTTGGCCGTCGTTGGCTTTGAACCGATCTGCGCGGAAGCGGGCTCAAAAAGTTAATAACAACCAACTGGTTTCCAGAAGGGGGGCTCACCAGACTGGAAAGAGCCACAGAAACAACGCTGGAAAGTCGAAAAGCCGCACACAGCAGACAGAGAGAGAGAGAGTGAACGAACGCGACCGGGAGAGCAAATGCGGGAGTGCGTGCCAGCGGGAGAGCCAGTGAACAATGAGAGCGCGAGAGCGTTGCTGGCGGCCGTCTTAAGCTCGAATTACACGAAACGAAAGCAGAGCAGAAAGGCAGACAACAAAGGGTACGATGATCGACTAGGGCATGTTCTATAAGCAGAAGAGTTTGACTTAAGTTGAGGTAATGTTGAATACATTTCAACTTTAAACTTTCCATAGACATATTTATCAACCTATCGTTCCTCACGACGATTTCTTCAATCAAAGATCAATATAATACATATTTTATATAAAAACTGGAATAATAAATAAATATTGATAAACACAGTTGCTGGTGCCGACGGCAGTTCGGTAATGTCTGTCCTCTTTGGACACCGTTTTCCGCAACCCTATATACCTCTCTTTTACCCGTTCACCCATCATCGAAGCAGAGCAACAACGTCCGTCATATTGTGCATGTGTGTTGGTGCATGTGTGTGTGCCGAGCTTACCTGCAGCTTCGCCAACGTTTTGTGTTGAAATTTCTAAAGCTTTCGTTGATTCTGGCGGTGCTTTCAAAGCTTTTGTTTCTATTGCTGTCTCGATTGTTTCGACCAAAAGCTCTTCAATGAAAGCTCCACTAGAACGATCATCAATATCGTATTTGACTTTTCTCATCGGTTTTGGTGGCGGCTGCGGGGCCGTACGACGCTTGCGCGGCTGTTGGGTGGTGGGTGGCTGCATTTGGTCTGGCAGAATCGCTGCGCTTTCCTGTGCCAGATCTTCCCCCTCGTCCCGCTCGGTTGGACTCTGATTAAGCTTTGCGGAAAGCTGGCAGAGCTGTGCGATGCTGCAGAGTTGTTGTTGCTGTTGCTGTTCCTGTTGCTCCCGCTGCTGCTGCTGCTGCTGTTGTTGTTTTTCTTTTTGTTTCTTTTTGAGTCGCAGCGGCTTGGTGGGCACTTTAGGGGGCAAAGGTTGAACACTTTTGGGCTGACGCATTTTCGAACCAATTTTCCAAAACACTACGGCCGTGGCCACCGCAGTGGTGGCCTTGCAAACCCATTCTCCAATTGCACATTTCATTTTGTTATATTTTTGGGATCATACATGTTCTATGGACTTACGGACAGATGGTATCCAAAAAAGTTATATTTTAGTCGATCAGAGATTATGGCTATTCAACCATGAATATCTCTTGGACCCCAGTGTCCGGGCTCCATAAGGAGATTGTTTAATTTGGAATTTTCTAGCCAAAAATATTTGTCAAACATGACAACTCTAATCAATGTTGCTGGGTTTAGAGATCTAATGATCCAATGAATCCCACGATTCGGATGGAAAATCTTAGCTTTCTCCGACCCCAGTCTATCTTTTGGAGCTCATGAACACTAAATGTCTGTGCGTAAGCCTCTTAAACGGATTACACTTGCCCACTAATACGATTGCCGGCTTAATGTTTATTCAAATTCGTTCAAAAATGCACCCAAGAGTATGGCCAGGCGAATTTTCGCTGGCAATATCATTTGCAGAAATGGTACAACACGCTCAATAATTGCATTATAATAACAAATTGTAAACAGCATTAAACAGTTGTTAAAACTAGAAACACACAGACACACACAGAGGCAGGCAGGAAGTCAGGCAGGCAGGCAACAGGGGGTTAAAGAGAGGGGGATATAGAGTGAGAGATACAGATAGAGAGCGAGGGCGAGGGCGAGGGCGATGGTGATAGAGATGAGCGAGATGGCGAAAAAAGTTTACAACTTTTACATGGAAATTGTACAAGCAAAACTATTAAAACTAATTGCCATAAATATTAGCGGCCAGCCACGTGCCATGCCCGAAAAACTTTTCCACTGTAATGTGTTCCCACTGTATGTGTGAGTGAGATGTGACGTGGTGTGTGTGTGGCGGGCGAGCGAGCGAGAAAGGGAGCTTAATTGAGCACGTGTTGCCTCTCACTCCCGCAGGCTGCACTTGCCGAAAAAAAAGGCACCGAAAACTAAGCCAAAACTCAACCAGCAGCGACCCCCCCCCCCCCCTCCACACCGAACTATACACCTCTCAGGCTCTTCCACCAGCTCCCACATGTTGCCCCATCCACCTCTTATATGCCGTCCCAACCACCGCTCATACGGTGCCCCAGCCACCTCTCATAGGGTGCCCCAACCACCTCTCTTATGCCACCCCAACTTCTCTCACATGTTGCCCCACGAAAATCCTTTCATTTGGGGGGTTCTGTGCTGCGGGATATGTGGTTTTCGCGTAGAAGTGTTTGGGTAATGGGATCAGGAGAGGAAACAAGTGGGGGGAGGATTGCTCATAGCGTAACTCCGGATCAACAAGATTATATGGTAGTTGGAAAGATCTGAGTGCTAGTCAGGAAAACATATGCACAGAGCATCTAAAGAGAACCAACGATCAACGATAGCGAGTTCACATAATATTCGGCATGATATATCAAGGATGATATATCAATGAAATTTCTTTAATGGTTGCATTATCTGTGGCTCTAAAGCAAAAGAACTCAAAGTATATAGAGAGCTACCTTTTAAAGATTGTTATAAACGATCACTCCACTATAGTTATAGAACAGCAATCCGTTGTGATCCCTCCACATCAGAACTGATTTAATTCTTAACCTAAACGATGCTCTACCTATATTCCAGTCTTTTCGTCCAGTTAAATGGTGGCCCTTTATTCTCATTCTTGAGATTTGTACAAAATGCCCCAGGATCGTGGGGTTTCCTGCCCTCCTCCAACCCACATGGCACTTCTTTTATCGAGTCCCCGAATCTTGGCCCACATGAATTATGAATTTATGCATTGAAAGAGGCCCGAGTGAGTGAATGAATGAATGAATTGAGTGTGTGAGAGTGAGGTCCAAGGAGCAGTCGGCCGGTATCATCTCTCATCGCTAAAAGGGAATTTTTGATAGCGAGCTCGAGCCCCCTCCGATGCCCCTCCTCCTTTACAGCAGGTCCTGGCACGTTTAGGATTTCTCGTTGATTTGATTTTAGACTTTGCCCCACACTGCAATGCCAAAAGGCCCCATGCAGTCAGGCGGGTGGTCTGTTGTTGGGGCGCGGCAGCCATGGGTGGGGCATCTCTTTTTCGCCTCTGAATTGCTTTTTGATATGCCTCAGCCTTGAAAGCGTTTTCGCGTCTTTGTGAAGCGCGGAAAATTCCGTGGCACACTACAGTGCAGAAAAACCCGCTGCGAAACAAAAACAAACCCCGGCAAAAACGTTTTCCAGAGTTCTTTTTGGCGCAAATTTGAATTTATTTGATACACTGGGGGGTGCTAAGGGTATTACGGCTATGGGAGGTGGTTTGTTAGTTGGGGTAGGGAGTTTTTCCAATAAATTTGGTAGGATTTGGTTATATTTCTTCTATAAAATAATGTTAAACCTCCTCAGAAACCCTTTCTTTCAAATGAAGAAGGCAATCTTTCTATCATAACTAAGCTCTGATAATCATATTGCAATATATATCCCTGGAATACCAAGCAGAAACGTTGCAGAACCAACCAAAGGGCGCTGCTGCATGACGCGTGAAACGTATTTTCGAGGAAAATTGGATCTTAAGTGAATATTCCCATATAAAGACCTCTATTTCATCTACAATAAACTCTGATATCAGTAGGTATTCCAATATCTCTATATATATCCGATATCCCACACTATTTAATAGGATATACATATGTATCCTCTGTTTTACTACAATTTCCCACAAACACTATACAAATAAGCTTTCAGCTAAAAACTTGTCCCTTTCTTTCTCTAGACCCAACCGATGGGCACTGCCGCAAGACACGCCACACGCATAACCGAACCGCTGACCTTCTTGCCTTCTTTAAAACTATTTTCCGCCAACTTATAAGAGTATTTCTTCGTTCACTTCACCGAGTCCCAACCCTTTACTTCCGCGCTTCTTCACACAAATTTTCCAGCTTTGAGTGATTTTTTTGCTGGCGTAAATGTGTGTGTGTTGTTTTTTAAGTATTGAGGAAAAGTCAGTCGCCTGCAGCTTTTTGAACTCGACGCGTTTTTCTTATGGCTGTTAATAGACAGTCGTGAGTTTTTGAAGTGGGTCGCCGTTATGCTTCTGTTCATGCTCCTCCCAGAAAGCATGCTACCATCTCGTGCCCCTCCGCGTCGCATCCCAGTTCTGGCCTTCAGTTTTGGGTTCTGTTTTGTGTTTTTCGGTTCCTAAGTTTCTGTCTTGTGTTGAGTTATGACTGGGAACGTGCTCGCTTTGAGTGTTGCTTCAGGCTTCAGATGCTGTGCGGGGGGGCGGCTGGTGGGGTCTGTTTGTGCTCTTCTTTTAATATTTTTAAAGGAAACATCTTAAAGATTTCACATGAATAACTAAAATCTATAAATTTTTGATTCGTACGAAACAACCGAATGGAAACTTTAGAGTAAAAAATATTATATTTCCCAGGCAAAATGCCAATAAGTTACAAGCAGCCTCGCAAAACTCTCAAGTTTTTCTCCTTCTTTTTTTGGCTTCGATGAGGGATGGTGCACGGATCCGGTACCCAGAAGAAGGTGCCACAAAAACAACATCCAGCCGAAGGGTGGGGCGAGAGGGGAGCGGCACAAAAAGTGAAGCTCTAAAATTCAGAAAGTCAAGCGGTAGGTCTGCTCAGGTTAGGGTAGGGTTGAGTGGCAGAGTGGTGGAGTGGCAGAATGGCGGAGTGTTCGGGGAATGCGAGTGTAGAAAATTTCATAAAAAACTTCAATGAAAAGTTTATATTTTTCTCGTATCGTATCGTTCCTTCTTCTTCTTCTTCCTATTTTTGTGTTACAGGGAACTTGTCCGAAAAATTCTTATTTAAACTACGCTTAAATTGCAATAAAGTCGACTTTCAGAAAGAGCATTGCATGTGGAGTGCGTTTCATTGTTGTAAGAGAGGGTTTAATGTTTTTCGGTATTTATGAGAGCTATTCAAGGTCCAGAATATAATCCTTAGTGACAGTGTAGTAAAAAATACATACAAATTGTATTTATTTAAGGTTTTCTTTTATTTTTGTATAACAAAATAGAGTTCAGATGGATTCATCGAGTATTTGTCTCAAATCCTTGAAAAACGATGGTCGGATGTGGTACTCCGATATCGATATATATCGTTATTTATCGATTAAGCCATTATTGATACGATTCTGTTATGGAACTGACTCCAACATTGAAAAAACTTTATAAATTTCTATAACTACAGAAATACATCGTTAATTATCATGGTACTCTCTGTTACTATTCCAAAGTCTCAAATCGACTTACTCTTTCGTGACGCACTGTCGTCTGAAGAGTTGTATATTAAAACAAAAGTCTGACAAAAAAAAGTTGCAATAAAAAAACGAGTAAAACCCCTAAACGAACAATAGAGGTACAACAACAACAATAACAACAAAAAAAGTTTCCATATTGAAAAATGCAAGAGGTCAATTTGGTGAAGCGTCATGATGAAGGGGAAACGGACGGGGTAGAAGAAGGAAGAGAAGAAAAGAACATGAAGGAATTTTCCAAAAATAAAAGGCAGAGAGGAAAAGCTGACAAACTGAAATTTGATGCACAACAACAGCCACATTTACAACAACAATAGGAATCTCAACAACAAAAAATAGAGTAGGGATAAGTCAGCAACGAAAAGTCAACAATAAGAAAGTAAAATTAGTTTTGGGATTAGAAGTTTTTGATACCCTTAAAGATCAGATATGAAACTGAATTTTTATTGATTATTTTTACGGGATATTTCTGATGAAAACTGTACAAAAGCCTGAGCAAAGTTTAAGCCTGATAAAAGCTTTAAAACTGATCCAAATCGATAAGTCAATAACAATCGATAAATTGATAACAAATTTGCATAGAAACATACTATAGGAAATGGTTGTATTCTTGTATCCGCACAAAAATCAAGAATAACCGATAAATCGGTAGAAATGTATAAAGAAAAAGACCATAGGACATGGATATATCGACATTGATGCTATTGCGAATCAATTCACAGAATAATCAATATAAATCGATAAGTCGATAACATGTTTTAATAGATACAGAGCATTGAACATGTCCATATCGACTCGATTGATATACATCCTTTACAAAAATCGTAATACTTTCTGCAGTATAGGGTACGCCACCCAAAAACAACAAATAAAATTGAAAACTCACCAACTAAAATTCCACAACAACAACAATACTAAAAACAACAACACTAAGAGTTGCAACAACAATAACACAATAAGACGGGAAAGGAGAAAAAACTTGGAAAATTGACTTACGAAAATCTATTTGTTCTGCGCTGGCATCCAATTGTCCATGCTCCACTGCCACTGCCGCTGCCGCTGCCGCTGCTGCTGCTGCTGTGGTCCTATCCCCCACCGTAACTCCTTTTCCAACGCCACTGCTGGCTCTAGGTGTTCCTTGTTCCGTTTTCGGGTTGAAGAATGTCTCCCGAATGCGTTTCTGTCCCATCAGACGACCCAAAACATGCACTCGACCACGCTCCACCATAGCGCCGCTAGCCAAACCCAGGGGCGATGATTCGCTGCTGGCGATTCCCAGACGGGCTAGACTGCCACCTGGCGGCGACTTTTCATCGCCAGTTGTGGCACGGTTCTGGGAGTTTCCCATGCTTCTCGATTTTCGAGTATAGAGCTTCGGCTTTCGATGCTCTGGCAGCTGCAAAAGAAGTTTACAAAAATCAATTAAAAAAGTTTTCAATCAGTCGCATTGTTTGGGTTTGGATTTTCAGCTTGGTTTTTTAAGTATACTCTAACAGAGGGTAGAGGGATTTGTGGATTAACCCATCAAATGATCAAAACTGTGATCAAAAATGTACAGTATTAAGCTGTGAAGATGAGGGATAGGATAGGGATAGGGATAGGCTTTACCAATGATTATAGAACCCACTATAGAACGTACATAAATAGGGCAGATTCCTAGATTCTTTGGACCGAAATGTAAGTCCTTTCTGCGCCCCGTCAAAGACTGTGTATATTGTGGTTGGATTCTGGGGACCGACTCATCTGGTCAAGTCCCGAGTAAGGCTTCCAAAGCGCTGTCAGAGGCAAAGGATAGCCCAAGAACCAAGTCTCGAATGCAAATTGAAATGGAATTGGTTCCTGAGGCAATACCTTGGTGTTTTATAGTCTTTGTTTACAGATACATCTCCCAAGTGGTCTATAATCTTTAGCTTTACGTATTATTTAGTAACAAGAGCATCCACTCTTCGGTTATTCCCTCCACCAAACGACCTTCCCGTTTATTTTTGTCTACTCTTTGGGACAGGCTACAAAAGTTTTTATTTATTTTTTTTTTTTTGTGGCGAAAATGTTGCAGAAATATGAAATGAATTAGTTGCACAGGTAACAGAGCAGGCAGGCGGGTGGCGGGTGGTGGGTGGGTTTGGTGGCTGGATTGTCGTGGAGGGGTTCGGTTTGGTGGCCTAGGAGAGTTGACAGAAAGTTGCTACTTTAGTTGTTTGATTTCTAAAGGCAAGTACCACAGTATTTGGGGCTGGTTCGAGAGGGTGGAGCTCTACGGCTCTGCGGCTGATTCTGATTCGGATTCTACTGCTGCTGCTGCTGTGTCAATAGCAAAATGCTCGAGGCCAACGCATTTGCAGGTTGAATGAGAAATCGTTGTTCCTTCCTCCCTCCCTCTCTCTCTCTCTCTCTGAACTTTTACTTTTTCCACAAGTTTTGTCGAGAAATTTCCACCGATAATGATCATTAAAGAGAGAGAGAGAGATTTTGATATAAAAAAAGTTAAGGATAACCTTTGTTAGACATCTGTCAGGTGGTCGACGCTGGAAAATCTATAGTACTCGAGGGGGGTTGGGGGCCCATAGTTTGGGGAAAGTAATGAAATTTCATTTGCATTCGTTCGGGAAAAGTTTTTCCATGCTCAAGGTTTGGCAGGAATTATTTTCAGACTTTTTCCAACAATTAAAATTTTAATTCAACACGAGATTTCTATTTGTGACAAGACCATGCCCCATCGGGCATTCGGTGTAATTGTCATGCAGTGGCAGGACACCAGCAATGGTGTACTTGCATTAATCCTTAATTAAGGATTTCAAGGCGTTTTGGAGTGGGTTCGGTTTTTTTTTTCGAATAATTGTAATTGTTTTTTTTTTGTTTGGAGGTAAAAGTGTGTGTTTTTTAAACTAGTGATTAAAGGGTATGGGTAATAGTTGGTGGTGCTATTAATGCATTAAAGATCGAGGCTTTGAGAGCTCTTAACCCAAAAGAGGTAGAATTTATTTTGATGGATTTTATCTAAAGGTTTTTTTCAAATAGGTAAAACCATGAAAATGTATGTTATAAGATATTGTATCTCCTATATGACTATAGTTCTGTCCTTGTAAATGGGTCTTGGCACCGATATTGGTCTTGGTTAGTATTATTTTATGGTCCGAGCAAAAAAATGGAACCCGAATTTCCCCTCGAAAACCTCATTGGCAGCTTGTATTCTATTATAGAAACCCAAAGATACATAGTTTTTTTATCATTAGATATAAAACGAGTGATAAGATTGTTATAAACAACATTGTTGCCCATTATAATGATATATAACAATATTTTAGAGCTATTGTTATGCAAATCTTATGCCCTTAAGAAACTTTTTGCTTTAATTTTTCAATTTTCTATAAACTTCCTTATCTTAATCCCTGATAAACGTATGCCCCATCTCCAAAGCTGCTTATCTTCCACTGAACCACAAAATTCATTTGACCTTACGATAAAAAGCCCCTCAATCGAGTGGACTCTGATATCATTCAAGTTCAATGACAACATTTTGCATTCAACTTTTATTAATTACAATTTTTGATGATTTTTATAAAGCCTCCAGAGAGAGAGAGAGCGGAAAGGAAAGATAGGGGAGGCGAGTCAGACATAAAACATTAGAAAGCCTCACGGCACTCTCATAAATCACAATAAAAACAAATTAGGGAATTTTTTATCGGCTCGGGGCCAGGAGAGGCGCGCGAGAGGCCTACCAAAAAATGTTGGACTAATTGAAATACTCCAACAGGGGCGGGATGGGGCGGGGATCAAGCGTGAGAGGTGTTAAAAATTGTTCACCAAAATTAATTGCCAGCAATAAATTGTGCGTCGTTTGCCTGCCCACGTGACGCATTTAAGGTTTTTTTTTTGTAGACTTTTCTGGAGGGTATTTTTGGGTTTGGTTCGAATTTTTTGTAAGGAAGAGATATTGGAGATATAGAGAGAGATTTGTGGAGATCCAATTGGGCGGTATTGAACTATTTTTTGGAGTCTTTTTTTATAATTTCATAAAATTTGAAGACCTTTCGTTTGAAAGGAAGAAACTAACTTTTTTCCCGACCAGTTTGTGAGTTTTTAATTGTTTTCTATAACATTTCAATGAGAAGTCTATACATACTCTAATTGATCAAAGTTTGATACAAAACTGACAGTTTCATAGAGCATTCCCTAGAAAATATTCCTTCCAAGGCACTCTTGGTACGAAAAAGTCATCAAAAGCTTAAGATAATTCCAAAAAAGTCTCAAAATAATCAGTATCCTTCTTCAAGGGCATTTAAATCTTCCATCCTCCAAGTCTAGCCTTAATTTTCTTCTCTCTCTCTGAATATCAGGCTGCTTTTAGCCACCTTATCCCCCTCTTTCGTTTAGCATAATTGCCATGCGGCGGCGGCAGTCACAAACGCATTTCTTTTAAATGTTTTGTGTCCTTCACACAAATCAGTATTTCAATTATGAGTAAAAGTGTGGTGGAGGGGGGAAAATGTAGTAGGTTTAATGGAAAATAGTAACAGGGGGGGTGTGGAGGGGTGGGGGAAAGCCACGTGGAAACACATTTTCTTAATTGTGTCAAAAGCGCAATTTTCTGCAATTTTCTTTGAAATGTGAAATGAAAGTGAAAGCAAAGCGCACACAAAACAAGAAATAACTGTAATCCAAAAAGCTTACGCATCTAAAACGTACACACACACACACACCTACCAGTCAGAGGGAGAAAGAGAGAGAGAGAGAGAGGGAGAGCGAGAGCGTTGTGGGTGGTCTCCTTTCCGGTGCAATTTGCTATATAAATCCGCGCTTTTGTTGGCGCTCTTCCTTCGCCCTCTTTCTCCTTCAATTTAATGCTGCTTTCTTTGTACACTAACGGGGCGCGGCGTAACTTAAATTTCTCTCTTTTTTGTATATTTGATTGTTGAATGATTTCGGTTTTTTGTGTTTTTGTGCTGCCTTTTGCTAATGCCTCATGTTCGTGAGGGTTTCTATTTCCGCTGCAACACCACACACATTCCGCTGCCGTCTAATGGCCCGAAATTCAACCGATTAGTCCTTAGTTTTGGCAATTTCCCATCACGTTTAGCATTTTTTCGCTTTCTCTTGCTCATGGCACACACTTTAACTGTATTTTGATTCGTTATTTAATTGCAACATGCAGGCCGAACGGTAAATGCAACCTACTGCAGCTGTCAAAAACGGCACTTCGGCAGCGGCCAGCAAGTGTCACAACAAAGCGAAGTGCAGCCCGAAGCCCCAAACGAAGAGCGCGGATGAATCAGATGTTTCCCCGAGAGCGAGCAAGAGCGGCAGGAAGGATGAATCAGCTGACTGAACGGAGCCGTGAAGCCTAGGACAACATCCACGGCACGGAGAGCGAGAGGCGTAGCTGTAGCGGGAAAAATCGATGGCACACTGACTGCCTGCCTGCAGTACGAAATGAAGCACACAAAATGGGCGAGAGAGAGAGAGCGAGAGAGGTGCGACTAAGAGAGCGAGATTACGTTTTCGGGAGTGCCATAACTGGACGACGTCTGATAACAGCTGAGCGAATTTGTTGTGGATTTATTTACGGTTGTTTTTTTTTGTTTTTTGGCAAAGGTTTCGTGTTGTTCAGGTTTTCAAATGCCCTGCACAAGCGATTGGGAAATTATTGAACTTTTTTTTTGATACCCTGCGAGGGTGGCTCTTATATTAAATTTCTTAATAATTTCTGTTTAAGATAATTTATAATTTTTAGGATGCTTATAAATCTTAAGGGACTGTTTTAGGCTGTTCTAGTTCTTCACTACAGATTTTAGAAGATTTCTGAAGAGTTTTAAGATCATAAAATTCAATTATTTTTCATTTTTCACGAATTTTCATAGTTATAAATAAATAATAACGTTCATCGTTATCGTTAAATAATTTATTTTAGATTTTCAAAAAATTTTTTTATTATATATTATATAAATTTATATTTTTATTCTTTAAATAGTAGACTTTTTTTTCATGTGGAAAATTTGTATTTTATTGTAAACAAGTTTACTGCTACCTTTCGTGGCAACTTAATCTAGTTTTACATTTAAGGTGAAAAACAATTGATCACAGGAGATACATATGTACATAAACTTAATGTTACATATATGGAGCAGGTACATACAATACATACAATATTTACAAAAAGTTAATGAGATGTTATAGGAGGGATCTAGTGGGGAGATCCAGTGGATGACACCTTTTGAGTCTTCTTTTCCTTGGCGGGTTAATTAGACGTCTGGCTAGCGCATCAGGGTGACCACCAAGTCGTTGCAAGTACCTTGCTGCATGTAATTGTATAACATCGCCCACTTTGGGAACCTTTAGGTCGCTCTAAAATAGTAGACTTATGAATAATCTTTGCCCTGGTCCCAAAAAGTAAGTTTCCGTAAACGAAAAATTGGTAAAGTCGTTAAAGGATAGAATAATATGATCATAGAGTATTATTGAACTTCGATCACTTATAGATTTTTTTTTACTAAAGAATATAACCTTAATTTGCTTCCTCTAAAATTTATTTGTAGAAAAAAAAAGTAATTAAAACCTATGTAGACTCTTTATAGAGTTTATACTATAAAAAAAGACCTTTTAGTGTCTAGTTATTATGACTAAAATTAGATTTTATCTCATCTTTCACTTCCACACCCCCGACACACATCTCTTTAGCCTTCTTTTAGTTTATTGTATTGCCACTAGACCACATTGAAGTGGCATTCTCGTTGCTCCTCTAATTGTAGCTCACATCTTGGGTCGGGGAAATCGAATCGTGCTGCTCATTAGCATTTTGTGCCATGAGCACAGGGGACTTAATTCTAGGGTTACGATATCGTGCACTCTGCAATGACTCACACAATCAACAAACACACAAATCTGTCAGCTACATATACACCTAAATGTATGCTCACACACACACACACACACACACACACACACACACAGCTACCAATACAAATGCAATCAGGTCCCAAGGCAATTGCAATTGTGATTTTATGAGCTTTTCCGTGCGGTTGAGGATAGCTTTTGTGTATGCGCGGAGGGGCTTAAAGCATCGATCCATGAACTTTGAAATGATTATCAGCTTAGCCATCGCTCTCTCCTTCACTCATTATATTTCCCCCCTCTCTTTAACCTTTAAGTGCCCTCTCTCTCTATCTCTCTCTTTAACCTTTGATTGGTGCAAATAAAAGAGACTTTGCATAATACTCGCACTCGCACTCGTAATCGTATCATAAAATTCCATTTACTCGACAATAAAATGCTTAGCTCTGTTTGAATGAATGATTAAATGTTTAGCTCTCGTTGGATGAATGCTGAAATGCTGAAGAAATGTAGAGCCCCAAGGGATATTGGAGCCGGGGCTGAATGGGGCACCGATGATGTAATTTTTTCACAACGTTTATGGGGCCTTTTGTTTGTGTGTTTGTTCTTGTGGCGGCTGTCGTTTTGTTGGGGGTCAGCACTCATTGTGATTTCTTGATGTGTCCACAATTGATATAAAAAATATAAAATGAGAGAATTATTTCATGCCGAAAGGGAATACCCTAAAGGGAATTCCACCAAAAGTTGAGATGGGAAAAATAGATTCAAAGAAAATGAAAGTCATTGAAACTAAATTATCGAATAAGTGTTATCGATATCCGCAAGTTTTTATCGCTTTATATTACACTCGATAACTTTTTTATATTTAATTATTTTATTATGATCAATTTCTCCTTTTATCGAGTTATCGGTTCTCAGTTACCGATTTTTGTACTATCGAAAAATATGAAAAATATTCTTACCAGTAGGTTATGTTTCATGGGTGTATATATCTATATTTTTATCGTTTATTGAAGTAAATGTTGCGATGTTTTGTGTAGCGACATTTTCAATTTTAAATTTCCGAAAGATAAGCAAAAAAAAAAGACTACTGGTTGTTACCGATGTGTGCTAATGTTCAATTATTTTATTTATTTGTTTTATTGGAATATGAGAGACAGCCTTGGAAAAGCCTACCTTATTCCGATTTTATATATAAAACCTATAACCATCCTGGGACTGAACTTAATGATCTTCCAAAATTTCAGCTCAATCGATGCGGGAGTTTTCGAGTTTTTATATGAGCATTTTTCTATATATAGACTTCAAAATTGTGTTATCGATGGCCAATCATTAGTTATTGCTCAGCTTTTTGAAGGTATTACTATCGATCTATAACGAAGGGATTTATCAACTCTGATATTGATTTATTTGAACATGTTCGATTACTGGTCTTTTCATTCTCATTTTCTTTTATAATATTTTTTGTTTGTTTTTTTTCCACACTTTTGTCATACCCCATCTCTAACATACCCCTTCATGGTTAGCGTATTTTGTATACCTTTATCTTTGCTTTTGTTTTTATATTATGGTTATTTTTTTACTCGTTGGGGTGTTAATTTTTTTCGGACTTTTCGCACATTTTGGTCGTGTTGTTTTGCTTTTGTGGATCATGGAGGGGTTCCCTCTCTTTCACATATGTATGTACGATTGTTGCTCTGTTGCTCAGCTGATAAGCCGTTTACTGCTGCCTGCTATGGCACTCAGATAAGACCCCCGCGGACACATGAACCAACAAAAGCCCACAGATGGACTTATGTACGTACGTACAAGCCGGACAGACATACGGACGTACAACAGTCGCCATGGGTTCAAGTACTTAGTTGTAGCATCCGGAATCGGATTAGATTTATGCATTTCGTAACTCATTAGAGGGACTCAAATGCGATTTGTGCGACTAACGAAGCACACAGAGGGGGGGGAGAGAGAGGGGGTTGATCGGGGGGAAAACGGAATAAAGGAAAAGCGTTTTTAATTAGCTCATGAAAGATTTCCCATTTTAATTGGACTTAATGCATTCAAGGGAAAACCCACGAAAAACTTTGACTCCTGCAAAATGTTGAAACTTGGATTTTAATTAATTTTACACGACATGTGGGTCGGTGTGTCGCTGGGATAGGGAGCGAGAGGCCTTGGGAATGCATTTTGACACATTGTTTGACAAATTGCCAGACACTAGGGACACACACACATACAGTGGAGCCCTATATATGTATATAGGTTAAGAATGGAGACAGAAGAGTTGAAGGCAGAACAGAATCATCAAAGCTAAACTTGACGGCAACTTGTGTAGTTGACGCACAAGTTTAATGCCAAAAGCCAACGAAAAGCTGCCACCCAAACGGCCAGGGGCTGTGCTCCAAAGGGGATCTAGAATATCAGCGAAAAACGAGTATAGATCACGCATAAATAGGTCTCAGAAATACCGCCCCAACGAGAAGCCTCTTCTCACATCTGCCTCCCCCTTTTGGTACGCCCCTGTTGTTGGTGCAGGTGCAACAGCAACAACAATGTTGCACTAACGGCTCTTACTGACAACGCGCAAAATGTCGCCCGCAACATGGCGTATGAGCAACGTCTGAGAATGGCACCAAAAACACCAACACAAAAGCAACAAAAACAACAGCAGCAGCAGCAATCATCATCTGGCCCGAGTATCCAATACGCTCACGGGATTGGCTAAAACGGGGACAACACAGGACAGCACCCCTTCCCCCACCCCCACCCACTACCCCCCACCCATTCAGCGACAAAGTCAGTTATGGTCAATAAAAAGCAATGTGATAGGGGGGGGGGAGAGCAGCGGCAGCAGCATAGCAGAGCGACAATGAGAAAGCGTTGCGATGCGACGATGCCATTCCAGAGCCCCAGCATCGGCCACCAGACAACAGATGGCGCCAGGGACAGTGCTAGAGATGATACCGTGAAATCGGATGAAATTGATGCGGGGGGAGCGAGAGAGAGTTAGAAGTATGAATTGGGTAGTAGGAGAGTGCAGCGGAGCTAATGAAAAGCGTGTGTTTTATGTTCTGTGGGAATTGAAGACAGGAGCGGACGCAGCAAACGTATGGGAAACGATTTACAATGGAAGCCGAGTAACAGAACTGGAATAAAGCTATGGGTATTGAGTACCGCTTTTCATAGACCGAAGATGACCCGAAAATTGAACGCGTTTCAACGGGAACTAAAACTGGAAGCTTTGGGAGCGAGAGGTACAGATGATACGGTACCGGCCTAGTGCTCACTTATTAGAAGCTCTCATTCTGCTTCTCTCTCTATTTGCTCTCTCCTATGATAATCTTTCACAAGCAAACTCTCTTGTCGGTTCTTATTTTACGCCCAGCACAACGGAGAGCGCTTTGAAGCCATGTTTGATCGAGAGAGAGAACTAAGAACGAACCGAAAAGCGAGCGCGCTGCGGCTGGCTCAGTGCTCGCTCACTGCAAGCTCTCATTCTGCCTCCCTTCCCATTGCTCTCTCCCACTCACAATTCCACTCATCTGCCTAATTCCGCGCTCATTCATTTACACTCATCTTCGCCTTCCTTTCCTGAGAGTGAGAAAGGTATTGAAATGCGGGTGAAGCCTGCCTAAATAAATCGTTTGCCGTCTACCTGACCCTCCCACTCTTCATTTAATATCGTTAAAGCAAACTTCTGGCCCGCAGTAACACGAGCCCCTGCCCGCAGCCAGAGACTACAAAAATTGACTTGCAAAATGCCAAATTGCGTGTGCGATTCGGCCTGCAACATCGCTGGAAAATGTAACCACAATTTGTAGAGTCTACTTTTAGTTGCCGCATTACGGGGTACACGCAAAAGGTGACCAAACGAAATTTCGTGACGCGACGAAATGAAAATTATTTTAAATTATAGTTTTCCAATGGCAGTCCCGTTCCCTTTCCATTGCCCTTTGCTTCCCTCTCGAACCCTTCACCACAACCACATGTTAGCCCAAATATGCCAGCGACAGGTTACCAAAATTTATCTGGTTGAATGGCAACACATTTTGCACATTTTGTAGATAAAAATGGATCTGGTTTTAGTTGTTTTTTCTTCTCTCGTTTGTGTTGGTGTTGGGTTAATTTTAGCTGCGAAAATTATTTGAAAATTGCAAAGGGCACAGGGCATCGGGGCAGAGTGCAATATTTTAGTGGTTCAATTGATTGCGTGTTAGAGGTTGTACGAGTGGGAAGAGGCTTTCCCTAACTGGTAGACAATGTGGTTGAGTTATTTGATTGGGAAAGAATCGTGTGATTTTTAATTGATTTCTACATAAATTCTACTTTGAAAGACTACTCTCCGTAGTTATTCTAGCTTTTTTCTATTTTTATATTCCATTATATTGTTTTATTTCACTCTTTCTCTCACTCAAAACACAAAAAAAATAACAAAGAAAGGGAAATGTCTTTTTTTTAACTCATTAAATTTTTAAAGAATTCAAATAAATTTTCCACAACATTAAATTTTGGCGAGAGTTGTGACGATCCAAAATACAACAGCTTTAACAGCCGGCTAACAGGGAAAGAAACAATTCTAACAGTCCTTAACAGCGAGCTAACAGCAAAAGATAACAGAAGTGAGAGAGAACCTTGACCTACATTCGTTCACTGAGATCACACACACACTGACATACAATATGCACTACGAGATGATTCGGCCACAAACCTTTGCTCTCTTTTTCTGCAGTCAGATCTCTCTACTCATGCCTCACCATGTCATGAACTTGACTTGGAACGAGAGCACTCATTCCCTTTTGATTCTCTTCTTCACTCCATCCCACTACAACTCTCGAGGAATGGGAGTGGGAAAGGGACAAAACTTGAAGAATTTTCAAGCACGCACACATACACGTTGCTGGGACTCACGTGAATGAAAAAGCGAGACAACGGAAAAATAATATGTTTATCTATAAAATAGTTGTATGTACATGCATATATCACAAATGGCCGCGCTTTTTCTTCGTCGGGCTGCATTTTTGACGCCATTTTGCCTTTTTTTCCGCCTCCGCCATTTATTCAACACATTTTCTTGCAATAAAACACACGTTTTTGTACATAATCACTGCACCAATCCATTAAACTTAGCTACACTCCTGTGCGACTTTTTACCCGTTGGATTTTTCACCATTTTCCGCATTTTCTCGAATTTTAACGCTCGCTTTGACCGAGTGAAAAAATTGAGTGAGAACGGCGCAAATGCGTTCATTCTTCGATCTCCTGCTGCTCTTCCCATTTTCTCTCTCTCTCACGCTCTATTCGGGTACTTTAGCAAAAACGAAACGAAAAAAAAATGGAGACATCGGAATAATAACACATTTCAAATATTTAAACATGAAAAATAATATGTTTTCATCCATATTTATCAAATATGTGAGACACATATACATACATATATCACACATTGCTGCACTTTTCCATCGTAGATCTGCATATTATTTTACCATTTTGCCTTTTTCTTCGCTTCCCCCCTTTGACCAAACAAATTTTCTTGCATTAAAACACGTTAAGCAATGTTTTTTTGCATTTCTATTTAATCATTGCACTAAACTTTACTTCACACACCTTCTTAACGTTTTTCCCGTTGGACTTTTCACCCTTTTTCCCGATTTTCATAGACTTGAACGCGGAGCTTACTTAAAAACGCGCGCTTGGCCCCGGTGAAAAATGAGAGTGATAGAAGTGCAAATGCGTGCCATCTTTAATCTCTTATTCTGCTGCCAAGGGCGTAACCAGTATTTCGCGAAGGGGGGATCGTGATTGTTATATGTATTCATTTGAAAAATTTTTTAAAATCAATTAAGCAAATACCTTTATATTTAAATATGCAGCGAAAATTATATAAAAATATGTTTCCTAGTCATAAGCATGTTGAGGGTGGGCCAGTTCCCCCTTCACCCACTGACTACGCTCTTGACTGCTATTCTGCCTAATTGCCGTCTCTCCTCACACGCTCTCTTGAGCTGCTTAGGCTCATGAGTATAGAGTATAGAGTTAGCGGACCTTCTTCTATAACTTCATTATGCTCTTTGTCGTTTTCCTCTGCTACTGAAAAGAGAGATCAACCGAGTGTGGGAGTGGGAGTGAGATCGATTGACTGATGAGAGAGCTACAGTAGTTTCGTTTTTGCAAAAGCAGCTATAGAGTGAGTGCGAGAAAGAGCAAATAGGAAGACGAGCAGGAGATCGAAAAATGAACGATTTGCGCCGCTCTCACTTTCATTTTCCCGCCGGCCCAATCGCACGTTCTGAAGTCAGCTCCACGTTTAAATTCGAGAAAATGCGGAAAATGGTAGAAAATCCATCGGGTAAAATGTCGCGCGGGAGTGTAGTGAAGCTTGGTCTACAAAAAAGTCTTTTAGTGCAAGAAAATGTGTTTAAAGACAAACAAAAGTTTTTGTTTAAGGGCGGGGGCGATGAAAAAGACAAAATGGCAAAATGGCGACAAGAAGGTGATATGTATATTTGTTTCATATATTTGATATATGTATGTACATACATATCTACATATATGCAGGAAATCAAAATTTTTTTGTTTAAATTATTTTTTTCATGTGTAAATATCTAAAATGTGTAATTGATTCGTTTTTTCGCTTTTTTTTCGTTTCATCCCGTGAGTTCCAGCAAAGTGTGCGCTTAAAAATTCGTCAAGTTTTGTCCCTTTCCCACTCCCATTGCGCGAGTATGTGGGATGCAGTGAAGAAGAGAATCAAAAAGGAATGAGTGCTCTCGTTCCAAGTGAAGTTCATGGCAGGGTGCGGCATTCCCAATAGTGCTATTCTGACTCTCTTGTGTTTTCTGTGTTTACACGAACTTCCGCCCTCTGGTGCCTCACCTTAAATTAAGATGCCTAAAGTTTTTTGCTAACAGAACAAAATTATGGGTAAGTGAGAAAAGAGACGAACGAAATTATGTTGTTTTCTAATGTTTATACTTTTATTTTCTTTCTAATTATTATAAGCGCATATGCACATCCCAGGCTCTCCGAACGGAATTTTCGCGCGGTTAACGTTGTCCCACGGTCCCGTTTCTCCATCCGTCGGCTACTTATGTGAGGACAACAAAAGAGCAAGAAAAACGTAGCGGCACACGACTATGAGCCAAAAAGGTAAGAGAGAGTGTTTCTTTTTCGTATTTTTGTTGTTTATTTGTTTCAGTGTAGATCTATTGCGGGGAATCTCTTCTTCTTTAAGGAGGAAGCGGTGAAATTTTGTTTCTTTTGCATTAAGAGAGAGAAAGAAAGTGACACTTTCAGTGGCACTTCACCTGCAAAAATTTCCACAAACACTCTCTCAATCATACACCAACACTCATTCACACACACACACACACAGCTATCGAAAGGCAAACAGAATTCGCATTTGGACACCGTACCGTACCGTACCGTTTGCAGTGCTGCAACTTTAATTGCTTTGGTGGTTTGTGCCAAATTAGATTCTGCGGTTTTGTCGCGTCGCCATTCCGGTAATCGAGGACGGAATCAGGATGGGGCTGGGGGATGGGTGTGTTGGGTGTTGGGTGTCGGAGTCTTGGACCTTGCCTTTTGCCCCCAAAACTCAATTGAACGCTGGACGGCAAGGCATGAACATGGCGTCTGACGCTGACGCCCATCAATTAAACTTGTCAATGGGAATGCGAAACAAGAGCGCGACCAAGAAACAGGACAACAAGAAGCGGTCCGCCTTATAGAGGGGGCAGCGAAAAAGCGTGGGAAACAGTGGTTAAAGTTTTTCACTGTTTTTCACTGGAATAAAACCGAAGCAAAAGGTTAAACGAAAACTTCAGAGCCAGTCATTAACATTCAAATTAGATTTCCATCTTGGATATAATCTTAATTAGATTGCTCTTTTAGGTCATTTATAGAGATCTTTAAACTTTAAGTTTCTGCTTTCCAAAATACCCGTTTAGCAGAGCTTAAATAAAGCTCCATTCAGCAGTGAATTCTTATAAAAATGTATAAGTTTTTTCATTAAAAGAATTCCTTAAAAATGTACCAAATTTTCATGAATTTATTTTAAAGAAATCTCTTTTGAATCTTTAATCCAATTCCTGTACTATTTTCTTAACTTTTTGGTCTCCTATTTATTCAGTTTTCTGTGTGTTTGTGTGTGTGTGTGTGTGTGTTTTGGCAACAGCTTACACATTAAGAATATCCCCAAGCCATAGGATATTCGGGCTGTTGTTCTCGAATGCAATCAAAAAGGTCACAAAAAAAAAAAAACAACGAATAAGTCGCTGCCACACAAACACATACTCGTGCATATATTCGAATGCCCTGTAAAAATGAATATCTTAAAAAATATAAGCAAATGCTCTGATCCCAAATTCTCATTCGTTTCGAGATGCCGCAGGCCATTGACATGACTCTCGAATGTCCTCATGGACGATGGTCCTCCCTGTGTGTGTGTGTGTGTATGTCCTGTGTCTTATCCTGTGAAATGAAATTGATTTATTTTTGTTTACGCCGAAAACAGAAAAAAGTTTACCACAAAAACCGAAACTCTGTACCCGGGAACCGGACTTCCACAATGCCGTCGGCTAGTTTCTTCCGTTTTCTGTTGGCTTATTTCTAGGGACCTCGTTATCCTGCTCTTATTGTCGAGCAGTCGGGCTAATCCTAATGCTCTCCTAATTACATTGCCCAAAAAGAGAGTAGAGTCAAGGCCAAGTTTGTGTCGTGTCTGTTGTCTACTTTTCAGGCTACTTATCATTTTTTAGCCGCCTTATGCCTTCTCTTACACTTGGCTTATAGACACTCTTAATTATTGGCCCTCTGGCCATCAAGGCAGGGGCGGCCATTGAACTGTTTGTTCCCCAAGTCTGAGCCTCCAGTGCGACTGGAATGGGCATGGGCCGCAGAAATGTGGCCGAAACGAGACTAAGCAGCCGACTGCCTGACCGACAAATGTCAAGACGCTTGCACTTTTCTCTCTCTCTGTGGGGGGGCTGGAAAATACTCTTTAGTTTGTGAGGCATGGTGAGTTTTCCAGAAAGCACAGTGCATAAATCTTCTTGCATTTCTTATTATTTTAAACATTATGTGCCTCACAAACACAGAGAGTCACATGCCTAACAAACATTTATATTTATTTATTTTTTATATATTTTTTTGCCTTCTTTCTGGCGTCGTGCAAATTTATGAAGGGCACTTCAAATGGCCTACGAGACGGGGGGACGGGTTTCACCCGCCGCAGACCCGACCCCCCAGGGCTAAAGCCCCACAGTAAACAGCAGCAGAAGAGGGGCCATGGAAAGTGGAAAAGCGCAGAGTGTGGGAGGGGAGTGGCGGAAAAATGGCAAGCAATAAAAATAATTGCAAAAATTCGAAATTTAAGTGTGAGTGTCTGTATGTGTGTGTGTGTGAGGCACGTTTAAAGCCCCGCTGGTACTCCACTTAGTCACTCCCCCCTTAGTCCTGCTGCCTGACTCGGTTCACACCTACCCAGCAGATTCCTCCTCCATATCCAGCTTCTACCCCTGCCTCGCAGCACAAACAATGGCCAAAAACGAGGCGAATGCTCAACGCAGTGTAAAATCAGCGAATCGCGGTTTCTTTTTTATGTACCCTGTACTTGGTGGCGCACAAGGGTATATGGGGTATACATATAAGAAAAGGATGTGACAACAGTGACTTGAAGAGTAGGCAGCGTCGATCGCTACCTGAGCAAATGTGAGCGGCAGGCAGCAGAGCTTAGAGTTTATTTAAAGGGCAAATAAATTCCATTCCCATTCCCTTTCGCCGTCTCTGCTCCACCTCTTCATGCTGAGCTTCGATCCTCTCCCACGCAATGCACAGGCTCTCTCCTGCCATTCTTTCATGCCTTTGCTCTCCCAACAGCAGCAACAACAAAAGCAAGGCGCCGATGTTCTGCTCGGAGGCCCGGCACTCGGCAAATGCTTTCGCTCTCGCAGCAACAACAACAATGCAGCAGAAAGCTACGACCGAAGCGTCGCTCAGCCATTGATTCGGTTTTTATTTTTAGCGTAGTCCCAGGAGTAAAGCAACAACAAACGGGACCTTGCTTTAGTGCGTAGTTTTCAGGCCGATCTTCTCTTCTTATTTCCTCCCACGATGTATTTACGTTTGGCACAGCTAATGGTTTACTAGAAACCCCCGAGAAAACCCAAAATACTGGGTACTTGTGCATTCGTAATTTCATTCTTTGTTCCACATTTTCCCTGCTCTTTGTGAATCGGTGTATGTGTGTGTGTGTGTGTGAGTGTTTTACAATCTGTTTCGCAACTCACGTAAAATATAAGGTAATTTGTGGAAATTTGATGTTTATCGTAAATTGTTTTTTATTTGCACAATGTCACCATTTTGCGGTTTGCCAGCAGTGGCACACAGCAAGCAGACACACGCACACACACCTCAGCTGGTCAGAGTTGTCAGAAAGACAAAAAAAAAAAAACCCACTAAAAATGAAATGTGAAGCGAATGGTTAAATACTCTCATAAAGTCGATTAGGCTATGTTTTTTCAACAGTTTAATGCAAGGTCTCAGGGAACATGGGGCCTAACCATAAGAGAATGGAGTTCTGGCCTACTATCCAGGAAACCCCCAACCAGGGGCCAAAAGTGATCGAAGGACCTGCGTACCGAGTGCATATCGGAAGGGAATTTCACACAGAAACCCCTTTGCCAATTCCTCATATGCAAAATATATGTAAATGCCCCTTGCAAAGAGCAAACATTTTGTATGCCCCACAGACCACTCCCCCCCCACCCCCCTACCTTAATTGTGAGCCGGCAAAAGAGCCACAGAGCCACAGCCGACAAAAAGTTTTTGGTAAAAACAATTGCAAACATTTTTCAATTTACCCGCGTGGCGGTGAATGACAGGGGCCGCTTCATCTTGATTCGTGGCAGTTGTGTTGATCCTTTCGCTGCTGTTGCCGTTGCTGTTGCCGTCGTGGCGGCCATTTCCGATAACATTGCACGCTTGCCACATTTCCATCGATAGAATGCATATAATACTGCGATAACTGCAATGCTGACTGCCAATGTAAACATCGAAAAACTCAATTTAATTTGAGTTAGAAAAACCATTTCGAGAATTTTCTTCGACTAGATTTTGACGCGTAACAAATACAAAAAATAAATGTGTGACAACTTTCTCCTTGTTTTTTTTTGTTTTGGTTTTTATAATTATACTTTATTTATCGTATTTTTTGCTGTTGCTTGCTGTTTTACACATTTGCATAATATCGTATCGTATCGTTTACTGTCTAAGGTTTTTTTAAGAGCTAAAAATTAGTTGTATTTTCTTTGGTTTTTTTTTTTTTTACCAAACGCCTGGCGTTCTGTGAACATACCATTCTCTACCAAAGAATAGTTTTCGAATAGTTTACAATCGTATTACAGAGAGAAAACTATCAATGGGACACACATGTATGTATCATTGGAAAAAATGGACAGTTAAACATAGTTTGAAGACTTAGCTTAAGGTTAACCATAGTTTAAAGACTAGTTTTGATCATTATTTTGTTTCGGATTACAAATACTTGCGGTTCCTATAGCTAGTGTGTTGGTCTGGTCTTTCAAAACTCAAAATTGAATGGAATTTCTTGCGCTTCATGTGACATTTTTTTGTAAGTAATGTTTTCTGTATAATACATAGCCTTGATGGCGGTTTATTCTCTGGAATTTTGGGATTGGTGGGAGTTTGGAATGCAATTTTTTTAATTTTTAAAGATTTCTTACCTTTTTCTTCGTTTTATATGAGACACCAGACCAACATAACATACAAACACACTCTCTTCGAAAATCCAACCCTTAATTCTATTACATTTTCATAACTTTTTATGACATTTTTTTCGGTATATATTAAATAGATTTTATTTTGGAATTAAATTACGATTTAAATATTTTTCTTTGGTTTTGTTTTATGTACAATGCCCTTAGACTTTAATTATGCATTTAAAATTGTTACTATTTCTATGGGGGTTTGGTTAAATATGCGCAGCATTTATTTATATTTTAATTGAATTTATTTAACTAAATTTCTATGCATAATTTGTTGCGCAAATACACCTTTTTTCTTTTGTTTTTGGTAGCTTGAAAAATAAATGCTTCAATTATGGCAATTTATTAGTTTTGAATATTTCATAACAGAGTTTTCGGAACAAGTTTACGGATTAAAGATGCAATATATTTTCTGTTTTTCGGTGCAGTATTTTTTGTATATCACTGAGTGCTAAAAAGGGGCGCGGGGGAGGGGCAGTGTTGCAACAAAAATGACATTTTACAAACCATTTTGATGGCTTAGAGCTGAGTGTCTTTTCATCAAAATACGACAAAACCAATAAAAGCTTGGAAAATTCCTTAATTTTACGTGAGTTTACAAAATAATTCTTTCACTTTCTGGCAGTTTAATATTTAAATTGAATTCTGTTGATTATTCCATCTATTTTTCATGCATTCCTTTTTTGTTGGTTTTAGTTTTAGTTTTAATTCCATTTTTTTATGTTACGTGTTTGCTATTTTAATTTTCATATTTTTTTCCTGTGGCTTTTGCCTGTCTGTCTGTCTGTCTGTCTGTGTATTTATACTGTATTTTATTTGGTAATATATACCTGCTAGAATTTAAATGCAACTCTCCCTTGGACTCCCTTTTGACTGGCAGCTTAATGTTTCAACTTGTTGTGGCAACAATTTAATACAACCTGCAACCAGTGTCCAGGTCGTGGCTTACTATTTACAGATTCGTCAGAGTAAAGACCATTTTGTATTCCATTAAGATATCCTATACTAACGTCTATACAATGTAAAAAATGTAAAATAAAAATAATACAATCTGTAGAAAACCCCTCGGATTTGTGTGTGCGAAAATGAATGGATTTTGATGTACTCTGATTTTGTCAATTCGAATCGTGAGTGGCGCTGAGGGCATTGTCCATTGGCAAATTAATTTGCAAATTTACACAATCTAATTTTGCACCCGAGGAGGAGGTCAGGTCACGCGACACTGGACACTGGACCCTGGACCAATTGTTAATTTGTAATTACAATTTTTGCATTATTGTAAACGCTGACAATGGAGAACAATTGAAATTAGCAGCGCAATTAGTCGATCCGTGCAAACAAATATTCGCTTTCCAATTTAATGCCCCAATAGAGACAAAAGCTAATGAGGAGCCCAGCGCCCAAAGCCCAAAGCCCAGACCCCAGATCGCAGGGCAACAGTGCAGAAAACTCTACGAATTTTTGCCTTTGGTAAAGTTTTGATTTTCTATATTTACCCTCTCCTTTCTTCGCTCTTCGCTCTATTTTTGGGCGTTGAAAAAGCAATTAAATGCACATTTTGTCTCTTTTATTTGATTTAAACCCACCAAAAATTTCCATATTTTCCACAGAAACCAAAAAAAAAAAGAAAAAAAAAACATATACAACAGAAAAACCTCAAAAGGTGGCTTTTGTGTTTGGCTGTGTTTTGGTTTAAACAATGGGCCAGACCAGAATAACAATTTTACCAGCATATTATGGTGGTGTTATTGTGCCCGCCCGGCCACAGGCTCGCAATAAAATGCTATCCTCTCTCAATAAAATACCAAAAAATAAGAACAATAAATGATTATTTAACTGCGAAAATCTGAGTGGAAATAAAGTGGCTGCGTTACTCCCAAAAAATGATTATATTTGCTTAGTGGTTTAATTTTACTACCGTTTTATTGCCTAGTGCTTTTGGTATATTTGGTTGGTATTTTTTTTTTCATTTTTTTTTTTTGGTATATTTGTGTTTGTATTTGCATTGTAAATGTTTTGTGTTTGATTGCGGTGTTGTTGGTATTTTTCCTGAAAATCTTTTTTAAAATGTAGTTTGATAGGAGGAAGCATTCGTTAATTTTGATAAAAAGCAAACTTCATACCATAAAGAATAATCCTAAAAAATACCATTTACAATACAAAAATTCATGGAGTAAAAAATACCTAAAAGCTAATAATGGAAAACATTTTATTTCTAATCCAAGTTAAAAACTAGTTTTTGGTATATTTATAGTATATTTCTTAGCATACTTTTAGTATTTTGTGTGGTATTTTTTGGTATTTCTCTGTATTTCTTCAATTTTTTTACATTTACAATACGTTTTTCGTTTTTCATGTGTTTTTTTGGTCGAAATAGGCTCATTTTTATACTGATTTTGGTTTTTGGTTTTGCTTTTGTTAGCAAATTTCACGCTCACTTAAACAGCTAAAAATTCAAATTGTTTAATCTTTTTTTTGCGTGTGGTATACTTACTTAAATGCTAATGTCAAATTGTTGCTTTGTTGTTGTTGTTGTTGTTGCTGTTGTTGCTGTGGTTGTTGTCTCTCCTTAACTGGCAATTAGTTTAATTTGCCAAATCCTGTATTATATCCGCTGCAATGAAACGAACATCGATTTGTGTGTTGTGTTTTAGTGCGATTTAAGCTCATTAATAAATATTGTTTATTTTTTTTGTATTTTGTTTTATTTGAAAATGCAATTTAAATTAATTAATGCAGTTTGATGAGAGGCTAGGCGCCGCATAGCCGCCGCCTGTCTGCCTCCCCGTTAAGCCATTAATTTGTATGAAACACAAGAGTATTATGCATTATAATATTCGCCCCCACCACTGGGGGATTGGGGTCAGTCGCTTGTTTGAATTTGAATAAAGAGAGAGAGAGAGGAGCGGCACAAAAAAATATTTATATAGTATACTTATATATATTGAAATTTTATATTTATAAATATAAATTCATTTTTGTTTGTGCCGCTCCAAATGCATTTGCATTCAATCAGCATAATGCTACAGCACTCTCAATGGGGGGAGGGGGAGGGCTGGTTTTGATATCCCATCTATCTGCATTTATAGCCCATCCATAACCCATACGAGTATTCCATTCTGGTGTGTATTTGGTGTGATTTGAAGCGTATGGATCTGCTGCTGTTCGATGGAAAAACTGAATTCAAATGCCAAAACACTTCACACACGCCACGCCACTTGTCACCCTATACAACACCTCTGGATCTCCTAGCCATGCGACACCTTCTCCTCCACACTTTTGCGCTGATTCGGTGGCAACACTTTATGCACTTTGACTTGTGCCTCGCCTCTCTGACAATTGCAACTTTTGCATAAATACATTTTCCTGCATTTTCCATAGATCCAGTCACCCCCAACCCTCACCCCTGCCCCTGCCCCTGCCCACCTTTTTTCAAGTCAAGTGGAAGTGTGGAAAGTCTGGCACAATAAAATACTTTTCAGATTCGTTTTCCTGATGCACAGCACAGAATTTATCTCCGTTGCCGCAGAGTTTTGTTTGGTTTTTAGCCAAATGCATTTGCAGCAAAGCTTTTCCTCTGATTCCTGTCTCTTTGCCGGGGGTTTTCCCCACCCCGCCCCCCTCCCCTCCCCCATCCAGCCACAACCAACTCAAACAGTTTTCGCTTGGAAAACTCAATTAACGCTTACTTTTTTTTCGTGCTGCTGCTGCTGCTGCTGTTTATACCCCCGGTAATTGTGGAGTGTTTTTGGGGTCGATTGGGGGTTTTCGAGAGATGAGCGACAGAATACTCGTAAGTGTTCTTTTTCAAAATCAACGAAAGAGTCGATATGGGGGATGTTGAAGAAGAAGAAGGAGGAGTAGTTTTTCATATGAAACACTAGATCTTGTAGGGGAATTTTTTTCAGTATTTTCTGTATTTTTTCTCTTCATATATTATTTTTTTTAATATCTAATAAGATTTCTGGTATAAGGTATGCTTTTCAGTATTTTTCGGTAATTTTGTTTAGTATTTTTCGGTATATTTTAGTAGTGTTTCAGTATTTTCTGCACAACCATGCATGCTGATGCAATTTTTAGTATTGTTTGGTCTTTTTTTTTAGTATTTTCTGTGAAAGCTTGTACCCTTAACTAGTTTAAAGTATTTTTGTTGTCTTCTCCAAGTATTTAGCAAATTTTGTATTCAAGTTTTAAGTATTTTTGCTATCAAATATTTTTTGGTATTCAGAAATTTTTACAAGATCTTGCACCCTGATTAAATTTTCAGTATTTTATTTTTATTTTTTAGTATTCAGTATTTTCTGCCAAATCACTGAGCCTTCATGTATTTTTCCGTAATTAGTATTCAGATTTTTTTTTGGTATTTTTTAGAATTTTCTTTAAAAAGTCTAGTTTTCAGTATTAATCAAGTTTTTTCATTTTCAGCTTAGAATCTTTGCACAAATAAAATATTGCAACAATATAGGTAACCCGGCAGTCGTAGCACTAGCTAGAGGGGGAGTAAAGCACCGCACAGCAGCACAAAATTTGACACGGTCGTTTGAACTTTATGGCAAACGTTCGTTCGTTCGTTTGGTCGGTGGTCGCTTGTTGTTATGTTTCATTACCTAATAAACATTTTATGGGTGGGCAGTGGGAGGGGGGAGTGGCTCCTGGTCAAAACAGAAAGACAGACAACCTACAGGCAAATTGGTAAATTGTTTGAAAATATGCATTACACTGCCCCAACAGCGAGCCCAAACTGGGGCCCCCTTTTAACCGACCGCCACTCGACATTCAGGACATCCTCATTTTCCTTCCGCTTTCGGCAGCGCAAAACCATTTTTCCAGTGCCATGTAATTAACAAGCTGCAAAACGGCTCCAATGGGCTGGCAATGAGTTTTTACCAACAAGCTTTTCTTCTTTTTTGTTTTTTTCGTGGGTTGGCAAAGAGTTGATTAACTATCGAATGGCGGTTCGGGATTCATAAATTAAATGCAGCCTCTGCTGAGAGCCTGCACAAAGTAAAGTTTTTGAGGGTAAAAGTTTCCTTTCTGGGTCAATGTTCAATTAATGTTGAATGTTTTTAATGTTTAAAATTATTTTATTTCGATGAATGCCAGAAATGAGTTAACATTAAATATTTGTACATCAATAAAACTCATTAAAAAAGCACTAGTAAAACCTTTTTAATAAGCTACTACAACTAATATATATTTAGTCTTTATATTTTTCAGGTAGAAAGATGAAAAGTCCTTTTCTTATAATGAATATTTATACTGATGATAGGGTAAGTCGAAAGAAATTTACTTTTAGCAAATATTTATCTAAATTTGTGTATATTTTAAACGATTTTATTGTGGAGTTTCCGCTTAAGAGTATCTGAAATTCATTGTGTGTTCCACTGACCCTTGTACTCTTCCCCGCCCTTTTTTGGCCTCTTGCTTTATCCTTCCTCTTCGTTCAACCGCCTGCCGTTCACCTCATCGTCAGCTGATAGTCGGGATGGCTTTTGTTGGCTCATAAAACATGACGCAGCAAGGTGTTGCCTGTGTCTGGGATGCCACGATCCCTACTGCCCTTCTCTTTCACTTACCTTTTCTCTCTCTCTCTGTCTCTCTGTCTCACTTTCTCTTGCTGCCTTTTGTGGGGCTCGCTCTTGTATTTATGCCTATGAATATTTCATTTAATTGAAGCGCATTCATTACCAACCACACAACAGACTCCACCATGCCCCCTGCCCCCCGCTGCCAGGGCCATACTTTGGAGGAAGTATCTCTGGCAGGGATACCCTGCCCTCGATGCTGCCGCCGCACTTTTGGCGTTGTAATTAAAATAAATTTATTACGTAAAATGTTTTGCCAAAAAATTTGTCGAAAGCTGTGGCCAGGCCAGGGCGCCCCATGGCGGCATAATAAATAATGCTGGAAGGTGTACTGCACTGCCAGTATCTGTGTGTGTGTGTGTGTGTGTTTTCCCTGAATGTATGTTTAATGATCTGTGTACATTGTACTCCTGTGTGTGTGTTTTCGACTGCCCTACGGAAATTGATGCGGTTAATATGCTTCCAATTGTTAATTTTTGCATTTCGTTTGCACGATACTCCCCCCCACAAAAACATAGCGAAGGGGAGGCAAAAAAAAAACAAACACACACCCACACACACGAAAAACCTAGTAGAAAAACGTTGAAATCTAATCAACGGCAAAACGCAGCCGACCAACAAATTTAATGGATAACCAAATAAATTTATGATTACTCGTATTTGTGGATATTCCCCAGAATTCAATTTTATTTGAGAAGAAATAGAAAAAAAACAGACTGAAATTAAATTAAAACGATTTATGACTGGGATTGTTTGATTTATTTTTTGGTGGTCATTATTTTCGGATTATTTTGGTTTTCGGTGCCAAATGTGTTTTCAGAGCCTCAGGGAATGTACAAATGATATTTTTAAAAATTATTTAAACAAATTCGACTTAATTTTGGGTATCCTAGTAGTAGTAGTATTTATACAGGAATTTTTTTGGTATGTAGTATTTTCTGCCAACAGCGGGCAGTATTTATGGTATATTTTCAGTAATTTTTGTTGTACTATATTTTAGTATTTGAGTTTTTTCTGCAAGACCCTGCACCCTGATTTACATTGCAGTACGTACAGTATTTTTTCGGTATTTTTTACCTTTCTAAGTATTTTCTACAAGACCCTGTACCCTGATCTATTTCTCAGTATGTATAGTATTTTTTTCAGTAGTTATTTATAGGTATTTCTTTAGTATTCAGTATCTTGAAAAAGAATCAGCACCTTGACCTAATTTTGAGTATTGATAATATTTTTTTAATTTTTTTTTTGTATTTCTGGTTGATTTTGAGTATTGGTAGTATTTTATCAGTATTTTTATAGCACGTTGATCTTATTTTCAGTATGTATAGTATTTTTCAGTATTTTTTAGTATTCAGTATCGACTTTTCAGTTTTTTTTTGTATTTTTTGCAGGATTCTGCCGTCTTCTCTCATCTAGTTTCAATCTAGATATTCCCTTCCTTACTATTTCAGGCGTTCCACTAAATTCTGTTTAATCTGAACTTCATTTTGGGAACAAATAATTCCAAGAACATTTCCCTGAATCAACTTCCAATCTCTTTGGAAATTTCTTATCGGAAATTCCTTCAAAATTTAGTACGAAATTCCTCGAATTTCCACAGAAGTTGCCCGAGATAATGATTTCAAGAACAACACTGCCATGCAATGCCACTCGAACGCTGTTGCAATTCAATCCAGCGAATAGAGTGAAAGAACGCGGCGCTTCGTGATTTGTATTGGTCCTCCATTTGTCCGTTTGGCTTTGGCTTTTGTCTGTGGGAAAACACAACACACCCGTCGATCCCGCGACCCCCACAAATCGGCAATTGAATTGCGAAAATCGTAGAAAAGTCAAAAGCATTGCATACTGTACTTTGGCGAGCAATTTTTGGGGCATGGCATGGCATGGAAACACAACAGAGGAAAATACTTTCGTGCTGCTTGCTTTCCCATTACTTTCTTTGCTTCTATGGTCATCAAAGTCGAAAGGAGCGAGAGAGTGAACGAAATAGAGATAGCGAGAGGGTTAACAAGATTCGTCGGTTGTTGTTTCTGTTGTTGGCCTTTATTGCTTTAAACTGGCCCTCGAATTGGGGCCACTCCGCCACTCCACTTGCCGTTGAAGTGGTAGATACCGCTGAAGAGGTTCAAGGAGGCAGGGCAGGGCCGGGTAGGGCAGGCGAAAAAGCAAAGATGGTAAAAGCATAAAAGCAAACTGAAGCAACTGTAGCCAGGAGGAGTCTTCCCGTAGTAGTCTTCATCTAAGGGCATCAACTGACACTCTCTTTTGTACACTTTTTTGCATATTTTTTCTCTCTCCGCTTTTTGGTTGCCCTTTCGATCGAGGGGGTATTCAAATTTTCAAGCATTGTTTGTTTTGGTGAGTGGGCGGGTTGCATCTTTGAGTGGCATTCTAGGCATCTACAAAACAATACAGGTCTGTCTTCCGTTCGATTATTTGTCGACAAATCCCTTTCACAATCGTTTCAAATGTGTTGGCTTCGATAAGTGATCGACTACTAGGGTTTCCCATCGATTAATGCACTTTACTGTGTTTACTAATCGCGAATTTATCGAACCAGATGTTTTACCTTCGATATTTATCGATAAATTGATGAAAAGTCTCCTTTTTTAGGACTTGCAGGGTATTTCCAACTTCCACTCAACCTCCTCCCCCTTCCATGGCTATGTTTTTGCCTTGTCTTGAGCTGGCATATTTTCATAGTCCCCACAACGCCAGGGCCTACAGTCTTCCAGGTCTTCTTTTTGATTCGTTGCTTTGTGGCCAAAAATGCGGCACACGACTGCAGCGAGAGAGAGAGAGAGAGAGAGAGCAAAAGAGAGTCCTCAGAGTCTTTGGCCATGGCTTTTGTTTTAATTGAAATGTTTTTGCTGCTCCTTGCAGTCCTTGCAGCTGGTCCTGCAGCAGCAGCAGCAGCTTCTCCTTTAAGCCGATTAGAAGCAGTTCATAATGTATACGGCTAAATATGAAAGAGCTGTTACCCCCCGCTCTGTCCTGTCCGCTCAATGGTTGGGAAAACAATTGTTTTGGGTCTGCATCCTGTGGAGAGACCGCAGTGGTCAGTCCTCACTTTGTTGACTGTCTAATTGTAGGAGCATTTAGAAGATACCACACACGGATGTGGATGTGGAAGTGGAAGGAAATCTTATGCATAACTACAAAAAATCACGCATACGCCCCGTTCCCCGTGCCCCGTGCCCCGTGCACCGTGCACGTATGTGAGCATACTGAAAAAAACCGCAAACTAGATGAAGCAAAATGCACTGGCAGTGGCAGTGGTAGTGGCAGTAAAAGCAGTAGCATTCGCATTTGCAATCCTTTTTATGCATTCCATGTGGCATTTGCCCCACATAGGACACAGGACTCGGGACAATGGGGAGAACCAATCAATTCCTGAGGTAAAACCAGGGGCTTTGATGTTCGTTCTCTGTGGTTTGTTTAACAGCATCGCAATGAATAGTTGATGCGAAATTACAGAGCCGTTGAACGGAAATGAATGTGATCACATAGATGCGATGTTTTCATGGTTAACGAGTTGGTTTTATAGAAAAACATCGAAATATCGATTAGTTTCTAGTTAATTAGGGAATTCGATGAATTTCAAGACGTTTTACTATCGATAGGTGGAAGGGTTATCATACAAATTGCACCCGCAATGTATTTTAAGTACTTTCATTTATTGATAATACATTTTGTATGGATTATTTATCGATAAATACGTTCATGTATATAATTTTTCAATACAAAAATTGTTCCATTGATGGTCTTTCGAAAAAAGGTTCGATTAATTATCGATAACTATTTTTAGCGATAGATTATTGTTAGAAAAATCCATAAATATATGAACCAACAATGAGGCCTCGATAAAAAGTTTTATCGTCGACAATTTATCGATTAAAAATGTTCAAAATCGATTTATAATTGATTACCTATCCATATCTGTGTTTAGCGATAGATAGTTATCGAAAAATAAATTCTGAAATAATATTTTGACCAAGAAATAAATGTACCATCTATTATGCTTCGATGAAATGTTTGCCGCGATAATTTATCGATTAACACTTTGCACAATCGATCAGTTATAGAAAAGTCGGTTTTATAATCGATTAGTTATCGCTGTAATGTTGTTTATTTATCGATTAATATATTACAGAAACCCTACCTCCCACAAAATATCCTTTTTATCCCTTCCTTGGCGATTCCCTACCACTGTCTGCCGCTGTCTCCGCTTCAATCTCCCTTAATACCACTGATGCTAGAGCACTGCCTTTCTCTCAGTCTCTATACAGATGTAAGTGTGTGTGTGTGCTTATGTTTGTATCCCTGTATTGCCCCTGCGAGCGTGTGTGTGTGTGTGTGTGTGTTTGTATCTTTTTTGTGCATGTGTTCGGTTTCTCTTCAGTGATTCACTTCACTTACAGCTGGCAGCGTTGTTTGATTTTGATTTTGTAAAATATTTTCTGCTCCTGCATTTTACATTTTTAATAGCGCTCGCACTCGCACTCGCTCTAGTCTCCGTCTCTCTCTCTTTTTCTCGGATTTGCCATAGTTTATTTTTGGTATTTTTCCAGTATTTTTACTCCTTTTTCGTTGGTGTTTTTCGTTGAAGAGGAGCCTGCAATAGTTGTCGCTGCAAGCGATTTGTTGTTTTTGATAGATGCGAAGAGGAGGCGGTGCATACCCTGGAATAAGGGTGGGGGTGCGTGTGGGGGCTGGTATGCTAACGGAATGTCCTAGAGCTGACTATTTTATGTGCATTTATCGTGCATCCTGCTGCTGTTGCTGCTGCTGTTGCTGCTGCTGTTGCTGCTGCATAAAAGGATATACAGATGCAAATTCTATATGTGGAATGGTTCTCGAGTGGAGTGCGGGCGCCTGGCATGGCGTGTCCTTGCCTGCCATTGTCCTGACAGTGAGGAAATTCTATTTTATTTATCTGGCCAGGCATCAGCTTGGAGCAGCAGGCACCAGCAGGCGGCAGCCACCAGCCACCAGCAGCCAGCACCAGCAAACTCTTATTCAAACATTTCCCCAACACTTAAGTGCATAATCAATCAAACTGATTTCTTAGTCGCCTGCTCAACCGATTTGGATAAGGATTGAGGATTGAGGAATGCAGCTTGGGATTCGGCCAGAAGAATGATTATTGCTACGAAAAATGGTCAGTATGTGGAAAGGGAATACATATATCGATTCCTTGTTGCTAAAATAATGTTAATATGTTGTAAGAATTTTATGAATATCGATAAGATATCGAAAGCTTTCTTTTGATAAATCCGTTTCCGATTTAAATATACCAGTTTTCATCTTTATTTGCGTTAAATGTTCACATGTATCGATATGTAATCGATAGTTTTCCCTTCCTTTTGATAAATGTCAATACTTTGTTTCACCCCCCACTGAACATCTATTTAGTTTATGTTTTCCTTAAAAATCCATGAAATTTCGAGATAGATTTTCATAATTTTGGTAAAAATATCGATAACTTTCTTGAAATATATCCTCAAAATATTTAGAAACCACACCCAACTAAAGACTAGGCCTTTAATTTGATACTTTTCATGCAAAAGCTACGTTTATCGATATATCAACAAAATTTATATCGATTTTTATCGATACCATGTAAAGTTCTTATATCTACAAATATCTATGCTTTTCTTTCTATATCAGCTAGAATTCTAGATAAAAATATCGATAAATTCCAATAAATATATCGAAATGACTCGGCACTCACCTAATTGCTGCTGTTGCGGCTTCTGTTGCTGCTGCTGTTGCTGCAGATCCTTGCGCAGCGGCGGCAGGGGTGGCTGTTTTCCCGACTTCCTCAGCGTGCCATACCGCTGGGCCGCCTGCAGCATTTCGTGCGGTGCCAGGGGCTGTGTGCCCGATGCACCGGCTCCACCCGCTCCCCCCACCGACTGTCCGAAATTCTGTTGACTCAGCGAACTGGTGACCGTCTGAATGTGCGACGGATAGCCGCTGTAGTCCACCAAACCGCTGAACGCCGATGGCGGTCGTTCCACGTAGATTTGCTGCGATTGCTGGGCCGCAACCAATTGGAGCCGCCACAGAGCCTCCTGCGACAGATCCCTGGCATTACTGTAGTTGTTCTCATTCGAATTGTTGCTCGACCCTGGAAAATTAGCAACATTTTGTCGGGTTTAATTGGGGCTTTCGGTGGCCTAGAGGAATTTGTAATTTTATATTTAGTTGTGCATCGACAAAAAGGTGCCAGAACGAGTGCTGAGTGCGTGCGAAAGTGCTGCGGCAGTGCAGAGCAAACTTGAGAGTCACATGGTTAATTGGAAAAACACCAACACACACACACACACTAACACTTACACGGAAGAAACCTCCACATAGATATGAGAGGAGATGCCAAGTCATTCTAATCAGAAACACACGCTCTGATGGGTTTTTACTACCACTTTGGCTGGCTTAATTAAGGATGGGGTTAGCGATTTCAACCAAGAAAGGAAATGGAATTAGGAAGCGTGCGAGAGCAGAAGAAAAGCAGAAGGAGGCCCCCTTGTAGAACCAAGCAGTACACGGTACTCCACTCTACTCCCTTCCTTCGATCACTTCCTCTCGGCTTATTTCTGTTTCTTCAAAAGAAACACCCAGTATTCGCGGGATTAGAGAGAAGGAGAGGCATGCAGAAAGTATAGATGCCTTCTAGAAAAAAAACCTGTCTTTTGCGATCTATGAATCCAAATGCATGAATCAAATGGCGAGTGAGCGAGAAAAAAAAAACGAAATTTCTGTCTTTAGTGCAGTAAAAATGATAAAACCTGCTTCCTTCAGTCCGTTTTTGGCGAGCGATACGAACCATGATGGAATAATTCCAACGAGTACGAAGCGAATACCGAATACCACCGAATCCATTCGGTTGCCCGTTCATAAAGGGCTCTATCTGGCTTTGTCTCAATTGTTTCTTGATTCCTATAAGCACTGCCCTAGCTGTCAATATTGGTTTGTCTTTCGTGACGATTCGGGTGGAATATTAAACCAAAAACAAATTTAAACTTTTGTAATGTATTTTAATTTTTATTTTAATTAAAATTTGTGGCATTGGCGTTTGAATTTCTTGTCATGGTCTTTCAAATAGTCGCTAGTCGATTTTTGTATTGGAATTGGATCCCAACGCCACTCAATGGACGCAGGCAGTGATTCGTGGTGTTAATGCTCCATACGAAATTTGAAAACAATTAATTTGCATCGAATGAGCTGATGAAGAACGTCAATATTGGCTCTGCACCCGCGCAACCGCTCTTATCGTACGCCGTAGGTCCCGCAATACAACAAGTTAAACGAGTTCAGCACAAAGGATCTCCTTACAATCCTTTGCATGTGTGTGTGCCTGAGTGTACCCTTCGGTGGGGCAAGGCACGATCTTCGGAACGAATCCAAGCCTTATATCCCTATGAAGAATCAGGAAGTTGGTTGAAGTCTGTGATCCGTGATCTGGATCCTGCTCTTTTCTCCACAATTATGAAAGAGATCACCAAACATAGCAGTTCTGATTGTGGAAAACAATACTTGAAGCAGATTAGCCGAGAGTTGAACTTAATTCATTCTCAAATGGTCCACACTAAGTCCCTCTATGCTGAAACGTCTCAGAAAACCCTTCTTCAAGCCGTCAATAACATCAACACCCTTATAGGGGATTAGTGCTACCTAAGACCTTGGGAACGTCAGCCGATCCAGAAGTTGCCACGAAAGTATCTGCGGGAGGTGGGATGCTAATCATTTCCGTAATATGTAGGGTATCCTGTGGGAATAGTACCTCCTGTTTTCCTCCAAGGTCCACTCTTTTTGAACATCTTTTGTCTTGAATTCAATTTTAAGAATATATGTCTAAAAAGTTTTATCGAAATTTGTTTTTACTGAATTTTCATTTTGAAAATTTTGTTTCTTGTAGGAATTTTATTTTTATTTTGAATTTCGGAGAAAATTTATAACTGAAATGTAAGAACAGAAAATACTGAATGAAATGAATGAATCAGGTAATTGTAATAGACAGTTCGACACGAAAGGCAACGCTAGAGTGGGTTTGAGATATTCCTTTATGAATTTCCAAGGAAAATTTAATGAAAAATCAGAAAAGAGCAAAGGCTGTATAGAAGAGATGAAAGTCGACAAGCAAAGGGCTTTCATTGAGTGGAAAATACAATATCCTAAGAAATTCCCCATTTGAAAATATTTCATAGCATACTTTCCGGCTGGACATAGAAGTTTCACCAACATTCACAACAAATTCCACCATAAATTCGTTTAAAACTTTAGTATATCTCCGCCATTTAGAAAAACATTTGTGTGCAACAATTAGTGACAAAAAGAACAACAACATCAACAACAGAGTGAGTGCATGGTGCAGTTGAAGATACAAAAAACAACAACAAAAAACGAAACATTTTTCTTTGGTGCTTAATTTGTGGAGAGTGCAACAACGTTTTTGGGTGCACAGCGACTAGTAGTCGCTGTGGTGCAAAAGTTTAAGTGGTGTCTCTTCCTCCTCCACACAGCAGAGAAAAGAGGAGGAGAGGAGTAGAGGAGTAGAGTGTGCTCCAACGATGACGAGGGGGGGCGTGGGGAGGGGGGTTACCTGTGATGGCCAGCGTTGTAGTTGTTGTTGCGGTTTTGGCATTACGTGATGTTGTTGTAATGGTGGTTGCCAGGGCTGTGGTTGTTGCCGCCGTGGCTGCGGTTAGCAAAACCCTCTCCCGCTCCCTCTCTATCCTATCCTTGCCACATCCACTTCCCAGATGGTTCTTCCGCTTTAAGGTTGAGGTGGCATTCGAAGTGGAGTTGGGGTTGGAGTTGGAGGTGGCGGTGTTGGAGTTGGGCTTGAGGGTGCTGTGAGTGTTGGTGAGGTTCGTGGCGGTGTTGGAGATGGTGTTGGTGTTGGTGTTGGTGTTGCTGATGGTGGGTTGGTTCGTTAGATTGGCGCGTGCTGAATTTTGTTGTAGTTTCTGCTGCTGGATGCCGGCTACTGGTGTCGCCTCAAGTGGTCCTGCTTTGGTTGCAACCACACACACCGAACCACCAACGATGTGGAAGTGTGTGTGTGTCCCGAGTGTGTGGGTATGTGGGTGTAAGAGTGTGTGGTGTGGTGTGGTGTGGAATTGTGTTGGGACAAGTGTGAGAGAAGGGTTAGAGAAATAGTAATTAAGTTGACGCTTGGCAGAGACGAAAAAGCACAAGAAGGAGCGGAGCGGAGCGGAGTGGAGCGCAACAAAGGCACACACCGGCGACCAGCACAATTAAAATTCGCTCTTTGTGTGGCTTACGATACGGCAAAGGGGAGCTGCACCTCCATTTAACTTTCAACATGTTGCAGAAATGAGAATGTTCGGACACGACACCACTTCCCTTTCCCTTTCGCGTTTCAGGTGGGGGACTCAGCGTTTTCCACTTTTTGAAAGTATGCTCGAATGGTCACCCCTCTCTTGCAATTGTTGGCGTTTTAGTTTTGAGTATTCTCTGTGGTATTTTTTGTGGTAGTCTCTGTATTTTAAGGAATTTTTATAGTGCTTCAGTTTTTATTTGAGTTGTTTTTTTGTTGTTTAGTATTATTTTAAGGATTTTGATATATTTTTTGTCTTTTAAAGAATTATGGTATTTTTCTATAGTGATTTTTAGTATATTTAGTATTTTGTAGTATTTTCTGTAATTTTGTGCCGGATTCTCTGCATTTGATGGAGTTTTTATGGCGCTTTAATTTGTATTTTATTTTATTTTTTATTTTTGAAAAAATTTTAGTATTTTTTCATTAGTATGGTATTTTTTGTCTTGTAGTGAATTGTTTTTAGTTCTTTATATATTTTTATTAGTATTTAGCATTTTTTTAATATTCTCTGTGGCATATGTTGGTATTTATAGAATTTTTTTAACGCTTCATGTTATTTAAAAAAAATTTGTTTGTTGTTTTTTGATGAAAAAAAATGACGTTTTCGATTGTAATTTTGCGTCCGATTCATGCAGAAGGTAAATATTGCTTTTCATGGGTTGTTTATTTGGGGTTTATTTTCGCCCCCAAAAATGGTCGGTGGAAGCCCCATCGTGTAGCTTTGGAGTTCACTTCAGTTTCAGTGAAGAGGGGAACGGTTCCCTCCATTTCCATTTCCCTTGTGTGTTGGCCGCCCCTCCCTTTAGTTTTCTTCATGTTTCTTTTCATTTATGTGAAAATAGGTGTGAAGTGGGACTTTTTTTTGTGTATTTTATTTTGTCACAACTCTGATAAAAGAGCGAAGAAGAGGGTTGGTGCTGGGGATGGCGTTTTCGCTTTGGCTTGGGGTTAAGTTCTCTCCTGCCTAATCGGATTAAAGTGCTCTGACTTCTTTAAGCAGTCCTGCGAGTCCTTGTAAGACGATTAGTTGGGCCAAAAAAGTTAATATTTCAATTGCTTTCCAGCTTGTTTAATTGCTCAAATCATATTTACTCTGAAAATCGTATTTTTTGTGGGAGAATTTCGACGGGCTGTGATTTTGCGCTTCTCTTTCTGGGCAAAGTCTTCAGCGTTCTAAAAATACGATCTAATCTCAGCAAAAAGGACACATGCCACTCTTCAAACCAATCAAAAAAATGACATACGAGTGTATCCCCAATTTGATTTGTTGGCATTGATATGGCAGTGGTATCAAAGAGCTTCCTGGCTGGGCACTTGAGTCGACTTAAAACCAATTAAGAACGAACCAAAAATAATAAAAACCCCTCGCTAGCGAACAAAGCCAGGCACAGGATAACGGCTTAATTCTCACTTAATTGGAATTACGACGGAGTCGACGTCTACTTTTCGGTTGGGGACTTCACTCCGCAGGATTGGTGTCATGCCATATCCCTGGGTTGCCAAGGCGAAAGAGCTGCTTATGCCGGACACTCGGACACCAAACACTCGACGGGGGAACAGAGACAGAGGGAGAGGGGGAGAGAGACAGCGATGCATTTGCATGAGTAGCCTGGTAAGTGGAGGAGGAGCTGCGCTGACGCTGGTCGCCTGTTTGCCGCCTCTAGATTGACATGAAATGCAATTACGGCCAAAAACTCCGGCAGAGAAGCGTGGGGGAGTGACAGCATCGAAATGGCGGCCATAAATCTGGGCCGAAAAATGTGTCGCTTAATCAAGACACACATTCACATGCCACTGCCTCATGGCCCACTCCCCCACAGCCCACCAGAGCCATGGCTCTTCATAAGTTGTCGCTTGGGTTTGCCCCAAAAGGAAATGTTGGTAGGAAAATATAAGCCAGAGAGGAGCCAGGAGTTTGCATGTTTTTCTTTTTTTTGTAATTTAAGGATTTTTAGGTAGAACTAACATTTTTCTTTGGCTATACATTCTAAGAAAAATATTGGTAGTGAGAAAATGATTCCAGGAAACTCAAAAAACGCCTAAAATCTGGTAATCCCCATCTACAAAATTTAGTTTCTTAAGTTAAATATCTGTGGATAGAACTGACATTTCTCTTTGGCTGTAGACACACACGCTTCTGTATTACGCCCCAAGGAAAACGTTGGTCAGGGGAAATATATCTCTTATCTTCTTAATTTGAGTATTTTTTAGGTCAAACTAACATTTTTCTTTGATGTACGCCCTATGAAAAATATTGGTAGTGAGAACATATTTCAAGGAAACTCAGAAACGACTAAAAGTTCCACCCATCTACAAAATATACTTTCTTAAATAAAATAATTATAGATGGAACTGTCATTTCTCTTTGGCTGTAAAAACACACTCTTCTGAACCAATTCTCGTGAATTAATCCCCAAGGAAAACGTTGGTCAGGGGAAATATATGCCATGTTTCTCCCATTTTCAATATTTTTCAAGTATAACTAACATTTTTCTTTGGCTGTACTTACACTCGCCTGCACCGTGTCCTGCCGCTGCGGCTGCTGCTGCTGCGGATGAGGGCATCACTTGATAGCTGTCGCCATCCACACCAATGGCACTTGTCACATGATAGCCATAGCCATTCGAGTGCTGGCTGCCGCCTCCGCCTCCACCGCCGCCGCCACCGCCGCCGTAGAGTCCCAACATGGCTTTGGCCTGCGGCTGATGGTACAGTCCGCTGTGGAGAGCTTCGTTCTGCTGCTGCTGCTGTTGCTGCTGTTGCATGTTCAGCTGCTCGTCAGGATCGTGCAGGGCCGTGAGGGTCAGCTCCATGCCGCCACCGCTGCCGTCTTGCTTGCTGTCCAAAGTGCCACTGGGATAATACGGTGGTGGCGGGGGGAGATTCGGTGGCTGCTGCTGCTGCTGTTGGGTTTGCTGCGGGTCAGTGCCGGATGTTGGGGTATCATCCAGGTCGTACTCCTTGGCCCCGGGCCCCGTCGTCGTGGCTGTCGTTGTGGCTGTGGCAGTGCCTCCGGCTGCTTGCTTTTTGGCCGCATGCGTGCGCCGACAACGGCAAAAGGCGTAAAGCAAGGCCAAAAACACCAGAAACGATAACGAGGCAATGACGATGGCCACCAGCGCCGAGGTGGTGATGGACGAATCATTGGGTATGTAGGATTTGCCAACTGTTGAGCGGAAAATTAGCGGAAATTATGCGATTAAAGGGGGGACTCTCTACTCACTTTCTGCATTCGCATAGGCCCCGCAATGCTCGTGGTTCGAGCGGAGGCACAGCTTCACGCGTACCACGGGTCCGGGTCCGGCTGTTTCCGCCAGTGCCATGGTCCGATCCTCGCCCAGATGGGCCCCATTCCTGCCCGAAGACGTGGCCGTGGTGTAGTGCGCCGTTCGAGCCATGTGATTGATGACAGCCTCCTTGAAAGTCGTCTCCCTGCCGGACGGGAGCAGCGTCAGGGTCTCCACAATCTCCCACATGGGCACGGTGGCCTCCCGCGTGACCAGCGACTCGACAACGGCAATGAGGGACAGACAAGTGGCAGCCACATTGATGCCCAGGACATGGGAGTTGGGATCGTAGCTCACATGCAGTGGGGGCGGTATTTTGCTGACTTTCGTGGTGGCCAGGACCTCATTGGAGTACCCCGAGGTGCCCTTGGAGTTCAGGGCGTAGACCTTGAACATGTAGCTCTGGTGCTGATCGAGGGGCGCCAGCTTGCAGGGATTCTCGCGGAAGCAGTTGAACTCGATCCACTCGTGGGCCCCCACACTGGAGGAGCTCGAGGACACCTGATAGCTGGGTATATAGCCGTTGCCCGAACAATCCGCCAGCATTTGTTCCCGCGGCGTGGCCACGCGGCGATAGCTGACCAGATACTTGGTGCTCATGAAGCCCCCATTGAAGCCCGGCTGCCAGGCGAGCACCGCATAGTTGTGGGCCACTTCCAGGACCTTGAGATTCGTGGGCTTTTCCGGCTGTCCCTTGGGCTGCAGTTTGATGGGCGCCCGAATGCTGTCCAACGGATTGACAGCCCGACAGATGTACTCGCCGTAGTCCGAGTGCTGGAGGTGTGCAATCCGGAGAATGGAGGTGTAAATGTCGTTGTTTTCCATCCTGGTGCTAATCTCGTAGTGGCCGTCCGAGGACATGGTCAACGGCGACGGATTGTTGCCGAATTGCCACTGAAATTCGGGCTTGGGATAGGCCTGGACACGGCACACGACCTCGGCGGACTCGCGCATATCATAGGCCACTTTATTGTACTGATGGATGATGATGGGCTCGTGTTCGATCCGCAGATGCATCGAGGAGTTGGCCGAGTTCACGTCGTTCTCGTACAGGCACGTGTAAAGGCCGCGATCGCTGGGCAACAGCTGATTCCCGTTGGGTCGGGCCTTGCCCCTGAACCGCAGGATGCTCTGGACGGCAACGACTCCACCGCCAGCGTCCGTCGGAGTGGTCCGTATGTCGAACATCTTTCGGGTGGGCAGAATTTCGGTGCCGTCCTTGATCCAACGGATCTGCGGCGTGGGCTTGCCCTTTGCACTGCACGTCACCGCATAGTCCACGTCCCCCACGCGTCGAGTCATGTGCTGCTGCAGCTTCGCCAGGAACTGGGGCGGCTGATGGACCTCCAGTGTGATGGTGGCAATCTTTCCGTTGCCCAACTCATTCACCGCATGGCAATGGTACTTTCCCTCGCTGCCCAGGTGCGCCTTGGGTATGGAGTACTGGGGTCCCTGGGCGAGAATCTTCTGGGTGTTGCCCACATCGCCGTCCATGTCGCGGAACCAGCGGTACTGCGGCACAGGCCAGCCGGGGGGATTGGCCGAGCAGGTGAGCGTCACACCATTGCCCACGTGGACCACGGGCTTGTTGGGCGTAATGTACGCCTGTCCGGGCCGGTGACGGACCAGCAGAGCCACCGTGGAGTTGCCCACGCCCTCGACACGCTTCGTGTTGAACGGCTGCATGATATTCACCGAGCGACAGATGTAGTTTCCCGCATGCTCCGCCCGCACCGAGACGAGTGTCAGGAGCTCTCCGGTGTAGCGGAAATCGGGGGCACCCTCCTTCAGCCATTCGATGGTAATCGGAGGCGGGTTGGCGGTCACATTGCAACGCACCAGCACTGTCTCCCCCTCCTCGGCCTCGTGCGTCTTCGATTCGATGACCACAATTGGCGGATAGAGCACATCCAGGACGATGTCCTTCTCCCCCGTCTTGCCCAGGCCGTTGTCCGCGCTGCAGGTGTACTTTCCGGCATGATGTCGATTCACACGATAGATCGTATGCACGGGCGTGGCACTCACATACTGCCCGTTGCGTGACCATCGGACATTGCTGACCATCGGCTTGGCGTCCACACGGCACTCGAGTTTGGCAACATGATCGCGTTCAATCCGCATGGGGTTCTGGGGTCCCACCTCCACTCGAGGGTAATCTGGAAATGGAGGGAGAAAAGAATGGGGTTTTAGCATACAAAATAGTCAATTATTGCTAGTTCTATGGGCCATGGGCCATGGCTTTCTGGTTTCTGGTTCGTTTGAGCCATTAACTTGCCAATAACCGTTTTCAATTACACAACAAGCGTCCCAAACAACCCAACCACCCAACAACAACAGCAGCAACAGTCAAAGGACCTACAAGTACAAGTACTTTGCCCATGAAGGACGCTGACGTTGACGTTGACGAGGAGTTCGGTCAACAGCGTGACCCATCGACATTTTTAAATAATGCCAATTTGTGGAAACAAAAAAAAAATATATATATATATTGGGTGAAGTGGGAAATGGGTTTCGGTTATTGCTAGAATTACTTTTTTGGGGTCACAGTGGCTAAAAATATAGAATTCTTGGTTAGAAATTGTGTTTGGTTGGGGAACTACAGGAGTTTCTATCAACAGAATGAAGGATTTGTGAGATTTATAGTTATCGATAAATGTCGATTACTTAGGCCAGATATTTCTGCAAATCTAGAAGATTCTCTCACAAAATTGTGGCTTGGTGAATGAGTTAGAGCAGTTTCTATGAGCATCAATCAACAGAATGGATGATTCTTAAGCGTTTATATAATTATCGATAGTCATCGACTAATTATAAAGTCGATCCATAAGCTTGGATAATTCTTTTACATAAATATCGTTTGTTAAATGATTTAGAGCAGTTTCTATGAGAATACATCAACAGAATGAAGGAATTGTAGGATTTTCAATAATCGATAATCATCGATTACATATAATAGAGGATTATTTTACAGAACTCTTGCTTGGTGAATGAAATAAAGCAGTTTCTGTGAGCATGCATCAATAGAATGAACAATTCTTGTGATTTTATATAGTTATCTATAATTATCGATAGCTAATAAGGCATATATACAAGCCTAGAGAATTTTTCAGAGTATTGGCTGTTGAATGAAATAAAACAGTTTCTATGAGCACAAATCAACAGAATAAACGATTCGTAAGAGCTTATATAATTATCGATAATTATCGATAATTATCGATAACGTATAAAGTATGCCTACAAGTCTACCGTCTTTAATTTCTACTCTTCTGCCAATGACTGGCACACACACTTGCCTCCCCAATGAATCTAAACATAGAACCGCCCCCCAATCCGTGCTCGACTCGACTTTTACGCGTTTAGCTCTCGATTGTGCCCCGCGTTGGTCATTTGGTTTAAGTGCCGTTAGTTTCGTTCCGTATCGCATCGTATCGAATGGTATAGCCCCTCCCCCCCCCACACAACGCCCACCAACTGCTGCCCATTCAAGCGTGAGGCATAATAGTGGCTAAGTATAATTGTTGCTACTGTTGTAGCCGTTGTTGTTGCGCCAATTAACTTTCGAACACTTTAGTTTAATCACCGTCTGCCCCTGCCCCCAACCCCAAACCCCAACAACAGTGTGTGCTGCAGACTCCTTCCACCCCCCAAAAAAAACGGCATAACCTCCCCCTTCCACCCTTCCAACCCACCATCAACATTCAACCAATTGTTCTTGTTGCTGCCACTAATTCGTGAAACGGAGTGTAATGTGCCTGCGTCATGGTCTAAGCTCCTGGAGGAGGCAACAGTTCCCGAGAACATACCGAAAAAAATATCAAAAAAAATAAAGGGAAGACTGGTTTTTGTCGAGGGGAAAGACTGGATACCCTTAGAGGATGAAATGTTTCTAAAGAGTCTAGTGATGCGCTCTCTTTGGAGTAGAATTTGGGCACTTTTCATGGGATATTTCTTAGTCTGAAGCAAGCGAAAACGCACTTCGATGATGTCATCTGTGATTTCCGATCAAGAAAGTAGATAAGACAAGGAGGACAGAGAAGTCAGCGTCGCAGCAGAGCTTAGTGCTTTAGAGAGGCGTACATTTCTATTCTCCGCTCCCTCCGTCGCTGCTCTGACCGAGCTTCGATCCTCTGCCACGCAATGCACACAATGCACACGCTCTCTCGCAGTTCTTTTATGCCTTTGCTCTCCCAACAGCAGCAACAACAAAAGTAAAGCGCCGATGTTCTGCTTGGAGGCCCGGCACTCGGCAAATGCTGTCGCTCTCGCAGCAACAACAACAATGCAGCAGAAAGCTATGACCGAAGCGTCGCTCAGCCATTGATTCGGTTTTCATTTTTAGCGACGACCGAGCAGCAAAGCAACAACAAACGGAACCTAGCTTTGGTGCGTAGTTTTCAGGCTGTCTTTATTGGCACTCTCTTATTCCTTTATGTACCATTTACACCGAACTTCCCCTCAAAATCTCAATACCCTCTCCCCGCATAGGGTATACAACGAAAAAAATGCGTTATCCGGGACCCAATTACGCGTCGCCTCAAAACATTAAAGCCTAACTCCTAAATGAGGGGGAAATATACACAAACACACGCGCACACGTACATACATATGTAAATTGTGTGTGTGTGTGTGTGTTTGCTGGTGTGTGTAATTATAAAATAAAATTTAATGAGCAACGCTTGTCAGCAGCGACCAGCGCCCAGAGGGAAAAAACCCAAAGAGGGAGAACAAAAAATCAAGTTTGCATTTCAACACATGCTCCGAAACACCCTACCCCCCCCCCCCCCCCCCCCCCCCCCCCCCCCCCCTCCAGTTCCACCCCACCCCAACCCACCCCCCAACCATGGCCATTTTCATGCCCAGCCAGCCATGTAGTTTCACGCTGATGTCGGGGTGTTACCGGCACGCCCATCTACGCCCCCTAACTACCCCCACTCCCTCATAAAAAATAAACTAGAGAGGACCCTGCGCCACGGCTGACATTTGCCATGAAGCTCTGGTATTTTTGTTCTTTACATACAAAAAAATATGAGCAGAAAAATTCAAGAAAATTGGCAAAGAAATAAAAAAAAAATAATTTCTATTTCTTGCAAATGGGGAATAAGGATTTAATGATGGCAGTTGTAAGACTTTAAGAAAATAATTACGGTTTGAGACATTTGGAAGATAAATGATAAAGGGATATAAACAGATAAGGAATAGGAGGATAGTAGATTTTAATTCAAGGATCTTCCATACTGTTAAATGTTTATTTCATTAAAAATCCCCAAAAAAATCTAGTATAAAGTATATAAATTTCTCATCAAAAAGGGACTATCCTTTCAAGAAATCTCACAGAAATTGGGTGTTATATCCACTCGAAATTTGTATATATTTCCCATAAAAAAAGGGCCTTTGTCTTGACTTCCAATAACCAGTCGTTTGGCTCTTTGAACACCTGGCTTTTGAGCACTATTAAGGCTAGAAAAAAGGGTACTACTACCACTAATTTAAACGATTCATCAGGTTTTATCTTAAAAGTGTGATCTGTTCTCCAACTTCTAATGATTTTTCGTGACAAGAATCTATTAAAAATATTCTTACATTAATTTTTATTTATTTCCAGAAAAAAGGGCATTCTATATTCTTAATTATTTTCTCTTAACTTCTGGAATTCCCATATTTTTTTTATGAAGCCTACAACTTTTTTAAATGAGTTGCTGCTGCCTGCTGCCTGCCCCTTGGGTTGGACCTTGTTCACATATATGCTGCCACGCCTACATATACATATAGCTTTCGCTGCCGTAGAGCCCCTTGCACATTGTGATTTTATGACCGGGGTCCCAACATTAGTGCCATGAAATATGCGTTGCAACCTGCACCTGGAACACAGCCCACACCCACACCCGCACCCACCCAACGGCCTGCCTGCCACCACCGACGACGACGACGACGAGAGCCTGGCTTCCGGCTAGGCATTCGCGTTAAATAAAAATGAAACGTTGCGCATACGCCCGGCCGTACGGCGTACGCGTGGCCGCCGTAACTTATGGCCGCTGGCCATTTTGTGCAGTGAAATTTAATTATTTAACCCGGAACTGGGACGCCGAGCTGTTGTTCTTGTTTCTGTTGCTGGTTTTCGGTGCCCCCCCCCTCCGCCAGGAAGTATCACACACCTCCGCCGGAGTTATTTTAATGAGTTGGAGTCGCAGTCACAGTCGCAGTCGGAGTTTGACTTTAAAGCTCGTCTCTCTCTCTGGCGATGAATCTCTGGCAGTGACTCTTGCGTGGGACTACAGTTCCTGCCTCCGACCTCTGACTGTTCCTGATTTCTGCCTATGACCTGTGAATGCTCCTGCTTTTTGCCTCCTCTCTCCCTGCCCCTGGTCTCCCTGCCTCTGAACGCCCTGCCTCTGGACTCCCTGCCTCTGGTCTCCCTGCCTCTAGACTCCCTGCCTCCTTGTCTTGTCTCCAAATTGAAAAATTACAACAAACTCTGGAGCTACACAGGGAGCTAGGGAGAGGGGGAGTTGCATCTGCTGTCGCGTACGTGTCACACAGAACACATCACGTGACTTCCGCTGCGCGTGCTGGCAACACCTCGTGCTGCCACCCCATACATGCCCTTTCCCACATGCCGCCCTGCTCCTCACTCTTGCCGCCCCTCATTGCTACCCCTGCCCCTTCTTGCCTCTTGTCACTGGCCCCCCATGCTGCAGCCACAACAAAAATAAATACCAAAATGCCAGTGAAAATGAGTTGTTGGTGGCCAAGCTTCGAATTAAGCAAACAAAATGAATAGGGGGATTCCTCGTGCCTCTGAAGGAAGCAAAATTAATAGAGGGATTCGTCCAGCCTCTGAAGGAACCAAAATGAATGAAGAGATGATTCTTATTGGGGTCGAAAAACGACAATGTTCGGTGTTTGAAGGGGAGGCTACGCGAAATAAAATCAAAATAGTAGGTGATGGCACAAGAGATTAACACCAAATTCATTTCAAGTCTTTTGGTAACTAATAAAACAGCAAAAAACTACGAAAAAGGTTTATAAATCCTACTGAAATAAATCTTATAAAATTGCAAGAAAATGGTAAAAAATTAAAAAAATATTTTGTGCAATCAGTGGGAGGGTATCCTCCCACTTTGTATCCTTAGATTTAGTGTCTAATTTTCAATCCATTCTTAAATTTACTGACGAAATTCTTTAGTGAAAGATGCCGTTAAAGATTAGGTTTACTGTTATATTTGTATGGTTCATCTAGGACTTTCAAAGGAATCATCGAATGGAATCTTCGCCGCACCGAAGAGGGCTGCCAGTATACCTTCCCCGACCATCCATTTGCTATACACGTATGTTCCGTACTGTGTCACGTAAATGGGGACATAAAATAAATCATCCAATGCCTCATATAACAGTACATTATATGCAGCACCTCCCCTCCCCCTCCCCCGTTCCTTTTGCTGCTGCAGCTGTTTTTTGCGAGTGTTGGAAAAACTTTTGTAAAGCAATCGAAGGGGTTATAAAAACTATCGCCGAGTTTTTTGGGGCCACAAAGAGGGTCACTGAGGAGTGGGCGGTGGGGAGGGGGGGGGGGGCGTCACTTTATTGTGCACTTGATTGCGCTTTGTGCACCGGTCCATAGGTGTCATATGCTGCTGAATGCTGGACACTGGACAGTGGATGCCGGCTGGTGGGGAATTAATTGAATTGGCTTTCGTATTCGTAGTACACGTGGTCCGCTGTAAAAACAATGTGCTGAAGAGAATGTCCCTTGTGGGGAGTCCTTTATAGCACTTGCGGTTGCACCGCACAATGCACTGCGATCCAACCCCCTCCCCTCCCCTCCCCCCCTTCGTCCTGTTGGTTCAACCAAAAAGTGCAGTTAATTGAAATTCGGGGCAAAGCAATTAATTTGCTTTTGTCACAAGAGCTGTTAAGCCGGCCAAGGACTCTCCTCCACTCCTCCACTCTCCTCCACTCAACCCAAAGAATCTTCCACTCGACTGAAAGAATCCTTTGGCGTAGCGGCACGAAACATTTGTTTCTATAATTTCAGGCTTAAAGCGGCTTAAAGTTCTCTTGTAGCTTGGAAAAAGTCTCAAGTTGAAAGCACTCGCAGGTGGAAGGCAGGACTTGGGACTACAACAATGCCAGGACTCGGCTGTCCCAAAAAGGATGCCAAAGCGCTGGCCGGCTGGCTGGAAAAACTTGAAAATCAGCTTAAGAAAACTGATGCCACACGAAAATCTTGCTGTCCCGAGCCGATGCAGAAATCTTCAAGGATAACAAGAAGGAAATTCGACTTGTCTTCGCTTCTTTTTTTGCCTGTTTTTTTGTCCCTTTTGTGGTTATGCAAAGCAGGCCAATAGCTGGACGGACGTGGCTTCCAAGTTAGGGCCTGGTCGAAAGGCTCCCCAACACTGACACTAATTGCAATTGTGTGCAGCATTAGCCAGACGGCGAGGAGAGCCTCCCCTCCGCTTTACCGCCTTAGCTCCTGGTTTTTCGGACAGGTTCTCGTCCTGGAGCTGGTCTTGTGGCCTGTAAAAAGGTTTTCATGTTGCCAAGTCAGCAAACGTCGTCGTCGCATCTTTTTTTGGCACTTTGCTTTTTGCATTTTGGCAGTGGCATAATCAAAAAGGACAAGCCACAGCGGCACTGCTCCTGCTCCTGCTGTTGCTGCTGCTGTGGCGTCCTGCGGTGTGTCCCGCCTCCTGTTGATGCCTCCTGCTGTTCCAATGATATTGGCATCCCATAACAACGGGGGACCCCCAAACGTGCTGAAGTGAGATGTGATTGTGGCTCTGCTCCCAGGGATTGCTCGAGTGTTCGCTCGAATGTCCTGTCAGAGTGCCGTTAGTGTGGTGTTTGAAGGATTTGAAGGACGAGGAGTAACGGCAAATAAATGTACCATAGTTAGGGTTGGGTATATTTTATAAATAAAACAAAAATGGACGTGAGGAGAGATGGAAAAATGCTTATGGAAAAGAGTTTTCTCTCTGTTCATGAAGATATTTTCGATAATGAGACGGTTTTGTATCGATTAATTGTTGGATGTTCTGGCAGAACCAATAAGAAATCGTATTTTTCGATTAAAAATCGATTTATTAGATAACATTTCGATGAAAGGTTCGATTATACACGATAATAATCTCGATTCTATCTGGGACTATGATTTTGACCGATAAATTTTCTGAAATAATTTTTAAGATAAATATATCGATAGATTTATTGCATTTATCGATTTTAATATCGTTTAAATAAATTTAAGCCGATAAACTATTAAATTATAATAGTTTTTGTTATCATTCGATAATATATTTCCATAAAATTGTTCGATAAAATCTTCGATAACAGCTCGAATAACATTTACGATAGATTTTGAAGACGCATTGTCTATCGATATATGAGTACTAACATATCGATTTAATGTCTTTTTAATCAAGAAAGTATAACCCGAAAACCCATGAAATTATTCTAGTATCTGTTATCATTCGATAACTTTTTCGGTCTGCTCGATTGAGCCAATCGATTGTTTATCTTTTGAATATTTGGCCATGGGGAAGCAATTTTCTAACATTTTCCAGCTGTCGGTTGCGCTTTTCTGTTTGTTCGCGCAATCTTCTGGCTAATGCGCATTATTGTCAGGCTGCAGGTGCATTTGCATGCCACACAGCTGAGCACACGCCACACGCCACATGCCACACGCCACACGCCATCCCATTGCAGCCACTCCACCATCAATGCCCCCGTCCTGCTCGTGCACCCGCAGAGTGCCACACACATGGAGGAAGCATCTTTTTATTCAAATTGAAATGTCTTTTCAACGGGTTTGCTTTCCACTTCAGCGGCCCGCGACACATGAGTGCTGTTTGTCTTCGTCGCCAGCGACTTTTTGGCCAAGGACCTTCCCCCCTCCCCCTACACCCTACCCTCTGGCACCGAAAGCTAAAAAAGAAAACGTGGGCATACGGCGGTGCGTGGGGGTTGGGGCCCAAAAGGTTTATTACGTGCACCGCATGCAACTGAACAAAAGTCACGTGCTGCTGCCGGGGGGGGGGGCAGAAACACACCTCTGGCCGCCACACACTAGAGGTAGAGCCACAAAAGGAGCCGCCACTCTTCCAGCAGCGGCAGGAGATTGCATTTGCTAAACCGAAACAGATGCAACAGAGGCAAGGAATGTGGAACGTGCCTCTCACATGTGCCACACCGAAAAACTATGCCAAGTTGACAAGCCGCCGACTCCCCACTCGCACCGCCACGTCGTATTTTGTCTATGCGTGGCCACGTTGCGTATGCGCAACTTGATGTCCTTGCCACACACGCGCGTGTGTGTGTGTGTGTGTGTGTGTGTGTGTGTGCTCCTCTTGAAAAGCCCGGCCTGCCCCACATATACATACGTATGTACATATGCATTTTTGATTCCATCTAAAGAGAAAGAGAGTGCTCCTCCATTTTCAATAATTTCATTTGGGGATTTTCGCCACGTTATAAAACACTCAACAGTCGAACGGAACAGAACTGAACAGAACGCGAACAGAGTCCTCGCCTCGATGACAACATGACGCATCGAGGAGAAGTTTATTTTCACCCAAAAATATACTATATATATTTCTGCGTTTCTCTCTCAATTTTTGTGTGGTATACCCTTTGCGCTGAGGGAAGTCCTGGGATTTGGGGGAGATTTCTGGCCAGGCAGAGAGGGTGGAAAAGGTTAAAGTCTTTAAAGTGGGAGGAAGATTGGGGCATGGGCTTGAGAGAAGCCAATTGGAAGCACAAACAGTTGAAAGTCACTAAGATATCGATTAATTTCGACGACTATCGATAAGTTTTCGATAAATTTCGATTATTTTCCATGAATATTGATGAATTTCGATGACTTTCGATACCTATTCGATGACTTTCCATGACTTTCGATGACTTTCTTTGATTCTAATTGTATTTTTAAGTATTCTGTAAGATACAATCGCTTATTTATCGAGATATCGATTTCTTTCTTTGACCAAAATTGTATTCGTAGGTATTCTCTTTTCTTCTTTCGCGATATTTATCGATATACATATGTATGTATGCCGTAGCGATATCATTTCGATTGCCTATTGGTTATATTGTGTGGATTCTAACGAAGTTCTTGCGCAGAACCGATTTATTAAATTAAAATTTTCCGTTCCTTACTAAAATCTGTGACATTTCTGATTAATTATTAAACAAATCGAACTATTATCGATAAATTTACATCGTTTCTAGCTGAAAACATGCTTAGATCTTATTTTTTCATATTTATGAATTTCCTAAGAAAATTCGTCTAAAAAAATACGTAATAAAGCTTCAATCAAAAGTCAGATGAATATATCAAATATCTGCGATTAAGGATATCAAAAGATTCGTTCTTGCCTCTACGAATGTTTTGTTGTTGTTGTTGCATGTTTGGGGTTTCCTTGTGGCATAAATCAATGAAATGCAGGCACAACACGCAACGCACACACCAAGAAAGACAGCGAGAAATTGTGGGGGGGGGGAGGAGAAAAAAATAAACAGAAGCAGCAAGAGAAAGCGGTGAAACATTTATAAAGAAGTCTCAGAGATAGGGAGAGATGGCAAGAGTCGGGGAGAAAGTATTGCTGGAGAAATGGTTAGCAGCGCTTTCCATGCAAACATTTTCAATTAAAAAATTGCCATGCCATTTGTCATGCTGTTGTTGCTCCTTCCGTTTTCCACACTCGTTCCTTTCTTTCTTACATCCTCTTTGATTTGCTCTTCCTCTCCCCACTCCCCTCTCCCCTTTACCCTCACTCCTCTGGTGCTATCAATTGCTTATCAATCACAATCACAGTCATGCGACAGTCGTGTCTTTGCCTCTGCTTTCGCATTCATATCAGTCTCAATGCAGGCTGCTGCTGTCAACCCCAGTGCTTGTCCAACTGTACAGAGACATTTCCCTGATGCAGCAGGGAGGATAACTAATTTTCTGGGAAATGCTAGCAAAAACTAGATGGGGAAAATGAGAGAGATATGGAAGCCGTAGAAAGGCTTTCTTTGTTCTTAAAGCCGAATGATTGGAAATGTTCGCTCACTAAAGAACTTCTGTCTCGGAATGCCCCCAGAGGCCTTCCCTAACTCTGCGACATCACAATGGCAGTCAAACTGTATTGTCGCCACTCCCCCCCAGCCCCGAAGGCGTTTGCCAAGCCATTCAAAAGCCAAACTCCTGCCGATTCAATTGTTAAACGTCGAACGTTGCACGTCCCCGGTGGCGCCTCTCCTCAAATGCACCTTCGAGGCACACTTTTGACTTGTGCGCCCCCACCCCTAGAGTGGGGAAAACACACCCTCCCCACACATGTGGGGTTGCTGTTGTTCTGTGGCCTAGGCTGACTCTTGCCGCTAATGGATTTTAAATGAGCATCCATAAATACCATCGTTGTTGTCGGGTAGAAAAATTGCAACTGCCACGCCTTTGAACCCATAAAAGGAGTTCTACTTGGGGGGCACCTTCTTAGAGGCAGGGGCCTCCTGCTTTCTATCGTCTTTCCCCCCTCCCCTTTGGCTTGTTCTTTTTCGCCTTTTCCTTCTCCACCTCCTCTTGTGCTGTTCTCATTTATTATTGTTTCTGTTTGTTGTCTGTTCGTGCTTCTTATGTTCTTGTATTATTATATTTCGGGTCTATACCCTGTAGAAGTCGAGAGAGAAGGGTTTATACCTTGTAGTAGTAGAAAGAAGAGGGGTTATACCCTGTAGAAGTAGAAAGAAGAGGAGTTATACCCTGCAGAAGTAGAAGGAGAAGGGTTTATAACCTCTAGAAGTATTCGAAGGAGCAGAAAGGGTGTTCTGGGTGAGGTATTCGCTCGAAGAAAGGCAGGGTTTCCTTAAAAAGCAAAAGGTGGAATCATTTATGTGCGATTCTTGTTTGAATATTTGTAATTCAGTGCTCAAGACAGGGATATTGATTCGAGAGAGTGAAAGTTGAGGCATAGCTTCATTATTTATAGGTACACCAAATCCCTACAGCTATAATCTTTCAGAATCTATGGCGATTTTGTCTTGGATTTCAGCTTAAATTTAACCCTCAATAAATCTACTCTTAATATATAAATGGACTAGCAGTTTTCTTCGACTTTATAAACCAATTTGGCATCAATTTCAACGACATGCCCCTGCCTATATCATGTAATATCTTTAATCTAGGTTTCCAGATGGAAAGACGAAAGATTGAAAGACAAGACATGCCTAAAATGCGATGGAAAACAATTTTGTGATATTCTTTCAGCAAAAGTCCATAGTCTTTACAGTTCTTATTTCCAGTACCCCTTAAATATCCATAATCCACGATTATATAGCGGGGTATCCATAGGCCGAACACCACTGGAAACCCGAAAAATCGTGTCGTGCATTTTTCCTACTTTTTGGTGCTTTTTCTATTATATTTTTTTTGTTGGTCTTCTTGTTGTTGTTGTTGTGTTTGCTGCCAAATAGCAAGGGCTATAAATATTTGTTACGCTGACGACAACGCTCGGATACAAGATACACAAATAAGACATACGGATACATAGATACAGATACATATATGAGTTCTAGCACTGGTTGTGCTAGCTGTCTACTTTTGCGGCTTGCACTGCAATTTATGTTTTCCTATGACTACACTTGGAGAAAACACACGTGAGATTTCAAAATTAAAGCCAAAAAAAATGTGAAACTTAAAATAAATATATTTCATTTAATTTTTAAATTCAATGAAAAATATTTCCTATAAATATTTTTATATCTTTTTTAATACATTTTATGAATTCCATTTAATTTAATTTTTGTATTTATTTATTTTGTTTCCTCTTTTACCATGCTGTTTTTTTCTCTGAGTGTATATTTCTGGGGCACGGCTCTCCTTTTTTTTTTGTGCTTTTCTTCTTCCTTTTTATTGCTTTTAAAAGTAGTTTGTTACTTTATTTGAGTGCATAAATTTTCATGGAAATTTTTCCATAAAATGTTGACGATTTTTTATTAAATGCAACTCAATGGAAAAGTGGAAAAAGTGACAAGTGGATTGCGCATACGCAGCGTTGGCTCAACATTTAATATCCTCAGACGCATCATATATGTGTCTGTGTGTGTGTGTGTGTGTGTGTGTGTGTGTGTGTGTGTGTGTGTGTGTGTGTGTGGGTGTGTGTGTGTGGGGCAAGTAATATGACAAGTTGATACTACAAGCAGACGACAGGGGCAGACCGCCGACCACCCACTGCCTTGTGACGGCTCCCGTTGTAGTCCTGTGGTCCAATAACTAACAATCAAGTGGGTTGCACGAACATGTGAGTGTGTGTGTGTGCGAGTGTGTGTGGTTGCAGACACTTTATGTGTCTGTCATGTGCTTGGATTTTCGGTCACGTGGATCATGCGACAACATTTGCTACGGGAATTGGTAGCATATGTTCTCATAAAAGCAGTTGCCAAACTTTAATTACAAAAGAAAAATCCTAGAAGGCCAAGGAGGGGCCCCTTTGGAAAATGCAATAAACTTTTCCAGGAATAAATGTAGTTTTATTGAAGTTTGGGCTGCACTTTGGTTTTTAATTGGCATTCGACAGATGTTTTGCAAATGAAGATTGAAAATTGAAGCCAACTTACGCATAGAACGGCAAACAGTCCCAAGATTCCATAAAACCATAGTCCCCGAGCAGGATCTGGCATAAACAGGAGACCCGACTTGGTCTGCTCCTAGTCTTCCATTGGTTCTGAGGCACTCGCAAACATAGGACGGCAAGGACATCCTTTGCTTTGAACGCATTCTCCTTGTTGGAGAGCGGTGACCATGGCGTGCGATTGGAACGGCTGCGCGGGAGTAGAACCAATGTCGACACACCTCATCCACCCATTCGATGGAAATCAATAGCTTCCCATAATTCCAATGGCACATTATTCCGCCAATGGCTACCTGGGTCTATCGAGGGACTTTGTGATCCGTTGCCAACACAAACCAGGGCTAGCGACGTGTTTTGAGACCACTACGACATTCCAAAAGCAAATCACACAAATTTTGGGAAAAAAAAAAATAAAAAATAAATTTACAAAAGTCGGAAATTTTGTTCCCTTCACTCGAATTTCGACGAAACACAAACTAAAACTGACTAACAGATAAGGCACTGCTTATAGGATTCAAGGAAACAAATTCTAGACGGGAAACAGTCGAAACAAAGCCTACTAATTTTTGTAGAAAATATGTAGTTCAAACCCCCTTTGATGCCAAATAAATTAACCAAAAATCTGATATAAATCTAAAAGGTCTTAGGACAAACTTCATAGCCAAATTTTTGACCCCGAGGCCCCAACCCCATTTAACATCTACTCGAACTCGTACTCTTAGTCGTACTCATTTTCGTACTCACAGTTGACGTTTAGAGAGACGCTGGTCTCGAGCGTATGGCCCTCCGGCATGGCACGATTCCAAACGACACATTTGTATTTGGCGCCATCGTCGGCCCGCCTGGGCACAATCTGTAGTGTGGCGTTTGTGTAGTGGTTCTTGGAGCCGCCCTTCAGAGCATACGACTGCAGTGGGACGGTGCTGCCCTCGCGATACCAGCTGCAAAACAGAGAGACAAATGGTACGAATCAGAATGGATAGCCAGAGACAAGGATTTAGTGCCAAAAAATAAGTAACGAAAGCCAAGGACAAAAGATACGACTAGGGGATACTTGTTAGTGGAGGATAGAAAGGTTTTTGGAGCCAAAACACTATGAAATATCAGCTATATTTCTTTTCAGGGAAATCTTAAAGAACTTTTAGCCTCAAGATCGACGAAAAACAGACCAAAAGACTTTCAAAGAACTACTGGAATGAAATTCCTTTTTTTGGTGAAACATAAATCTTTTGAAATCCCATACACCCATCGTTATGAGGGGTATTTGGAGAAGTACTGGCTGCAGTAACCATGTGCGACAGACGGATTATTAATGAAGGCTACCGCCCGTTAAGTGATTTACTTAACCACAAAACCACCGAAAGAGAGAGAGAGAGAGCCCAAAAGGAAAGAAAGAGGGAAGCACATCAATTTAAATTTTTCTTTTGGCCCTTGGCCCGTGGACCGCTTACGTTATCATGGGATCCGGTGAGCCGCCAATGCTGCTGCAGGTGAGCTCCAAAGGCTTCTCCTCGGTGGCCACAGCAATGTTGCCCGGCGTGACCATCGGCGGATGCGGAGCCGTCAGCACCGTCAAATTGTAGAACTCCTGGTGCACATCCGCCCCGGTACCTTTGGCCTTAATGCGGCACTCGAAGCGTCCATTGTCGCGATTGTAGGAGGTATTCTTTATTTGCAGATCGTAAATGCCGCGGCCCGGTCGAAAGTCCAAGCTGCAAAGAGACGCAGAGAGGGAGAAGTTGAAGAATTATATTATTTCCACGAAAAGTAAGCGGAAAATTCCAAGGAAAATGAGGGTAAAGAGGGCTTCGGTTAAGTACGTTGGTCAGAAACAGGGGAAAATATTCCGTACTTTATGCAAATTAACTGCTGGCAGGGCGCACATCTTTTTGTTGATTTACAATACAAGAATCTGCATATATGTAAACATATGTACCATCCACATTGTACATGCATATTCCCATATTTATTTATCATTTATATGCGTATTTTTGTTGAGTTAATGCTTGGATGGCCGTTTAGGGTATGAAGGGGAGTTACATTTTTTAAAAACAGCCCATTTGAGGATACAAAATGCTTAGCACTTTTCAGTTTCAAGACAAAAATATTGCACAATTGAGAATATATGTGGTATCTTTATTTTTGACAATAGTTTTTATTTGTTTTTGTTCCTTGAAGGATGGGAATACTGATTTGTGGGACTATATCGTATTTCTCAGAAGCATCTAGCATTCATTTTCATTAGAAATAGATAAAATAAGTAAAAAATACTGATCATAGACTTGAAATCCCATTGAAAAACACTAGGGAAATACTACAAATTAGTAGAAAATTAAAAAAAATACAAAAAATAAATAGTTAATTTATTTTTTGTAAATACCGGAAAGGAATTAAAATTCGAAGATTTTTAGAACAAATACTAGAAAATACCATTATGAAATAATTAGACAAATTCTACACAATACCAGAAAATACTAGACATAAATATTTATACAAATATACCAGAACAAAACCACTACGAAAAGGAAAGTTTATTGACGAGTATTTTTAATAATTTTTTGTTTTTATTCGAGAAAACATTTGAAAACTACATCTAGTAGCTTCAAATCTTTAAATCTCTAAACAATAGTCAAACTGTATTACTTTATGAAAGGCTTAGAGAACTTTTCTTTTAAACTATAGACAATGCTAAGGGGAAAAGTTGATAAAATAATCCATTCTATTGAGACTTGTACTTTTTCTACTCTCCGAAAACTAAAGCTCTCCCAACTCTCCAACTTTTCCCTCGATAGAAGAGCATTCTTTAGTCCACATCTCCAGAGAATGTGAAATAAATTTGTGTTCACTGGTTTTCGTTAAGTAGCTTTTCCCACTGCCTCTCAATGGGTCCGTCCTCCGTCCGCCGTCCTCCGTCCGCCGACCTCCGACCGTTCCGTCCCCACTTGAGCTTCATCTCTGGCATTGCCTCTGCTCCTCTTGTTGTTCATTTTCATTCTCCTTCTGTTTTCCGAGCTTTTCCTTTTGTTGTGTCGTTGTGTTGTTGTTGCTGTGTGTGTTTGGGTTTTTCCCTCGATTTCATTTTGGTGGGGGCTTAAGAGCCTTTAGACCAGGGCTCGTGCCCGGCGTGAAATAAAATGAAAAATGCTCATGGCAAATTAAGCGTCGAACTCATTTTTGTAAATTTATTAGCTCAATTTCGGTTGGACGCCGGCCTGGGCATTACATTTTTATTAATTTAACATGGACGTTGGACGGGTGCTACCTTGATGATGGGACGGGGAATGGACGGAGGATTGAGGATTGACTTTGGCAAAAAAGAAAAACCAAATGGAAAAACTCAATCAACTGTTGCATAAAAGCCAGCCCCAGACTCGGCCTCAGCTTTGGCCTCCTCTTCTAAGGATATTCTTCATCAACATTTCCGCATCTAGGCTCTGGCTTTTGTATTTAAGTTTTAATTTCTTATGATGAGATTTTTGCTCGAACTGCAGATGGCATTCCAGATGAAGAAAGAGTGAGGAGCAGAGCGGAGGAGAGCGGCAGGAGCACTCGACATTATTAAAGTGGATCCTATAAAGTTCTTCAGTTCTGTTCTGCACGCGAAACGCGAGGCAAACGAGATGCAAAGTTTTCGATTTTTTTTTTTGGTGGAAATAAAATGAGAGAAATTTTCAATTTTGATAACTTTCCGCGAGGAATGTGTGTGGGAGAAAATTTGTGGGCCTTCAAGGATAGGAGTGGAGAGGAAGTGGAGAGGAAACGGTTGCATTTTGTAGAGATTTTTTTGCCTGAGATTTATTTTTGGGCTCCTATGCGGGGTAACCCTTTTTTTGGGGTGTAATGATTCTTAAGAAAGGGTTTGACAAGAAAGAGAGCAGTACCAGAAAAATACTCGAGAAATACCAGAAAATGCTACAAAAATGAACAGAAAATACTAGAAAAATACCAGAAAATACCAATAGATAGTAGAAAAAGAAGGCAATACCAGAAAAATACTGGGGAAATACCAGAAATACTATACAACTGCCAGAAAATACTATAAAATACAAAAATTCTAAGAGGAATACTAAAGTGAGCAAACGCATATATGAAATACCATGAAAATATCGAGAAAAAAGTATACAAAAAATACCAGAAAAATAAAAAAAAGTACCAGCAAGAAGATGCCATGAAATGCTAGAAAAAGCGATGGAGCAATACTAGAAAGAATCCAAGGATATACCAACCTAACCTAAAACAGCCGACGGAAAATGAAATAAAATACAGGAAAAATAAAAATAAATAAATAGAGTGCCTCTAGATAGACCAAAGATTTCTTTTACAGCCTTCGAACTCCATTCTACGTTATTTTTCAAAGAGTTTCTAAGAAGAATTTCCCAGCAAAGGGTATCCAGACAGTCGTAATGGTCACTTCTACTGGTATTTTTTTTTTTTTTTGCTCGGGCCACTGCCACTGCTTTTGCCATTGCATTTCCGGCAGCGACTTTTACGAGGCGGCTGCTGTCTTGAAAGGATCCCTAAGAGTGTGGAGTGAGTGGGGGGGGAGATCCTTAAGAGTTTGGGGGGGGGGGGGGGGGGGGAGGAAGTTGAGTACCGGGGGGATGGAGTCGCAAGGAATGTGTGGGTGTGGGTGTGTGTGTTTTGAGAGTGGAGTGCAGCTCAAGCGAAGCACATAATTGCCTCTGCCATGGGCCTCAGTCGTCCCTCAGTCGAAAAGAGGGAATTTCTAATGTGTATATAAGTGGCGCTGTCGCTGTCGCTGCCGCTGCCGCTGCCTGATGCTGCCACAGTGCTCCACCTACATTTTATGCCTCATATACTGCCCCATCTTCTGGCTCTTGTTCTTCCTCTTTTTGGGTTATTATGTTGCATCGTCGTCGTAGTCGCAGGACTTATGCAAAACAGTCGCAGAATTGTTATGCAAATTGTAGCCAATTACATGAGAATGCCTCCTGCTTCAATGAGTTGCAACAAGCGCCCAGTGTGTGTGTGTGTGTGTGGGGCTTGAGAGAGTCCTTCACAGAATGTATTGAACAATTACACTGACCTACATGTTCAAGGAAAGTAGATAATAAGAAACCATTTTGTTGATTGATTTTCCTAGTTTTTCCATACTTTAAATAGAATTTGAACTTTTTCCATAAATTTCATACCCCAACCTTGCAGAGCAGTGTAGCAGATGGCCACCGATGACGACCAGGAGTCGTCTGAACTTGGAAACTTCCCTGGATGCTGCCACTATCAATGGGTGGGGGAGGAGGAAAACCCGAGGCAATCGAGCAGGCCACTTGGCTTGTTAACGGTAACTAAAGCTCACTTTTCCTCCAAGAAAGCTCTATAGTTGGAAGAAGTATGATGGCGGGGGCCTGATTCCGGGGAAAGACACCGCCGTGGTGGTGGCTGATTATGCTATTATCGGTTTAGTATCGAAGTCTTATGGCTCTCGTCGTTGGTTACCCGCGTCTCATGTCTCATGTAATTCAATTTACCGAGACATCCCTCTCTCCTGCCATCGATTCGCATGCCAAGGAGTCGTCTTCGTCGTCGTCGTCGTCATCGTCTCATGAAAGTAATAAACTTTTCTTCGCCTTCTTTCTTTCTCTTTGGCGCTGAAGAAACTTGCAAAGAAAATGAGGGAAGCTGAACGACAAAAAAAAAAAAAAAAAAAAAAAATCCAAGAAAAAAAAAGGAAAATGTAAACGCGCCAAATTTGACGCGTGGCAAGGACTGCACGAGCGAGACCCCTCCTGAAACGATGTGCGTTATGTGCGGATAATTGACTTTTAAAATGTGTGTGCGATATCACAAGAACAACAGCAACAGGAAGAATGAATGAAGGAAGGACGAGGGAAAGGTCCTGACGTATAATTAAACGGCATATTGTCACGCATCCCTGAAGCTCCCAAAGAGAGGGAAAGTGAAAGAGCAAGGGTGTCGAATGTGTGCGCGTCGGCAGGGGTGCCATTCCGAAGGGGAAGAAAAGGATATATGTAGGGGGGTCTGGCAAGGACGTTCGCTACTGTTCGGACCATTAAATATTGTGTGCGTATTGCTCACTGTTTTGCACCCTTTGTTTCTGTTTAAACTTTTACTTTCTCCCGGGCAGACAATGAAGGGCAGTATTTACAGGGCTGCACAGAGCGCTGTTGGGGGGAGGGGAGCGACTACCAGGTATTATTAGTTAAAAAGAATCTTTAATGAGAGCTACAACTCGGATTAGAGCTGCAACTCGGATTAGAACTGCACTAAGAACAGGACTAAGCTGTAAGGCAAAGCTCGAAAGATACTCAAGAAAAATGCAGTGCAGTTAAGTGTTTTAAAGATTTACGAAGTTCCTACGTTCTCCAGCGAAGTATAATAGCTCTAAGCGGGAGAGTAAAGATACTTAAAACATGTGCACTGGAGGCAATTAAAATAAGTTCAGAGAAATGGAAAGTTCTGCATGGATATACTATGTATGGTGGGATTTTCACAGCGGTTTCTACTTAGAGAGCTAAGATTTAAAAGTATTCTGCGAGTGTGCATCCTATAGGTACATTCCTAGAAGTCTAGGACGAAAATACTAGAAAATACCAAAGGATACTAGAAAATACCAAAAATACTAGAAAATACAAAAAAATGACTAGAAATACCAAAAATACTAGGTTAAATACCAAATATACTAGATTAAATTTACTGAAATTTGGGGAATAATGCCAGAAAAATACTAGAAAAATATTAGATCAAAAACTAGAAAAATTTTTTTTTCAATACCAAAAAAATTAATAGAAGAAAAATTGGTAAATCTTGAAAAGAAAAATAGAAACAATTTAATAAAAATACTAGAAAAATATCGGAAGTTACTAGCAAAATACCAAAGAATAAATTATCACCAATAAATCTTCGTGTAGACCTTCTTCGTGATACCAGACCATACCAAACCAACGACAGAAAAAATTCAAAAAAATGTTGCCCAAATTCTGGAAATAATACCAGAACTATACCAGTAAAATACTATAAAAAAAAATAGCAGAAAAGGCAAGAAACCGTATGTTCATGGCATTAATACTTATACGTATGTACATTTAAGTGAATTCTTGTGAAAGGAAGTGACAAAATATAGGATAAAAAGTATCTTAAGATCAATAGAGGTTTATTTCCCGCAGAAGTTTTAAGATGGAAAGTGGGATCAAGAGAAGTTTTGGAAGGAACTCTTTTGAAGCACTATAAAAAACTGAGAATTGTAAATATTTTGAAAAACAGCAAACAACAGTGAAGTCTATTTGCACTGCCCCCAAATCTGCTTTCGTAACACGCGTGCCACCCTAGGTGGGGTGGGGGTGTGGCGTTCATCAAGTTATTCACACAATCTCCGTCAACTGAGTGACTCCCCCGAATGCCCCCCTTCGTGGCAGTTCCCGAATGGCAGTGCCAGTGACTTATTTATGCAAATGGCCATAACAAATGAGGCGGCGCATACACTCGACGCACCGCACCGCACCGCTCTGCTCTGCTCTGCTCTGCTCTCTGTGTGGCATGGTCCAGAGATGGAGGAGTGGATATGGGGGGGCGTGCTGCTGCTGGTAACCGCACAGTGGAAACGATTAATTTGGTGCCGGTTCAACTCCAAAACTCAAACGCTGTCCAACCAATTCCAAAAGGGTTGTCCAGCCCCCAGGGTCTGTCCAGGCGCCACTGTTGGACCCCTTGGTTGCATGCAACGCACGAGAGCATGTCTCAATCGTGCAGCCCGGAGGCAAGCCGCATCAGGCATCAGGCATCATGCAACGACAGCAGCAGAAACAGCTCATCAGTGGCAGCTAGAGGGGATTAGAGCACAGTGGGATGGCCTGCCGCCTCATTATTGAAACATGTTGCTAACATTTGTTATGCAAGGGCGACATTCATGCTAAATGTAACTGCTGCTACTGGTGCATGAACACCGGTGGAGAGAGGAGATGCGTATGGGAATGCTGAATGGTGCAAGCTCATTGGACTTACATCCACTACCCGCTTTGTGCCTGTTTTGTATACGGTATTTTGTGCGGCACAAGGGTATGCTGTGTTCGTGTAGATCCATCCGTTTGTACTTTGGATGATAGATCTAGGTCTAGCTCTGCATGGATATGCTACCTACAATAGTACTTGGAGATGTCGTATTTAAGAGAAATACCCAATCAATAAAATCAATAAAAATATCAGAAAATTACTGGAAGAAAACTGGAAAAATACTAGTATAATATGAAGCAAATACTAGAATAATACCACAATAGAAAAATATTAAATAAGATCAGAAAGTATCAGGCTAATACTAGAAATAAATAAAATAAATACCAAAAAAATTCCACAGAATACAAAAAAATAAAAAATCAACAAAAAATTAAAAAAAATATATCAAAAAATACTGTACAAATTAGCAAAAAACAAGTATAAAAATAACTGACTAATCAAGAAAAATACTTTAAAATACCAGAAAAAGTCGGGAAATATACCGTACAAATACTACAGACAAATTATTAAAACATTAGAAAAATAGCAGAAGATAAACCAAAAAGATACTTCAAAAATACCAGAAAATACTAAAATAGTTCTTAAAACATCTTAGGATAGTACTAGACTGATATTAGAAAAAGTATAAAAAAAATACCACAAAATACTGTAAAGTAGACAAAATAATTAGAAAAATACTAAAACATATTAGGAAACTGATACTAGAAAAACTACCAGTATATACACATGTATCTACTTATGTCTTCTACTGATTCTGCTGTTATGACCGACTGCTGACTGCTTTATGTCCTGTCCAGTGTTTGCACTGCTCTTGTGCAAAATTTCTATAAATGGCTTGGCGTCCGCTATCCCTTCGGCAGCTCCTGATGGCCGCGGCTTTAACGAGCCAGGGCTGTCATGTCCACCTACCTATACCGCTCCGCACAACTCTTATTGGCAATTTGATGCTGTCCGCCTCCACCACACTCTACACTCTTTTTGGGGATGGGGAGAGAGAGTGTGTCTATGGATGGATGTGTGTGTTGACTTTATCTGCTGTCCAAGCGACAGAGCACGGATTGGGAACTCATCCTGCAGCAGCAGCAGCAGCAGCAGCGCCAGGAGGACCCAGGGCTTTCGTCTTTGTGCTTTTCAAATTCAATGCAATGCTCTGACAGGCAGCAGCGGCACACACACTACAGAGGAGGTGCACGAGGAGCACGAAGGAGTGGAGTGTGCGCCAGTGTGGCCTTGCCAGCTAAACTATTTACCTTATGTGATGTTTGTTGTCGCCTTGGCTACAGTTGCCACACAGTCTCTCCGTCTCCTTCTCTCGCTCGCTCCCTTTGTGTGTTCGCTCTTTAACGTTAACGGTAAATGTGTGCAAATGACAGCGATATGACAGGTCAAGGCAGTCATCCAAAGGGAGACAGCGACAGCCGGTAGAAAACGGTAGCAGCACTAACCTAACGGTACACGCACACACACCCATGCACACATGTACATTATCCTTGGATCCTTGGCAAAGGTTTTAGTGTCACTGTCACCAGGTGTTGATAAGGGAAACGTGAAGGGTCCCCCAAAAGCACCGCCCCTACCCTCTCGAAGGTCAAAGTTATGGCTGATAATGGCACCGCCTCCCCCGCCACCCATATTTCAGGCAATTTCTTAAAGGTTTCCACCTTTTTTGTTGGGTGTCATGTTTGCAGAATTGATTAGGGGCCTGCAATCAGGGGGCCTTGTACCTCTTGAAAGTTTCGCCTTCCAGCGCCCCGAAATTGTGACCCCAATATTCCAATATTCCTTTCCTTAGTCCGCTCCCAAAACTGTGCCCCACGACTATTTATGACTGAAGGAAAACCAATTTGCATGAATCGAAATGAATATTTGAATATGCATTTCAAAGACAGGGCCACAGGGATTTCGAAGCGTTTAATATTTAAAGCATTTCCCTTGAGAGCGGGGGACTACGTCTTTTTAAAAGACTTTTGGTGAAATATTTGCAATATTACGGGTATGACAGGTAACGAAAAAGTATCTAAGGTATCCTCCATCTCAGATAGCAGTTCCACTGCATTACCATGCACCTTAAAGGGTTCATAAGGTAGCAGAAAAAACTTAAATTAGCAATTTTTTTAAATTTCATTTTAATGTAAAATACATTTTTTTTTAAATTCCTTCTTTCAATTTGTATACTTTAGTTATATTCATTTATAATTATTTTAAATAATACAAAAACAAATATATTAATATTAAATATATTATATATTGAATATACTATATATTTTATATTAAATTATAAAAAAAATAAGAAAAAAATTGAATTTAAATATATTTTGAAAATTTCAGAAAAGATCTCTTAAAAAATCGTTTTTAATTTCAATTTTATTAAAAGAGCTTCTAAAAAATTAAATGGGTTTTGTAAAAATTAAAATATATAATAAAAAAAAAAAAATTTGTTCTTCTACACATTAAAAAACTACTTATTTTTGATTTCAGTGCAAAAATGGTAATAATAAAAATCGTTAACTAATTTTTTATTTAATAATTTCTATAATATCAAACATAATTCCTTTGATCGAGCATATGGCTAAGAAATATTAGTAATTTATGAGCCACTAATGGAAATTCGTGAAGATTCTTAAATTCAATTGAATAAAAGTCCTTTAAAATAATTTTAAAAACACTTCCCTAGTCCGAGTCCCGAAATAGAACATAATCCCATATAAATATTACCACGCCTCAAACCAAATGTCCATTTCCTTATGGCCACAATTGGATGAGCTGCTCCTAAACTCCTCTGTCTTCCGTCTCTTCCGTCAGTTTTTGTCCCTCTCTGGCGAACCGGAATTAATCCTGAGAAAATTTTGCAGAATTTTGCTCCCGTATTCAGGCGCACCAGGCATCCCGAATCAAAGTCAATTACATGACAAATGGATGCCAAAGAGGGGGGGGGGCGCTGGGGTGGGTGGAATTCCCATTGCAATTGTGTGGCGGGGCGGCAGAGGGAGGGGGCCCATAAGCCTGTTGAGTGCCTAAGTGAGATTGCATTTGTTTTGTTCTTCTACTGGAAAATTCTTTGGTTTATTTTCTTTGTTTGTTTGCGTTTTTCCTCGTTCTTTATTTTGGGGGGAGGCTGAAGCTGGGAGCTGGAAGTGGAAGCCATGTTTATTCATGGCAAAAAGAGGAAGAAGAGAGGGACATGCTTAAAAGCCGCAATGACTCTTCATATTGACAATATTAAAGCAGTGGCCAAGAGGGGGAGAAAAGAACGAAAGAAATGGCTGGCCCATGCATCATCGTATGTCCACGAGAGAATCCCACAAGCAGCTGCCATCTGCTGCTGTCCAGCTTCCTGCAGAATGAAGGCTCTCTCTCTCTCGACTGTCACTGATTTCTCAATAGATTTCACAGAGAGCAATGTGCATAAATCATAACTTGGGGGGAGGGAGGCGCCGCTGCAGGGGGCAGCAGCGTTAAGCAAAAGTCAAACCACTGACAGCTGCAGAGTGGGGAGTGGGGAGAGGGGAGTGGGGGCTGGCTCCAGGATAAGCGCAATTTTTGGGTGGTTTTCCCCTTTTTTTTCGGTGCAGCAGCAGCTGCAACTGTGCTTGCGGCTTGCCATTTTTTTTGAAATATGTTTTTTTTTGTGGAGCCAAAAGGTATCCAAGTCTATGTGGAATGATATATGCATGTTCGTGGCTCACAGGGCACTGAAATGTTGAAGTGTTAAATCTCTTTTGGTTTATTGTTGGGATTTTGGGCAGAGTGGGGGAGATCTCCGATATAAGCTCTAGAAATCAGCTCCGAAAAGGGTATTCGAACGATAGTTTCAATAGTAATCTCGAATCCCACTGTTTGGCTGCCCCATGGCTCCAAACTGACTTTTGAGCGTTCTCTTTTGGCGTGATCCTAAGGCCACCCCACAAAAATCGTGTACCCAAGAAATGTCCCAATAAAAAACAGCAGACGTTGCAGCAGTGGCATGCCCCACCCACAGTGCCACAATCCTTGGCACTGGCTCTAGCTTTTCTGCTGTGTCAAAATGACTGTGAAAAATAAATATGTTAATACGACACACAGTCGGCGTCTGGTCAGCAATGGAAACCCATCCACAAACAAAGGGAAAGTACTTTTGGCGCCCCCCAGGGGCGGGGGAAAGCCTTCTTCCTTCCTTTTGTTATAATTTGTGGCATGGACAAGGCCTAGAAGGAAATTGCAGCCAGAACGAAAGTGAGAACCTACATAATTTATGGGTCTCTCGCGTTGGTCTTCCACTCTTTGCCATCCTCCCCCCCCCTTGGGGGTGGGGGCTTCTGCTATCCTTGAACTCCTGTTAATATTCTACCGCGCAGCTTATTTACGACCATACACATGCATGGCCATGAGAGTGGAGTGTGGGTAACATGCTCCAAAAACACACACACACAGACACAGACACAGAGATCTTTTGTGCGTGCACGAGTATGTGTTGTGGGGGGACACTTTGCATTACTTGTCATAATTTTTGGGGCACTTTTTTCAACCGGGGTATATGGTGAATGGGGAGAGGTTTGTTTGCGGCGAAGTGGAGCTGAGATTTCGAACAAGGAACAAGTACTACTCAAGTAATACTCACATGTCTCCCAAAAAGTAAGGCTCCTCCGCCGGTGTTATTAACCCATAATCCCCTAGTGGTATTTGCCATAAAACTAGCGATCGACTTGGTCGACTGCTCCTCTTCCTCACAAACCATTTCCCATCGGAGTGTGCACAGAGGCACTCGCTCACACAGGACGGTAAGGACATCCTTTGCGTTGAACGCATTCTCCTTGTTGGAGAGCAGTGATCATGGCGTGCGATTGGAACGGCTGCGCGGGAGTAGAACCAATGTCGACACTTCTCATCCACCCATTCGATGGAAATCAATAGCTTCCCATAATTCCAATGGCACATTATTCCGCCAATGGCTCCCTGGGTCAATCGAGGGACTTTGTGATCCGTTGCCAACACAAACCAGGACTAGCGACGTGTTTTGAGACCACTACGACATTCCAAAAGCAAATTACACAAATTTTAGGAAAAAAAAAATAAAAAATACATTTACAAAAGTCGGAAATTTTGTTACTTTCACTCGAATCGCCACGAAACACAAACTAAAACTGAATAACGGAAAGGGCCCTGCCTTTAGAAATCATTCTGAGGGAAACAGTCAAAGCAAAGCCTACTAATACAGAGGCAGAAAGGCAGAATTGAGTGCCTGGCAAGCCCTCTACAAAAGTGGAAGCGAAAGTGTTGTTGCTTTCGTCCAAGCCGAAGAGGCGAAGAGAGAGACGGAGATTGCAGAAGTTGTTTTTGCATCTAGCTTTGGTTTCTGCACTCGGCTGATCTGTCGGCAGGCAGATGGCGAAGCATTGCACTCTCGTTCTCTCTACGAAGCATTGCTCTCGCTCGTTCTGTTTACGAAGCACTGCTCTCTCGTGGTCGTGGTCATTCTCTCGCGTGATGCGCTGAGAGGGAGAGCTTTATCAACCTAAAACGGTGTCTATCTCTCAATCATTCAATCGCCCTTCCCCCGAGAGAGCATTCGCTCGTCGTTGCACGCCGAAAGGAGTTCTCTTCAAGCATGTTCAACCATGCTCAACAATGTTCTCTCTTGTTTTATGCTTCCTGCTGTCTCTTTCTTTCTTTTTCTACTGTTTTTTATTTTGCATATTTTGCTTTTTGCTGCAGCAATTTTTGGCTTTTGTCTGCCTGTCGTCAGATGTTTTGTTGTTTTTATGCATAAATATGATGTTGATTTTTATGATTTCTATAATGTTTCATTATGTTGCGTTTTACGACGCAAGCGAGAGCCGAGCAATCCCTACACCCACCCCTCCTCCGATCACCACACATGTGGGGCATCCCCCCACAGAATATGGAGTATATTTCGCTTCGTTTTTGGTTTAATTTATGGGCCTTTTGTTTACAGTTGCCAAAAGAGGAGTCGGCTGTGTGTGTGTGTGGGGGGTTTTGTTTGGCCTAGACCTCATATCCTATCTCCCCCAATCCCCCTTGACAGTGTAATGCTCACTCTCTTTGGGGGGTCCTGCAGCAGGAGCAGCCGCCTCTTCGCTTTACACGTTTTATGTGCGCTCAAAAGCCAATTTTGTAGAGATTTGCTTTTGGTCCAAAAACTTGCGGACCGGACCCATTATAAGCGCATAATCTTTTCGTAACACACACACACACACAACAGAGGGCTAAAAATGAAATGGCTAAGCTCCTTCGTTCCAAGTCCTTAGCCCCCGCTAGGACTCCCTCGATGTTGTTAGATAATTTTTGACTTTTGTCGACCAGAAAAATACACATTTTTTGGTACACACTGGAGTGCCTCTACCTTCTTTCTGGGAATTTTAAAGCCCACTTTCAGTTTCGACTTTCGGTCGGTCGGTCGGCCCCCAAGCTAATGGCCCAAAAACCAAAAACTCTGCTGCTGCCAGTAGCCGAATGTCTAATTTCTTTTGCTGCCGATTTTCCCTCTCAGTTTCCGCTCTGTGCTTTTTTTTTACCGAGGCAACGACGGAACGCCCTACAAATGAGTTTTAGGCCACTGACAAGGCCACCCGTTGGGGGCGTGGCGGGAGGGACTCCGGGAGAAGGAGATCCCCCTCGTTGGTCGTTGAGTTCTATTGCCTGCTTTATGACAGTTTCATAGACTTTTTATGTTTATGCCGGAGCGTTTAGTGAGCGCAGCTGTTGCGCTCCAACTTCCACTTTGAGCTGTGTCCCACCCATCATCCGCCCCACCCACCTCCCAAAAGAACAAACGCCCAATGCTCTGCACTCTGCCCCTCTTCAGTGGCTTACTCTCGCTCTCTCTCCCTCTCTCTCTTTCAATGGCCTACTCTCTGTTTGTGTCTCTCTCTTGTTCAGTGGTGATTACAGTGAAGCTTGGCTTTCAGGGACAGCTGTGTGAATGTCTCTAGAAGACGCTCATTAGGAACAAGAGAATTTCAGTCGAAGGAAAAAGGGAAGACTCTTTTGGTGCCAGTAAAATACAACATAGTATCTTTGGCAAAGATCTCTCTCTCTCTTTCTCTCTTTCTCTCTCTCTCTCTCTCTCTCTCTATCTCTCTCTCTATCCCTCTTTGGTGTAAAGTCCCTCCAGAAAGATCGAGAACCTTGAAAGGAATAAAAGCCCTCCATAGAATATTGATTTTGTCCAAAAAATTTTTTTTTTTTAGTCAAAAACTAAGAGAAAACAGAAGTGTAAAGAATTCCAGAACATTTTATCGTGTCTCTGCCCCAGAAAGTATTGCATTCCTAGAAATATTTGGATAAAAAGTGCAAACTTCCATAAAGTATGGAATTTCTGAAAAATAGTATATATTTCCTAAAATAATTGAAAAATTTTAATGATCTGTAGCTTATTTTGTAAAGAATTAATGCCACTAAAGAAATAAAGTATAAAAATATGGTCATACCAAACAAAAATACATTTTTAAGAAATATAAAAAATGTTTCAAAAAATCTGCACTTTTGATACGAATAAAAAAGAAAAACCTACAAAAGCCCATACAATACTGGCCTTATAACCTGTGAATTCCAAGTAAAAATGATTATTCTTTGCATAAGAAATTTTTAAAAATATTTTGGAGCTACGAGAGTATTAGAAATTCTAAGTTTGAGGATGGGATCTACTCCGTCCCAAAAAAATTTCTATCACTGTCGCAAAATTTTATTTTTCGGTTTTCTTACAGTATTTTTCACCACGAATCCTCACTGTACCCCACGCCCAAAACGAAACAAAACGAAACTCTGAGGCGTTGCTATATTTATATTTGCGTTTCTTATCTCCACGTAATTAAGGCAATGGGCAAGGAGCCACCAACTGCTGCAAGGCCTCCTTGGAGGCCGTTCCTTATAATCATCATCATCATCGTCATACCCATGCCCCGTGCCCCGTGCCCCATGCCCCATTATAGCCATCATCGACAAGCGTTGTCATCCCCTTAACCCTTGGCACAAGCAGGCCCATAGAATATGTTTTGGTGTGGGATTTTCGGTGGGGGGAAACTATGTATTTCTTTCTGTTTCGGGGGCCTCGCGGGAGCAATAATGTCTGCCCATGGGTTGCCAGGGGCAACAGCTGCTGCCGCCAGAGAACCCTCAAGGCTAAGCCGACCCCAACACCGCATTCATTGTTATTTTGTTGATGAGGAGTTCCGACAGATACACCGCCCGTCCCCCCAACCCATACGGGGAGTACTTCTCAACATTTTTGCACACCTGCGGCACGGCATGCTCATCAACTCAGAGCCCCAGAGGACAGCAGCCGAAAGCGCCCTCGAGGAAGGTCCTGCGAGCAGCAGCCCCATTTGATCCCCGGGTTGAAAATCCACTGATTGGTAACAGGTTACCGGCAATCGGCTATCGGCTACCTGTCTTCGGATAAATGTTAACAGATTTTTCCCCCTTGTTGATTTTTCGCGTTGAATTTTTAATTGCTGCGGCAGCGCAAAAAGCTCAAATATTCCCTCGAAAATTACGTTACGACTTAAGCTGTCTGGGGCACAAAAAAGCCAGAAAAAAGGATGAGACGAGTCTGCGGTATTCGGTGGCAGATTCTGTGGCGGGTTCACGAACCCCAAGCTCAGGCTCTGGTCTGTTTTCCATCAAATTATAATTTTTATTCTTCGGGCAACTGGCGGACGGGTGCGGGGGTTCCTTGTTAATTTGGTGTCAGATGAAGTTTGCTTTTATTATTGGGGGATTTCTTAATCAAAGTGGATTTCAGTTTAAATTTGCATACAAAATCTCTGAGTTTGAGAATTAAATTTCCAAATCCTTAATTTGTGAATGTGCTTCATAAATTCCTAAAAAGCAATATCTTTTCTGACCCCAAATAAATTTTAAAAATAAATATCCCTAAATTTCTTTAATATTTAATGGAATTTCAGTTTAAAGTTACATACAAAATGGCTGTATTTAGGAACTAAATTTTTAGACCCTTAATTCTGAATTTTTATATATTTTAATAATTCTCAATAAATTATTTCTTTTCTACCTTAAATCCTTATTTCCTTAATATTTATTGGAACTTCAGCTAAAATTTGGACACAAATCTCTGCATTTAAGAATTAAATTTTTATTTCCTAAATTCGTGATTTTCTTTTTGCTCTATTAATTAAAATAAAAAATTAATTTTTAAAATAAATATCATTATGTTTTTTAATATTTAGTGGAATTTCGGTTTAAATTTGAATAAAAAAAAAAATGCACTTAAGAATTCCATTTCTAGATCCCTAATTCGTGATTTTTATGTGCTTTAGTAATTCCCAAAAAACTATATCTTTCCCTCCTTAAATCCTTAGATAAATCGTTAAAATAAATATCCTTAAATTTCCTCAACATTTCATGGAATTTTTCCTTTAAAATTTAATGGACGTTTCAATCTGTGTAATTTGTAACCAGGCATCTATCTCCCTGCCTTTGCTAAAATCCTAAATCCCTGCAGCTTTTTAATGAGGGACACACACACACAGGACACTCCCCTGCCACTCTGTTATCCTTCCTGCCAGCTCTATGGAGATGTTACTCTGTGATATTCTCGCACTTAATGAGCTTCACCCCTCATAAACTTTGGCCATAAACTATGCCTTTCCGCAGGACTTAAAGTTTTTCTTGCCTGGACATTAAAAAATCCCGGAACCGGGGATAACCGGGGAGCGTTAGGTCAGCGGCCCATTAAATTTTTGTAGGCCCCAAACACACGCACATCCTTAAGCCAATTTTCGATAAGCTTTTTGCCCCGCCTCCCCCTCCGAAACAATCTTCATTGTCTGTCAAACAACAAACAGCGACAGCAGCGAGCGAGGAAGTGGGGAAAAAATATTTCTACATTAAAGGTGACATCGCCAGACTTTTGGGTAGTGATTCCTCATCCATTCCGAGAGAGAGAGCTACGCGGTTTTTCTGGGGGGCACTGGTGCTGCTCCTGGTGCTTGTGACAGCAGCGCCAAGCAGGAAACAAACAAACAACGGCAGCAGCAATGCAAACAGAAGAACAGCACAGCTGTATGATAGAACCGGGAGCAGGTCCTGAAGTGACAGAGGGAGAGCGAGAGGGAGGGATAGGCAGTCGGTGGGGGACAGTCCCTTCCCGGCATTTCAGGACAGTGCGTGTGTTTATTTTGTCGTAAATTGATTTTAACGGCGAATGACAAACAGCAAAAAGAAGCGGCGGCGACAGCGTAGCAGCAACCAGCAACAAAGTTGAGGCACGAACGCCATTTTGCGGCATTTAAAAATATATTTAACAAGAAGAAAATTCTAGATTTTGAGCGCAACGAAGCTTCAGATGCACTTGAAAAGATTGAAATATTTTAGAGCCTAGAATACACAGAGATTATGATAATATTTCTATAGAAAGAGAGTCGTTGAATGAATGAAATTTTGTATGGACGGTATCTCTTTGATGGCTTGGTATGTGATTATACGAGTTTTTAGTATATGTAATATTGTTTGATATTTTTGTGGAAAATATAGTTTTTTTGAGAGGGTATTATGAGTCGGTTCTGTCCGTACTGCCTGCAAAATTCCTTTAACTGTTTTATTGTATTGCTTTTTAATTCCTGCTAGCTCTAGGAGCCTATAAAAGACATTAAAAAAATTAATATATTTATATATATTCTTGGCATAATTTGATCCTTTATATTATTAACAATTTTATTTTAATTTGTTTCTTTATTTAATTGTTATTTAAATTTGTATGTTTTTATTTATATTTTTATTAAATATTTTATGTTTTTTTAAATTAATTTATTTGTAAATTTAAAGTATTTTTATTTATATTGTTTTTTGTTTTTACATTTAATTTATTTTTTTCTTTTTATTTAAAATTCTGTTGTGTTTTTTTTTTAAATTAATTAGTTTATATATTTTACGTATTTTTGTTTATTAATTCTTTTTTTTTTATTTTGTCCTATCCATTTTTTTATATTTTATTTCAATTGAATGCTGCAAAAATTCGTACTTTTAAAATTTTAAAGATTCGTGTGTTTTTTTTATTTGCAAACATCTCACAAAAAAATCACAATACCCTCCAGAAAGGGTATTTTTAAACAAAAATTGAGCCTGAAAGTGCGACGCCGCATATTCATTTTCTAATTAGAAAAATTATTACATAAAATTTATGTTAGTTGCCAGGGCGGCAAGGACGTTGGACGGAAGGACGACCAAGTTTATGGAGGAAGATGCAGACAAGACATGTCTTCGGTGGCACAGTGGCTTCCTTTTCTTTTTTCTTTTTTCTTGGTGCCCACCAAAAAGGCTGTTAATGGCTTCCCTTCGGGGAGTTGTCGCTCACCATCTAAACTGTATTACGGCAGCCACAAAACACACAGAAAAGCAAACATCAGCAGCAACAACAGCGACAACAAGAGCAACAACGAGCTTAATAAATGTCGACACAAAAGGAAGAGGGAAGAAGGAAGAAAGGAAGAAAGCGGAGAAGTGTCTTTCGTCTACCTTGCAACATGTAAAGCAGGTGTTTCCAAATCACTTACGATGAAACATTCCCCAAAAACGAGAGGAGGAGGAGAGAGTGGAGGGAACATCCGGAAGGATGTGGGAACCCAAAGGATGCTACTGCCACTGCCACCGCCTTTGGCGACAGTCTCGACAGCCAACAATAACATCCAGCCAAATAATAAACAACAAATTTAGCAACATCAACTTTGCCCGCCCCTTCTCCCCCACCCACGAGAAGTGCGCGCGCGACATTTTCATGCCATGCTTCCACGAAAAATCCCCAGCCACAAAACACAAATGCACTGCGGGGCGTATGCGTAATGTGCGGGAGGAAACATTTGGGAAAAGACCAGCCAGTGGTATGGCGGGGCTCTATGGAAAGTCTTGGGGAAATTTGAAGAAAGGCAACATAAGTATTTCTAATGTTTAAATTGGTTTAAAGTAATGGAAAATGGATAAAAGATTTACACGATTTACACACGAAAAGATCTCCCAAAGGGGTTCCGTATCCTTAGAATCGCTGCTCAAAGGCTAGATAAAAGATAGTTCCCCCCATTCCCAATGATATCAAAGATATTTTAGGACTGGCTAGCATTCAGGCAGCTCTCATTTCAATCCCTCGAAGAGCGGCCCAAAACTTTCCTTCAACCACCCTCCAACCTAGTTGCACAGCCCCAATAGCCGTTCATCGTTCACCGTTCAACTATAAATCAATCAGAAACGTTTAAAAATCAAAACAGCAAAACCCATTTGCTGGCACGCATTAAATGACTTTATGACCTGCGACCTACGACCTACGACCCACAGAGATCTGTCCAGATTTTACAGATTTGGCCACCAAATGCAATGGACATACACGACCAAGCCCCCTAAGCGCCCCAAAGCAACCACCCAGCCCGCAAACACACAAAAGGCTTAGTGCCGCGCCATGTGGCACATAACCAGCAGCCACCGCTGGTGCGTGTGTGTGCGAGTGTGTGCGAGTGTGGTTCTTGCCACTTGCCGCTGGGCGGGGGCCTTGGGTATTGTTGTTCTACTGCTGGTGGCGTTGCGTAAATTAATTTCAGTCGCTAAGCGTAATTTAAAGTTGGCTTAAGCCCGCAGACACATGTATACACGGGCATATGTAACCGCACAAACACACACAGACACACACACACACACCCACACGCATGGGACATAACATTCTGATATGTTATAAGTGGATATTACGACTAAACAGGTACCTTTTGTAGAGGAAACTTAGGAAAGCTCTGCATACAAGGCTTTCGTCTTTGGTTTTTCAATGCCTTGGGCAGCTGAGTCGGTCCCCGGAAAACAACAACAACACATGTATGCAGAAAGGACTTCCTTATCTGTTCGGAGAATCTTAAAACAAGTTGTATAGTCCTTAGGGTAGTCCATAGATGACTCCATAGAATGCTAGAGAACTTGTTTTATTCGGCGATTTCTAGTCGTTGAGAATTTTCATAAATCGCTCGATATAGTGCCATTGCAAGGGCCATTTCTTGATAAAAAAATTTAAAATTAACATCTCTTTAAATCTGTATTAATAGATTAGGTTTTTCTTTAAGATTTTGGTCCTTATAAACCCCATAGACAAAGAAAATATGATAGAAAGATGGTGCATGATTTTTTTCAGGCTGGATTTTGTACAGGCTTTGTTTGGGTTTTTTTTCAAGTTTTTTTTCAGACTATTTTTTTAGTCTTTTTCAGGATTTTTTCGTGTTTTTTTTTTTCAGGTTTTTTTTTGGGTACAAAATCACAACGAAATTTAAGAGCTATCGATGCGGATAAAAAGCCACCTTTTTACGGATATCTGTAATCGATAGAAAGCCCTTTCCTCGATTTGAAAGCCCTTGCCGCGAGTACCCTACATATATACCCCTGCTCAACCCCTCGTAAATTACAGGATATTAAGAGCCTGAAAGAGAACAGAAATAACAGAAATCTTAGGGACGTCGCTCCTTTGTCTGCCTTTGGGGTTTGGTTAGCCGCGCGTTGGTTGACCCTCGACCTCCCCCTACTCCACCCAGAAAATACGCAGGAATGCAGGGTATGAGGATAGAGGCAAAACGATGCAGGGGGGCATGGGCTCTGCCTCCTGAGGTGCGGAGAGAGGTGTCCGACGACCACCCGTCGGATCGGTCATATGAAGTTCATAAAGTTCTGCGCTTCGCCTTCGAGGAGGCAAACCACCGAATGGCGAAAGCCGCCACCGGAAGTTGTCCGCTGTACGAAGTGCGACTTGTCAACGTGTACTTCCGGCCGCCGTTCTTCGCCCGCAATAACCGCAGAAGGCCGCAGAAAGACAGAGAGGGAGAGCAGCAGCAGCAGCAGGAGCTGGAGCCATGGCCATGACACACAGGAAGCAGTTGGCCAGCGCCGCCTCCGTTCTCCATCTTTCAACCCAAAAACTTTATGAATAATTCAATTTAAATTCACTTTTTCTCCTTGTATTTAATGTTGTTGTCATTTTTGGGCTTACACTTTAAAGGCCCCGAAATGGGGATTAAAGGGAATGCAAAAGAAATCATTATCCAAGGGCCAAAGGAAGCCCCACACACGGTACTCCATTGGCAGATTTCCGGCTGAGTATTAGTAGGCTTTGCTTTGACTGTTTCCCTCAGAATGATTTCTAAAGGCAGTGCCCTATACGTTAGTCAGTTTTAGTTTGTGTTTCGTGGCAACAAAATTTCCGACTTTTGTAAATGTATTTTTTATTTTTTTATACCCAAAATTTGTGTGATTCGCTTTTGGAATGTCGTAGTGGTCTCAAAACACGTCGCTAGTCCTGGTTCCAATCACAAAGTCCCTCGATAGACCCAGGAAGCCATTGTGCCATTGGAATTATGGGAAGCTATTGATTTCCTTCGAATCGGTGGATGAGGAGTGTCGACATTGGTTCTACTCCCGCGCAGCCGTTCCCATCGCACGCCCAGGCTCCCGTTCTCCAACAAGGTGAATGGGTTCAACGCATAGGATGTCCTTACCGTCCTGTGTGAGCGAGTGCCTCTGTGAACACTCCGATGGGAAATGGGTTGCGAGGAAGAGGAGCAGTCGACCAAGTCGATCGCTAGTTTTATGGCAAATACCACTAGGGGATTATGGGTTTTTGGGACCGGCGGAGGAGCCTTACTTTTTGGGAGGAATGTGAGTATTACTCCGCTTAATCGTTGCGTTTTTTACTACAGCAGTATTGTCTGTTCCTATAGGTGGGTGCGACTCTTCGTTGGACATATTTTGTATTGAATTGAAATTAAAAGAACTTTCTTAACAAAAAAAACCCCATTCATAATGTTTTTCTCTCTGGTAAAGGCGATGTAACCAATTACAAAAGTCACTTCTTACACCCAAACCACTTGAGCAGATAATTTCTGTTTGAGATCCTATTGGGGGAATCAATCAACCTTCAAAATGTCAACGTTCCATCACGTATCGAGGCCTAAGAACCAATGAATGAATGAATGAATGATGGATGGTTGGTTGGATGGGATTCGGGCTCTGGCCAATGTCCGATACATTGCTCTTATCTGCTCTTCCACTCCCCCGCCCGAGTTTTGTCATTTTTGATGACCTTAACAGCCTCGAGTGCTATCATCCCTCCCCCCCCTAACCCTCACCACCAACCGCACCCGCACCCGCATTTTGTAGGTCTGCTCTGCTGTGGCTGTTTGCTGAATGATATTGGAATTTTGTGTTGTTTAAGTGCCACAAACATTTCGACCAGGAACCCGCTGGAGTGTGCGAAACAATCAAAAAATTTGCTTTTCACTGGGCAGATAGAGCAGAAAGCAGGCAAAAAGCAAGCAAAAAGCTGCCAAAAAGCATCCGCACAGGAGAGGCATTTTTCAATTGTGTTAAAAGAAAATTTAATATGAAACTCATGTCTATCGATTTTGAATTTTGATTTGCTGCTACGGGGGCGGCCATTTGGTGGGTGGGTTGGGGGGTTTCGCTGTTTTTTGGCCTCTTTGTTGTGGTTCTTCCTATCGTAACAAATTTTTCCATGGCAGGTCCCAGGGGAGGAGCTGGAATGGCATGGGGGGTGTGGGGTAGGTGCGGGGAATGGCTTAAATGGTTTCGAGTTTTTGATCTTTTTTTACGAGTTTTATTGGATTTTACTGACTTTAAGAGGCAGTTATATGGGCTACTCTAAGCCAAGGAGATTCCATGAAAGTTAAGAGGATATGGCGTTTATATTTATGGTTTCGTAATCGAATCGAATTGCTGGAGTTTCGATGGAATTTTTAGGTGAAAAACAGTCTTTAAAAGGCAACTTTCTTTTAAGGTTTTGCGATTGATCGGGGTCACCAAAAACATTGTGGCGCTGTCATGGCATTGTGGTGCTTCATTGATGGGTGCTGTCCTGATTCTTTTGATGCTCGAGAGCTTCTCCTATACCATGCCTATACCACTCATCCTCTACCATTCTATTGCAATAGATTTCTGTGATGGATCTGGAAATTTCATGAAAGTCAAGAGAATGTAGCACTTATATTTCTGTACTTATAGAAAATGATTTGGAAATCAAATAAAACTGTAGGAGTTTCGATGCAATTTATAAGAGAACACGGTAGTAAAAAGGCAACTCTCTTTCAAAGTTTGCGATTGATCGGGGTCACCAAAAACATTGTGCCTCTAGCATGGTATCGGGGTCACCATTGTGATGATTCTTTTGATGCTATCCTCTGCCTGGAGAGCATCTCCTCTGCCCTTCCAAAGCCTTCAGCCATCTGGGATTGGGGTCACCATCTGTGGGTACCCCCCCTGCTTTCTTGGGATGCCTCTTTCGATGCTATTCTCTGCCTCGAGAGAATCTCCTCTGGCAATCCAAGGCCTGCTGCTACAATACATTTCTGTGATGGATGTGGATGGCAATAATTTTAGCTATTTATGCAAAAGCAGCATGTTGTTATCAATGGGAATGGCTGGCTCTACCCTCAGCTGTCCTCTCTGCTCTGCTGCCATTTGCCGCTTTGAAGCGGGGAGGTCAACATTTAACCTTTACCTTGCCAACAGACATACATCAAAATATATAGATCAAATGCCAGCCTGCGCCTGACTTTTCAGCAGAGCCTCCTTGTGGAAATGGCAACACGTGTGTTGTTTCCAATTGGATGCATGCCCCGGAATGGTTGCCCGCGACATCTATCAGGGATATATGGAAATATCCCTGCCTACACTTATGCAAATTGAAATGCAAATAAGCCGTCCCCCAAACAGCGAGCCAGAGAAAGAGAGTCACTTCTTTTTATTTGTTATCCTGTTTTGTAGTCCTGTGTTTTCTATATTTCTGTATTTGTTGTGGCGCACGCTTTATTGAATTCATTTAAAAAACAATTTATCTTTTTCTTTATTTTTTTCTGCTTGCTGCCTGCTGCTGTTTCTGGTTTTTTTTTTATAAAAAATGCCAGCGAAAAGGTGGCCGCAGCTGGAGATACCCTGGTAGATGGAGGACTTCTGTGATGGAAGATCATTTTAGCCCTGCAAAAACCATCATACCCTCCTCGGAAAGAACAGAGGGAGAGCCAGAGGATAGCCCCATGGATGGTTTTTGATATAAAGACTAGTTCCATGTGATTCCACTGGCCTTTTTCTTTTGTCTAACATTCCAATTAGCCTTTTGTTTCGATGTCAATGCAAAACAGAGGCAAACCCTTCGTTGAAAACGAAAAAAACGAAATGTTGTGCAGATTTTTACACCGTATCCTGGTGCTGGTCCTGCCTGCCCGGTCACGCCTTATAAGGATCACAATTGCCTTTTGTCCGTCCGCCCTCCTCCTGTCAATGACTAAATGTATGGGGCTCTGAAAAAGGGCTAAAAAAAAGAAGAGCAAGAACAAATCTGGTTGGCCTTTTAACAATCTACAACTTGACTGGGAAATTCTTTGCTTTTTACCCCATTCTGCTGTTCTGCTGTTCAGAGTCTTAGAGTGGCTGCTGCTGCTGATGCTGCCTGAGACTAATGGCTAGTTAAGGTAGCACTTCTGTCTAGAGAAGCGAAACACTGCTTTAAGGCAAAGCGAAATGTTAGCAGGACTTTAATTGAACTCCTGCCGGCAAAAAAGTGGCAAAAAATCTAAGAAATGTGGGAGAAGTCCCAGAAATGTTGGAAAATTAGCAGGAAATATAGGAAATGCAGGAAAATTAGAACTTACGGAAAGGTGTTAAGTGAGTGAGAGAGAGGAGAGGAGTAAAAGCGGGGAAGGCGTTGCGTAACTACTGAAATTTCATTTGCTGGCCTTTTGGCTAGAATATTTATTCGATCTGATTCAGATTCGGCAATCTGCTAGATATGGGCATTCTCTATGATTCTGCGTTTTTCCTTTAATTGTATCTTTAAAATTGTATATGCTACACCCTTTGTGGAGGCTGTAAAGGAAATTTTTTGAAACAAACTTGATTCAGTGTGATTTCACTGCTTGCTCTACCTCTTATAGTCTCTGAGATCTAAGCGCTCATCAAGACAGAGAGACAGACAGAGAGACAGACAGAGGGACAGACAGACATGGCTATATCAGCTCGATGATTGATGCTGATTAAGAATATATGTACTTTATGGGTTCAGAAATGCTTCTGTCTGGAACATAGTCCCAATAAGGTGACTTCCAAAACGGTTTCCAGCTCCAAACCACATCTTCTGGGCACGCATCGGGATGAACCTCCTCATGGCAGCCAAAGAAGACGATGGCGATGATGAGGACGCAGAGGAATCGTTTGAAACGTCTCCATCTGCAAACTTGTATTTTGTTTTTCCTTTCTTGGGACCGACTTTTACGGTTCGCCAAAGACTGTTGGGTTCTGGGATCGTTCAGAGGCGAAGTATAGCCCAAAAGAGGAATGAAGTACCAATGCCACGAGTTCCCGTACCACGAAGCATCGAAGGAAAATTGAAATGGTTTTTTTTTCCTGCTGCAATATCCGAGTATTTTTGAGCTCACATTTAATGAATTTCTTTCGAACAGGCAATTAAGATGGTGGAAACGATTTAAATATGTATTTATATTGTTTTAATCGCTTGCGTTGAGTATCTCGATTAAATCGGACTTCCAGCGCTTGCAGGTGGCGCGCATACGAACCCAAGCATTCGCGGCAGAATCCATGGCAGGACGGACATCCACCTTACCGTGATAGTAGTCGATCACATACCGCACCTCTTTTTTGCCACAACGATCGACAATCCAGTCATGACGATCAAACTGAAGCTCGTACCCAAACCAGCTGCGGATACTGGCACGGGGACTCAAGCCTTTGGCATTATAAATCCAATAATACACATTTTTCCTTCACAAAATCCTTAAAACATTGCAAAATTGATTCTTTTTCTTACAAAGTGCTTAAAATTTTGAAAAAATATTGATAAAAAACACTTTCCAAGGCCCTGATTATAGATACACTATAGATCGACAATTTCGGTATCAAAGAAATATCTACTGCCTCAACAAAAGTTTTATATTATTCACAATTTTATTTTCTTTCTTAGATTTCTTCTTTTCCTAGATTTCAAATATTTCCTCTACATTTTCTTGAAATTTAAATGAGATTTGCTTGAAAATTGAAATGCCATCACAGCCCTGGTCTAATCGCCCATTTAGGCCCGCCGCTTTTCGCCCGCTTTTCGTTTGCTTTGGGCCATTAGCCGCATGCTTTTCCGAGTGTTGCACGCATAAATCAAGGAAATTGTTTAACGCGCGATTAGCAGCATTTTGTAATAATAATTCTTGTTGTATTTTCTCTGCCACTTAGGCCCTGATATATGCAGTACATGAATATGTATATGTATATATTCCTGTTTATAGATCATTTATTTATTACGCTTGTCGTCTGGTGGTTTGTCTGTCTGCGGCCCCTCTATGCGTTTCCCTTTGTGTGGCATGTATTTTGCATAGAGCGGCCCTGTTGAAAATTTTCCAAACGATTTGCAGCATACGCCGCATTGAATGATTTTTACACTCCTGCTTTCTCCCGGTTTTGTTGTACTTTTCTCGCCCTTTTTCTCTCGCCTTTTGTTGTACTCATCCCCTCCCCCCCTTTGCTGCTTATTCACGCTCAAAATGCTGGGGAAAATGATTATTATGATTAATAAATAAATATGCTGCCTGCCTGCAATATTCATGGCATATTTTCCGAAGAGTTCTAGAAGTGTTTTCCCTTTTAAGGCGGGCGAACGTTGCGTATACGCAATGTGTTACCAATAGGCGTACAATGGGCTGAATCGAGGTATTTAGTGGCTAGAAAGGCGTGCATCCCAGAAGAAACGCCGCCAACCGATGTACGCTGCTGCATGACGCGCGATCTCCCACAAAATTTCGCTTATCTGCTTATTGATTAAATAATTTTCATAGATTTTTCTCATTAGCACAGTTTCACACACAAAAAACTCTCCCACGTTTTTTTCGGACCATTGTCTGAACGAATAATTTTCCTGTTTTTCCTGGCATAGAAAACTCTTGGCCAACAGCTGCGCTTGATGGGCGGCCGCCAGCCTCGACCCAGCGTCAGGGCTCAAGGGCTAATGAATTATCGTCCATGCCTTGATGAACATTTAATGATGTACAATGCTCATCGATGACATTGCGACGACGTTGTCGCTGGCAATTTTAATAAATTTAACAGTTGAACGCATCGCTTCGCCCATCACAAGAGACATCGAATGGGACTTGGATGCCGCGCATCTTTCATCTTTTTATCAATGAATATGTGAGGAGGGAGGCAGGCCTACGGGCTATATGTCTGCTGAGTGTCGATGTCAGGCAGGCAATTAAATAAATGTCCTGGCTGGTTGCCTTAACCCGTTCTGCCTCCTCGTCCTCGTCTGACAGCCATCAGCGTTGAATTTATGAGGCCGTCTGTGATTTATCAGTCCATTGAACACACACACACACGCACAGTCCACAGTCCATCCGTTCGACACAGGACATGACTGGAGGGGGGGAGGGGGAGAGAGAGGAAGGACATCCATGCACTTACCGATAATTCGAATTGAGCTGCACATCGCCAATGGCCACGTTCTCGAACAATGTGGGACAACATGTCCATCGGGCCCAGTAGAAGGTGAAGTCAGTCGAATCGTAATGCTCGGTGAAACGGCACTTGAGCACCAGATCGACGCCTTCACGTGTATCCAGCGAATCATCGGCCCCGATCTGCTGCACCACTCCAATCATCAGACCAATCCAAAGCCAAAGTTTGCCTGCAAAAACGAGAGAACGAATTTTTTAACAATTGCATTTCACCAGGCGACATTTAATTAATACAGCAATACAGATCGAATCGAGTCCCCCCCAAACACACACACACACAGAGCGATTTTCCTAAACTGATTTGATTTATTTTTGTACCATTATTGCAGCACACAGACGAGGGTCTCTCTGTGGCTGGAATGAAAAATCAATACCAGCCAGAGAGCATACGCACAAATAGAGATACGTACTCGTAGAAATTGTAAATCTATACCACAAAAATGAATAATTCACATGCCACGGAAAACCCCTCCCCCTCCCCATCACCCAAAAAACACATGGCAGAGTGCCCAGTGCCCAGAGAATGTTGGGTGTTCTCGAAAAGCGTTTCTGCTAAATTTTAGATGGATTTGGGAATAAAAAAATTGTTGTTGAACCAATTTTCGGGCAAAAAAAAAAAGTTAAGCATGCCATAAATTTTAAACCATGCTAAATATACCCCTGGGAGACCACAACAAGTGTAAACTAGAGATTAAATAAAAATTTGCTATTAAAAGAACACAAATTCCAAGAAAAATTCCAGTATTTTAATACACACCCCAAAAGCATGCTACACTTTTTTGTGTGCTAATTTTACTCCAACTCTCCAACAGTCTATAAGTTTTTATAGAAGCTCGCAAAAACCGCATGAGCAAAGTGTTTTCTATAAATATTTATCCCCCCCCCCCCCCCCACGACTTGCAGCTTAGTAAATACTTACATTATTAATCCCCATTAAGTTTCATGGTATTTGCAATAGTTTCCGAATTTCTTTTGCAGCGGAAATAATTGATATCAAATTTGTTTGCTTTCCGCTCTCTGGCTGAAAGGCAATGCAATGCAATCGCTATAGCATTTTTATTATTGAGCCAATTGAAAGAGAAAGAGTTGATTTTGGTCTGGCATTAAATTCAATTCTCCGCTCGAAAAGTATGCCATGAAAATCGTCTTAATTGCTGGCGAAATATTGGAGAAATAAGAGTTCCGTACCGCCACGGAAAACAATTCCAATCAAAAATTTTTCAGGCCAATTTGATACCCTTCATAGAGGGTGGGAGGGTATGATGGTGCACCAGTGGACCTTAGGAAATAAATCTAATGGGATTTTTCGGCAAAAACCATTTTTTTTTTGAATATTTTCTTTAAAAAATTATAAAAATTTCTTGATAATTTTGTAAAGGATATCCCAGTCTGTGTTGCCCGCAAGCCCTTAAATTTCCTTCGTTTTTTGTGAATTTTTTGTAGTTGTTAAAATGAAACTTTGTGTGTGGTCGCTTTACAGTTGGAGCAGCACTGGTCAAATAAAACTAAGCACGCAGTTTAGTTGCCAAGTACCGTTAGCCCCAGTATATGTATGTGTGTGTGTGTGTGTGTGTGTGTGTGTGTGTATACAGCTAAATGGAGCAAATGGTCGAGTGGAGTGGACCAGCAGCCATTGGGTCGAGTGGGCAGCCTTTTTGGTAGCTTGTTTGCACATCCAGCGCTTAGTTTTAATTTGTCTGCCTGCACAAGTTTTCTGTTTTTTCCGTGTATATATTTCTGGTTTTAATACCACTTCTCCTGCCACTCTTTTACTCCTACTCCTTCCTATGGTTTCCATTGCTTTCTCTGCTTCAATTTTCATGTATTTTGTTCAGCGCAAATCTGTTTTTTGTGTGGCACATCTACCTCCACATCCACTAGTATATATATATTTTTTGGGGATATTTTCCACTAGCTCTTCATTGTTACGCCATCCCTATCTATATAGTATTTCATGTACAAAAAACGAAAACCAGACGAAGAGCAACCAGCTTTATTGTGTTGAGATTTTTTGGTGGGCAGCAGGCGAATATTGTGTATAAAATACAAACAGCTCAATGCACTCTGCGGCTGCATTTTCAATTGATACTGAGTACTGGGCACTGGGCACTGGGTCCTGGTACGCATAAATTGTATACAGCATCTACCTTTTTTACCCCTATACCCCTTAATCAAACCAGGGTATATTTCATTCGTGGAGATGGAGAATCATATTAGCTCTGAAAACGAATGGAAGTGCACTGAACACTTGGCATTGCCAAAGACTTTGTAGGTTATTTTTTAGATTCCAGGGACCAATAAGTAAGTCTTTTCCGCACCTTCACAAAGACAGTGTATGCTGTTGCTGAATTCTGGGGACCGTCTACTGGTCCCTGATGCAATTTGTTAATATTTTTCAGTCTTTAATGGAACCTGTATACCCAGTACCTTAGTGCCGTTCCAACTGTTATTTTTTTGAGTGAATCTCCTTCCTTTTTTAATGCCGTATTGTAGCACGCATCAGGCATAAACTTTTTCGGTTACTGTTATTGTAATTAACAGTTGCTGTTCATTTACAAAACACCAAAAAAAAAAATAGAAAAATACCACACAAAAAAATATACAAGAAAAGCACGGAAAAAGTGCCTCCCATTTATTTACTTAAAGTTTCGTATTTTTCCCTTGAAATACTACCCTTTTGTTATGCTGAATATTATTATATATTTTTTTTTTTTTGGGTATAGGGGTACATTTGATTCATGGCTGTTTTTGCAGCCAGAAATGCGAAAATAATGTGAAAATAAATTACAACTTAATAAAATACAACATGTTTTTTGATGTGATATTTAAAGCGAAATCAATTGTAAAAAAATTTAACTTGAAAGACTTTAAATTTAAATACAAGAAATATATTTACACTGCCAGTTTGGGGGTTTTTCTAAAGCCAAATGCAACTTGATATCAATTTGTTTTTGCTTTTATTTTTTTTACCTTTTTTCTTCGCTTCTTTGCTTGCCCCCTAGAGGAAAAATTCTTGGAAGGGCAGCAGCAGAAACAGAAGCCAAACTTGGGGGAAAAACATATTGTTCATTTAATTTTTATTTTCATTTATGAATATTGATTTGTTAAAGTTTTTTTTGTGATTTTTCTAGAGCTGTCCTCGATGGCTGCAAATTGAAAAGTATTCCAATTTTTGGACAAAAAAATGTACAACAAATAGTGCCTCCAAAACTGCGCCTAATTAGGTTTTTATGTAAATTTATTTTCAATACTTTAATTAGCCTAAAATCCATTTCTTTTTCACTAATATAATACATATATATTTATCTCTGCCTGTCCCTCTGTTGGATGCCCTCCAGAGCTATCTTTTCCATTGAAATTTTCCCCCCAGCTGTGCTCTAATCAAAGGAATTTTCAGCCAAATCCAACCCCCCCCCATGATCGATCATTGAAAAATCAGCGGGGGGAAAAGAGGAGAAAACAGGGGCTTAAAAGCATGTTTAACATTTGCTTTGGCTACCGATTTACATAGTATTTGCCATGCAAATAATTATGAATGAATTCCGGAGGCGGAGACCCCCCTTCTCTGTGCATACCAAATGCATGCCATGCATATGGATATATATATGATTTCATTTGCTTTATTTAAGTTGATTTCCGAATAAAGAGCGAGCGAGGGGGGGGGGGGGGGCATTTCCATGTGAAAGTCGAAAGAAAAACATTTTTTGGTCGGTTCGTTGTTGTACGAAAGTTTTTCTTATGTCAGCCGTGGGGGGAAAATGCATTTTTGCAATTATTTAAACAAGCTTTTGCAATCTGATGGATTTTAAAATGTAAATTAACTTTGTTTGCATACAAAAAAAGTTTTTTTTTTTTAACTGTCATTCCTGTTTTTCGCTACAGAAATGTGCACCTCAGGGTCATGTGCTCCAGAGAGTGTATTTTGTAATAATTAGCCATCATTAGAGTTTTGGGCTCAAACACACAGAAAACTTTGCCATCGTCTCTATGAATATTTCAATTGTTTTACCAAAAAACTTCATCTACTCGAAAATTGCTTAAACATTCATAAATGCAAGTGCACAAAGAGAGGGGGGAGAGGGGAATGAAACAGGCAGTGGAAATGGAGAAACAGACGGCAGTGGATAAGAGCAGAGCCAGGAGAAGGACTTGCAAGAGGAGCCCCAAAGAGCAGCAGAGTTCGTTGGAGGTCCTTCTTCCTTCAAAGATGCTCTGCCACAAAAAAACAAATAACAAATACGAGCAAATGTTTAAAAAAACACAAAACTTTTTCACTCAACTCGTTTTCTGTTTTTTTTTTCTCTTTTTTTTCTCTTTTTTTTTTCTTTTTTTCTTCCTAAAAGTCTAGTCGAAGCCGTTGGAGAGGCTCGGCTCTGGCAGGAGCGGCTGTGTTTGTTAGAGGTCGACGACGCGTCATGTCATCTTCATAAACACAACGATAACGGGCTTCCAGGGCAAAGGGCAGGGGGCATACGCTTCCTAGCAACGACGATGGTATGCCCTGAAGTTTATGATGAATTTTTTCACAGGAATCCAAAGGAATTGCAATAAAAGCGTGCTCTTAGATCTTTTGCACTAATATGTTTCCCTTTTAGCAATGATTTTCTTTGAAATTTTCGCATAGTTTCTGTTTCTATTACGTTTATGGCATGTTAAATGATTTTCTTTTGCTTTGAAACTGTGACCATAATGCACTTTGCACTTGCAACTTCTCGTTGCAGGACTCGCCCTTGCAACCAACTTCCACAACTTCCGCTCCTCCACAACATTTTCTGTGTGGGTTGGGGAGGAGGGTCGTTGGTGTAGTCTTCTGCTTGACTTGTTTGTAATTATTTATTTCGTATAAAGTGTGGAATACTTGTGCGTTGCATGTAGCATACTTTTGTGCGTACGGACAGGAATTATGGTATTTTTGGGCATTGTTTTTGCAGTGTTTGGTGTTGTAGTTTTGAAAAGATTTCATGGTACAGCGCCCAACGACATCAACGAGCGTACAACAAGCAGCAGAAGAAGAAAGCAACGAAACAACACACAGGACGAGAGACAGGAGGAAGTTTTTTGTTTTGCCCAGCACTGCAACTAATGTGAGAGTGTGTGTGTGTGCGTGTGTGTGTGTGTATTGTACTTAAAACAAGCTGGCCGTCTCGTTTACTTGTGGCTTGCCCTTGTTGAGACAGTAGCCCCTCTAGACCCCTCCAGCAGACCCTTATCACCGCCCTTGATGATTTTACAGACAGAGCGTCCAGTCGTTATAATTTTAGAGAGAGTATTGCGTTTAGAAGGCAAAGGAAGTACTCAGAGAAGTTTGAAAAAATATCAAAAATGTATCTCAAAGATGATTTAGAAAGAATCGAGGAAAAAAGACTCCATACAAGGGACTTTTGTGGATATATCTAATGTCTATCTATCACATAAGAGCAGGCATCGTAGGGATTATAATTTTAGAAGCACAAAATTAAGAAACCAAAATAAAAATAAACATTATTTTTTGTAAATAAAAATTGATATTAAAATAAAATTAAAAAAAAAACCTAAATATTTAAAACTATAAAATTTAAATAAAATATACAAATAAATTTTAATAAAAAAAATTTTATATAATAAAATATTTTTTTTTTTAAGTTTTCTTAAAATTTTATTGTATTTTTTAGATAAAAATTAAAAATTTTTCAATTCCATATATTATGAAATAAAGTTAAAAAAAAAAAATATTTTTAGTTTTTAAAATTTATATAACTTAAATAAATAATTAAATTAAACTAAATTAATTGAATACAACAAAAATTTAAGATCATTTATGTTTTTAGATATTTTTTTTATTTTAAAATTTGATTTAAAAACGATGACTTTTGTTTGGTACATAATATATATGTCCTTAAAGGACCCAATAAAAATAAGAAACATTAATTTTGTTATCAATTCTGACCTTAAACGTGTAGAAACACACACAAATCTCTTAGAGTATCTAAAACTTCGTCTTTGGTAGTTTTCCTTTTTCTGGTTGCTTTTCTTTCAGCTTAATGTGAATTTCTGCTTTTAACAACAGCCATTGTGTGTTTTTATTGTTGCTGCTGCATCTGTGTGTGTGTGTGTGTGTGTGTGTGTGTGTGTGTGTGTGTGTGCCAGAGCGGCATAAATATAATATGTAGTCTCTCGCCTTTTGCCATTGTTGCTGCAAAAGATATTACTTTTTAACCTCCGGAGTTTGTGGAAGTTCCTTGCCTCGAACCCTCCCCCGCAAACCCCCTCCCATGCGTGGCTCCGTCTACAGTTTGTGGCGTCTCCTCCGTCGCTCTAGTTTGTAATTTTTACTCATAACAATTACAACAATAGCAATTGCTGGCTGAAAAATCAACTCCATGCCTGCCTCCTCGGATATGATGCATGTTCGGTGCACTCCAGAGTCCACAGTCCAGAGGAGTAGTCCAAGTGGGGATTTGCTTTTTTGAACGAGGAATGCAGCATTTGAATGAGAGACCAAGGGCTACTTTTAGAGCGAAAAAGAAAGACACATTTAATCTGCAGATTCCCCTTAAAACATCCCGAAATACTCTCTGAAAGACCCCCGTTTCGAAAACGATTTCCTGGCCACATCCCTGGATCGTATATATCCTGGAAGGTCTCTGTGCTCCGTGTAATGTGCTGCTGACATGCGCTAAGTTGTTGCGGTTGTCGTTGTTGCTCCGTGTCTGCTCCTTATGTTGCCTGCCTCTGTTGCTGTTGTGTCCTTTCTAATGCCATAAGTCTTTAGTGGGGCTCTTAGGGCCCGGCACAAAGCGACTTGCAAGAGGGACGACAGAGAGGGAGAGAGCCTTGCCTTTGTGGATGGGAATACGGATATGTTGCAAGTGCGGTTGCACGAGTACCAGTACGATGTGGCAAACATATGGCAGTTTATACGCTTAACAGGATGCTGCAACTGCTGCTACAACAGCCTGAATGGAGGGAGAATGCAGACTCCTCCAGAGATATACTCAATAATCGCATGCTCAATATCGTATGTGACAAATATTTGCGGGCCATAAAGAAGCGATACAAAATGCCTGCCTTCGATGCCTGCCAGCAGTAGTCGCCACTCAATCGAAAGACAAACTTGAAATTTAATAATATGTAGCATATTCCTTCATGCCGGATTGTATGTACGAGTATGACGCTCTCATTAAGAACTCATTTTCTCCACTGTGAAACATTTTGCAAATTAACTGCAAACGTTGCGTATGCATATGCGACAGAGGAACAGACGGACAGACGGAGAGAGAGAGAGAGAGAGCGAATGAAGCCCCAAGTATTTGCTTAGCCGACAAACGACAACGATATGGATGCGAATGCGGATGCGTATGTGGCATGCAGCAACAGCATCTCCTTCTCCTTCTCCAGCTCCATCGCCATCGCCATCTCCATTTCCATCTGCTCTGATGACTAAGCGATGGTCGGTCGCTGGAGAGTGCTGCAGAACGGAACGGAACGGAAGTATGGGGATGGGTCTCTGGCTTTGGGTCTGGCTCGGGCTCGGGCTCGGGCTCGGTCGCTGGTTCTCTGGGATCTGTGCGGTATGCCGTAAGACCAATTACATCAGCAGCCAAATGGGGTTCATGCATTATAAGCCAAAGGATGCACTTGAAGGGATTATGGATGATGCAGGGATTATGCATAGCAGGTCCATGGTTCGGAGCAGTACTTGGAATATGGAAAACACGACATTTTTAGAGAAGAGGGTGCAAAAACTAGACGTGATATGGAAAAGAATTGAATTTGGATATTGAAAAAGATTATTATATATGGAAAAATCTTTTAGCAGATATCGATATATATTTCTCTTTCATTTATAGGTATATCGATCTAAAACCATCCAATATTTATTTGGTAAAAAATTATAGAATATTTATACAAAAAATACAGTTAATGATAATTCAAATAAAAAAAAAAAAAAGATCTATAATTTATATCGAAATTAATTTATCAAATATTTATCGAATTATATCAATTCATTATATATATTATATTATATTATAAAAGTTTATTATCAATTATTCATATAAAAAATGTATTTAAAGATAATTTGTATACAAATATTAATATCGAAAGTCATTCATCGATTATATATGTGTATTTATATATATATCGAAATAAATATATCGAAAATTTATATGAATATCATTTAACTATTTTTTAAGCAGATTAATTTCGTTTTAATTTATATCGATATCCATTAATCGAGTTTTGTATATGTCTATCGATGTACATTTATCAAAGATTTATTTATCATTTATATCGATATAAATTTATAGAATTATTGCAGATCTGCCCAGAAATATCCCTTGGAAATAGTGCTTTTCTTTCTTTCTTTAACTATTTCCACTTTTTATGGTTTTACCACTTGCTTTTTCAATTCAAACTTTATCGAATTTTTCGTAAAACAGCACTCATTAATTTTCTTGAATAATTATATATTTTATACCCATAAACCCTTATCCCGTAGCTAATGTACCCCAAAGACAATAAAAGTATGGCGATTCCCTCCATATCCGACGGCTTATGATGGGAAAAGTTTTTACGCTGCGTATGCGTAACATCTGGCTAAATCGTTTGCCAGTTGGGGGATTGCAGATGGAAAACCCAGTCCCAGTGCCAGTCCCAGCCACCCCGAAAGGGGTCTGGGGGGTCGCAAGAGATGTGAAGATGTAAGGACTTGTGTGTGTGCGCCACTCAGAATACCCAATTTCACTTTAATTAAAACATTTGCAGCTAGTAATGTTGGCAAAAGTTGGCCGCCTATCCACTTAGGATCTGAAGAGAGCGAAGGGGGAGGTGGGGCATCCAAGGGGGGCACGTATATTACATAATATGCCATTAATAAAAGTGTTTAAAGTTCACTTAAGTGCCGCACGGAGCTTTAGACAAACGGAAAGCCAGTATCAACAACAGTTAAAGCAAACTATGACCCTCCCAAAGAGAGGGCGAGAGAGAGTGGGGGCTTGGGACTATCATTTCCACCTTCATACGGAAGTGGGAGGGGGGGGGGCTTTATATGCGACCAGTGCAAAGTAAACATTTCTCCTCCCCTCAGGAGTGAAGCACAAGGATGACAATGAGACGTGTGTGTGGGGCAGTACTCGCTTGGATTGAAATGAAAAACTAGAACCCATCTTCCATATCCGCTGGCTGAGAGACACAGAATTGACTTTGCGGCTCAGTTGGTGCGTTGAAAGCCCCTAGCCCCCAGCTCCAGCCCCAGATTCAAGTCAATAAGGCACGCACAGATGGACGATGATGGCACCGAGCGTGTCCGAATGGGGGGCACAAACAGAGATGACAAACGAAGGATGATGAACCAATCCAGTCGCATCCAGTCCAATCCAATCGAAGACTATGCCTAGTGCCCGACCACACACTGGAGACCTCTACTGTATCTATAGGTTCAAGCGGTCAGAGGTCCGAATGGATCCAGCATGCAAATTTAGTTTGCAAGGCAAAACGGGCTCCAGGGAGCCAGGGAGCGGGTGTGGTTGAGGTGTGGAAATTTAATGAGGATGTTTGTCCTTATTTCGGTTCTAAAGAGGGCGGGGAGGGGGTCACATATGAAATGGGGAAACTGTGAGGCCCAAAAGAGGAATATGATTACTAATGGAGGTAGATTTTTTTAACGGAATCATATTCTCACAGATATTTGTCTCTTTTCAGATGTGCCTTTCTGCCTGAAAAGAGTATCTATGGCACCAATTCATGCGAACTCTTGACCTCCACTCGGGCTCGGGCTCGGACTCGGGCTCGGGCATAATGCAATTCCAAGTGTTCATTGCAATGCAGCGTTTTCCCAGATAGATTCCTGGCATTCCACTCTGAAATTTCCACTCTGCATTTCTCTGTGCCTCTCGTGCATTTTGATGTGCATTTAATTTGGAATAATTTGTGCGACAATTGTCAAAGGTTTCTGCAGTGGAAGGACCCTGATTGAGTGGACCAGTGGGGGGAGGCTGGGGACTGGACCCTGTGTCTGCATAAATCATGTGTTTAAGTTGTAAAACATTAAATTTAATTTGTTGTAAATTAAATATTACTTGAATATTCTGTTGCGTCGTTGCAGGCAGACCGTCCGGTTGAGGCTTGTTCTGTTGCATACTTTTGTGCGGTGCCAGAATGTTCGAACATGCAACAGCAGCAGCATCAGCACTTGCCACACACACACACACACACACACAATTTATGACTGCATTAATACACGTACATGCAACCTGCTACGCCAGCTACATATTCTGTTCTTGTTTTGTGGCATATGCCACAAGTTTTGGCCTCCTCCAGTCACCCCCGCCCACGCCACCGCCCTGTCCATTCTGTTTTTGTCGACCAGCTGACGCGCCTCTTAATTAAATTATGCTTTTTAATTAGCCCATTCTCTGTGGGTGAGAGAGAGCCCCCCACTCTCTCACAGTGTGTGTGTGTGTGTGTGCCACATTCCGGTGCAAGTGGCACACAATGTGTGCATGGCATCCAATTGAGTGCACCACTAATTGAGCGTTTTCTTTGTTGCATTTCCTTTGACACCGACAAAATCATGGCTGCATTTTCAAGACTTGAACTTTGCTTTGTTTTCGCTTTGTCTCTTAAATCTTATAAAATGGCTAACCTAATTGGTTGTGTGTAATTGAATATAGAGAAATTATCATTCTGTCGAGAGACATAATTGCATAAGCGGTCAATCGAGAGCAGGGAAATTGAGAGTTTATTAAGTGACTGGGCCCCACAAATTAATTAATTCTGGTTTCGAATTTACAGGAAATCGGATATTTTCCCTTAAATGTTTTACAATAATGGGCTCGACAGTTTGAGAGCCACTGTACTGCTGAACAAGAATGAACAGGAATCGTAGGAATCGAGGCAGCAAAGAGAAGCGAAAGAACGGCCAGGCGAAGCAGAGCTGTTGTTGTTGTTTGTTTTACACGCATTTGTTTTTGTGTCTGGCAGAGGGATCACAATCTGTGTAAAGACAACTCGAAATGTAATAATTATTCTGCAAAACCAGCACAACAACAACAGTCTTATGCACAGCAAAGGTGTCCGACGAAAAAATGGAGCGAGAGAAGCAAACGCAAAAGCAGATAACGCGAGCAGAGCGAGCAGCTTTGCTGTTGTTGTTGTTATTTGTGTAAACGACGTCGAGACGAGGTTCGCTTTGGAGTTGACGAACGTCGAGGTTGGGGTGGATCGTAGGCGAAGGTAAACAAAGCATGCTCTTGCAGGCACGCCTACAAGCAATGTGAGATCTTCATTTGTTTTTTGCCCTCTCTTTCTGCACTCAGACTCTCGCTCTCTCGGGACAGCGCTATCTGCTTAATCTCTGTTTCTTGGCTGCCTGCGAGCAGAGGCCTGTTTACTGTTGTTGTTGTTAATGTGGAATCGATTTGTTTACAGCAGCTGGGAGTGAATGAACAACGAGAACCTTTACCACAGTATGATACTCTTTTATGCTCTCTGTGATTGCCTATGATACTATCTTTTTCTACAATATCCAGCATATTTAATTTCTTTGAATACGAAACACTTAAAAACCTGTTAAACTTCCTTGGTTTTCCCTGTAATCCCCCAAGGAAAGCTCTCTATTTTCCAGGCAAACCCCAAGCCCAAACCAATTCCAGCCGAATATTTATTACGAGTTTTCCATTAGAATAATCTCTTAACAGATTTCACTTTACAAGAGAATTTCAGTTAGCTCTCGACCTTTCTCTGTGTGTGGGTGTCTGTGTGTTGCTCTAAATTTTATTTTCATATTTTCTCTGTTTTCTGCATAATTTGCCATGTTCCATATTTCTTTCTTTTTTTTTTTGGCCCAAGGACGCTTATCTAGGAGAAGGTTTCTGTGTCTGTGGCTAAACGCATATTCACACAAATTTGTTGTCATGTTTGGGGATAATTTAAAAACAGGAGCACCTTTGACACTTGCAACTGACACTTTGGCTGAGGATATGCCAGGAGTTTCGGTGATCCGAAAAAAAGGGACAAACACCAGACGCTTTAATTTAATATGCCGTTGACCAGACAGTTTTCCCAGCAGCAGGAGCTGGAGCAGGAGCTGGCGAAGGTCCTTGTGCACAAAAGCAAATCCCAAAAGTGTACCCAAATCACTTTTGAAACTATCTTGCGCCTTGACACAGGCCCCAGAGCGTTAGAAAAAAAAGGACGTGGACGACGAGCAGAGCAGGACTCTGGCTAAACATTCTCTGACCACATGGCAATGGTTTGAATTTCACTCGAACGTCCTGCACTCGTACACACTCGTACATATTTATGAGGTCCTTGTGGATTTTCATTGAGATAAGCGTCCGAACATTTAGGCCGTGTTTGAACCTTTTTCAACCCCCCGCCTCCCTAACGAAAGCAAATTTAATTTGAATGCGTGAATTATAACGATCCAAACAGAAAATGAATGAAAGAATGAAACAAATGAATAGAGGAGTTTCTGAATCATTGATGCCTTGGGGGGCTACGGCAGTGGGGCAAGGCAATCAAAGTGTAGTCTTTGTGGCTTTCTAGCTTGCTTTTTTTTTTGTTTCAACACAAATCAATTGCCCAAAATGTCAGTTGGAGCGTGAATTACGTGACACGCCACGTTGCGTATACGTAATGAGTTCCATTTTCTACAAACAAAAGAAAAAACTTGAAGAAAAAACTAGGAAGATGAGCTGGAGAGGGCTGTTAAGACGCATGGAGTACCTGGTGATCAGTGGAGGGCATAAGGGGCTTCTGGAATAGATGCTATAGAATGTACAGGTTATCTTATTCAGAATGATTGGGAGGGACTCCATTCCGAAACCGAGGGGTGTTGCTGCATGACGCGCTACATTTGAACCCAAATTAAATCGTTCCCTAAGCGATTTTGGGTCTAAAAACACCCTGTTATATCCTTATCTTTATATGAGTAATATCTTATTTATTCTGGTTATGAATCTAGTATTTTTCTGGCATTATTTACAATTTTGCTGGTATTTTTTCTATTATTATTTCTGGAATTATCCGTAGTTTTGTATGTATAAATGTTGTATTCATTCGCGCTATAAATCCAGTAATTTTCTGGAATTATTAGCGTTTTTTCTAGTTTTTTTTTAGTATTTTTTCTGGTATTAGTTCTAGTATTTTCTGGAAAATTGTTCGCCATGAGCATATCAGAATCATATTCACTTTATATGGCCCCTTCTGCTTGACACCTACCTTTCCCCAGACACCAATCACCTTTTTACTCTGGGAAGTTCCAGGGTATTAAATAAGAAGAAACAGCACGGAGATAAATACAGAAAACACACATGGAGAAAACTAACGAGCTGCTGGGGGGATTGGGGGAGAGGCTGGGTAAGATTTTCGTGAAAGGAAAAACTGACAACAGCATGAAAAATTGTCACTGGCTGAGAGTTGCCCCAGCGAAGAAAAAAACCCCCACCTCCAAGGCACTAGCTGCTGCTCCTCATGCTCGGCATACCTCCGCTGGAATTCAACGTTCCATTGCAGCCAAACACTCAAGAGGAACCGGAAATGTTGCTTAATAAAAACGGATATACCAATTTAGTTGTGAGCAAGAAAGACAGAGAGAAAGAGAGGGGAAATGGGAGTACAAGCAGCGAAACAAGCGAAAACAACAGCCAAGGAGTAGAGCAATGAGTGCCAGAATAAAACAGCAGCAGAAATAGATGAGGACGACGACGAGGACTTGAATGAGGACGACGACGAGGACTTGGATGAGGACGGACAGCCCCAAGCACGATAAGAACAAGAATTCTTCGGGGTGGCAGCAGCACGGAAGGGGTTCGGGGGGGTATATCCCTGGTGAAGCAACTGCAAAGCTCAAATAAACACAAAAATAATAGAAATTCATTTAAAGTTAAACCCGAAAAAAAAATCTGAAACAAAAAGTGTTTTTGTGGCGAAAAATACGAAGAAAATAAGATAACTGATGATGGCACCAGGTGATATCCTTTAAGAAGGGAATTTACAGAAAAGATGAATTCAAGGAAGGGGTTAAAGGTGTATAAAGGGCCTCAAAGGGTGTCCTTTTGCACCAGCAATGAATATTTGTATGGAGTACAGCACCTCTACCGCACTGTACCCCACACTCGATCTACACACCACAAATAAACAAGAATCTATGCTCGAATCCGCTAAACTCTAACCCCATGCCACCTGTCACTTGGCTCATAGAAAACCCTGCATACCCCGTCACACACAGACAAAGGGACATGGAGGGAAAAAAAGGAGTGTGGCCAGCGTTCAAATGCACAGTGCAGTGATCAGGATCAGGAAAACAATGGGCCAGGACGAAGCTGCGGCATGTTGGACATATTTGTTGACTGAATTGCTGCAATGGGGCGAACCCGGGCGGGGGAGGAGAGGCTGGAGAGTCGCTGAAGTATGGCCCATGGCTCCCGGATAGCGGCTCCCCGCGGCTTGAGTGGAGTTTCGGGTTTGGTTTTGCCGCTGCTGTTGATGTTGGCCCCGGCCGCAATTTTTGTGTTTTAGGTTTTTAAGCTTTTTAGTTTTTTGGTTTCTGTCCCTCTCTCTTGCGCACTTTTTCGCAACCTCTCGCTCTTTTTACACTATTTCCTCTCCTTCCTCCCACTTTCCTCGTACTTTCTCTATAGTTTTGTCGCTCATTCCCCATTTTTTTTGGGTGGGGGACTGTTGGCCGCTTTGTTTTGCGGCCAATGCAGCTCGTTTACGTTTGAATGCACTTCAGTGCAGATGGGTCCTGGCTCTAGGAGCACAGAGAAGTTGGATTGCATGGGAATAGGGTGTAGGGTGTAGGGTACAGGGTCCCCCGAACGTAGGCCAGATCCACTGGGGGTTTGTCTAAAACAAATGACCAAAATGACACATGACCATGGGCCAGGCAACCCACACACAAAAAAAAGGAGCAGCAGCAGAATATAGGCCAAAAGACTTAATACAAACGAAGACCAGGACAAAAAAATACGGACAATTCTGAAACCAAAATGAAATTGCAATGCAGTTGAGGCGGCAGTAGTCATAGACATTCACAAAAGACCTATCATAATGGGGAAATGCTATTCCAGAGATGTTGAAAAGGAGCCACAGAATTCGTGCGGAATATGGAGGAGCCCCTGCAGACCTTTCTTCGCCTGTTCTTTATGGTTATACAATAATTTAGGACGCAGTTGTGAATAAATCACTTGATTGAATGTTTAGCAAACACCCTCTGAATATGTAGAGAAAAGTTCCTGAAAATACTATAAATAGTATCAGAAAATTGCTTGAAAAGTGCTACAAATAATGGTAGAAAAATATCAGAAAATACGGATATAATACCAGAAAGTACTACAAATAATGTCAGAAATATATACTCAATTACATTAGAAAAATACCAGAAAATATTGAAAAAATACACAAAAAAACTAGGTTTTAGAAATTTTTAGATTTTAGAAAAATACAACCAATACTAAATACTATTTCTACTAAATAATACCATTAAAATACTGGATTTTATGAATTTTCAGAATAACGAAAAATACCAGAAAAATTAAATAACAAAAATACCAGAAATAATAATAGAAAAGTACCAAAAAATACTTAAACACATAATTACAACAAAAAATACTAGAGATTTTTAAGGTTATAAAAAAATACAAGAAACTACTAGATTTAAGGAATTTATAGATTCTAGAAAAATACCAGAAGAATGAATGAAAAAATTAAAAAAAAAAAAACAGAACTACCAAAAAACATTAAATAATAAAATATATTCAAAATGGATTTCCGAAAGCAGAATTAAATGCAATTCTAATGCTTCCTGGCACTCCTATAAATCACACTATTTATCCCAAAGAGCCATCATAATTTTATGTAGTAGCCATATTCCCTTTGACAAGGGTTACAATCCATTCCAATCGTGCGGCACAGCCTGAACAACCTAGGATAGATCTCCTTTCCTGCTGGAACAAGAACTGCAATGGAATAACACTGCAATCCCGAAAACAGGGGATCCCGTCATAATTAGAAAAATAGACTAGCATTTGAAAAGGGTTCCCCGCAGAAATCGTGCGGAAAATCCATATTCTCCAGCCTCCTCCTCCCTCCAGGAGCCGGGAACCAGGAAGTGTGTCCCCTAAAATGCTTAAGAACCTTACAGAAGCCGAACTAATGGTTCGGGTAAAACGAATGTTGTTTCAAGCTGTGTGCACGAGCGGACTCGAACGATATTTTTGTTCCTCCTAGAGTTTTTCTTTATTTTTTTTTTTCTAATGATTTTCTCTTTTTTCTTTAACTGTTTTTCGCGTTGGAGTCTCTCTAGCGGGCGGGCCGGGAGAGCTGTCATAAAAATTCGCCATAGAAAACAGAGGGGGGAAATTTGCACAACAAACAGAGAGGGAAAATAAAAAGAAAAGCTACATGCCGAGTTGAAAGAAGAGTGTGGGAGGTGGTAGAGCAGTGGGAGGCCTTCTTTCAAAGGAGTAAAATATAAATAATGGCTGACATGATGCGTTTACATACGACGTGTGTGTGTGTGGGTGTGTGTGTGCGTAGGATGATTGAAGGCATTGCCATAACCCGGGGTTTCCTCTCCTGCTGCTCCTGCTACCCCTGCTGCTCCTCCTCAAAGCGTATAGATATGTCTGAGGCCGGAAAGCGTTGGCCAAATTGCCAACACAAATAAGATGATAGATAAGCCCCATGCCAGATGACTCAATTAGCGTTAGATAATGAATCTTGGCTGTAAACCGAACGGAGGAACATTGTCAAGCCAGATGGTGCTGTAAATGATGATGATTTGCATTTCGGAGTAATGAGAACTATTTATAGAGAAAGGCTGGCATGGCGAACTGTAGCTGGAAAGTGGCATCTGTTGTTGTAGCTCTGTATCCCTGAAAAGTGATGAAAAATCCTTGAATCCTTTGCCCTGAAAATCCTCCATCATAAGTCATTAAATTAAAGCTTCAACGAAATTGTTTTACAACTAACTAAATATTGTTTCTGTTTTCTTACAATTCGCATTTACCTTTGGCCAAATATTTGTTGGATTGATTGGCCTGATCTCTTACAAGGATTACAAATATTTCCCCCTCTATCCCTCTCTCGCTCTCTCTCTCTTTCTCTCTCTACCTTTTTGTTGCTCAATCAGCTGAACTTAAGCTACTGATTGGCCATCAGTGTGCGCCATTCCTCGAATTGAAACCACAACTCCTCCAAGAGCTCCACATTTCTTCCTCCTCCCCCCGCCCTAAACTGATTAAGGTGCTGCGTCCTACGTTGGCCATTTGTGTGTGTGTGTGTGTGTGTGTGTGTGTAGGGGGCCACAACATTGTTAACGGTTAACGGCATTCAACTGTGACAAATGCTTTTCTCGGTTCAACCCACAAACACCCTCGTATGCGATAGATACTCCTGCCACCCCCCCTCCCTGGCATATGTTCGTGTGCATGTCTTTTGGCCAGCTTAGGAATATTATTTATGAACCAGGCAGACAATGGGCAATGGATCTTGGTGGTGCTCCATTCTCAGCCTCCATTTGTGCCACTTGTAATTTTTGCTGATGTTTTTTCCTGTTTTTCCTGTGTTTTTCGTGCAGTGGAGGGTGTTATGGGATTGAGCAGATGATTGCATGGCTGTAAGGTGTTTTTAAGGAATTTTAGTGAGAATAAGGCTTAGGAATTGTTGTGGTGTGGAATATACATAGACAATGGAGGAAGAAAGGGCTAAAAAATGAAGAATATTTATTAAAATCTGACTGTGTGAGCTTCTAAATGCATCATAGATAGAAAATAGTCTAAATTTTCAAAAATAATAATACTTGTGTTTTTATTTATGTATATATTTATTTATTTTCATGTCTATTTCATTTTAATTTTTATTATCATATTTTTATTTATTTTTTTAAATATTTTTTTTACTCTTTTTTAAATCTATTTTTTTATTGATTTTATTTTATTTATTATCATAATATTTATAATACAAAAAATATTTATTGAAGTATTTCTTATTATTTTTCCATTATTTATTTTTTTATTTTATTTTTTTTTTAGCTTTTGATTGAAAATCGATGACCATTTCATGGATTCCATACGGATTTTGCCAAGGTATGTACACCTTCGATCTCCCCCTGCCTTCCTGCCTTTCTTCCTTCTGAGATTTTTATGTTTTTTTCCCGCTTTGTTGCACGTTTAGTAAATAAATCACGCGTTACGTGGTTCGGCCATTTTTTATATAAATAATTTGAGCCAAGTTTGCTGTTTTAGTTTTTTCCCGAGAGAGAAAGAGAGAGAGAGAGAGACAGAGCGAAAACGAGGGCAAACATTGATATACTGATACACTGACCTGTGACCCCACTGACCACACGACCTGCTCTCTTTTCTCTCTCACTCTTTCTGCTGGATGATTTATGGTGTGTGGCCTATTAACGTGTGTGTGTGTGTGTGTTGCGTGCACCTCTGGGGACCCGCAGTAGTCCCGTATCTTTGTGTATCATAAATAAACGCAAATCTATAAACTAAACAAAACTAAATACATATGGCTGTCCCATGGATATGGCTATGGGATGGTAGGGTGGTGGAGCAGGAGGGGGGGGATCAAGGGGAACAAGCCAAAACATGACTTGGTTGTTGTTTATGTCTTGGCTAATGAGCACGAACTTGTCAATGTGTCAATTTAATTAGACAAGCAAACTCACACTAGTCGACACGGAAACCCCCCGAGGGCACCCCGGGGACACCCTCCAGAATCACCCAAAAACCAAACAAGGAACACCCCATCTCCGACCGAAAGCCCGCGTCGAGGCACTGTCTATCCCACCCGACGTTGGAACCCCCTAGATCCCCCCAAAACTAAACACGGAAACGCCTAGAACCAACCAAAACTCAGCCCGGAAACGCCTGCAACGACCAGCAATTCTACACAGAGGGAAATGTGGGGTACTTGTGGAGGTGCATTCAGTTTTAAAATATTTAAAAATCCTTTTAAAATATACCTTAACACCTACACTCAGAGAAAAAAGACACAAAGCCATATTTAAATTAAAAATTCGGGTTTTAAAAACATAGTAAAATTCAATAAAATTCACTTCGATTTAAAAATAAATTTATTAAAAATTCTTGTAAATAAGTTTTCATTTAATCTTAATATAAGCCACCTAAAAATAATTATATAATATATTAACCTTGGAGGAAATTTATTTTTATTTTTAATATGAAATATATATAATATTTTTTTGTAATAAATCAAATATAAATATTGGTATAAATCTTTATTAATCTAAGTGTAAATATTAAAATTGCCTTGCTTTTTTTCTGGGTGTACTTGTGCAACCTTTTTTCGAAGATTTTTGGTATGACTTTCAATATTATAATTTATATTTAATATTAAAAGATTCCAATTACAGTAGAAATTTTCCATAGGCGGACTCTCAAAGTATACCTAAAAATTAAGTCCATTTATTTTTCTGAGTGCATTTAAACTACACCACCACCCCCCAGGGAGCCGCCACTAAATCGAGTCCCAAATTGACATCGAATATTGAATAATGCGACAACATCGACAGCCTCGACAGCGGAGAACAGTGTTATTTGACCATGTTGAATGTTTACTTACATTTTGCTATTGGCTGTTAACATTACACCGATTCCACAGCCATTCCCTACTCGAGAATATATGTGCCTGGAGGCCAAATTGGCTACAGAAAATATTACGCATACGCCACGTGTGCGTGTCCGTGTGTCTCTGTGTGTGTGCGGCATCGTTGTGGTAGTTGTAGCCTTAGCAAAATCAAATCATTTATGCCTCTGCTGCTGTCCTACGGCCCCCCATCAATAATGTCCCTTTGACAGGAATCCTCCTTAGAGCCACAGTCCGACTCCGAGTCCTCTCGCCCTCCCCGCTCGGACTTTGGTCAAACAATTAACGCCACAGACGCCTTAATGATTTATGCGAGACATCAAGGTGCGGATTTTGGGGTTGGGGGATTCGATTGAGGTGTTTTTGGGTGGGGAATACGAGATGGTGTTGCTTTGTGGGCTTTGCATTCGTGATTCGGGAGTTTCAGGAACAACTCTCTTGAAATTAGATTAACTTCTATTCCGAGAAATTGTGCCTTTGAATCTATTTGTTCATTGAAATGTATTTCGCGAAATATGTGCCAGAAAGAACCAAATAAATTCGCTATAAAATCTTGTTTTTATAACCAAAAACTGTTTGGCTTTCTGCCCTTTAGGCCATCGTATTTGGAGAAGTTCTCTTTACTCCAAGAATCTTCTTTTTTGTATTCATTTAATTTCCTTGGGGTGTTATTTTATTTAACTTCTGGTCCTCCTTCGAGCCAGACTCGAGAAGCTTTTTGGAGAAGCATCTCCTGAAAAGTTCTTCAAGAGAATCTTCCCAAGTTATTACATTCTCTCGGCCAGAAAAAAACCCAAGATTTTGGGTTAAATAATCCAGTTCTAAGAGTTAGCAGACCAGACAGCTCTTATCCGTCGCAGTCCTTCCATCCTGCTCTATCTCTATCGCAGCTTTCTACTCTTTAACTTCTGGTAGTACCAGCTCTTTTCTATCTTCTGGTAGGTACCACCGCTTTCTCTCTCTCTCTGAAGTCCCCCTCTCTGGAGGGCCATTCCGTACGCTTGCTTAGCATGCAAATTTGATGGCGTTGGCCATAAAATGCAACTCTCATTCCCTCTTCAGATGCTGTTTCTGTCGCTGCTCGTCTACATTTTCATTTTCAAATTTCACTTGGAAAATTTTTAACTACTTTCTGGCAAAGGCACTTGGCTGGAAGACCATGAAGACCCCTTCCTCCTTCCACTTCCACTTCTGCCAGCTCTCACCCAATCCTCTTTTGCCATTGTTTGTCTATTTACACGAGCTCATTAACATTTGAAATGACTTTTTGGGTTTTCCGAGTGGGTTGGGTTGGAGAAGGGGTACGGACGTTCGGTTGTAGACGGAAGGAAGGACGCAAGGAAGGACAGCATTTTTTGTTTGTCGAGTTATTTTAATGTTTGGCTCGACAAACATTTGGCACGGCTCTGGCGGCACCACTCATCTCTCCTTTTGCCAACATCCACCTCTCTTTTTCTCTCTTAGCCCCACTCCTTTTCCCTTGTACGCCCTCAAGCTCTCATTCCATGCTATGCCTCTCAGAGTCTCTTGATTTTTCTGGCTTCTCCTTGATTTTTGTTTTTGCTACTTGTCTCGTTTTAATTTCTTTTTTCTCTTTTTTGCATTACATAAAATTTGCAAAAATAATTTATAGCCAACAAATAAAAAAAGGATTTTAAATATTGTCATAGCTTGAGTGTGGGTTCATTCATACCCTGTATATCAAGAGTGGAAAGAGTAGGCAGGCTGTAGGCCTACTTCTTTGGGACATAATTTCCTATGATCTTTCTATGGCTATTAAGTATAGGATGAAAGTACTCTATGAAAGAGTCATTCCCTAATGAACGCTGGATGGCATCCAATACACCAAAGGGAATACCCTTTTTTAATGTTAAGAATTTATTTGCATGGGATTAAACTAATCTAGTATTATTGAGTATTTTTTACATATTTGTCTAGTATTTTTTTTAAGATTCTGGTATTCCCTTTTGTAATTAATGTGGTATTTTTCCAGCATTTCTTCTAGCATTTTTCTGTGTGTATTTATTGCTATTCTTTCTAGTATTTTTAACACAGTTTTTTTTAGTATTTTTAACTTCCGCTCTTCTTAATGATATTTTTTGATTTTTCCTGCTATTTTTTTTTTGTATTTTATCTAATATTTTGGAGTCTTGACTATGCTATTTTGTTAGTATTTTATCTAGTACTTTTGAGTATTCTATATAGTATTTTGAAGTCTTTACTGTGGTATTTTTTTTTCTAGTATTTTCCTGGTATTTTTCTAGTATGTACATATATACATTTCTTCTCCATTTTTAAACAACTCCAAATTTTCGCTGGAACTCATTTATGCTAATTTGCATAATTATGCGCTTCATGAAATCACTTTACAGAATGCAAGAAAAACTTGAACCATTTCCCACAACTTCAGCTCTCTCTCTCTCTCTCTCTCTCTCTCTTTCGCTCCCTCTCCTTTTCCTCTCCTCCTTATCATTTGTTGTTTTTGTAACAATTAACAAACAAGCCAAAAGGCAATACAAATAACACATCAAAACATTGAAAAAGTTTCATCGCGCCACCTCTTCTCCCACGGACCACCCCCACCTCCACCCCAGTTACAAGCAGATGAAAATGATGAAAATTCATTAATGAGTTCAGCAAGGCCCTAAACAATGTTAACCCTCTGTCAGAATTGTGCTCTACTCCATTCTCTCGCTGGACTGCTGTTGTTTTTTTCACAGGTTTTCCTCTGAAGTGTGGGTTTCTATAGTACCCCTTTTTCTAGGAGGTATTTGTGGGTTCTAATGGGTATATGTCACTCGGGGAGAGCAGAATGTAGAGATTCTGGGAGCATATAGTCGTCATATGGATCGAATGGAAACGGAAATATGTAGATAGGAGCCCGAAGTTGCCAGAATTGTGGAAACTTTTCCTCGATTATAAGTACAGTTTTTTATAATATAGCTATCTATCAAAATTCATCATGATCCTAACCTAATTTTAGTTAGAATTCGTTCTTGTAGTATGTCAGGTATCCTTTAGTCTGAATCTCCCCCTATAAATATCCTAACTTGTTTATTCTCTGTTCTCGAGTGAAGTTTTCTTCTTTTTTTTTTGCTTTGCTTTGCTCTAAATGAGGCATCACGGCTTCACGCGCCTGTTTGCCTTCCAAATCCCAGCTACGCTTCATTTGAACTTTCCCCCGTAACCCCTCTGTCACTCTCCCTCTCTCTCTCTCCACTAGTCTATGCCACTGGCACTCGTAAAAGCAGAGCTTGCTGAATGAATAATTGAGGAGAGAGATTTGTAAGCGTGTTTAGAGGGATTGCTTAATTATTTAGTAACCATTCGTCCAGTGGCTGCCAAACTGTTTTCACTGCTCGCTCTCTCTCTCTCCCTCTCTGTCTCTCTCGGTGGAACGTTCAGCATAAATTATGCCAACAGAAAACCAGAAAAACCAGTAAATAAAAAAAAGAAATACTCAAATAAAATCCGAATTTTACCTCCATTGTGTAATTTTCAATTTATCCTAACGAGTTCCGCTCCCATTATCCCCATTACCTTCTCCACCCACCCCCCACCCTTGTTCCATCCATCAGCAGTTTAGAAAATATTCGGAAATTGGCCTGGCTAACCATTTTTGATATACGATATGTAAATATTCTGACACGAATGTGTGCGCCAAATCCATTGACAAATAAAGTGTTTTTGCTGTGGAGGCACAAAATTTCAATGCATAAAAAATGCATTCGCATTCGCATTGGCATTGGCATCGGCATCTATTAATAAACGAATTTTGTGTGCGTTCTATTTGCATATTTTATTTGAAGAGAACGCGCTCCAAATACAGTTCAATACAATCCAAATTTCATGTACTGCGGGGGGGTACAGAGACAGGGAGGGAGGTGTGATGAGCGGTAATGGATAGTTATTTAACTTGTGGTTGGGATTTAGAGTGTGTTTAAGGGTAAACCAGCCAGGAATCGAATTTAGACTTTGAGTTGCAGGTAACACGGTTTTTATTCGAACTCTGGTTCGTCTCTGCCTCGACAATTCCTCTGAAAGCTGAGTCGGTCCCTAGAATCCAACAACAATGCACACAGGCATAGAAAATGCTTGACTTTCGGTCCCAGGAAGCAAAAAAAAAAAAACAAAATACACAGCCTGTGGTGACTGTAAACCTATTTTTACACTATAATTTTAACTTTTACATTTATTTCCGTATTTATTGGTCAGCTATTTTTGCCATTCACACTATTTGTAGCAGTATTCACACGTAAATCAAGTCGTTTTGGGTTGTAACAGAACTCAGTTTCACTTCCAAGCGATGAATATTCGGCAAACCCATTTTCTTTCACAGAAATGTTACCAATATTCATAAAACAGCAACCTCTTTTATGCAAATGGCCATCGAATTCGTACGAAACAAAATTTGTTTTCCTTCCTTCCATATTTCAAAGATACCAATTTTAATTGAATTGTTGAACAATTTCTAGATTTATTTCCCACAAATCATCTCACATTTTTACACCAAAACCCCAACCCATAAATACTGTGAGTCTTAAATTCTTTAAACAAAAGTCAGGCCAAAAATAAATTCTTTAAAAATCTATATGTATTTTGTATTCACACTTCAGAGCTTCCTTTCACAAGCAATTTTCTCAGGCTGGACAAAAAAGAGACAGGGAGAGAGAGAAAGAGAGGGGGAGAGAGAGTTTGAATCATTTGGCCCTGTCAAAAGGAATTTTTTTGTTGTATGTCTTGCATTGCATCCACTTATGCTCCAATTTATATGCTTTCACATTCTTTTGACCGGCAATTTTCGTAGTGTTAAATAAATGTTTCTTGCAACAAAAGCGTACACTTTTTTGCCCCTCCCCTCCACCGCCCACCCCCCATTCCCACAGGAGCTGGACGCCACTGGACGGCGGCGGACTCGTGTCTGGCACATTTTGCCATTGAAATGCAAATGAAATTGAATTGTTAATTTCAAATAGAAAATCCATGCGGGGCCATTCATTCAATATTGAATGTGCTCTCGCAATAAATGTAATGACTGGCACAGTTTTTTCCTCTTTTCCTCTTTTCTCTTTGCCCTCCCATGGCCGAAAGCCCAAAAATTGGCAAGCAAACAAATTTCTGTAGGAAACGTGGTCCATTATTTTTTCGGTCATGACAGTACGAGCGCGCCAGCGACTGCAAGGATTTCCAAATTTCCAAATATGTGGCAGATATGCATATAGAATATGACATTTCCGTTTCCGCCTGTCGTAGGAAATGCTCGGGAATCAATTTACATGCGCGAATAATATATGTATATTTTTCATAATTTTAGAGCGCAATTCGATTAAAAAAGTGTAATAATATTTGGCATTAATTTGCGAAAAAGAAAGAGTGCAAAATCGAGTCAAATGTCGGGTAATGACGGGCATCTAATGTGGTTTTTGGGATGTTTTCGGATGGATCTAAAATGTATGAATAAATTTTAGAAAAATTCTCAAAGTTTCTCCTAACGAAATCAAAAGGAAAGTACTCAATGGTGAGTGTTTTTTTTTTTTTTTAAATGTACTCCCAAAAAGCCCATGCTTTCAGGGGTCCGTCTTCTAAGCCTTGCCAAAGACTGGAATTGTTGTTGGACTCTGGGGACCGATGCATCAGCCCAAGACAGAGAAGACGAGCAGAAAAAGAGGAGTAGAAACGATAGGCCCGCACGAGCCCCTCTGTCGCCGAGGGGAAGCATCAATCTCGCCATAGAACACCTTTTTAGTGCCTCTTGCAACATCTTGGTAGAAGAGAGAGTGTGTTCCACCGCTGGTAAATTCTTGGGAACTATACTTTGTTCATATTTTGACCATATCCCCGACAATCCTTGCCTTTATTGACCTGCCTGCCCCTTTAGACCTTTGTTTGTGAGTCCCTCAATGAAATAGTTGTACAAATAATTTCTTTTAAAAATAAAACTTTCAACCTGTTTGACCCTTGGTTCTGCCTTCACACACACACACAACACTCCATAACCCTATTAACCCCCCTCTAACCCGTGGAAAACCCCAAACGTTCGTTTTTCTCTGTGTCAGAACTAAACGCTGTCTGAACGTCGTCGTTGAACACGTTGACAAAGGTCATGGAGGTGTCCCTCTTTCGACTCTGGCCCAGTGACCCTACCCCATCCTCTTTCTCTCACCTGTCAAAGGAGGGGGGGGGGGGGGGGGAGTCACACAGTCAGTGCCAAAAGGGTGTGATTATGCCGCTGACACCTGACACCTTCTCTTCCATATATGACTTTTCCAGGCACTTTTCCGAGTGTGTGTGTGTGCGGTCAGAATGCTGCTGGAACCCCGAAAAGTGTTATGGGGAAAATATTGTGTAGCATACTTTGTGGCGTCTGTTGTCCACGCTTTTCTCTCGTTGGGGCTTCTGTTTCAATTCGTTTCTCTTTTTTTTTATATGTGTATGTGTGGGTGGCACCTATATATATATATTTGCTCTTTTTTTTGGTGGAGGTAGAACCCTTTTAGCACATGTCAAAGCATTTTGAACTTGTTGGCATTTCGTAACACTTTTTCCCGTGCACTTTTCTATGACTTCTCTGCAGGAGTGTGTGGTGGGGTGTAGTGGAAAACCGGTGAAAACCTTCGGCCCTAGCACTTGCTGATGTTTGTTATTTTTCAGGGGTGTGTGTGTGTGTGTGTTGTACTCTTGAAGAGGGTATGCCGGTTTTGGAGGTGCAGAAGGAGATATGTACCCATCCGAGAGAGGTATGCGGTATCTTAGGTGCCACAAAGGTGGATATATGAATATTTAGGAGTATTCTAGATTGATTTGGGTAAATCGAGTGCTTCTATTGTTTTCTTTGCTATCTTTTTCCTCAGATATTTGGTTGGTAAACGCCTTAAAGGTGTTTGTGGTACATAAGTGGAAAGATCTTAACACAAAATCAGCATAATATATAGCCGATTAGTGGTACTGGCACAAAATAACTCTTTTTGTGGGAAATTCTGCTTTCTTGTGCCATAAATTGAATTTAATCGTAATCATAATGTATCATAATAGGACAGCTTTAACTCAAAGATTACATAGGATATGTAGGTCTATAAATCGTCCAAATTTTGGTGGAAAAAACATTGCCCAGTATAATATAAAATGGTAAAAAAATCCCATGAAAGGTCATGGTTCAACCCATTCATTGCAATTGATAAATAATTATAATTAATTAATTATAAAATAATTATAAATAATTATTTAGGATATCGACGCTGCAAATCCAGTCACCAAATCCTTATATTTAAATTTTTTAAATATATTTTCGGTGTTTATTGCAAATTCTAAGTACAACCTAATTTTTGTCTAGGGCAAACTGCATTCATTGATGTGATTCCATCGAAATAAACCTTCAGAATCACCACTGATTGTTGGCATTCCCATTCAATTTGATTTGTTTATTGTTTTCTTGGAATTCTTTTCTTTGGTAATACTCGTATCTCTGTCTGTAAGAGTATCCAAAGTTTCTTTACACCAAAAGCGGTTTCAGCCTTTTCTTTTGCTTTTTGTTCTTCTCAGTGTTTTGTTGTTGTTTTTTTGTTGTTGTTGCTGTTTGGGGTCTGCTTTCAAAATGCCATTTAGTAGAAAATTCAATAGAGCTTTGATTTTGTTTCGTTGATTTTCGCAAAGTGCTAACCAAACTGTGGGGGGTAACGGGGCACCCCCCTAACCGCTAACCGTTAACCCTAGACCCCTGCTACTCCTCCATCTGCCAAGGGGTTTCGCCTTCTCCTCTTGCTGGGGTGTTTCTCCCCACTTCTCTTGCTAGTGGGTTTCCCTCCATCTCCTCTTCTTATGGGGTTTACCCCAATCCTCTCCTCCTTCTAGGGGCTTTCCCCCACTCTCCTCTCCGCAGAGGTTTTCCCATTTTCACTCAAATCGATTTGGCCGCCGTTCGTTTTTGTTGATTTTTCGTTGCGTTTTTGTTTAGCGGCGGAGGGTGCGGGGCGTGGGGAGGGGCGAAAATCAAACTGTTAATTTGCGCTTTTGTCTGACTCTCCCACCTGGTCAAAAGCACTTTGCCACGCCCCCCTATATCCACAATGAGGGCCGCCTGGGCCTGGGCCTGGGCCTCGGCCTCGGCTTCTCCTCCTCGCATTTGTTTGTTGTTTGTTTTTGGGGTTAGCTCTTGGCGGGCCTCTCTCTCGCTCTCTCTCTCTTTTTGTTATTTTCTGCGGCTGGAAATTAATGTTTGTCTAAAGGATTTAATAAGTAAATGATTTTCCATTTTCCATTTGGGCCTAACGCTTTTTTTCCCCTCCATTGAATGTGCCTGTCCGTGGGTGGAGGGTTTTTCCAGCATCAACATCATCAATTTAAATTGGAAATTGGAAAAAAAAAGGAACAGCCTCGGCCTCAGCTTCAGTTTCAGCTTTGAATTTGGTGCGAATATTCCTTTGGCATAGAAGTGGCATGTAAATATTTTTTTGAAAAAGATTTGAAGGCTAGATTCAATGCGGAAATTGGTGAAAAGAGTTGGAGATTGTGGAATTTTGATAAGCGGGGAGCCACGTTACTAGGGGATTTTGAATAAAAGGTGGTTTTTGGAATAGAAATAGAGCTAGTGGGTGGATAAAAGTCGAAATATACCACAAATGGGTGAGTATTTTCCGAATAATTGGCACCAAAAATACTCAGAAATATTCGAATAATCGATTTCTAAAGAAAAAACACTCGAATGAAGATACAATCTGTAATCAACACATTTTTCTATAAAATATATAAATTTACCCCCCGAAGAATTTTGTTTTAATTTAATGTTCATTTTCGTAGATCTTTGTTTAAATGCAAATTGGGATTAAAATTTCCAAAAAGAGCAATAAATGTAACACAAAAATTACACATAAAATAGAAAATATGAAATAATCTCCAGCCATTGGTTTTGCTCAAAGAAAATCCTTATGGATTACTTAGTTTATCAATTGAGATATTTCAGAAAATCAAACGAGGGGGAACGTTGTGAGTTGCTGCGGACACCGCAACTCTACAGTTATACCCGATACTAAGTCAGTATGGCTCTCCTCCGGCAGACGCAGCTAATATTAAACGACACGACAAAGAGTGCGTGCGAGAGAGACAGAAAATCAGTCTGAGCGTGACGTCGGGCGCTGCGTAGCCAGTGCAAATTGATTTGTTCCTTTTGGCTATAAAAATTATCTGATCTGGTCCAGATTCAGCAATCTGATAGATATGGTCATTATCTATGATTCTGCGTGTTTAGTTTTCTCGAATGTGCAATATTGTGGATGCAACAAATTTTCGTCCTTTGTGTGGGTGGAAGGGGGTGGGGCGAAATTTTGAGATACACGTTTTATAGTAAGATCTAACAGGAGTGCGGATACCAAATTTGGTTACTCTAGCCTTAATAGTCTCTGAGATTTTTGAATATCCCCAGATTTTCGTCCTTTGCGGGGGCGGAAGGGGGTGTGGCGAAATTTTGAAACAAACTCGTCTCGGTCCGATATATTAGGAGTGTGGATACCAAATTTGGTTGCTCTAGCTTTTATAGTCTCTGAGATCTAGGCGCTAATGTTTTACTCTAAGGAAAGCCGCCTATGCTACGTGTGTGTTAGAGAGAGACAGGGCGAGAAAAAATGAAATTGTTTTCTTGATGCTGGCTATAATAATAATACGATCCAATTCAGATTCCGCAGTCTTAAAGATATGGTCATTCTCTACAATTCTACGTTTTTGGTTTTCTCATATCTTTAAAATTGTGGATGCCACAGATTTTCGTCCTTTGTGGGGGCGGAAGTGGGCGGGGCGAAGTTTTGAAATATTTTTGTAGCAGTGACATATCACAGAAGTCTGGATCCAAAACATCGTTGCTCTAGCTCTTATAGTCTTTGAGCACTAGGCGCTGAAGGGGACGGACAGACGGACGGACGGACAGACGGACAGACGGACAGACGGACAGACAGACAGACAGACAGACAGACAGACAGACAGGGCCCAATCGACTCGGCTATTGATGCTGATCAAGAATATATATACTTTATGGGGTCGGAAACGATTCCTTCTGGACGTTACACACATCCACTTTTACCACAAATCTAATATACCCCAATACTCATTTTGAGTATCGGGTATAAAAATTAGTTAAATGCTTTATATGTTTTTTTTCTGCGTGGCCGTATATTCGGTCTTTTTTGCAAGAGTTGCCATACGGCCTATTTCTAACCTTAAAAAATATAAATATAAAAAATATTTTCGAAAAGTGGAGTAAACTTATTTGAAAAATTCTTTGGATTTGCTTGGGGGTTTTCGGGGTCAATAATTACGCATTTAAAGTTTGTTTTAAAAAATTCAATATGGCGGATCCAATAAGGCCGTATTCTCTTAAAACGAATAACTCCCCGACCTTGCTACATCTATATCTACATCTACATCTACATACATGTTACTCGTTTAAATAGATCTTTTGAAGAGAAAAGAACTCGATACAAATCGAAACTGACAGAAAACTGACATCCAATTGGTAAACAGCGACCCCAAAAACCCCCGATTGACGAGTTTCCAGCAATTTCGATGAATTTCTTAGATACATTTGTAATTTTTTTTGAGGTTAGAAAATAAACCCGACGTGATTGAACAAATCTGACCTTGAATTCGTGTTTAGGCCCCCAAAATAGATGGGGCTATGATGCTCTGATCAGCCGCGCACGAAACTCTTTTTTTTGTGGGGCTGTAAAATCCACTAGGGATGCCATATGGGCCGATAGTGGTCACAATGGGGCTGCCATACTGACCGATAGGGGCTATCGCACCACAAAATGGCAATCATCAGACAATCGATGCTTTTTACGTAAAATTGCACTAAATTTCACCTTTTCGATTGCTAGCTTTGGCGTGGGCTAAATAAGAAAAAAGATTTTTTGAACTTTTACGTGGAAAAAAAAAGCATCAAAATGGTGGACTACAGCAAGTGGAAAGACATTGATATTTCGGATGCTGAGGACGACGAGGAGCCGAAAATTAATAACGAGGCCCTATTCCTCTGGCGTGAGCAGGAATGGGTGGAGCGTCTGGAGGTATTGGTCAGGGGCGAGGAGGACATTAAAGAGAAACGAAAGAGCATCGACGCTCGCCTCGTGGATATCAAGGAGCGCATCAGCGCAAAAGATGGCGATGAAGTCGCCCTCAAGAAGGAGCTGGAAAAAGTCGAGAAGGAGGGCAAGAAACTTGATCGCGTGGAGAACGACATGATGCTGAAGGAGAAAAAGGCATGGGATGTGGACAAAATCGACAAGTCGTTCTTCGAGAAGATCGGGATCACTAAGAGTGCCGGTCGCAAGCCAGACGAGGAGCTTTCCTTGGAGGAGTTCGAGGAGTTCGTCAAGGAGAACGAGGAGCTGTGCAAACAATACGGAATGCTGCGCAAATACGAGGACTCCAAGCGCTTCCTAGAAGAGCACCAGCAGTTGGTCTGCGAGGAGACGTGCTGCTATCTGACGAATTGGTGCATCGACCTGGAGGTGGAGAAGAAGCACGAGCTGGTGGATCATTTGGCCCATCAGTGCGTCTGCATGCAGTACATCCTCGAGCTGGGCGAGCGCCTGGGTGTAGATCCGCGGGCCTGTGTCAGCTCGTTCTTTTCAAGGACCCAGCTATGCTTGCCCGAGTACCTCTATCACTTCGAGAACGATGTCAAGGAGTACAAGAAACGCGTCCAAGATGAAGCACAGGAAAAGATTCAGGCGGCCAAGGCGAAGGTGCAAGATGTGCAAAGCCGCTTGGGTCCCGGCGGGCTGGACCCACTTGAGGTCTATGAATCCCTGCCCGAAGAGGTGCAGGCCGGCTTCACGACTTGCGACACAGAGCTGTTGGTAAAGCTCTTCGACGCAATGCCATGGGAAGTGGCCAATTATCATCATCAACGTTGCTTAGCCTCGGGTCTATGGCTCCTAAAGGATGCAGACGGGGCCGCTGGGAAAGACGCTGCTGCTACAAATGCTGCTGCAGCTGATGCTACAGCCGCTGCCACAACTGCTGATACAACTGCTGCTGCAGCCGCTGCCACAGCTGCTGCCACAACTGCTGCTACAGCTGATTCTTCAGCCGCTGCCTCAGCTGATGCTATAACTACTGCTACAGCCGCTGCCACAGCTGCTGCTGACGATGCCAAGGAGGAGCCCATCTACACTGGCGTCAGCACCGAAGATCTTGACTGATTGCCTGCGGCGAATCATTGCCGGTGCCATCTTCGCTAGAAGTCTAATCCTAATTTCCGGTCCCCGGCACACACACACACATACAATAAATATAATAAACAGATTCAATCATCCGAAGCCTTCTAAGTTCAGTTTTTCGGTATATGATTTGAAAAAAGTCAGCTAAATTCTCAGTAAACAAATGTTAAAATATTTGAATTACAATAAATTAATCAATTAATAATTTGTTGGGTTTTTTTTATTATTATAAACCTACATTTTTAGAGCTGGTTCAAGGGGTCACATCGATAAGACGAAGAGGCGTAACGCTATTGAATTAGAAATAAAATCTAACGAGGGGGAACGTTGTGAGTTGCTGCGGACACCGCAACTCTACAGTTATACCCGATACTAAGTCAGTATGGCTCTCCTCCGGCAGACGCAGCTAATATTAAACGACACGACAAAGAGTGCGTGCGAGAGAGACAGAAAATCAGTCTGAGCGTGACGTCGGGCGCTGCGTAGCCAGTGCAAATTGATTTGTTCCTTTTGGCTATAAAAATGATCTGATCTGGTCCAGATTCAGCAATCTGATAGATATGGTCATTATCTATGATTCTGCGTGTTTAGTTTTCTCGAATGTGCAATATTGTGGATGCAACAGATTTTCGTCCTTTGTGTGGGTGGAAGGGGGTGGGGCGAAATTTTGAGATACACGTTTTATAGTAAGATCTAACAGGAGTGCGGATACCAAATTTGGTTACTCTAGCCTTAATAGTCTCTGAGAATTGTGGATGCCCCAGTTTTTCGTCGTTTGCGGGGGCGGAAGGTGGTGTGGCGAAATTTGGACACAAAACGGTCAAGGTCCGATATCACAGGAGTGTGGATACCAAATTTGGTTGCTATGGCTCTTATAGGTTCTGAGATCCTTGAACTCATATTTTGCAATTGGCAAAACCGACCATGAAACGTGTGTGTTAGAGAGAGACAGAGCGAGAAAGAATGAAATTGTTTTCTTGATTCTGGCTATAATAATTATACGATCTGGTTGAGATCTTACATTCTAAAACATATAGTCATCCTCTACGATTCTGCGTTTTTGGTTTTATCGTATCTTTAAAAATGTGGATGCCACAGATTTTCGTCCTTTGTGGGGGCGGAAGTGGGCGGGGCGAAGTTTTGAAATATTTTTGTAGCAGTGACATATCACAGAAGTCTGGATCCAAAACATCGTTGCTCTAGCTCTTATAGTCTTTGAGCACTAGGCGCTGAAGGGACTGGACAGACGGACGGACGGACGGACGGACAGACGGACAGACGGACAGACGGACAGACAGACAGGGCTCAATCGACTCGGCTATTGATGCTGATCAAGAATATATACTTTATGGGGTCGGAAACGATTCCTTCTGGACGTTACACACATCCACTTTTACCACAAATCTAATATACCCCAATACTCATTTTGAGTATCGGGTATGAAAACCACAAAAAGTAAGGGAGAGAGAGTGTGCGAGTGAGAGTGAAAGGTGGTGGCAAACCACATGCGAAACTTGGCCGCAAAATGTCTCTCCATCATCAATCTTTCACTCAAAATTTTACTTTATTTCGATGGCGCTCTCTCGACTATTAAAACATCTTATTAGATTTCTTTGATGGCAAAGTTTGTGGATGGGAACAGCACACGAGATGCTAGTTACTTTACTTTTTAATTACTTTTGTGCAAAATTCATTTATCACTTTTATCCCAGACTCAAACTCAGCTCCGAGGCACTTCTAGCCAGGACAAGAGAAAGATCTATGCGAAGGGCCATTTTTCACCAGCAAACTTTTCACACATATAGAAATGTGGGGGGGGGGGGGAGGGAGGGAAAATTGAACGCCCTTTGCCCAGTCATCGGACAGCATTGGCAGCTACAAAATAAAACTGAAAAAAAAACCCCCCATGTGTGGGTGGAAAAAAGATAGGAAAAAAAAAACGTGAAAGTGGAAATTCAATGATGCCATTAATTGGCCAAAGTTTTCACTTATGCTCTGATTTTTGGTAACCACCCAAAACCCCCCCCCCCCCCCCCCCCCCCCCCCCCCCCCCCCTTTCACTCCACTTTTCCCACTTTTTTCTTGCGGGGGGTGGGGCAAAAACTGTGCCAGGAAGTACGAATGTTGGTGGCTACCGAAAAAAATTTACGATTGCCCCCACCCCCTCCCCCAACGCTGCGAGCCAAATTGCATGAAATCAGTTTAGGTCCGTGGGAAACACGCCTCCTGCAGCCGTACCCGTACCCCTACCCGTATACGCCACCGACACGTGCTTGCATCATCCATGGGGATTGTGGCACGCCTCCTTTGTACAGCTGCTTGGGTAATTTATCTTGCAACTAAACGTTTCCGGGAATACTACTACATATGTGAGCGTCGAGATGGGCCACGGCACTGCATTGGTCTGGGTTCTGGACTCCATTCTGGTCTGGGGTCTGGGGTCGTGGGGTTTTCGGGAAGCCAGTTTTCCATAAATTTTTGCATGAAAAATGGCCGCGTCATTAGGCGTTGACATGCCGTAAACAGAAATTTTGTGTCCAAACAAAAAAAAAATCTAGGAAAAAAGTAGGGCTCGAAAACGAAGTGCTGGATACCCTAGAAGATCTATTGGTCTAGGGGGAAAGACTCGATATAGTACATGGATTGGGATAGGAATTAGTGAACACTTTAAAGGGATTTTTTGGTATTGGTATATATTCTTTGGTCCTGGGGGAACCAGTAGACGATGGTTTTGACCTTCTCTCAGGAGAAAATTGAGAGATATCGTGGTCTCCTTCTCCCAAAGAAAGGATTTCTAAGCAATCATATACTGCCTATAGAATAACCAACTAGTTCTTCCAACTTTTAGGACCAGTTTTCATGGAAGAGCAACCATCATATGATGGTTTTTATCTCTAGAGCAAACCTCTCCTCAAAATCACAGTATGTATGTCCCTGAAAGGGTTTTCAGACTCAAACTGTGTCCAACTTTTGGAACCGGCCCTCAGATTGATGACAGCCACTCAGAAGTTAGGGGGAAGATGGACGACCTCCTGGGCGCCCCAGGAGGAGCCTGGGGGGGGGGCTGCGGCTAGGTGCAGCGGCAGCCACTGCAATTTCAATCGATGGCTGCCTCTTGTTTTTGCCACACATTTTGTGCCATTTTTTTTTGTGCTCTGTTCGTACTTTTACTATTGAAAGTTTTGCCAAGTTGAAACTATTCTCCAGGACGGGCCATGTCGGGGCGCAAACCCTTCCCCCGCCTAACACTAATAGCCAAAACTTTAAATTGTTCCTACCGCGAGGCGGAGCAGGGCGTGGCGGAGCGGGGCGGAGCGGAGCGAGGCGGCCATATGAAAAGTCAACGGCACGGCATCTCCTGCTGCCAGGGACACAGAGCCACGAGAAAAATTTTCCAGAGAGTCGTTTATCTTCGAGCCCATAATGACAGTTTGGCAAAAGAGCCTGCCCGGGCCCGGGCTGCCTGGGCTTCCCGGGCTGCTGTGACAGTTTGGAGCGGGTTATGTGTGTGGGCCGGAGTGTGCTGCCGGCGAAGGAAAGGCTGCGCGTCCGTCCGCGAGTCGGCCAGGGCTAATGTTGATTGCGGCTTGACAGTTACCTGTGAAGCAGTTTGCGGGCAGGCGAAGGGGAGGGGTCACAGAGTTTTAATATAAGTCATTCGGTGCATAACGAAAATGATGCGGATTTGTTGTACAAAGCTCCTATTAGCTAATGACATTCGTTCGATTGATACAACAGGAAGGAAGAGGCAGTCGCCGTGGATGGAAATACATTGAAAAAATATCTACAGCAAACTTCACTAATTTGAGAGAGAGAGAAAAGGACCCTGGGATTAGCTTCCCTACATTGTGTCAGTCACATGTCAACGGAGAATAATGCAAACACCGAATGACACACGACTCGTGTGACACGAGTCATTCAAGAATGGTGTACGTAAAAACCACGGGGAGAACCACTCTATCATTTTGGAATGATAATTAGCAATTAGTTAGTCAGTCACAAGTCCAACATCGAGTTATACAAACCAGGGTAAATCGCTTTCATTACAAAAGAGACGATTAGATATTTGACAGTCACAAGAAAACGTAGTAATAAAGCTCAAGGAAAATAAACGATTATTAATTTTCTGTTCATAAGAAAACGTAGAATAAAAGCCTGGACAAATCGCTGTCACTCAAAAGTAACGATAAAAAATTTTCCATTCACGCGTAAACGTAGAATGATACAAATTAAATTAAATCACTTTCATTAAAAGAAAGACGATTATATACTTGTATCTCGTATAGCCGCTCTCGACAGTCGCACAAAGACGTAGAAAATTCAAATGAAATGGATGATTAGTAATTTGCCAATCACACGGAAACGTAGAATGATGAAAAACAGCGGAAAACTCTATTATTGTAGATAGATTTGCCAGTAAACGAATGGTAAGAAATCAAAGGAAATGTATGAATACTAATTTGCCATTCAAATAGAAATATTCTGCATTTGCATGAAACTCAAGGGGAATAGCTTTTACTTTCGATATTTGATAGTCACATGTAAACATAGAATCATAAAATTCAAAGAAAATGAATGCTTAATAATTTGCCATTCACAATCAAACGTAAAATGGTGAAACTCTGGGGAAATCGCTATTATTGTAGATATCTGCTAGTCACCCGATAACGTGGAAATTAATAAATAATTTTGCCAGTCACACATAAACGTTGAATGACGTTTGGAAATGGATCATAAGTAATTTGCCATTCACAATCAAACGTAGAACGATAAAACTCATTTCCGAAACTGCACTTAAATATAAATATATTACAGCTCCCGCTCCATTTCGTTTGATTGATTATATTTCCTCCCCATTTCCTTTGTTTCCCCTCGCTCTTTGACCTCATGGAGACCCCTTCAGTTCGTATTAGCAGTCATCAAAGTTTTCGCTGACTTTTCTAAGCCCTTAACGTGGCTTACAGCCCTTGCAGCTTATACGAGTATTGCCATTGGGAGACCTCGAAGCCATTCAACTTTTATGGGCATTACTTTGATTGCAAGCGACCGACAAACACTTAACCTACAGTTTTATGGCCACTGCCACCGCCACCGCCACCGCCATGAAGTGGACTCTCGTTTGCATAGTTTGACATGCAGTCTGCCTTTTTTTTTTGGGGCCAATTTGATTGGCTTGGCGCTCATAAATAACATGCAACACTTCCAGATCACACATCACACGGTATCCGACTTCTGGACTTCCTCTTTCTGTGCTTGCTTCCATATTCCTGTTCCTGCCGCCTGCCGCCTGCCGCTTGCAACTAACCTTCAACATCGGTGCAACAAAGTTCCGGGAGTCGTGTCATAAATTATACGACAAATGCGTTTGTCTCGGAGAACACCCATTCATGCAGCTCCTGCAGCCGTGCCAGAGCTCCCTGCCATTTGCAATCATTGCCAACGTTGCACTGTCGTGTTGCATACTTTTTTGAGGGGGGGCAGCCGGCAGGGTCATATAGACTATGCAGCTAATATTATTTTATTGCTTGCGACTTAAGAAGCCGCAAAATTTATGCGACAACAACATGGAAGCAATGTTTTCCACCTCCCACCCCACACCCGAGAGAGGGGGAGGGGGGGCTGTGCCTGGTATATCCATAATAATAAAAGGCAACCAGCAGGTTGCCGTTTGCCATTTCTTGCAGCATTGTTCTTCCTGCTACTGCTGCAACTTCCACCCTTTCCCGGTGCCCCATAGCCGTGGCGAATGCAAACAAATTTGCATGCCGTCAGTTACTATTTTACTGCCAGCTGGGAGAAAGTCTGACGGCGGCAGGCAGCGCCGGAGAAAGATAGTTGCTGGCTGCAGAAGTGTGCTGGAAGTAGTAAATCTTTTGGGTGTTTGTTTGAGGAGAAAGAAGTGGGATTTTTCCACCTGCCACTGCGGTTATTTCGCTGCAAGCGCCCACGCAGCAGCAGCAGGAGGGGGTGGGGGGGGGGCCTGGAACTTCTTGCGAGCGTTGCCACATGGTGTGAAATATGCAGAAGGTACAGCAGTTTCAGGAGAGAAGAAATCAACGAAGAGGTAGATACCCTTTTCGGTGGATTGTTTCTATGGAAAGTGCAACATTTCAGCGCATTTTCAGGCAGATATCCTCCCAGTCGAAGGCTAAACCCTGCCACAGATGCTGCTAATCAGCAGAAAGAGTATTCGTAGCCCTCTAAAGGATCTACCAGGCATTGCCCCAAGATCTTAGTGCCCCATTTTGGCAGCGTATATCCCTAAGAAGCGGCAGGCCCTACCATGTGTGTGTGCAGGGCGAAGTTGGCAGGTGGAAGAAACAAAAGCGGCGCCGGTTACGAGTGCCACATAAACGTCTGCTGCTCCTTCAGTTCTTGCCTCCACTCGGCGTCTCATTTCGTTGCACTTCGCACACGTTGCACACACGTGACTTGTTTATGTAGTTGAACTTTTGGGCTACACACACACTCACACACACACACACACACACAGAGCCTTCATAACCCATCCACGACTGCCTGGCTGCCTGGCTGCCTGCCGCCTTTGCTTCATTTTCTGTTTCGTTAACTGCAGATGGAAAGAGAGGCAAAGAGAGAGGGGTAAGGAAGGAGGCAGGTGCTGCTGAACCTGAGTTGACTGAAGATTTTGCCAGGCTTTCTTTTTATTGATATTTAAACATTTTTTATTCTGCCCGCATAAATTTTGATGCTCATTTGTAGGGCGGCTTCTCTGCTCTTTTGGCTGGTGGCAGAGGGAAAACTTTCACGAGGGGGGAAACAGGGATTGTAAGAGAGCGACGAAGGGGGGAACATTGCTTGTTAGAGGGAGGGGGCACACAGTGATTGTGATTGAGGGGAAAGCAGTGATTGTGACTGGCATTGTGATAAGGTCATATCTGGATATCTTTTGATGTATTTTTCTATTGAATTGCATGAAAAAGAAAGAGTAGATAAATATTCTTTTAGTTTCATTTAAATTTATATAAAATTTGTATAGAAAATTTGTGGATATCTTGGCCTTTACATGTACCTGCATTTTTGAAATAAATCCCATCGTAAAAGACTTCCTTTTCAGTGGAAGAAAACCCAAAAAAAGTCGGTCCCACGAAAGCAAAAACAATTGATATTGTTTCAAGTCCTTGGTGGGTTGTTCTCTGGCTCAAAAGCCAAGCTCTGATTGCCGCCAAAATCTAGGGATCTTCTGAGAGTCAGAGCCACCGCTTGGGGTTGATTCCCAAGCACCAATAGCCCCCGAACAAGTAACGTGCAAAACTCCTTTTCGCATCACAGTCGCATGTAGTCACAGTTTTTCATTCACCTTTGCTCGGGGCCGGGTGCAGGTGAAAGTTTTCCACTCATTATATACTTACAAAAACTTGTCTCCATTTCGACAGCAGCTGCAGCTGCAGCTGTTATGCAGCGCCTCCTCCTTCCGCCTCTTAAAGTTTTCCCAGAGGATGGAAAATTCGAGCTAAACTTAAAGTCAACAAATCAGGAAATGGAGAAGGAGCCCCACACACACACACACACCCAACAAAACGGCCAGCTAATTTGGCATTTAAACGTCAAATGTCAATCAAATGGCAAAAAAAAAAGAGAGGAGGAGGCAAATCCTAGGGGAAATGGAAATAAAAAACCCGAATAAAAATAGTACAAGAAAAGAGACGAGAAGAAAGGAACAACGGGCAAGCAGAAAAACATAATTGGCCGCAAAAACCAGCAGAAAAAAATAAAGAAATGGAGCAACAGGAGATGCAGGAGCAAAGGGCAGGGGGAGGGGGGGCAAAACAGGGGCAAAACCAAAGAAAATTTGCTTAATGCCAGCGAATGGAAATAAAACCAAAAGAAAAACGCCAATGCAATGGGATAGTTTAACAAAAAGAAAGGAAATAAAGAAAAAGTAAGCGGAAAAACTGGGAGGGAAAACTGCAAAACCGAAGCGGAATTGAAATAGCGCGAGGGGCCATCTAGTGGGAGGGGAGGGGGCGGGGAGGGTAGGGGGGGCTCGTAAGTAAAGTTGTAAGCAGAATGCACGGTGGCATGTTGGCAACCGAAAAATCTGCATGCTGCATGCTGCATACGCAACAAAACACAGAATACGCGAATGCTACAGCGAAATCGCATTTACAGCAGACGTGCGAAGGGGAAGGGGCTGGGAAGCCGGGGAAATCTCTGAGAAAAATCACACGCCACGCGCCCGATGCGTTGAAAGGCAAGCGACAGATAAAGTCGGTAAACGAAGGGTTTTTTAGAAGTAGTGTTTGCATAGGGTATTCAGGGTGCCACAAGGGGTATGATGGGTGGGCCTTAAACTTAATCAATGAAAGCCGAGCTTCGACAAAGATTTCTTCATCAATTCTTGGCTCCAAGAGGTCATAAGTGCCTGAGGAACCATTGGCATTCCACCTATTCCATAAAAATCAAAGAAAAGGAGAAGAATACCTCAAGGAATCACCCTGGCTCGTCTTCTCTTGGACAGCTAAGTCGGTCCCTCAAATCCAACAATGTGTAAGAGTGAAATATAAACACTTTTTGGGTGTTTTACTACTCCGAACACGGCTATATTTCCCTGATGCGCCATTTGGAATGATCCAGCATCGATCTGCATACTTTTTAAGTGGCCGTATCTTCTGCAGTTCCCTAGTGTTGCCGTACATTCAGGGATTCATTCATGGATGATAGGAGTTATCCCACCACAAAGGTTAGGCACAGTTTTTGCCACAACAAATTGCATGCCTTTGGCATATTTTCTCCCAGAGTGGGTCCGAGCACTGGCTTGCAATCGGCGAAGTGTTCTTTTCAGATACTACCTAAATTCTAAGGTATCTGCTAGTCCAAAGATCATGCTCAAACATTCCTTCCTATTTTTACTTACAGCAAATAAAAATAAATAGCGATGATGCTGCCCCTCTCTGACACTCCCCTCCCCAAAAAGAGAGAAGCTGCAGCGTTACCCTCGCCTGTCGTTAAGTTGAAAAGCGAACAAAAGTTCAAGTTTTCAGATACTTCTTTTCGTTTATTTTTTTTCTTTTTTGATTTTTTATACTCCACCAGCTATCGCCCCTGAGCAGACACACACACACACACACACACACCCAAACCATGCTTCATCATCATCAATTTTTTTTTTGTGTTTGGAAGAGCTGCAGCTTTTTGGCTTCCTTTGCTGCATCTGTGTCTGTGTGTCCCAGGCGCCAGGCACATGCATAAAACATGCATACCATGGCCTGCCATAAAGAAAAAAGAGAAACTGCAGATAATGTTGCAAGGACCGAGGACCGAGGACCAAGGAGGCGGCAGATACCAGATAGCAGATAGCCGGGCATCGGCCGCGTCAAAATTCAATTGAGGCTGCCAAGCCCCTGCCGTGACAGGGGGGGGGGGGGGACAGAGAGACGGTGGCAGAAATGCAAATTAGAATCCAAAAGGAGAAGCCAACGAATAACAAAAGATACAAATGCAGATATAGCCCTGGCACAGATACAGTTTGAGAGGCTCTGTGGTGTGGTGTGGCGGTGGTGGCTGGTGGCAGGTGGCAGGTGGCATTGTTAATTGTATGCAGTTTTCCGAGGCCCTCTCGCTCCCTCGCTCTGTGTCTGACAGCTGGGCCTCATCCCCAGACAGACAGCCAGCAAAAAGGGTGTCCCGGGGAGGCGAGGAAATTCCCAAGATTCATTTTTCAAAAGGTAATTTTTTTGGTGTGAAATTTTTGGTTGGAGATACAGCCAGATGTGAAGTCCACAAACATTAATCGGATTGTTGTTTCCATTGGAATGAGTTTTGCAAATTGTACGACTTAAGGTGTCCCAATGGCAGGGTGTCCTTTCCTCTGAAGTATTGGAATACAGCCTTTGAAATGTGGAGGAGGTTTTTTGGTCTCCTAGAACCTTGGAATTGCTGGGCTTGAGGCAATGAACATACAGTTTGGTGGGGATTCCTTTTTTTGATTCGCTTTTGGGCTATCCTTTGGGCTATCCTTTGCTGAGTCGGTCCCCAGAATCCAACAACAATGCACGCAGTCTTTGGTGAGGCGCTGAAAGTGCCTACTTTTCGGTGAACAGCAAAATACATGGTACAAAAGTCGAGAGGATCATTGTATAGTCCTTGCCATAAGATCTTCAGACATTGTAAAATTAGCAGCACTCTTACGCGGAAGAGCAGACGCTTCTGCCTTCCAATCAGATGCTTCAAAGGCTTCAAAATCCTGTCTCTGGTTATGAGATCGCCTGCCTAAGATTTCATCCATCATCCATTACATCCAACAGGAGTCGCTTCAGCCACTTCCTTTTGCCTCCCAATCAGATGCTTCAATGGCTTCAAAATCCTATCTCTGGTTGAAAGATCGCTTCCCCAAGACTCCAGCCATAATTTACTGGCTTCTAAATCTCCTTTCTTAAGTTTCAATCAACCGCTTGGCAATGGATTAACGTAATAATTTATCGATTTCGATATCCACTTAACAATGACCGTCCTCCCACCACCCCCCCTCCCCCCATTAAGAACTCAATTTAGTTGAATGGCCTTGCCAGGGCATTCGAAATTCGTTGATTGTCTGTCCGGGCTCTCACATTTCGGCAGAACTCACGTAATTTGCTTGTTTATCTGTGAGTTTTGTGTGCGTCATGTGTCTGATTTAATTATTTGCTGGCGCACACAGGCACACACACAGACACACACGACAGTTACAGATACAAGATACTCCCCCCCCCCCCAGAGGTCCCCCTGGCACGGCTAACAAATATTTGCAAGGGATCACTTTCCATTTTTCGAATGAAAGGAAACGAAAGGAAGCCCGTGAATATTCCACAACTTTTTTTCGGGTGTGTGTGTGTGGAAACGATGGAAAAGCTAGAAAATTGCGATGCCAAAAGTCTGTACATTTTTGCATTGTAATTTTAAACTCAATTAAATTGTTGGAACCGAACTCCCATGCCAGAGAAAGAGAGAATATGAAACAACATGGCATTTTTGTGGCAGAGAGAGAGAGAGTTTTTGAGGAAAATTGTTTTGGGGCTAAGCCGAAAAATTAAAAGGAAATTGAATACAAACAAAAGGCAGCAGCAGCAGCCACACATCTGATTGGATGGGGATCAGTACCCAAGGGGGGTCAGGGGGGCAGAAGGGGGGGGGGGGGGGGGGTGACACCCTGAAGCATAATAATAATTAACAATTGTATAACCAGTCCAAAAGAATTGCCTCGTTTCAAGCCAATTTGTCTTGAAGCCGGATATGTGTGTGTGTGTAAGAGCCAAAATTTATGGGCGGCAGCATACGAGGAAAATGCCCCGGAAATTCAAAGAAAACAAGCAAATATTTTCCAGCCGTAAATTGCAAAATAAATGAGAATGACACTAACCTTTGGTACGTTCAATATTCGATGAAGCCACCGACTCAGCGTCTAGACTTCCGTCGAGACTGCGACACTCGGTCTGAATGGACGCGCAGTGGGGGGGGGAGTACTGGGGGCACTGAGGGACTGTAATCTGTTCGAACGGAAGTCAACGCACTTACAGATACTTAAGAGCATCCGGCATCCATAAAGTGGAATGTCCAGCCTGAATGTTAATAAACATTAATTGCACAACAGTGTTTCCATGAAAATCTGTGCATTTAATAACCAGACAATTGCCAGATTTGTATGCCCTTTCCACAGTCCGAAAATAAATCCAAATTGCAGGAATTTCAAATGCAGGAATTTTCCAAGTGAATTAAGCCATCAGGAATGTTACAGTTAGTTAAATGTCTTTTTGTGGCTTATTTTCGTATGAAAAATCAATAATTAATTGCACATATTTTGTGATTATTTCTAAGCCGTTTTTAAGGCTGATGATCCCCGATGATGGATACCCCACCGAACCCCTGATTATGATTGATATATATGTATCTCTGGCACAAACTTTGAGTATCATTTATAATCTTCTGCTGACTTTTGGTGCGGCTCCAAGAGCATTTAAACTTCGATCCTTCAGACCTTCAGAAATGAAAGAAAACTGGGGGGGAAAACAGGAGTAAAAATCCTTCAATTTTTATTTTCTTTCGTTTTTTTTTCGTTTCACAGTTGAGCGAATTTTCTTTTAATTAATTTTAAATGAATGTCGTCCGTTTTGGCGCGCTGCAAACTTTTGCCTTCTTCCACGGAGTTCCGAAGGGGAGGGAGGCGGGTTCCGGAGGATTGGACAGGGGTCGAAAGAGGTGGACAGTCGGTCGGTGCCGCGTTGACTTTTAGCTTAATTAGCTTTCAGGCGAGCAGCATTTTTTTTTTTTTTTTTGAGTACAGTCAGGTTAGACTTCTGCCCCGACCCCTGGATGTCCTGATGCTGCTGCTGCTGTTGCTGAAAGGGCAGCTTCCTTCTTTGGCAATTAAATATTGCATTCTGTGGCAAGCAGCAGCAGTTGCAGGAACAATACTTGCCTTGAATGACGTCAGTTTGGGGGGGGGAAGGGGAGACAGGCAGACAGAACAGAGATGGAGCCACAGACAGAGACAGCGATGGAGACAAACAGATGATGATGTCCTGTTTTTGTATACTGTATGTTGTTCTTTTGTGCGTTTGCCTTTTGCGCTTTTATGCAACATTGTTGTTGCTGTTGCTGTTGCTGTTGCCATTGTTGGCACATGTTGTTGCTGGCGTCACAGCATGTGGCAAGGCTTTTGTTGCACTCGCAATCGCCGTTGCCATCGCCGTCGCCGTCGCTGCTGGCAAAAATGTTTTCTTGTTTTCCACATTTTTCTATACCCGTTACCCCACACGGGGAACAAGGGTATATTGTGTTCGTGTCAATGTTAGCAACAGGAAACGGCTTTACGCACACACTATTTGGACATTTGAAAAGAGTATGCCATATCCGCCTCACTCCTGCCATCTGTTTCTATGTTTATCTACTGATGATTAGCCGGATATGGTGTTCGACAGCTAGAAAACTTAACAGCTCGAAGAGTTTTGGGCACTAATGGGAGCCAAGTGTGGTATTATGGTACACCCAGAGCAAAAAAAGCCATGAGATTCGAATATTTACTATTGTAAGTTTTATAGAGAAAGTTTTTTCTGTAAAATTGTACCATTAATGTAGTGGTGCTTCAGTTTTTCATGCCATCAGACTCAGGTTTTAATTGTAGCGCAAGACAATGGTCTTTAACCATGGCACCAATCAGCACTTTCGGATGAGCGGAATATTCAATATTTGGCTCGTACTCAAATGTGAGACGAAGAAACGATGCGGGACTCATGTTTTAATTATAGCGCATGGCAATGCGGACATTCTTTGACCACCAATCAGCACTTTCGGATGAGCGGACGTGAGGCGAAGAAACGAAGCAGGCGTCGTCTGCCATTTTCTCTCTCGTAACATCGCGCTTTGTATCCTTTGCCTCTTGCCACATCATCACACGCGCATTTTCGTTATCTTGTTGGATTCGTTCTTTCCGCTCTACTATTTCGTATGTTTCTTGCTTTATTGGTATTTTTCTGTGACCATTAAATGCTACAATAATTACAGACTGTCGAAGTAGTGTTCTATTTTGTTGTTTTTCTAAATCCAGAGGATACCCCTCCGTCGTAACACTAAATTTTTCAACTTGTTTTTGTTTATTTTTTGTTCCGTTTTGCTGTTTGTGATGTTGTTGGTGCCTTCCGCTGTTTTTGTTATGTTTGTCGTCGCTCGTTTGTTTCTGTTTTGTATTGCAACCGCCGCCGCCCCCCCCCCTTCTAGGAGATGCCTGCAATCCCCGCAGCTGGTATTTAACATTCATTTGAAATTGTCATGGCCCGCTGTTGTTCGGACGGGGGACGACTCTTTCCTGCTCGACGATTATGTTGATTGCAGCACAGTTCCTGTGGCTCCATCCCCCGTCCTTTATGGCTCACGACGACTCCTTATTGTTGGACTAACTGAATGATGAAATGCACTCCACCCCCCCCAACTCCTTCCCCTGGAGGGGTGGGCGGGGGTTTATCAACTCATTTAGCTTTTGTGCATTGACATTTGGTCCCCATCGCCAGGGCATAACGTTCATTATATCCTGTTGATCTGTTCTAAGCGGAAGTTCTCATTTCTAAAGATAAAAGTGTGGTGGATGGACTGTCTGATGGTCTCCCTGTCAATTGCAGGCTTATGTCGAGTACAAAGGGGGGGGGAGAGAGAGGATTTTTCATTGCAGCAATAAATTGCTAAAGTTTTTGGCAGCTTTTCGAGAACATCCCCATGCCCTTCGCCCTTCGTCCCTCTCCCTTCGCCCACTACCTCTTTTAGTATTCAGTTTGCTCGGTTTTTGGTATCTCACTCTCTCTGTGCGCAAAAAATTTGCATTTTGGGCATAGACTAGTAATTTGATTTTGGACAAAACGCCAAAAACTTCATCAGAGAGAAGGTATGGGGGCATGGAGGTGCTCCAAGAGGTGGCAAATTGTTTAAAATACACAATAAAATCAAAATATAATACAGCAAAACTAAATATCAATATACATATAGCGTATATCAAAAGTGATGGCCGTCTGGCGGCAGACGGGACAATTCAACCGTCCTCTCCCAAGGTAGTTCCGAATGCACGAGTCGCCAAAGAAATGGCCGCACTTCAGCGAAATCATGCGATGGGGCCCAGACATGTCCCAGCCCTCGTAACAGATGATGCAATTGGGAATGAGTACGCCCTCGGACTGGTCGGTACGGGGTGCCAGCTGCATTTCATGCAGTCTGTTTTCTAGTTGCGCCACGTTTAATGTCTGCTCTTGCAGCTGCAGCTTCAGATCCTCATTTTCTGCGGCAAGATCCCGGTTCTTGATGCGTTCCTGGTCCAGGGCTGTCATCAGTTCGGCTTGACGGGTTCTGTCGAATGGATTTATGCGTCTGATAGAACGGACAATGGCTCGGCTTCGAAGATTGAGGTCCCGTGGTGGGTCCGGTCCTCCATTTGAATTTGTGCGATTCATTTTAAAATTTTTTGTATAATTTTTGTAGTGAAAATATATACGCACAAATATCAGAAATATCTGAAACATGACGAAAGGAATTTGTGATTTGCCTGGCCACAAAAACCAACGTGTACTAAGGTAAAGATTCCTGGAAATACCTTAAAACTAAAACACAAATTGAATAATTTTTGGTGGAAATTATTGCTTGGAACTTTCCTTCATTATTCCCCATAAATAAGCCATAGAAAATCCCTCTCCTTTTCTGTTTCACTGCTAATTGCTGCCCCTCTCCCCACCCGACCCTGACCCTGCTGCAGAGGCCTGACATCCCCCCAGTCCATGTTGAATATTTGTCTCACTATTTCCGAAAAATCTTGTTTTATTTATGGCATCCACTCCACAGTCTGTCCTCTCCTCTTTTCAGGCAGGACTCTTGTCGCACCAACAATTTATATTGCATACTTTCAGCGTTTCGAACGATGCATTTTTGGCTCGCTTTCGGATATCTGCGTCTGCGCCTCCTCCCTGCCAAATCGAGTTGCGTCGAATGTTGCTTCATTTATATTTCAATTTTGATTCGTTTCTTGTCAATCAGTTAGACAAGCAAAGCCCCCGCCCCGCCCCCAGCCGTCCCCCCCTCGCTTTTGGCAGCTAAAAATGTTTCGCTGTCTGTGGCTTTTCGGCGAAAAGTAAATTTTTCCGTACGTTAATTGAAAATTTATTGAGACAAATTGTGTTTTATTTACGCATTATTGACGTTTTCCGCCTCCGTCCCCGCCCCCCGGCCTGCTGCTTTATTTTGGATGAATTATTGGTTTATCTCGCGAAATGGAGATGGTGATGGATACTCTGGCCCATCAGGCTTTTAATTGAGCTAACGGTCGGTTACACGATGCCATATCCAGCGATGGCGAATGAATGCTTTTGCTGGTGTGACTGTGAAAAAAGCACTCTGCGTTCTTTGTTTTTCATAAATTGCCTGATAAACATGCCAAAGTCATTACCGCAAAAATACAGTTCGTCAAAAAGCGAGGTGTTCTCCCCCTCTGTGTGCGTGTGTGTGTGTGTGCCTTTAATTAATGCAAACAGATTTAACTGATTTTTTTACAGCCACTATATACTTCATTATGTACATACGTGTGCTCAATCATCCCTGTAACTCGTTACACAAGTGAAATACTTGATGGAAATTGATATGAATCAATTGTAACACACGAATTGCTCTCCTCAGCCCTCCCCCTCCACCCCTCTCCAGCGACAATGAACAAACAAAAATGATGAACACTCCGCGTTCGCGACGTGTGTTTGAGCAAATAAAAATTAAATAAAGGCAGGGCGGGGGTAGAAAGGCGAAAAATCTGTGAATAAAACAAAAAAAATATAAATATACATATGTGTCCATTCTGCAGGGATTATGTCACTTTCGTTTCCGCTTTCGCCGCCCCCTTCTATTCCCATGGCAACCCCCACCGGAGTGCGTCTGCCAACTGGAGTTTGGGTATTAATTTATATGATATGTAAATTAATATGGAATATAAAATTTGTGCAATTAGCCGCTCGAATTGATTGACAAGAATTGTCCGCGTCCACATCCACATCCACATCCACATCCACGTCCACGTCCTCTTTTTTTTGTTGTTTTGCTCCTGTGGCTAGCGGCAAAAATGATCAACAAATTATATTTGAAAATTTGATTTATTTATTGCGTTTATATTTGGCTTGTTATTTTTCCTTTGTTTTGGATTATAATTAAGAGCATACTAAAATGCAAATATAAATATTTTTTAAGCGATTTGGAATATATTTCTATGCCGGAAATTGGGGTTTTAGCTCGTACAAACCGAGTTATATTTTTTGCTATATTTATTTAATAATTTGAGGGGAATATCAAAGAAATAATTAGAAATACTGGAGGAAATATTGTACACGCGCGTCATGCAGCATACACCCTCGGCTTTTGTTGCATTTCAGCCTAGGATGGAATATAGAATTTTGATAATTTAATGAAAATTACAAAAAAATTTAATTTTTACAATTTTTCAATCTATATATATTTTGTAAATGCTCCTAAAATATTTCTTTAATTTTATTTATTTATAGTTATTTCTATTCCATAAATTGCATTAATTAATTAAAAATATCTCCCAGTAAAGTTTGGCCTTCAACGTTTCAGCAATCCCCTTTTCAAATCTCTGTAATCTTTCCCTGCCGCCGAAAATCCTGTAGATTAATCCACAGACAAGCATTTAGCAGGCGGGCAGATCCCTGGGGGTAACCCCCAGTTATGTAATCAATCAATTCCCACCGCTCTCTGTGCTGATATTTTCATTTGAAATTTCAGCTGCTCAGTCAGTCGTTGAGGCTGTTTCCACTCGAACGATTTCCACAATCAATTTGTGTTACACAGTAAGTATATCAGCATTTATATCTCTCACTCTCAGTCTCTCTCTCAGTCTCTCTCTGCCCCTTCCACCACTCACGCAAATTATTTAATTATTTATGCAAATAAATAACTTTATTTTGCACTTAATTTCATATATATTTTTTTTTTTTTACGCCCCACACACCACACATTTGTGCAACGTGCCAAATTGAAGGCAAAAAGATTTTTACGCCAACAAAAGGTGTCAAATGGACTTAATTCATATTATTTTCTCTTCATTTTACGTTCGTGGATTTTTAGTTTTTTTTTTTTATACCATTAATAGTCTCGTTTTTTTGCCTTTTGTGACATTTATTATTTATTAGGTGCATTTAAATATTTTATGCACACATTCTGTTAGTTTTTCCATAATTTATAAATTGGCCAATTGTGCGTGAAGAGGCTTAACAAGCCTTCTCTTCCTCCGTCAGCCCTGCCCAGCCCTGCCACTCGGCCATTCGATGGGCATTGAGTGGTCGTGTCAATTCCGATAGGGACCGTGTATAGACCCTGTGAATGTGACAATCGATTGTCAGAGCATAACCATGGAGCATAGACGACCCTTCGCTCTCGTTGGGGCAATGCCCCACTGTGCACTGTGCACTGTGCGTTGAGGGGCATAATGAAGTTGATGCGACATTGTTCTCCGGCTCCCCCATTGTGTGCCGCTGCTGCTGCTGCTGCTGCCGCTGGTGCTGCTGCTCTCCATCGTGGCTTGTCAATAAAGTGTCAATAATTTATAAAACAAACAAAAGTTGTCCCGGCATAATGCCGTAAACAAGTGTTGGGAAACGGTTGCGGGGGTGGAGCAGTGCGGAACAAGGACTGGAAAGTACTTGTGGATCCATCTCAAAAGGGAACAACAACAACAAAATTTATAGGAAAAAAAAATCATTGCTAGTCAAAGTGCTTGATACTCTTTCAGCGGAAAACGAGAGGCAAATTTGTCCAGTACTGGATGCTGTTGGTGGTTCAAAGCAAGCCGAAAAGTAGGCAACAGAAAATCCTCACCAACAAAATCTCAACAACAGCAAAGAAGGGCCGCCTGAGGCTTGCTATCAATCCCTTTTTATAGGTTAACAAACTTCTCTTCAAAATCATTATACCCTTTTGAAAGTACATGCAAAAGGGATACTTTTCTAATGCAAATATTTGCCTACTGCTCGCGACTCTCTCGCTGGCAGTTCGATGTTTATTTAAAATTTATTAAAAAACAGCAGCACATACTTTATGGAGACCCATAGATGGTGCTGGGAGATGAGATGGCAGGGAATTGCAATTTATGTTGACATACTTAAAGCTCATCAATGATATTTTGTTGGCACTGTCGGTGTCTGTCTGTCTGTCGGTCTGCCCGTCTGTCTGTTTGCCTGTCCTTTGTCTGTCGTTGTTTCAGTTTCATTTGTTTGCCACCGAAGTATGTGTCGTGTAAACATTGGCAATTTAAATAATTAATCCATAAATATTGTATACATACTGTCGTATATTTTAAAACGATTGGAATTGATTATGACAATGATGGTCTGCTCTGTTCTGTTGTTGACTTAAAAGTGTTTTGCGTAAAGTGATTGCCGAGTAAAATAAATTCCGATGATGATAATATTTGAATAATTCAATTGTAATTACGATATTTGTGCAAATTAAAGGATGGATCCTAGGTAAACCGCTGAGTTATTTCTATACAGAAGATGAGTTTGAGGTGTTGGTAAATTATTGAACAAGTAAGTGTTGTACATTTCTGTCGGTGGAAAGCCTTTGAGGTTGGGGTTGGGGAATTCGAGCTGAAAATTAATTTAAATTTGTCTGGTGATTGTGGATTTATAGATGGGATTGATATATGGGATAAAACGCATTTAATCGCCAATGCCGAAAAGTAGGCAACATAAAAATCTTCAACAACAGAATGTCAACAATAAGAAAAATTTAAATATCTTTGGAAACCCTGCTAAAAGAAACTAAAACAATAACTATCGTTAATTTCCCAATTAAAATCCCTTTTCCAGTGCTGATTAAAAGCTTATGGAATAGTTTTTCGCCCAGCATCGCAAAGTTGTACGATAATTCCCTCGCCCCCAAAGGCACAACTTAATCTCAAATATTCAATAACAAACCGCAAAAATCGCGCACTAATACCCTTAATCCTGGGACCCCCCAACCCAGGGCCAGGCCCTATGCCCCACAGGAACCATCCATGCCACAAAGTGATGAGCAAAGTGTTGTAAAGTGCAGCCAGGCGCAAGACTCATGCGACTGATTAAAAACGCGCCGTACCGCCTTCTAAAACTGTCAAAGGGCCTTTGGCAACGGATTTTATGATGAGAAAAACTTTTGAAGCGAAAGTGCGAACGATGTTGTCAGCGGCGGCAGGCGGCAAGCGGCAGGAAGGAAGGGTTTGAGAAATTAAAAGAGGAGGTGTGGGGGGGGGGAGCCCAAGGTGAAAGTGCATGCGGCAACCCCTTTGGCAAGCAGTGCATTTTGTCCTTTGTAATTAAAGTTTTGCGCGCGCGGGGATTATGAAATGTCGAAGAAGCCACAGAGACAGAAGCAGCAGCGGCAGCGGCAGCTGCATCCGAAGGTGCAATGGCAGCTCCAGACAATGGGAGGACCCAAAGACACCCACAACAACGACAACGACAACGACAACGTTGCTGAAAGTGCCACTCGAGCCGGGAACAATAGGAAGAGGAACAGTGTTGAGAAATGAGAACTGAAGAGTGTGCGAATGGGACCCGCCAAGAAGTGCGAATGAGAAGACGTTACAGCCAGCCGGCCCGTTGCCCGCCAAGTGTCTCATTTTAGTTATGGCAGAAGGAGCCTTCGTCTGGTCTGGTCTGGTCTGGTCCCGCAGGCTGTTCTCGGAGCGCACGCTTCAGCGATTCGAAACAAAAGTGCCGCCCCTTTGGAGAAGTTGCCACAGATTTAGCTGCAACTTACAGCACAACAAAAAGACACAGAGAGACAATTGCACGGGAAGGGGCGCCACGGGGCACAGAGACAAACTGTTGCCTCTCCCTCATTCTGGGAAATTGAAAAGCGAGCAAAAAGTCCTAAGAAAACTGCGAGTAAGCGGCAGCAATTTGCACAGAAAAGAAATTATGCACAGAGCACCAGAGAAAGAGCGAGGGACATCTGCTCTGCTGTCCTTGGAGAGAGATGGCCACTCAGCGATACCCTGGAAACGGAAGGAAGGAAAGGTGGGGAATGGGTTTGGGGAAACAAAACAAATTAAGAAGGTCAAGGCGTATCCATTAACTGATTTTCTAGAGAACAAATTGCTTGGCTTTAAAGCGTTTCCCCCTGCATTGGATTGCATTTAAGTTTTTTTCTATAATGTCAACTCTCAAAAATCTCTTACCCCAACAGCAAATTCACCCCAAACCACCCCAGAGCTATCTTTGAAGGAAAAACAATAAGAAACAATAAGGACAAAAGACGCCAAAAGCGCAGTGGCAACACCTGGCCAAAAAGGGGCATTCCCTTAACCCTCGGGCCACCCCAAACAAACGAGAGAGAGAGAGAGCTGGAGGGGGGGTTGTGGAGGTGCGAATTTGTAATAAAAAATGCACTGCGCCACGCGGCAGCAAACCCCGAGGCAACTCTGTGGCAAAAGCTAAGGTTAAGGCGGTCCTCCCCTTCGGTGTGTGTTTTTTTTTGGGGAGCCACACTTCAATGGAGTTTCTTTGGGGAGCTAAATCTAATTTGGGTTTCGGTGGCTGCCCTGCCGCCCTTTTGTGGCATTAGCTTGCCGGGCACGTGTTTAAGAAATTATCTAGAGCAGCAGGGAAGCAGCAGAAGCAGGAGCACCCCAACCGAAAAAAAGGGCTACGCTACGGGGAAAAAAAAATTCAATTGCTGGAAGTTTTCTTTGGAAACTCGCTCTCTCGCTTATATTTCCTTCCTTTTGGCAGGGCAGGACGGGCAGGCAGACCTGCATTTATGAAAAATTCATAAAGGATAATGAGCGACAAGCGCGTGTCAACGCAGGACCATGAAGCAGCAGCAGGAGCAGCAGCAGGAGGATCAGGACCAGCGAAAGAGCCAGGGCCAAAACGTTTTGCCAAACCAACGAGCAGGCAAACGGCGTGAAACAAGGACATGCAAGAAGGGATACGATGGACGCTGGACATGACAGCATTAGCTGCAGCAGCAGCAACAGCAGCAGCTCCTGTTGCACCTGCTGCTGCTCCTGTCCTGCTGCTGGGGCTAATTAAAATCCCGACAAGTTATGCACTGATGGGTTGCCATGACAGATAAGCAGCTGCCACGGCGGGGCATAATGGAGTCAAAGGTGTTAGATAAGTACGAGTGGCAAAGGGTTGCAGGTTGCAGGTTGCAGGTTGCAGCCAGGGATTTTGGGTAGGGGTTTCGGCTGCCGCTGCACCTGACAAGTGGAGCACACAAAGCAAAGCAAAGCAACGCTAAGCAAAGACAAGCGACCCGCATTCCAGTCATTTTGATACCCGGTACTCTCTGGCTGTGCGAAGGGGATATTGGGTGTCGCGGAGGTGTGGGTAATAGGGAGCGGAAAGGGGCGTGGGAGAGCATTAAGTTAATGAGTGGGTGCCTGTCTGTTTCTTTACGATTTCTATGTTTTCTACTCATCAAAAGTTTATATTAAATCTTTTCACTTATTTTTCTGCCTTTGTAAATCAAGAAAAAACTTGCGGAGTCCATAATTATTAAGAAACATAATGGAGTCGGAGATAAAAGGCATATATCTATTATATAAATAAATAAATAATATATATATAAATAAATATAAATATACATAAAAATAATAATAAACCAAATAAATAAAAATATGAGAAAATAAAAAAACATTCATATTTAAATTAAATATTCGCTTTTTAAACAGAATTCAGGCGTGTATTTTAATACGGCCCATAATTTATCTAAATATAAAAAAATAGAATTTATTTTATTATAGGAATTATACCATATCTAAATATTAAAATAATTCATTTGAATGGGAAACATATTTATTTTTAATCATTTTTATTATCTAAACAGATTTGAAAAATCATCGGAATGTAAGACGAGCATTAAAAACCAATCCGTAACAATTAGACAGATATCTGGCTCATATTTAGTAGATATATCTTTTCCCCCTATTTATCGAAAATCATAAAAAAAGATACATAATAAAGTGAGCTATTATCTCCATAAATATAAAAAAAAAAAATAATAATAATAAAAACCAAGGATAAAATTAAATAATAATTTGTGACATAATAAATTACTAAATTAATAGAATAATAATATGTAAATTAAATAATTAAATACTGTTTAAATATATAATTTTCATCACCAATTTATTAAAATCCGAATTCTTTAATTAGTTCCCTTAGAACAAAATCAGCCGCCTAGAGGGTACTGTACACTCATACTATTCCCTAAAGTCATTTTTTGCGAGTACTTGTTTTGACTTTAAGTTTCGCCCTAGACTTTAGGGCGCGTGGGTGTGGCACAAGACAGCGACGGGGGGCGAGAGGGTGGCTAGAGCCGCATTCTGTGTTTAGTTATTGGGTTAATAAAACAACAGGGGAAACGCACACACACACACACACAAACACACATGTGGAGAGGGAAAAAACAAAAGCCAAATTACGAGTAGTCAGGGGCTCACCTAGTTTTAACCATTTTTCTGGCACATAGTTTTTCAGCGTTCTCCGGGGCGTATGCGCAATATTTGTATGTGGATTAACAAGCTGCTGGTGCTTCCTGTGGGCCAGGGGACAGTGCTGAATGCGTAACTAAGACATGGCCAAGTGTACAGAGAGTTGACAGTTGTCAGGGGGCCCACAGAGGGAACTGCTGCCGCTGCCAGAAAGAATGAGAACGGACAAAGGTAACCAAGGTGCCACTGCCACTGGATTGGACTGGGGCTTGGGTCTGTGCTCGCTCTCTTTTATGGGGTTTGGTTTTCTTTTTCACTTTGGCAATAGTTTTGCCACATAATTTATGTGTGTTGAGTGTTGTTTGGGTGCGGGCAAAACAAAAAAAAGCTGGTGATATATAAGCCATGTGCTATCTGTGCAGGAGAATGAATGATATTTGTACGAGTATATGTGCTGAAGGGGGGGTCATAAAGCCATACCAATCTATTTGAAATGTGTATTTGTGCTGCTCGGGAGTCAAGAGTCAAAGGTTGGACTTTTCTTTCTAAAATGGTCTTGGGGGCAGTATTTTTGCAGTTATTTGAGCTGTGAAAGCTGTTTTTAAACTGGTTTCAAAGGAAGAACATGGCAGATGGCTAGACAATACATAAGAAACCTTTTTAGCAGTGGTTTCTGATCAAATCTCAGAGGCTGTTGTGAGATGACAAGAAAAGAGTTGAGTTCTGACCAAAAACTCGATTTAGTTACCTTTAAGAGAGCGTAGATTGTACCTAGGGATACACCTGCCTGATCTGTGGGCTTACACACGAAATACACTGCATTTTCGCCCGCTTTACATACATTTCCCTCGGGGAATGCACTTTAATCAAGAGCCCCAGAGGCCCCCGGCCCAAGGCCCACTCGTATTCGCACTCGCAATCCGCAACCCGGCGGCATTTCTCAGATTCATGTATCTAATTGATTTGCCTGTGGGGGAATGGCTTGGGTGCGGCATGGCCCATAATAATTCGAGTGCTTTCTCGTGCTTGAATTCCTGCCTTCCTTCCTGCAGAGGCATTCTTCATCCGAGACGCGCAATCAAGGCGACATCTTAAATGATTCAACACCTTGAGCGGATAAGATCCTCCGCTGTCGAGGACAGACATATCAATCAGTGTTCCGAAAGCCAGGCAGAGGGGGGAAGGAAGGAAGGGCAAGGACTCATTGTCAGATCTTCGCCAGTGCTGCTTCACAGTCTTCTTCTCAATGTCTCGCTGGCTGTCTCTTTCTCGCTGTGTCTCTCATACTCGCTGCCTGTCGCACTGCGTGAGAAAAATTGCGTTGCATTATTTACATGTGCGCGCGGCGCCTGAAAGCATGCTTTAATTTATTTTAATTCATTCTTTCTCCACTCTACTCCACTACTCCTACTTCTCCCACTCCTCACACTCCTCCTCCCTTTCTTCCGGCATTGTCAACGATGATGTTGCCCCCCTTCTGAGTGATATGTAAATATGCAGTTACGCGCTTACTTTGTCGTGCAATTACAGTAAACCAACCATGCCCATACCCATACCCCGATACGACCCTCCTACGCTTCCTCTACACCACCATCCAACCATTCTCTCTCTCTCTCTCTCTTTCTGTCTTTCCTATGGCTGTCTCTCTCCTTGTATCCCCTATCGCTTTCTCTCGCCTTGTATCCCCTATCGCTGTCTCTCGCCTTGTATCCCCGTCATCAGAGCAAACATGAGGGAATTCCTTTTGCTAATGCCAAACACATCCGTTCTTATTATACCCGGTAGTTCTGTGGGGTACCTCGAAGGGGTGTATTGGGTTCTCAAAGAGATGTGTCTGAAAAGGGAATCTAGGATGCCAAAAGTCTTGGCTAACGCCAGTGAAACTTTGGGGAGTTGTGTAGAGATCGATTATCTACCAAAACTGACAAGAATCATAAGGATCGATGGGATATTACCAACAGAAAAGCAAAAAAAGTAGTACTTTCTTTTCTCTAATGAACCAGAAATGCGGGTGAATGTTTCCCAGGGAATAGACATCGAATAATGCCTGTGTCTTATCATCGTTGCCCCTAAAAATGGTATACAAATATGCCTTCAAATGGTATTTCCATAAAGGAGTATTTTCTCTTTTCTCGTACTAGTATTCCAAGGGTATTCCATAGGTCCGTAGTCTCCCTCCCACCTAAACTCCTACACTTCTTTTTTTTCTGTATTTCGTATTAATGCCGTGGGTACAGTGGTACCAAAGCATCTTGAGCTTCTATTTTTTATATGCTGTACCTGCCTTGTACCTGGCTTATTAGCAAAGCAATTGCCATGCCAGAGCATTGAGAATCGAGCTTTGAGGATGGCAACTGGAGGATGGAGGATGGAGCATTGAGCATGTGTAATTCCCCAGACATCTGAGGGAGAAACGCTGTTTGGCATCGTCTCTCTCTCTGATTGACTTCCGTTTGCCCTGCCACTGCAGTGCCTATCCTCTCGATGCCTTTCTGCCTTAATCGATTTTACACCCAAAGGACATTTTCTTGTGATTGTGTCTGCGGTTTGTTCTTTGCCGTCTTTGATTTCCGCCAACCCATCCCTCCCATTCCCCAGCTGGTTTAAGTGTCTGTGTAAAATGCTCCTATTCCCCTACTTCTAGAGGAGATCCTTTTGCGGCTGTTTTCAGCTTCAATTAGATATGCGTATGCTGTTTGTTTTTAGGACCTTTGCCACGTTTTTATTGCCGCCCCACGAGCGACGTGCTCTGTATGCAACCGATGTCATTCCAACCGTGCCCGTCAGGTGGAAAATCTTATAAATTTTGGAATAACTTTCATAACTTATGGCGAAACGGGGGGCAGGATGGAGGGTAGGGTGGCGTAGGGTGGCGCCACAGCGTGGAAGCTGGAATTACCTCTATGCAACTAATGCCATTGTCTTGTCACACATCGCTTTCCGTCGCTTCTGCCAGTTTTCCCCAGTTTTCCCCAGCTTTCCCCGGTTATACGAGAGAGCTTGCTATTTGAGTTTGTCAGAGCGGCGCTTAAAACGATGCCAAAAGAAAAACTTCTACTGGCTTTTTTTTCAAGCGTCAGTGGCGTGGGGCATGTGGCATGGGGCAGACACATAGCGACTGTCTCTCTGCTGCTGCTGCTGCTGCTGCTGCTTAATGTGGTTTAGTGCTTGGTTGACATGTTTGTGTGTCGTGGACTTATGGGGCGAACATCCAGAACTTATGTCTGCTCTCTGCTTGGGGTTTGCGGATTCCTTTTGGCTGCTTTTAAAGCTGCTTTTTAGGTCTCCATTTTGGGGCTCTTGGACACTGTGTAAACAGATAATTGTTGAAGATAGTGCAGGAGAAAGTTCAATGGGTGGATAACCGACTCCTGATTGAGTCTTTAATGAGGGGATGCCAAGGAAAGGCATCTATTATATATCTTATGTTTTTGTATTTTATTTGGATTTTTCTTGGGAGTCTCTTCTTTAGTTCTGGCTCTTTTCTGCAACTCCATGCAGCAAAGGCCACTCCTTTTTTCCTACTTTTGAAGTCCAAAAAAGCATTTAGAAAAGTTTAAAGCAGCTCAAGGCTGGGTTCTGGTAAGTTTTAGTAATCAAAAGTATTAAAAAAACATCAGAAATATATTTGAGAATAATTTAGGCAGTCTTTCTCTTAGTTCTCTATTTCTAGATAGTTCTTTAAATACTCCCAAATATTCCTAGTCTTTGTTTTCTAAAGTCTAAATGCCTTGGATGTGGTTTTGGCTTAATAATCTAACCATTTTGGTGCTTAAAAACAGAACCATTTCTGCGAATAAGTCCTTTATTTCATTAATAGAAATTTCCTATAGTTTTAGAAATTATTTTATGCACATCATGTCCTTGAAAGACAAAGATATCTGTCAAAAATCCATATCACTCCTTTTCTAAAATATTATTCCATATTCCCACAGTTTTCGATGCCCCTGCGGCAAACAGTCCTCTATAATTTCCAGAGCTTCCAAAAGCACCTTAAAAACTTCCTGAAATCCTTCCTTCGTCCCTATCAAAGGCAGCACCAAGTCGTTGATGCTCACCTTTTCAGTTTTGGGGAAAATTGTTTAAGCTTTGCTTGAATCGAGTGTTTTTTTCTTTTATTTTTTAGCTGCTTTTGATTTTTCTTATGTTTTTCGGTGTGTGTGTTTGCCCGGTGCTCAGCCGCAGGCGGTTTGTTTGTTTGTCTGCTGTGTGTTTGAGCAAATTTGCTCGCCAACTCACTTTCATGTTTAATTAAAAGATAACACACACACGCTCACACACACGCACACACACGGGTGCACACACCACACCACACACGTGTGCAAAGACAGAACGTTATAGTGCGAGGAGGCAGGAGGAGGCAGGAGGAGTGCACTGATATGACAAGTCTTTAAGCAGCATGCCAGCGTTTATCAACAGAAAAGTTCACTCTGCACTTTAGTCTTTGCTTTTGCGAAAATTTATGCAACTTTTGTGTGCCTTTGTGTGTGTGCTGGAAAATCTAAGAGGAAAGGAAAGGAAAGGAGAGGCAGAGGCACTCGCTTATCGTCTCATTTATAATTGAATGCTTTACACGAATTTATGGCCAACTTTTCGGCTATTTAGCATATCAAATCGTAAAAAATAAATACTTATTTTTAGGTAATGAAAATAAAACAATTTCCAATTGGTTTTCGGTGCTTTTTATGAGGCGTATTTTGCTGGGTTTTTTTTTTGGTGGCACTGCCTGCCATCAATTAATGTCGCTGGCAATAAAAAAAGTTCTCTAAAGTGATTGACTGTCCACACAAATACGAGCACAACACGGGGAAAAGTTGAGTGACCCCCAGGGGGAGTTGGCCAGGGCCTCAATTGGCCCAAGTTGGCATGTTGAAATATTTAAAGCCGCTTAAACAAATTGTGGTCTGGTCATGCGGTGACTTGTCAGACAGTAAAATACACCCAAAGAGTGGAACAGAGAGCGAGAGAGAGAGAGGGACAGAGAGAGGGAGAGGGAGAGCGCGGACAGAGAATCAATAAAATGGGGGTGTATGGGGGTCACTTTCGTAATCTCTCCACATAAAACTCTCTCTCGTTAGGCGCATTAAATTACAAATTCCATTAAAATGATTATTAAAGCAAGTATTTGCTAATTAATTTACTTGCTACGCACAATGGCAGCAGTAAGCAGGACGCAGGACTCAGGACGCAATTAATAAATCCAAATGAGTAGCTACATTATAATCAAGGCTCCTTACAGGACTAGAGTCCCTCTGGCAGCCTCTGGACACCACAAACACCCTGTAAAACATCAATTTTCGGTGGCTTAAATGTGTGCCTCCTTCTAGCGGCAGGGGCACCCTCTCTGGCTTTGATTATGTTAATTACATTTTGGGGATTAGAGGATTTTTGTGGGATTTTTGGGGGGGCTTTTTAAAGAGAAAAACAGCACTTGATAAATTTTAAACAAATTTTTAAAGAATAAAAATAGAAAGAGTGTTTTTATAACAATTTATAGAACTTACAAAGAACTCTCGTTGCTCTGCTATTTCCCTAGAAATACGAAAAGAGGAAACCCATCAGCAACACCATCATTCAGCATTCAACATTCAGCAAACTATGGGATTCAATTAGCCCAGCCACAGGGCAGGCGTATCTGTATCTCCAGGCAACACCCCACCCCCCAACCGGCACACACAAATCATCATCCTACACAGCCAATCCAATTCCATAGCAATTCCATTAGATTGTACGCTGTACTCGCACTCCCGCATTGTGTTGGCATCGTAACAATCTACCCTTTGTTACCCACTGAATTACAAGTACCACATGACCCCCAGGAACATAGTGGGGGAGTGGCTGGAGGGGGGGTGGCACAAGTACTCGTAGTTCTTATGAATAATAAAGCAAATAATCTGTCAGCGTCGCAGCCGCCTTAACCAACAACAAAACACAGCACAGAACGGAGGCAACAGCCAAAAACCGAAACCGAAAATAAGGACCAAGCCCCAGCCAAGGACCCCGACGAATGTCAGTGAGGAATCTAGTGCGACACAGCCAAACGACTCAATTTGATGAAGGGCGTGGGGGGAGACAGGGGCGGGATTCAGAGGCGGATTCAGAAGCGGAGGCGGAGGTGAAATTCGAGTACTTTCATTCCGGAGAGCCTCCCACGATATTTGCTCTCTGTCCGGCTCTGTCTGCCACATGTTCTAGCGGGGTGGACAGGGGTGGAGGGAGGAAGGAGGTCAGTGCTAATAACGAGAAATCCGATTTGAACGTTCGGGGCCGTGCGTGTGATAAAAGCAACAACAACGTCACGCAGTCTGCGGTTTGCTCTTTGTACCCTATCAGGGAGGGTCTTGTGTGGTTTACCATGAAGCAGAGCTACAGAAGCAGCAGAAGCAACGGAAGAAGGAAGGGTGTATATTGGGATATCGTGCCACAAGCTATGATCTTCCCTAAGAATGATATCTTGCTCTCAGAAGAGGACTTAGAGAAATTAGAGCGGGAACATCTGACATAGGCCTTGATATAGCCATCTCCGTATAATCACTTAGCTCTATAATTATGGCTAAAAGTGTCCTTAAACTCCTGTTTTCACTGCAGATAGTCAATAAGTAAAAACCACAAATATAGGAGCATTTTTTCATAGAAAAACCTATGGGAATTCAAGCTTTTCTGTTAAGTAAAATCGTGGTTCCTCAAGGTCTTTAATACAAGTGGGAAAAATATTAAAATTAAATAACCGGAGGCCTTCGGCTCAATAATATTCCTTTATTTATTTACAGAATACCAAATAATAATTAATAATTTAAGCAAAAGCCACAAGACCTTCAGGCTCATATTGAAATAATTTATCAATGTTTTTAGGTCACAAGTTAAGCCGTTGGAAAGTCAATTTTTTTATTTTTCCTTATTTTTCAGAACCTGTTCCAGTAGATCCCTAGATCTTCGAGAGTATCCCAAACTTCGGGCCTTGGAAATCGATTATTTTCTTTCCTCTTTTCGTTACGTTAGCCAGGCCTATTGGAGCAGCCGCAGTACTCGCTTTTTTTGGCTCGTGCCACGCTGCGTATGCGTAACGTGCGTTATAATGAAATATTGAATTTTATTGCCTGTCGTGACTGCGTGCTCTGACAGACCGAGCCGTCAGCCAATGCCAGAACTGGCAGCCTGTCAACAACTTTCAGGTCTCTCTTTCTCTCTTTTTGTGGTCCAAAAACTGACCCCCGACCGCACCCCCGTTGCCGCAGGACCTGCTTCACAACTTGTCACTGCCTCGAGGGCACGGTCTGGGAGATGATATCTCTCTCTCTCTCTGCCCTGCCCTGCTCCTGCCCCGCCTTATAATTTGATTCGTTTTATTTGTTATGCAAAAAACTTGAAGTATATTATTATTTCCCATATAAGCATTCGCTTTATTCCTGGCTACGCAGGACCTTCTTTCAGTTTTCAGCCTGTATTTTATATGCTTTTCGTTGCGCCTGCCGCCTGCCTCTAATAAAAGCAATTTATGGAGCCCAAAGCGCGGAAATGAATTGTTAACCGACAAAAAAAATAAAAGTAAACTTTTGGTCAGACGAGAAAGAGTCCTGCCCGGCGAGGGGAGGATGTGGAGTCCTTGTGCGGTCCGGAAAGGCAAGGGGAAGTGGAGACCTTGCGCGGTCCGGAGAGGCAAGGGGAAGTGGAGTACTTGCGCGGTACGGAGAAGCAAGGGGATGTGGAGTCCTTGCCCTGTCCGGAGCGGGGAGAATGTGGAGTCTTTGCGCTGTCCGGAGCGGGGAGGATGTGGAGTCCACGCACTGTCTGGAGGAGGGGCATGCTGGTGGAGTCCATGCTGGAGCAGAATGAGTCCATGGCTGTCAGGCGTAGGATGCGTCCATGATGCTCGTTGATGAGTGGGTGGTAAACGCCTTTGTCTTTTGTTTATGGTCACGGGAATCCCTCCCCCACACGCCGCACACCACAGCATACCCATACCCTCCCCGCCCGCCGTGAATGTTCCACGTAAACGCCTTTTGTGGCATTGTGAAATTTCCCAGAGCGCACATAAAAATGAAAAACGCCAAAAGGAGGGAGAGATGGAGGAGGACGGGGCGGATACCGAACAAATGAGAATGCAATCTTCTCGAAAGAGAGAACCGTAGAGAGAGAATGGAAGAGAGGGAGTAAAAATCATTCAGCTATGGAGATAATGCAATCGGTAGATGCCTCGGCAGCAGGTGGAGGATACGTGGCAGGTGATTTCAATTAAGGAAGCTAATATGATAAGTACTCGTTATTAAAAAGAACAAAAAGAGGAGAGTAAGAGAAGCCATGGGGAGGAAGGAAATAAGGAATACGAGAGCATGCAACTGGAAGTGAAAGTGGACTATGTTTTAGGAAACGAGCTTTAAAGGAGGCATTAGAACTGAAAAGAAGCTATTTCTGGTCTCTTCACATGGTTGCATCAACATTAAGACCATCGTTTGGTAGAACTTGTATTATATTAGCGATATTTCTAGAAAATACCATGACAATAGTGTAATAAGAATATTTATACCCCGTTTAAAGGCTTAAATTCGTTGTCTTAGGCCTGGAATGTCTTTAGTTTTGGATGTACTTTGATAAAAAGATGTCCATACCACAAATAAATAAGGTCCAGGCTTAAAAGCTACAGTTCTAGGGGGCGTTAAACCATCTTTAGTAGAAATAAATCATATATGAGACATATCATAATGAAAATATACCCTAAAAAATCCACCAAATGATGCTCCTTAAAGCCAAACAGATTTGCCGGGGAAAGTTCTGTGGGGAAACCTTTGAAATATTTAATTAATTAAACGAAAACCGTATAGCCACAAGATCCATTTGTTTTTCATAATTTTACTATCTATTTTACAAACACATTTTATTGTATTTTCATTGAAAAAAGGACCCCTTTTTCCTTTATTTTTAGGACTGAAATTCGACTGTCTGCCAGCAATGAAAGGTATCGTATTTATATATATTTTATATAGTAGTATATAAAGGATTAGAAGGGAAAATACATTTCTGTTCTTTAAATTTTCCAATATATCTCCCAAAAAGACCATTGATACAACAAACGAAAACAAAAGCAAAAAAAGACCATCGAGAGGGGAAAAAAAAGACCAGGAAGAGGCGTTTCAGAGTAAAAATCCCAGGCTCGTTGGCCGCAGCAGCCTGCTGTGTGTGCCTGATGATGATGATGATGCCACCACACAGTCTATGCCCCCCCTGCTGTTGTTGCATGCCCCCTGCACTGTTTTTGTTTTTGTTGTTGCTTTCCCGCTCTCTCTCTCTGTTTAATTGTGAGATAAAACTTACCGATAATGAGCAGCTTTATGGTCGACATGTTTGCCCGTGTTTGCTGTGCTTTTTGCTCGATTTTCCTGGCCTTTTACTCGTTGATTTTGTTTTTTGTTTTTTTGTTGTGTTTTTTTTCTCTTTGTTGTCTGTTTAATGCGTGGCCGCAGCTGTTGCTGCACGATTGATATTTACAAAAATATTAATCCATTCCATTCAAGTGCGAAAGAGACGGGCACGCCGGGCGTAAGGAGCGAGCGAGATGCCGACGGTAACAGTTTGACAATCACTGGCCGCGAGCGCGTAAATTGCATTTTAATGTCGGAATGGCAATGCCACTTTGATGGCTATAATGCTACTTGCCACATGCCACAATCTTTGGAATTTGTTGTTGTAATTTTTTCTCGTTATTTTATGTGGTTTTTATTTGTAGTTTGTTTTTTTTTCGTTATTTTTAAGGGTTTTCCATAGGCTTTTTGTGTGTTTAAATGTCTATCGAACAGTTAATTATTGCCTCACTTGGGCATTGATTTACTTGATTTTTCCTGGGTTTTATGCCATACAATAGTTATACGAAAACTCCCATCCAAAGATGATTTTTTCGAAATATTTTAAACACTTGGAAATGGCAAAGGCCAAGGCATTTGCTGTGTGGGCGAAAACGAGAACTGTAATTAAATGTTTTCAATTAAATTAAATGCGACATTTCACAATGATGCAACACACACACACGCACACACACACAGAGAGAGAAAAGATGAAGACAATTCTCATTCGGAAATGTTCTCATGCAAAATGCAGTAGGGAGGCGCCTAGAAGTAGGCAATGAATATTTAAAGCCACAGACATTTCAATTTGAAGAAGTCCGTCCCTGTCCCCCACCCCCTCCGCCACCCTCCGAATGAGGTTAGGCAACGCCCAGACATTAAATTAACATATTTCCTAAATAATAATAATTTCCCCAGTCAATGGTGTCTCTCCATCCAGTGTGTGTGTGTGTGTGTGTGTGTGTGTGTGTGCGGTCAGAGGTCAGAGATGTAGAGATGGATCCCCTATAAATGGAATTGGACATTGGGCCGCACAAAGACAGAGAGAGATGGAGAGAGCCCTGCCTGCCTGCCTCCCTTCTACACATGTAAACTGCTGCCTAATGTCTTATTCATGTTTACACTGTCCTACTGCGAGTACGAGGCTAAGGACTTATGAGCGGTCTGCATGTCAGTCGCACCAACAGTCGCTCTTTGCGTGCCCCAAACTTATTAGACCCGCCCGTAGGTGCTAGGATGGGGTTTTGTCCAGGTTAGAGAATGGTTAATGAGCCGAGTGGAGAGCAGACCAAGCCCCGGCAATTGTTGTGTGCTATTTATTTAAAACTGTCTCGAACAACACACAACAAAGCCCCCCACGCCCCCAATTGTTAATGGAAATCTTATGCCTCGTTGGCCGCCTCTGGAGGTCAGGAATTAAATGCGCGGTAATATCGTATATTTCTGGGAGGCTTATTAGTTATTTATGGAACGGCTAAAACTATTTATATTCTCGTATGCTCTGTGCGTCCGAATGGATGTGTTTTCTAGGCAATTTAAAATCCTTTTCGGTTGAATTTATTTCCAGACTAAGAAATTAATTGTTTTCCAGAGAAAAATAAACGGGTTCATGGGTTTAGTTAGTGATATTTAAGGTAGTTTAAACATTTTCACTGAACACAAGACACTGGAAGGCATCTGGTAACCTTTCTCAATGGAAACATAGACCTTTCCCTAGAGTTTGACTAAAAATTAATATATTTTTAAGTGAAAACAATGGCTCCATTAATTTTGGACAGTTCTGGAGTGGATCTAGATTGGATTTATCCATAAAAATCGATGAATTTGCTGCTTTAAGATAAGGTTCTAGCAAGAATACAGCTCCAGGCTATGCCTAAAATTCAAAGAGAGCAAAGAAAGCCCTTCCTAGAGGCCTGAAAGACCATGTTTAACTATAGAATTGTAATAGGTCTTTAGTTTAGCACAAATCTGGGCACTGTTTAAGCCAAACAAATCCCCGATTTGTCCTAAGAGATGCTTCACTGTTTCAGAGTCCGTTTCCTCAATGATTTCCAGACGAATCTGTTCACCAAAATCCATGGTTTGTACCAAGAGATGATTCAGAATCCCGCTCTTCAATGATTTCTAAACGAATCTGTTCATCAAATTTGTGCCCCACATAATTTAAAGAAATCTATAGTTAAAGTTTAAGCCACATCAAACATTATAATTTCACTAACTTTCCAGTTTCAAACACTCACTGAAAACACCAACTTTTGCTCTGAGATCCCACTTTAACCACACTCAAACCCTGCCATAACTCTTCCCATAGAAATATGCTACCTACCATATTTAACAAATTGAATAATCTAATTCGCAACAAGGACTCTGACCTCTTAACAACTCGTAATAATTTCGCACCCAAACTTGAGGCAACAACAGCACAATATAGCGAAGAAAAGTCACCAAGAAATGTGCTGTGGATCCCATAAGAAAGACCGAAAATCAGCTGTCACAGTGGAATAATAAAAATAATTTATTTGCATTTTATTTGCGCAGAGCAGAGTCGAGTCCTGCGACTGTTGCTGGTGGGAAAACCTAGAGGGAAACCTAGAGAGGCTAGAGGTTGGCTCCTTGGTCTGGTTTTCTGGGGGTTTTTTTTCTGTCACTGACTTTGGCACTGACTTGGATGCCGGGGCGCAAGGACAACAAGTTGGCGAAAAGCAACACACACACACACACACACACCAGCAGAAAGATACACCGAACCAGAACCAAAACCGTAGAAAAGAAGGAAACAAAAAAGTAAGGAAATTATAAGGATTTGACAGATGAGCGAATGCGACAGGAAAGGCGAAGAGGTGCCGGTTCCGCCTCCTGGCACCGTGCCATGGAGGAGCCATAGAGAAGGTAAGTGGAGCACAGCATTTGCTTTTGGGTCCTGGCTTTTCGGGTTTGGGGATGCTTTAAATTGAGCAGAAATTGTTTGTCACTGTAGCTGTGTGTTGGCTTTGGCTTTGTGTTGCAGCAGGCGAGAGTTTGCCCCAGTTTCTATGGCCAGTGTTTGTTGGTGGTGGCGGCGGCGACGGCGGCTGCATGAATATGCATGCGGCATAGCGTACGTCCTGGAGTGGAAGGATGTTAGAAACGTGTGGGGAGGGGATGTGGTGAGGGGCAGGGCAAGGTCACAAATATCCCAGCGAACGAGAGAGGGAGACCCTGCAACAGTTGCACTTGAGTGCCATTTGTCGAAAGAGGCCTAGGCTGTGGCTCTGGCTCTGGCTCTGGCCGTGGCTCTGGCTCTGGCTGTAGGTCTGAGTCCGTGCCACCCAGCAATTTGCATAATTACAAACGCACATGTAAACGAAACGCGGTTTCCTGTCCGCAATTTCCACTGCGGCGCCTGCCGTTGCACACACACACAAACACACACGTACACGTTTCGGTTTTCACACGGGTTTTCCACGCTAAAAATTCTTGTCTTCACTTCGTTCGGTTCGGGATTCGTTTCGTTCGGTTTTCCGCTTTTGCCGCCCGTTGCCGCAGAATGCTTCTTACCAACTAAATGCAATTTCAGAAGAACGAAGCGCGCTATGCCATCCACGAAGCTCGGATCCCCGATGATGTGCTTCGGCGAGTATCGTGTTCGAATGTCCAGACGAAGGCCAGAGTCCTCGTGGATCCCCCCAGCAGAAGGCCCTCGGGTTCTTGTTGGTGCGACTGCGCAGAGAGTGGCCACTGGCAACATGTTGCCAAGGGAGAGAGAGAGTGAGAGAGTGAGAGCGAGACTTGAGTTGAGAGAGAGCGAGCGCCCCATGTGGCAAGTTGTTGAACTTTTGTGGTAGGTTAGGGTTTCCAGACCGTGGCAAGAGAAAGATTTAACAAGTTGTCGTAGGACTCAGTTCAAGAGGAATTTTTGTAGCGATTTTTACTACCAATTTGTGGAAATTTTCTTTGATTTTGGAATATTTTTATGAATATTCCGAAAGGGAGTTTTTTTGATGCAATTTGTATTAAAATTAGTTGTCTCTAAGCCATAATTAATTTTTAATAACAATATCTATGTCTTATAAATAAAAGCAGTTCTTCCCAAATCAAAAAATTAGTTAAATTCTTTATATGTTTTTTTTCTGCGTGGCCGTATATTCGGTCTTTTTTGCAAGAGTTGCCATACGGCCTATTTCTAACCTTAAAAAATATAAATATACAAAATATTTTCGAAAAGTGGAGTAAACTTATTTGAAAAATTCTTTGGCTTTGCTTGGGGGTTTTCGGGGTCAATAATTACGCATTTAAAGTTTGTTTTAAAAAATTCAATATGGCGGATCCAATAAGGCCGTATTCTCTTAAAACGAATAACTCCCCGACCTTGCTACATCTACATCTACATCTACATACATGTTACTCGTTTAAATAGATCTTTTGAAGAGAAAAGAACTCGATACAAATCGAAACTGACAGAAAACTGACATCCAATTGGTAAACAGCGACCCCAAAAACCCCCGATTGACGAGTTTCCAGCAATTTCGATGAATTTCCTAGATACATTTGTAATTTGTTTTGAGGTTAGAAAATAAACCCGACGTGATTGAACAAATCTGACCTTGAATTCGTGTTTAGGCCCCCAAAATAGATGGGGCTATGATGCTCTGATCAGCCGCGCACGAAACTCTTTTTTTTGTGGGGCTGTAAAATCCACTAGGGATGCCATATGGGCCGATAGTGGTCACAATGGGGCTGCCATACTGACCGATAGGGGCTATCGCACCACAAAATGGCAATCATCAGACAATCGATGCTTTTTACGTAAAATTTCACTAAATTTCACCTTTTCGATTGCTAGCTTTGGCGTGGGCTAAATAAGAAAAAAGATTTTTTGAACTTTTACGTGGAAAAAAAAAGCATCAAAATGGTGGACTACAGCAAGTGGAAAGACATTGATATTTCGGATGCTGAGGACGACGAGGAGCCGAAAATTAATAACGAGGCCCTATTCCTCTGGCGTGAGCAGGCATGGGTGGAGCGTCTGGAGGTATTGGTCAGGGGCGAGGAGGACATTAAAGAGAAACGAAAGAGCATCGACGCTCGCCTCGTGGATATCAAGGAGCGCATCAGCGCAAAAGATGGCGATGAAGTCGCCCTCAAGAAGGAGCTGGAAAAAGTCGAGAAGGAGGGCAAGAAACTTGATCGCGTGGAGAACGACATGATGCTGAAGGAGAAAAAGGCATGGGATGTGGACAAAATCGACAAGTCGTTCTTCGAGAAGATCGGGATCACTAAGAGTGCCGGTCGCAAGCCAGACGAGGAGCTTTCCTTGGAGGAGTTCGAGGAGTTCGTCAAGGAGAACGAGGAGCTGTGCAAACAATACGGAATGCTGCGCAAATACGAGGACTCCAAGCGCTTCCTAGAAGAGCACCAGCAGTTGGTCTGCGAGGAGACGTGCTGCTATCTGACGAATTGGTGCATCGACCTGGAGGTGGAGAAGAAGCACGAGCTGGTGGATCATTTGGCCCATCAGTGCGTCTGCATGCAGTACATCCTCGAGCTGGGCGAGCGCCTGGGTGTAGATCCGCGGGCCTGTGTCAGCTCGTTCTTTTCAAGGACCCAGCTATGCTTGCCCGAGTACCTCTATCACTTCGAGAACGATGTCAAGGAGTACAAGAAACGCGTCCAAGATGAAGCACAGGAAAAGATTCAGGCGGCCAAGGCGAAGGTGCAAGATGTGCAAAGCCGCTTGGGTCCCGGCGGCCTGGACCCACTTGAGGTCTATGAATCCCTGCCCGAAGAGGTGCAGGCCGGCTTCACGACTTGCGACACAGAGCTGTTGGTAAAGCTTTTCGACGCAATGCCATGGGAAGTGGCCAATTATCATCATCAACGTTGCTTGGCCTCGGGTCTATGGCTCCTAAAGGATGCAGACGGGGCCGCTGGGAAAGACGCTGCTGCTACAAATGCTGCTGCAGCTGATGCTACAGCCGCTGCCACAACTGCTTCTACAGCTGATGCTACAGCCGCTGCCACAACTGCTGATACAACTGCTGCTGCAGCCGCTGCCACAGCTGCTGCCACAACTGCTGCTACAGCTGATGCTTCAGCCGCTGCCACAGCTACTGCCACAACTGCTGCTACAGCTGATTCTTCAGCCGCTGCCTCAGCTGATGCTATAACTACTGCTACAGCCGCTGCCACAGCTGCTGCTGACGATGCCAAGGAGGAGCCCATCTACACTGGCGTCAGCACCGAAGATCTTGACTTATTGCCTGCGGCGAATCATTGCTGGTGCAATCTTCACTAGAAGTCTTATCCTAATTTCCGGTCCCCGGCACACACACACACATACAATAAATATAATAAACAGATTCAATCATCCGAAGCCTTTCTAAGTTCAGTTTTTCGGTATATGATTTGAAAAAAGTCAGCTAAATTCTCAGTAAGCAAATGTCAAAATATTTGAATTACAATAAATTAATCAATTAATAATTTGTTGGGTTTTTTTTATTATTATAAACCTACATTTTTAGAGCTGGTTCAAGGGGTCACATCGATAAGACGAAGAGGCGTAACGCTATTGAATTAGAAATAAAATCTAAAAACTATAAAACACCATGGCTGGTGTTTACTTTCTGCCTCAATAAATACATATATACAAATTTATATTTTATTTATTACATTCCCTTGAAGATGTCTGATTTTTTGACAGTGGCATCTTAAAAACCTAATGAATATATTTTAAATTTTATATATTTTTAAAAATACATTTGATTTTATTTTAAAAAGTTGTGTATTTAAAGCATTTCAATTAAATTTAATTACATTTCAAATTAATATATAAAATTATACATCTAAGAAAAAAATTTGATTTTATTTAAAAAAAACTTCTTTATGGAAAGCATTTAAATTAAATTAAATTACATTTTAAATTAATATTTTAAAATTGTATATTAAAAAATAAATTTGAATTTACATTTACATTTAAATTAAATTAAAACTGCATTTCCAATTTATAATTTATATTATATATTTAAAAGAAAATTGATTTTATTTTTAAAAATTTGTTTATTTAAATCATTTAAATTAAATTCAATTATATTTCAAATTAATATTTTAAAAAATACATTTTTCAAAAAAATTCTTCCTTTACCTTTAAATGAAATTAAACTGATTTTTTAAACAATTTAGTTAAAAAAAAAAATTGGATTATATTTTGAAAAAATTCTTTATTTACTCTTATTATGTGCTTTTTGTTTTTTTGGGGTCAGTCATCTGACGAATGCCTGGTGGAACGGCTTCTGTTGTTTATGGCCATAAACACTCACGAAGGGCCGAAAGCAGTTCGCTTGGTGCCTCGGTCTTGGCCAACATTTTTGCTCCAATCCTGGCCAACTCTCCGAGAGAGAGTGCAGGCACTGTTCCAATTCCATTTCATTCCGCTCTCTCGCGCGCTCTCGCTCTCTCTCTCCTCTTGCAACATGTTGGCAGAGTGCACTTTTTGCCTTCTGAAAGTGCATCCTATCCTTTTTTTTTGCTGGCCAGAATCAACAGTTGTCCCTGACTACTGCAGACAGAATGTTTGAGTCAGGGCTCTGCACCCCAAAAAATTATGATATTTCAGAGGAGTAACATGGGGCACATGGGGCATGCCACTATCTACATATTTAGGCGCATGAGAAAAATGTCGTGCAATCAGGAAAAGTGGCAAGCACTCACTCCCCCTTTTGCCTTTTTCTGAGTAGTTTATGGCTTGCCGTCCAGCTTGACGAACCCCGCCCCCCTCTGTGTCATGTGGCACATAAAAAATATTTGCAAACTGTATGTGGCAAGCTCTGGGGGAGACGAGAGGAGAGGTGGCAGAGAGGGGCACCCAAAGGTTGTGCCAACACCTTACACAGAGAGGGAGATAGTCGTCGTCCACAAAAGTTGTTAAAAAGTCCAAATAAATTTGTTTGTGTCGCTCACAGAAGGGTGGCAAGAAGGGGCAGACAACGAACGAACGCCTCACAAAATGTTTGACATAAATTTATGCGTTTTGTGTGTCCCCCAACAACTTTGCTTGTAGATCAGAGAGTCAGCAGAGGACAGGGGGGGAACTCTTCGACTCTGACTCTGGCTGTAGTCATGGTTGAGGCTGAGGCTGAGGCCAACTAAAGTGTATTTCGAAATTGAGTTGTCATAAAAGCATTCAGCATGGATGTTTTTTGGAAGAGTGATGTCCACAGTGGGTATTCAATGATGAGAACAGCTCAACTGATTTCTTCGATTTCTTATTCAACAATTTGCAGGAGTTTTAATCTGTGACTGCTCGTTTTTCTATGAAGGGTAGAAATAGCTTCAAAAAGGTCTTCCGACTGCCGGCTTTTCGGCTGATTTCCATCTGTGAAAACGCAACAGCTGATTTGCTGCCTCCAGGCTAAAGATTTTCTCATCGATTACCATTCCAGGCTACTTTTCTGAAATCTTTAGTCATATAAATTCATTCATACTCCAAGGAATGTGGTTTACTAAGTCAACGTTTGCGTGTGAATGGCATTTTGATAATTTTTTAAGCGTCTTCAAGCATTTAAATTTACATCAGAGTTTTGTTAGCGATGGAAAATGCTCGATTAAGATAAATTTATGGATTTCTCAATTAACTACGGGTATTTTTCCCAAAATATATTATTATTTTTCGGGGTGAATACCATTTTTTCATGTGGTATCATAAAATATATGTAATTTTTTGTTTAAAAAATGTAAAAATTTAGTGAAAATTTTGAAAATTCGCCTAAAATATAGAAACTATAAAAAAGAATGAATTTTTTTTATTTTTTTGCTATAAATATACTTTGAGTTCTGTACTAAAATTCCATTTTATTTTTAACATCACGTACACCTTAGGACTGTGCCCACTGTACTTGACAGTCTCACCGTAGACAATCTTTTATTTGCATGGCAATGCCAAGCCATGAAGCAACTTCTCGGTGGAGTACCAGAGGTGGAAGACCGACTCCTCATGACTTGTCTCGAACTTTCCAACCCCTGCCACACTTGCCTTGCCCCCCTCAATACTTTCGCTACCTGGAGAGGGGCAAGTGTGTGCGGGAGAGGGCGAAACTTTTTTCGATTTAAATAAAAAGCCAGCAGCAATACGACAACACTTTGAACTTTCCATGGAGGAGGGCGCTGCGCCGTAAAAAAAATATCTATAAAAATATGTCAACACTTTTAGAGCCATTTACGTGGATCTACATGACGGACAAACTAAATTTATGTCTAGAAATTTTATGGAGTGGCCTTAAAGGAGGGGTTCTTTGAGCAAATATTCGGCACCCTTTTGCCCATATTAACTCTGTATTTTACCGCTTTTACATATCAAACTTAACAAGCGCTTTTGTTCAGGCCACTATGCATTTTCCAAGAATTTTCCAGACCATTGTGCGAAAGTTAGCTGCCGCCTCATGCTTTTGTTGTTCTTTTCTGGTGGCGGGGTGCATTTTTTTTTGCATTATTTTATTTTTTGGTAACTGAAAAATGTTGCCTGGAAAAGCAGCTGACGAAACCGGCGGCGGTTTAAACATTTTTAATTAATTTACAGACACATACTGCGCGTGGCGGAGAATGGGGGGACGCTGACAGCAGCTGCTTGGTATGTGATGCACGTAAGATGCGTGCAACGCGCGTGGCAGACACACACACACACAGGCAAATTAAGCGGCAGGGTGCGGGGCAGGGTGTGTAGGATCCTGAGGTGCGGATGAAATTAAAATTGTAGCGAAAATACTTTTGGCTGCAGCTGCATGCAACAGCAGCAACAATTGCAAGTCGCAACAACTGCAACTTCAGTTAATCAAATGTGAAATGACATGAGCACACACCGACAGAGAGGGGGGGGTGGTAAATGTGTTGAGGGAGGGGGTAACAAGTGCGTGAGTGCGGGGCGGCTGCCACATAAATCAGCGCTGGGGCATGCCCAGTTGTACCACCTACTCGCACGCCCCCACGCCAATTCGCACTTAATTGCTTAAACAAAATGCCACCTCCGATGCCTCCAGCGCCCCCCCGAGCGCGGCGTAGGAGGAGGCGCACTATTGAGCAATTATGCAGCAGTGTCACGGCCCCAACAAGTATGCTATACAAAAAAGGAAGGAAGAAAGCTTTAGGCCATAGGAGATAAGACCATAAGATACCCTTTTTGGGGACTACTCAAAGTGAGGCTTTTACCATATTTCAGCAAAGATTTTTCTTCTTTTATTTTTTAGGAATTTATACACCAAAAGTAATAGATTTTTTCTTTATTTTTCTGTAATAATTAATTGTTATTAATTAATTAACAAACTAATAGCGAAAATTTTTGATTTATAAGATGTTAATATTTTGATAAAAATTGTATTAAATGCATAATAAATATAAATAAAATATCTCTTTTAAATATTAATATTAAAAATAGTCGACGACATCCAGATGTTCTTTGTGATAGAACAAAATTTGTTTTCGGTGGCATTTTTCCCCCTTAAAACACGAAAGATAGTTCAATTATTATATCAATAAATGAAATATATAGCCTTAATCGAGGGAATCTTTTTCTCAATTTTCTGCCCTTTACAGCAGGCGAGAGCCAGGTGCTCAAACATCACGCTACTTCGACAGATTGTTCCCAAATACTTCCTCCTTTAGCAGCAATCCAACATGCCTTCGGAGCTCTTCGATTGCCAGGTACTTGATAATGAACAAAACTTTTTGAGGCAGCTCCACCGGCAACAGAAAGAGAAATACAAATAAAAGTGAGGCAGATATATAGAGACACAAATGAACGGAAAACAGAAAACCGAACGAAATGAAATGTTGAAAATGTCTTAATATATTCAACAAGGTTTGCCACTGTTCTATGCCCCTCACCGACAAAATCATCATCACCATCGTCGTCAACGTTTTCTGTTGGCTATAATTTATGCGCGTTTTAATTTCATTTTGTGCCTAACAAGTGCCACGCCTCCTCCAGCACCAGAGGCTACTCAGTGGGGGCCGCCCAGTCAACGCACAAAATATGTATGTTATTTTGACACCTTCAAGGTTGCGCCCAGCCAACAGATGATTGGGGGAGTTTGGGGGTCGAAACAGAAACAGAAACAAGTTGGGGAATCTAAGATGGGCAGACAGTAGGAGACAGTAGGGATACTCTTGCCAGGAAGGTAGAAGGATATGAGAAGTCATGGAATAAGAAGGAATAAGGATTATAGGCTGGAAAATATATATTCAAAAATTCTATCATTATTTCCTTTACAGGTTTTCCTTTATATTCCGGAAAATTTTCCCAATTTTCTATACATTTTCCCTTCTTGAACATTCCCTTGGAGCATTTCCGCTCTTGGCTTCACTTTCCCTTCGAATAGCACCTCAATTTGTTATCCTTAACACCAAATCCTTTTTGCATATTATTTTGTTATTCCTAACCAGTGCCACACCCCCACCCCTCTCCCCCCCACCCACTAGTGACAGCCTTCCATCAGCAAGCCCTTCGCCGCCGCCCCCCCTCTGCCCATTTATTGTTACGCCTTTAACACATTTCAAAATTCACAATTCAAAACGTGTTAATTAGCAAGGGGCGTGCGGGAGAACTTCTTCTCCACAAATGTGTTAATGACTAGGCGTGGTCGACGCCCCCCCCCCCCCCTCGTACCTCCCTCCCCGAAAGCGCGACTTTAATTTCCGCGTCGCCTTCTTGAGTTTTGGATGTCAATAAAATTAGCATTTTCTTTTGTTTCTGTTTTGTTGTTGTTTTTGTTGTGTGTGTTTTTGCCCTGTTTCACAAATTAAACTGTTTCGTGGGGCGTAGCCCCACAATACGCAACTAAATATTCATGCGAATTGCCTGTGAGAGGAGTACCCGAAAATTCCACAGGCCCTACCTCCCCCCTTCTATTGATGGCTGGTGGAGGCCCCGAGGGAGCCGTCATAACTATCAAATTACCCAAGAATATGCGGCAGAAGAGATCATAAAATGCCATTGCATATGGTACTATATAGAGCGTAAGAGCGAAAGGGGTTAAGTTTTAAATATTTTATGGCAATTAAGATGCGAAATTTCTCCCCAGGGCGGAGAGCGAGTGGCAGATGCTTTAGCGCCAGGAAATGGAATACTTTATGCCCAAAAATGGCGGAGAAAAACGGTAATTTTATGTACAAAGAATTTATGTTTATTTGGTAATCTTTAGAAGATCATTTATGGTTTTTTCTGAGAATTAAAGTGCCTTAAATTTTAATATAAAAAATATGCCTGGGTATACTACCAATTTTAGACTGCACCTAAAATAAACAAAAAACCTTTAAGGAAATCTTCATAAAATGCCTGAGAAAAACTTTCAAAATTGAAGCTTTATGTCGAACAAAAAGAACTTCAAATAATTTATTAGCATCGGTGTTCTTTTTTGTAGATTTTAATCAAGAGATGTTCGCTAGAGAACGGCCCTATTTTTGGGCATATTCCAATTTGGATCCACTTTCGTCCAGAATGCAGTTTCTTCTGATCCAAGGTCATCGGTGTTGGATCCTACTTTCCTTCTAAGCAAGCTAATAGTGTCCCCCATAGGGCCCATAGCAGGACAGCAGGCATAGGGTCCGAAGCAGTGATTGATCGACCGGAACCCCTGGCCGTTGTGGGGTCCACACAGGAGGCAGGGTCCTAGTCCACCAGTAGGTCCACAGCAGGTACCGGGCATTGTCTTTTTGACAAAAATAGGAGGAAATCTGGAATAAAATTGACAAATATGTCTGTACGGTTGCCATGCCAAAGTTGAGGGAAGATATTGGCAGAACAGAACCCACATTAAATCCCTTAAATTACAGCAGAACTTGTTCCCTATAAAGAATACTTCATTCTTATGAAATTAATCACTTATTAAATGGCAATCGACCATAATGGAATACCTCAACCACCTGATCTTTCTTACATGCCCAGACCTTTCTTTCATATATTCATATAACCTTCTGGTTAACCCCACTCCACATTTAACAAGCCACTGCCACGCCATTGCCACACTGTCCCTACTTCTCTCTGGTTGCATTGTGCGTGTGGCAGAAATAAGAAGAAAATTCCTTAACGAACATGTTCTTTTGTTCTTTTTTGGGGCTGATTTACAGCCGCAAGTTTTTGCTCCGTTGAGTACTCCTTCTGTTGTGCCTTTTTGGGAGGCAGTTAACATTTGGTGGGGCTCTGATGCACTGCTTAACACTGTTGTTGGCCGGTGTTAATTATGCAACAGCCTTCGTCTGCTTTTGGGGGGCAGGTATCCGTGTCCGTGGGATGTCTGTCAGACCAAGGAGTGGATCCTTCCTGGCGAAGGAGTTTCAAACTAAATGAAAACTGTCAAATGAACCGCAATTGTAATTGTGTTTCCACTGCATGTTGTTGTGGCTTTTCCTCGACTGCAAAATGATGTGTGCTATGGCTGAAAAACTTTCACCTGTTAATGACATTGCACAAGCACACACACACACACACACACAAATGCCACAGCAGACAGACGCCCAGAGATCTAGAGACCCCAGACCCAGACCCCAGACCCCAGACTCCAGACCCCAGGAGCCAGAGGAAAAGCCCCAGCCCGAGCCAACAGCAGAAGCCAACTATTCGCCTTTTCGTCCTTTTTTTCTTTGCTTTTTTTTTTTGCATTTTGTTTTGGGCGAAACTTTTCTCGAAAAATTGTTCAACAACTAAAACTTTAATTAAAAGTGGAAAATGTATTATTAAAACCAGAAATAAAGAGGAAAGCAAATGGATCATCAAACTTAACGCATTAGACGAAGTGGCGAACACACTAAGGTGTGGGCATACTTTTGGGGGAGACAGCGAAGAGAGATTAGAAAGAAATTTTAGGGGTCTTAAGGTGTTGGATGGGGGGATGCTACGAGTGGAATGTAAGAAGGTACTCGTGGTTGGCGCCTATATGGAAGTTTTGGGGTTTTTCTTTAAGAATTTTCGTTGAAAAATGCATTAAAATCATGATATCATGGGAATCCTCCTTTCTCTAGATGTGGCTTCCAGGAATGTTCTTTAGTTGTATGATATTCAAAGATATCCCCATACCGGCCAATGCGTGGCCCCGTCCGGGCTAACCTAACCTAACCTGATATCCTTACAATTTAGTGTCTTTCGAAAAAGTGCTTTAGTTGCTAGGAACTCCAGGATGTTTGGCATCGCTTGAAGCTAATTAAATCCCTTTTTTACCATTAAAATTTACCTGTTGATAAAAGCATCATTTGAGGGGTGAGAAATTCGAAAAATCAGGGAATCATTGAATAGATCTCGTAGTATTTTTGTGGCTAAATACCGGAGAATAGGATATCTCAATCCTTAAGACTCTTAAGTTTTCCTAGATCAAAACCCAGATCTAGATCTCCCAGACCTCTCCGTTAACCCAAGATACCCCACAAGCCCTGCCTGCTTTAAGTTAGAGAATTAAAAGAGTAGTCCATTTGGCAAGGAATCAGAATATACATAGTTCCAGACTGCTCTCTACTACCTCTCTCTCCCTCTATCCCTCTCCTACACCTCACAGACATTTTTGGGGTGACTGGTGAGCAGAGGAGGGGGGGGACTGGACTGGCTTGGAGTGCGAGGACATTGATGCAATTGCAATGTGCATTTATTCAACTGTAAATCAATAAATTTTAATTAAAATTGCAGCCATACACAAACGCATGGGTGACCCGGCGACCCGGCGACCCAATCGCCCACTGGGTCGGGGACCGGGCCAATTGTCTGTCGTCCAGTACAATCTATATATAGCTTCATGGATATACGGATTCGGAGGGATATATGTCGCCATTCTCTTGATATATCCGCTGTCTCTCTCACACACACACACACTGATAAATGAAACATCAAAATTTTGAGGCAGTGCTGCCAGCAGGCCTTGCGATGGGCATATCCTGGAAGCGATGGCCAAAAGCTCATAATGCGCATTTCCGTTTTTGGCCGCTAAGCCTCGCTCAGCATATAATTTGACAAGGTCGCATCCGCACTGGAAATCGCCCCACTCCCACCCCACCCTCCCCTCCCCATTGGCCACCCATTGATAATTTCGTTATGCATTTCGATTTCGGCAATTGGCGATTTGTGATTTTCGATTTGAGAGATGGCGAATTTTGTGATTTTCGATTTGTGATTTGTGATTTGTGTGTGTTTTGGGAGTTTCATGCGTTTCGTTGCAGCGACAATTATGCATACACCCACACACATACATACATACATCCCATTTGCATTTCCATATTTTCCCCCGAGGCGCCACAAGGAATTTATTCTGTGTGGATTTTTGTATCTGAGCTAAAGGGAACATTTGTGATAGTCGTCAAAAGTGAATCTGGTCGGAGCTCTAGGATCCTAACACGGTTTTGAAGACACATCCAGCCTTGGCACAGTCTTTCGGATTTAGAGATTTACTCCAAATTTGTATATCTCTTATACACCTATCCATAGAAGCACATATGTTGTCAAAATATATGGATTTTCAGTCAGAAATATACCTCCAATGATGTCAGCCCTTCGCGGTGCGTTACTTACAATCCATAGCAGGAACAGGCCTCTCTAGATGTAATGAAATCATGTTTACCCGGTGCTCTGCTAAGGAAGTTTCATAGGGAATCTACCTCCCCTAGATTCTTATGTAAAAACAAGTTTCTACCTACATATATTTATACCAAACGAGGGGGAACGTTGTGAGTTGCTGCGGACAACGCAACTCTACGGTTATACCCGATACTAAGTCAGTATGGCTCTCCTCCGGCAGACGCAGCTAATATTAAACGACACGACAAAGAGTGCGTGCGAGAGAGACAGAAAATCAGTCTGAGCGTGACGTCGGGCGCTGCGTGGCCACTGCAAATTGATTTCTTGCTTTTGGCTACAAAAATGATCCGATCTGATCCAGATTCAGCAATCTGATAGATATGGTCATTATCTATGATTCTGCGTTTTTAGTTTTCTCGAATCTGCAATATTGTGGATGCAACAGATTTTCGTCCTTTGTGGGGACGGAAGGGGGTGATATATAAGATATAATTATATGAGATATAATTTTTATAGTGAGATCTAACAGGAGTGCGGATACTAAATTTGGTTACTCTAGCGTTAATAGTCTCTGAGATTTGTGGATACCCCCAGATTTTCGTCCTTTGCGGGGGCGGAAGGGGGTGTGGCGAATTTTTGAAATATTCTTGTAGCAGTGAAATATCACAGAAGTCTGGATCCAAAACATCGTTGCTCAAGCTCTTATAGTCTTTGAGCACTAGGCGCTAATAGGGACGGACAGACGGACAGGGCTCAATCGACTCGGCTATTGATGCTGATCAAGAATATATATACTTTATGGGGTCGGAAACGATTCCTTCTGGACGTTACACACATCCACTTTTACCACAAATCTAATATACCCCAATACTCATTTTGAGTATCGGGTATAAAAAAACGAACAAAATGAATTTATTTTCCATTTATTCCCATTTTGACGGGTGACGTTTCGAATTAAGTGTCGTTACAAAGGGTTAAATTACTCACATTTCTTGAGCAATGGGTTGTTTGACCAAGGGCCTATAGTTTCTCCAGATGTGCCTGCATTAATGTAAACTAGTCTCCAGCCCGTCAGCGATTTTCCACAGTTTATTTCTGTCCGTATCGGATTAATAATGTAATATATCAATGAATACAAATCAATTTTTTCGAGGCTGTGGTGTTAAGTGATTTTTCTCGGCAGTACAGTAAAACCAGAACGTGGTATTTTGTGTGCACTGTGTACAGGGTTCACTGTTCCTGCTGTATACTTGAAACCGCTAAGATCAGATCTACTATCATATCAGGTACTACATATTCAAAAACAAAAAACTCACTTGAAAGGAGTTACATTTTATTTGTGTACTCATTTTCTTGGAGGATTATTTGACAACCCTGCACCACATCTGGTATTTTCAGTGTGTACACATCTAATGAATTAATAAAGAACAAGCCGTCACCATTTTCTTGTCAAAAAAATAAATCAAGTACTTGCAAAATTTTTTCTGAGCGAAGACTGAAGTAAACTGTTTGTGTGCTGTTTTGCGCTAGATAAATAAATAAATCTTACCCTTCTGTTATTCAGAGTCTTGTGGAACTTAAGCCGAGAAGCGCATTGGAAGCGCAGCTGCAGTTGGCATTATCAGCAGAAAATAGTATTATTTTTTTCACTTCGGATCGAGAATCGACTCAGCAAAGTTCGGTTTAGCAAATAGCAGAATTTTGCCAGGAATATGTCTACGCGTCAAGTGATCTCGTGGCGCATCTACGTGTATGCCAATTCTTTGTACTCGCTGCCACCACGGCAGACGCCCAGCTTCCGCAAGTGGAGCCCTCAGGCGCTCAGGTAAGTGTCCGCCATGGCGACCAATGACACCCTTCTTGATCAACTTTTGCCAACAGAAAGAATCCGTGTGCGATTCACCGCATCATGGAGTGGGCGATCCGCGATATAGCTGTGGTCGTATGCAAGGCGGAGACGGTGAATGCTTTCGAGGCGTTGTACGGCATGCTGTCGCATGTCAGCATGCAGAGCGCCGAGTTCGAGAACACTTTGCTTACCTTCTTTGGGCCGAAGACAAATCAGTTTATCCACGAGCTGATCAACTTTGCCCGCTCGCCGTACGACGACCCGATCTCCTACGAGTTGAACGTGAAGTATCGCGCTGTGCACGATGTGCCGGATGATGGAAATGATGTGGAAATGCCGTGCACCTCGGCGGAGGCTCTTAAAAAGGAACAGGCGAGGGCAGTGCGGCATACCTTTGTGGAGTTCGCCGCTCGCATGAATAACGATGACTACCTTAGCTTCGACGCGGCCTTGAACATCGAGGAAGAAGATTGCTCCACCATAGACGCGTTGGGCGTCAGCAGGGCTCAGAGAAGCAGTCACGCGCTAATAAGCCTTTCGCAAGCGGTGCCTGCGGGATATGCTCAGATGCCCGGACGGCAACAGCTGTCGCCAATACAAGAGGAGCAGCACTCGTTCCCTGCTTTTCAGGAGGCCCTATCAAGGAGCGTGTTTGATGTGGGTGGCAATCGTCAGCGGATGCGGTTGCAGCGCTGGCTTCCGGCATCGCTGCCCTCGGGAACGCTCCCAAACTGGATGACATTTCGGGCTCACCTGGAAGCTCGAAGGACTTTGGCTAATTCTGCTTCTTCTACGGGTTCTATTAGACGCGGGCGCAGACGCGCCCTTAACCGCGACGCAGCTTGGGCCAATTTTGCAGTTCCTAGGACCCGTCGGGACTAACCCGATCTTTGGTTATAATTACATTTCATTATCTCGTTTGCTTCGCAATAGCCCATATACTATAACACACAACGAACTCTACGAATTCCAAATTATTAATACGCACAAAGGGCTCTAGGACCCTTCATCAAAAATTGATAACGCCCATCCGAATGGCAACTGTAACCATGACGGTATTGGATAACTGAAAACGGATTGGCCATCAATAAAAGGGCGGACCGTAGAAAACGGTGTACCAAATATGCCTCCAACGCATATTTTGTGCTTCGCAACACGGCACGGTCCTTTGTCTTAATTTTTCGAGAATAAAAAGGTAGCTCCTGCCACGCTACGCCCCCGCTCCACCTCTATCCCATGTCACACGGCGTCGAGTCCGGGCCCCGGCTGTTTGCCAGCGCATGAAAAATTGAATTACACGCACTTTTGCGCATAAACGAGAGAAGAAATAAAAAAAAAATTTGAACAAAACAAAAAAAAATTAAGAAGCGATTACCATCGATGTACAAATACCCTTTCAGTTTCGGCGAACACTTAGCTTAATTCAATCTCAATGAAATCTGAAGGTAATCCCCTGCAGGACATTTTGTACAAAATCAGAAATAATTGTAGTTAGACAAACGATTATCTAGAACAGTAGAAATATGAGGGGATTACCTACAGAACACAGTGTACTTACATTTGAAATTTTAAAAATTAAAAGCAGACATGGTAAACGAAGACTGATGCTTGAAAAAGGGCCAAAAACAAGAAGAAATTATTGTAATTTGACAAACTATTGTAAAGAAGTATGAAAATAAAAGCCAAACCAACAAAAAACCAAAGAACTACATTTGTTTGGATTATAATAATCTGCAATCATCAGAATCCTTATTGAAAAGTATGATTTCTTTTTAAACATAACATTACAAATTTAAGCCATAACATTATATGATACATATGATATGAGCTCTGAAGATCATGCTAGATACTGTTCCAGTCTTAAGATACGTACCTTTTAGGTACAGGTAAAAACTGTTCGAAACGTGTATTTAAAGATTATGGTCTTCTCCTATTTTGAATCCTTAAATATATTGACCTTGTCCGCTATATATTTTAATATATTATTTAAATTGTAATGTAAGCAAATAGTTTTATCCTAGGCCTAAGGTTGCCATGTTAAGTTGTAAATATTCAAACCCCCTCTATACCCCTATTTTACGTATATGTTTGTATACCTACCTACCTAGCTATGTATAAGCAACATTTGTATAATGTTATCCCACGCCCTTAAAGTATCCAGTCCCCAATGGGATCCTCCGTCCGATATGTGATCCCTGATCCCGAAGATTGTCCCCTACCCAACACAACAACCCTTCCCCGCACATGTTGTACATTTTGTTTTTTAAGAGGATCTTAAAATACCTATATACAATAACTAAAGTTCAAAGTTTGAACCGTAGAACTAACGCCGCTCTGGCACACAGGCATCTGGCCTGATTCAGTTGTTGACAGCCCACACAAAAAGTCCTTCACATGACAGATCACAGTATCAGACAGTTCACCGAACACCGACTGAATTTCAATCTCGTTCCGAACCAACGCACACAGCTCGTCCCGGACAATGGAACACAGCTCGTTCCCGGACGATCCTGTGGAGGTGCTGTCCGTGCCGTTCTCGACACTACACCTTCCGCATTTGTTATATTTTTTTTGTTTTACTGTGGAATCTTCGCGGTTTTTCTCGGAGGTGTCGCTCCGAGTCCGAGTCTTAGCGAGAAGTTCCCCACCAATCTCTCTACCCCACTTATCCGGCACAGGGAGACCACCGTATTGATGAGGAGTCGACAATGGCATATCCTTAGCTTGCATCTCGCTTTGATTACGTTGTGACGGCTTTTCACAAGTATTCTCACATGGATTCGGGTATGATTGCTGCTGTAGATGAATCGGATACAGCTGCTGTTTTTCGACCTTCTGACGTGACGTTGAATTCATTTGATAATGCTCCTGTCTGTGCTTATGAAGATGGGGTGGACTCTGACCGAGTTTAGGGGCATATTCCTTGTACTTGTACGATGCGTTTTTATCAAGTTCCTTAATATATTGGTCAAAATCTGTCACGTCCGTTTTCTTAGAAAGTATATTTGGCTTTTGCGGACTATACTGATGAGGACACGGCGATAGGACGTCTTTAGTTTTGCTTATGGGTGCTTTCTTCTGGCTTTGATTGCGTTGAGGAGAATTCTGACGTAAAGCCGTCCGATACTGTTCATGTGGGTGCTGCTGCTGATGCGAATAGTGCTGAGGCAGGAATTCCATGTACTTATTTGATTTATTTTGATCACGTTCATCACGTTTATCGGCTAAATTCTCCTCGTCCGTATTGCTCGAGCATAAATAAGGTTGGCCACTTGCTGTGTTGGAGGGCTCTGGATTTTCCGTCAGAAAGGAAACATTTCGTGGCGGAGGACGCAAAAATAGGACGTTCATACCTTTGTAGCTGGCTCTGATTGAAGATTTGTTTTTCGGGCTGTCATGACGCTGTGCCTGTTCTTGATGAAGTTTCGGATATGAAGTCTGGAGACACTGACTCGGCATGGAAGGAGTCTGGCTTCTCTGCTCCAGACACTGATGCTGCGGCTGCTGTTGTTGAGGATCCCGAGAAGTCTGCTGTTTCTTGGCAGGACTCTGATTTAAATTCTTCTTATACTTCTGACACTGATGCGGCTGTTGTGCTAGGTAATCGCCTAGATGATGGCTACGTTGCATACCACAGCCGGATCTGTTCGCCCACATACGCTCCTGAGCCCGGGTCTGGTCCTGGATGGAAGGCTTCTGCTGTTGCTGCTTTGAAAGGTTCTTCGTTGGCCATTTTAGGTCCTCTAGATAGGCTTGAGAAGACATTTCACCTCCCATTCCATCCCTGATCGTAAGTACCTATATCCCAGAAACACTTTACATCCCCTCTGGCGGGTATCCTTCAGCCGTAGCCTCCCCATCTTGTGCTCCCAAATTAATCTCTCCACCAAATGGGAAACTTTATTTGGGAGTTTCCTTTTGGTTTGTTGCTCTTTCGATTTGTTGTTGTTCTTTTTGTCGTTTGTGTTCTTTTGGTTTTTATGTTTTCTCTCGGTTTCCGCATAATTTATTGTCAAATTATTGAGCTAATGAAGTGAAGTGAGAGCGCCATGCCCCCCGCTCCCAGCCACGCCAGGCTGTTGTTTGAGATTACCAGCAATTTATGCACGAAAGCGCTCGCCAGTCTCTGCCTCCGACTCTGCCTCCGACTCTGACTCTTGCTGTGGCTGGCTCCTTGCCACCTTCATCATAAATCTTGCCACGAGTCAAGCAGCCGTGTGTGCACACACACACACTTGCAACAAATCATCTACATGCCTGTTGTTGGGGTGGGTTGCTTGAGGTGTTTCGATTGTGATTTGAGTGCCGATTGAACAAGTGTTTCGGCAGGTGTAATCGACCTTTGATTGAAGTCGAGAGGCAGATGGGGTACTGGATGGGTGCCTGCCTGTTGCATATATCAATGAGATATATACATATATCTTTTTGATTGCCTTTCCCTTGAACTTTTTCCGCCCCTCTCGCAAATTGTGAAATTTTTAGAAAATGCATTTCCGACAAAAGTTTTCCTGTGATGAATTGTAATACAAATGAGCGAAAACAGTGGCAGCCATGTCTCGCGCACCTTCGCTGTGCCCCCCCTTGCCCCAAGCCTTTCCCTTCATAGTTTTCATCCATTTCCCGGCACGTCGTTTAGTGCAACAACTTAATTTGCATATCAGCGCCGCCAAATTGCAGGCGGCATGCAATGATTGAGACGGAGGGGGGCGAAAAGTCAGGCCAGAACCCGACCAGACCCAACCCGACCGGTTTGGCATGAGGAGAAAATGGAAAATTGTTTTGCAGCAGGGAAGCACACACACGAACACACTCACACACTCACACACGCACACTTCATCAATTTGCCAATAAACTTGTGAGTACTTGGCGCGCAATAGTTGCCTACATTTCAATCAGGGCAAACACTCAAGAGAGAGAGTGGGAGAGGGAGAGGGAGCGAGAGCTCTTTGCCCTTTGGCTGGCCCCAACCCGCCCCAACCATCCCTTCGTGCAACACTTGTGCGAACTTTTCGAGTCAGCGCAAAAATTTTATGCACATGGCATAAAATCGAAATCAAAGTTGTTGCTGATTTGGCGCAAAATTAACAGGCAAAGCAGGCGTTGAGCCTTCAATCTCTGGACAGGACCGGCTTGGTCCTTTCCTTTGGTGGGCTCTGGGTGGGGGTAGGGCTAGGGCTCCCAATGTGGGCAATTAAAGCGAAGAAACCACCCAGGAACCAGGTCCCAGGTCCCCCAAGAAGGAAGTCCTGCTCGCGTCTTGACTCAAATTAAATTTGCATTTCAAATTCCGTTTTTGTGTTGACATCGACGCAGGGGGACGCAGGCTAGGGGGAGGGGCCGGGGCCGGGGCCAAATCAAAGCATTTAGTTTTAGACAAATCTATGGGGCAGTACTGCCAGGCACAACACACAAACAAACAACCAGAAGGAAAAACGGAAACATCTAACGAATGGGGGATAACCATTGCTGATGTGCCAAGATGAGCGTTTCTTCGGGGATAAGTGACAATCCAGCAAACAAGGAATAGTTATAGGTCTCTGAAGTTCTATATAGAACATCCCATGAAAGCAAAATCAGGTCGTAATCTGCTAAAGGTGTGCCTTAAGGTGGATCTTCTAAGGGATACTACACAATTCTCTAGATTTGAAGGGTAGAATGAGCACTTATTTCACTGGATATTTCACCTAAGTCTCTTCTGCTTCTCTCTAAAGACTGTGTATGTTGTTGTTGGATTCTGGGGACCGACTCAGCGGCCCTAGGCATTGAGGAACAGACGACGAGGAGTACGAAGCGGAGCTGCGGTCTGAGACGAAGAGCGAATTGAAACCCATGTCATAGAACAGCCTTTTGGTGCCTTACCCCACAATATGGTAGGGTATAGGCCTTGCCAAGACATACTAGATCTTCCTGGGACTCTTGGAATTCTACACTATAGATATGCTTCTCCCATGGTCTTCAGATATCCATGAATCTTCTATCGATTCTATTGTTGATTCCCATCAAGGCCGAACACCCATTCCCACACGTTACCAACCACTCCCCGTAAGCATTACACCCCTAGACAGTACGCCATAAATAACGGGTATCAAGATATCAGAAAGAAGGGAATAAAGAAAGCAAAAACTGGAATGAATGAGCAGGTGCGTTCCATCCCCAGTCGTGGCCGCTGGCCACTGGCCCTGCATATAAATCAAAATAATTTCGTTGCCTGATGTAATTTTACAGCAGAAGGAACAGCAGAAGAGGGTGGAAGGGGGGTTGGTGGGTAGGCAGGCGAAGGACAAATCATGAAAAGGACAAATGAAGTGAAATTTAAATGATTGCTGCATACTCGCAGGCGTTTGCCGAACCACTTATTTTCACCTAATTGCACACTCGAGTGGACAGACGATGCTTTTTCCAGTTGGCTGAAACGTGGGGTCGTGGCTTAGGGGTGTGACCCGCCGGGGGAGAGGGGTAGCAGGACCCATACCCATGCGGCTAGCGCTTTTTGGTCATTTAATGTTGCAAAATATTTGTCAAATATTTTGACGTCCTACCACGGCTCCCATTCTTGGATTTTCTCTTTTTGGGGGAAATGGGGGGGAAATCTATGTGTGCGTGTGTGAAAATCATTTATGTAATCTGTAAGCATTTCTTGTGTGTTTTTGACAATAAGTGAAAACCAATTATAAAGCGGCATAAGAAAGTAAGAGCCGGAAATTGGCAAAAGTGTCAAAGAAGAACGTGTCAAACCCACACACACACACACACACAAGCACACACACACATGTGGCATGAGGCAGTAAAAGCTAAAGCTGAGGGTGGAAAATCCAAGCGGGGAGATGGAAAAGTGAAAACCGCAGGCAGCTCATTAAAGGCACGGCCCTCCTTTTGTTTTTGTTTAATTTTTTGTTTTGTTGTGCAAAACAAATGGAAAATGCAAATTAACCATTTTCTTAATGGGGCTTCTTGCAGTCCAGTGCTTGTCAAACTGCAGCCGCAGAGACACCGCCTGAAGTTTTCAATTAAAACTTGGAAAAGAGCAAGTGTCTTTTGCTGCACGTAATGACTTTTTCCGGTTATCAGTGGCTGTAAGACTGTAGAGGCTTGTAAAACTGCGAAAGTGAAAGAAACTTTCGTGGAAGATGTAGCTTCAAAAAGTAGGATATATTTTAAAAGTTCTTTAATGGGGATTTTGAATAAGGATGATATAGTTTTCAGTACTTTTAGATGTGGCTTTAGATGTCCGCTAAGTCGTTCCATCAGCTCTTTATCAGTATGCTCATATAGCTCTTCCAAAGAGTCGTATCTTGGAAAAAACGTGGTGATTCCACTTTGTGCACTTGAGTCGGTTTCCAGAATCAGATGACTTACTTTTGGGTCCGCAGAAGCCAACAGAATCCACACAAATACACAGCCTTTGGCGATGCGCCCAAGTCGCTCCCAAGAAAGCAAAAACAAAATGCATTGCTTGGGCATGACACAGCTTGCCAATCAATTGAAGTGCCACAGCTTTCTGTCACAGTTTGACGGCTTTCAAATTACAATTTAGGGCATCTTTTGATGACTTTTTATGAAACATTCTAATCACAACGAAGGATATGCACGAGTATACCTTATGTTTATGTCATTCTTTAAAATTGATGTCATTCATTTATGTCACTTTACTTTCATTTGCACCACAGCTCAGAGATTGAGCTGAGGAAATTCCTCAAAACTATATGAGGAGATGCACCCATAAGACACGCACTTTCCCATCCCTTTCTCATCTCGGGCTTCCCAAGTCAATTTTCGCAACTCAATCAATCAGAAAACTTAGACACTATGCTGCTGTATGTGTGTGGGTGTGTGTGGGTGTGTGCTGCAGTTCAATAAACTTTTTGCCCAAAAATGTAAAGAGAAACCTCAAAGTGTACTCGATCTGGCCCTGCCCCTGCCCCTGCCCAGCCCACGATTCCCCCTCATGACATGTCGACAAAAGCAATGATTCCTTTTGGGGGGCAGCCATTCCCGGATGCATCCCGGCACCACAAACGTTACGCGCTTGGAGCCGCGCACTGCATGTCATGACATGAGCAGGAAATGCGTTTTCCGACGCCGCAGCTGAAGATGGCTGGAAAAGCGGTGAGTGGAGAGTGGAGAGCGGAGAGTGGCAGTAGGGAATAGGAGTTGGTTCTTGGTTTCTTGGTTAGGTTTACGGTTACGGTTTTTTGGCCATGCCCCGTGTACCGTGCGCCTTGTTCCGTGTGCACCAAAGCGCAGCGCCATAAATATTTAAATTGTAGAAGGAAGCTTCTCTCCCTCTCCCTCTCTGCCACTCCCCTCTACGCCTGTCTGGCGTGTTGCTTGCCGGCTTATTTTTTGACAGTTATCGATTCGCTTCTGGTTGATGCCCCTGCCACTGCCACTGGTAGTGGCACTGGCACTGCTACCGTCTTGAGTCGCGCCTCGGAGACGTTTTATCTTGCCGCGACTCGCTTGCAATTCATTTCCTAAAATATGCATAAGAAGAGGCAGCCAACGAAGAAGGTAAAAAATATATCAGTGTGGGGTGGCGACGGGGACGGGCAAGGGGTGGAAGGGGGGAAGGGGAGGGAGTACTGTGGAAAAGCCAAAGAAACGGCATCATTACATTGGATACGCGCTGTCAAGCGGCTTGCCACGCCCCCACTCAGAAAAGGGTAAAGCTCCACAAACATATACACTGGAAAAAAATGGGGTAGGGCTTTCGAAGAAAATAGGGGTAGGGGTACGATATTATCCATCGATCGTTGGAAATTCAAGGCAAAAAATTCCCAGTAAATTCTAAAAAATATTTAAATGGGTTTTTGGTTTGAAAATATTTGAAAAATAGAGGATAGAACCAGCAGAAGGAATGGCAGGGATAGCCAACACGCATACATTTAACTCTCAGTCTTCGGCTGCCTCATGGCTCATACGAGAGAGCGTCCGAGCGGAGATCGGCTTTTGAGCGCTCTCTTGTGGCCTTTCAACAATAATTTAAGAGAGCCTGGAATCATTTTCAAGCTGAAAAAATCGTGTACCATGGTAATATATTTCTTTTAATCTATTTTCTTTGGCAAAACCATTCCGTTCTTCATTCCGGACCAAGAAAGAATATCATTTTGATCGAAAAAGACTTACCTTTTTGTTGGATCGATTTCAAAGGGTTAGACTCTTTCAGAATCTCTTGAATCTTCCAATATCTGCCCTAAAATCATTCACAGCCTGTGGGATCTCTGACTAATTGTTAGCTCTAATTGATGGGCTTTTTCTCGCAGTGCATCAACCGCATTCAATTCTCGTATGTTGAGAGTTATGCAGCATAAGCCCATCCTTCTTTCGGCGGCAGTTGAAAACTTTTGGCAGCACCAGAACTCGTTTGCCACTTTGTGCATGTTTAACTTTTAAGGCATCTCCACCCACCACCTGCCCCTCTACCCCCCTTGGCTTTGATCAAAAGTGACACTCAAGTGGTGAAAATGCTTTGCATTGAATGCAACAACGTGTCTGACACAAAAAAAAAACTCCCAACAACTCAATTAACAAAAGCCAAAAAGCCCCCCAAGACTTTACGGATTTCTGTGTGCGACTCCAGGGAGAGAAACATTTTGATTGACCAACCAACTAACGTGTTTTCCTTTTGCATGCCACTGCCACTGCCACACCCTGGGGGCGAATCGTGTGTCTGATGCATAATGGAAATGCAGGCAAATATTTGTCAAATATTTACAAATTCTCAATTAAGCCGAGGAAAAACAATGGAAATTATGCAACGAAATTGTGTAAAGACTTATTGAGGAATTAGCCAAGAATTTAAGGCATTTTTATGAGGAATTTAGGGCTTAACTTTTTTTGTTTTTAAGTGGATTATTTTTATTGTGTTAAAAGATTTATCAATCAACAGTATTTGTGCATTTTGTTTGTCAAAATTGAGTTGTGTTGATGTAAGTCAAGTGGCAAATTGATTGATTGATTGCAGGGAGATATTTTGCGTTAAGGATAATCTTTTCGAAGTTTTCTTTGGAGCTAAAAAACCAATGAAAATAATCTTCGATTGTTATTTGAATCTTTTAAACATTCCTTTCTGTAAATCAAATAAAAGAAGAGGGTCTTCCCCGTGATTCATGCCAGAAGACTGGTCTTCAAATGTGAATCCCGAGTGTAAGAAATGATTCACTAAAACCCATTCCATTTATTCTCTTAAACCCGAAAGTTGTCCCATAAAAAAGCTTTTGGAAGCACAAAGCTTAACTACAGAAAGCGAATATCAAATGGAACTCTTATCTATCGATAATAAAGTTCACCTATCGATATGTGGCATGATTAAACGCCCTCCAACCAAGCACACCTGGCGTATGCGTAATACACACATTTCGCAAAGCTTTTTTTTCTGGAAAGAGAAGCAGTCGATAAGGGGCAAAGGGTATATGTTCCATTTTAACATTTAGTCAGAGCCAATGCCATCTATCAGTAACCCACGATAAGTCCAACCGTTTAGACGTGCCAAAAGTTAACGAAAATGCCACCACCACACGATCATTGCGGCGGTCCCCCGCCCCACCGTCGCGGGCCGACCATCAAAGTGCAGATCGCTGCGCCCTGGCCCCGCCGTCATCGTGCACCACCGCCACCGATTGTCGTGGTGCAGCAGAGACCACCACCGCCACCACCCGTAGTCGTGGTGCAGCAGGCACCACCGCCATATGGATACTACCAACAGCCGCCGCCACCGCCAGGACCTCCGGGAGACAGTCACTACCACAATCCCCAGTACTGAACGGGAAAGCGAGAGAGAGGGGAAGGATCCAGGAAAGATGAAGATGAATTTATTTTAGCAGTAGAGAAAAATGTATTAAAAATATAAAATATACGACAAAAACAAAACACTTGAAGGAATGTGGTTTATGGATTTATGGAACAAAGTGGAAGTACAACAGGTGTTCGTTATCAAAGATCGAAAAAAACATGAATAATACGCAGAAATGATTGCATTTCTAATGGGAGCTAATCTAGTATTCATTTGAGACTTTTATTGAGGAAAAGTATCTACATTTCATGGGAATTTCTTAACAATCAAAGAACAACACCATCCATTTCTATTCATTTTTTTGTGGAAGAATCTTTTTATATCAAAATTGGCTCATTTTCGAGTACTTTTTTCCCCCTGCCAAAAGAAAGTTCATGTCTAATTTTCTCCACACATTTCTCTATGCCATTGCAAAGCTTATCGCGCAGATAAGCATAAGTTATACTCCACCAGCGATAAGCAGTGGGTCAGATAATAAGGTAAACAATAGTCAGGTGAAAAGAGAGACCACAACCCGATCAATACCCATCCATGGCTATCGAGCACACACACTATCGCTATCAGAACCCCACATCGAATGACTCAGACACTCGTTATCTCCAACGCGCCTGGAATAAGGCCTCTAAGCCCCGCCGCACCACACACACACAAAACATCAGATTGATGTTCCAGTTCTTCCAGTGGCATTGCGGCATTCTTGGGTTCAGTATTCAGCGCGTTGTTGTCTGGTTAGGATTGTTGAAAGTTGAGGAACGGAGAATTAATATTCACTGAAGACACAGGCATGCGACCGTACTATGAGGATCCATGTGGCTGTCCTCCTCGTCATCACCATGGTCGTCCAAATATCGAAATTGATGTTCTTCCCAATTGGGGTGGCGGTTACTATCCGCCGGCGGCTCCGGCTCGGACCGAGGTTGTCTACGTAACGCCAGGGGCCTCCTATATGCCGCCAGCAGTCGGGCCCCAGATGATGATGCCACAGCCATACGGTGGCATGACAATGGGCTCCGCCGGCTACTACCAGCAGCAGCAGGGCTATGAATATCAGTATCAATATCAACAGCAGCAGCAATATCCGCCGTATCCACAATATCAGCAGTGGTAAAAGAGGACTATGGATGATCTGGAACCTATATAGCATGGAATCTGTGGAAGTTCTGCCTTTTAGGGCGAAAATATGTGAATCAAACTCAAATTAAAGAAATCAATGTCTTCAGCATAAAATAAAAGTATTTTCTACAAAGTGTAAACAAGCAAAAGATAACAAAGAACCTCTATTTAATCTTAAGTTAAGGGAACTGTCATCGAAAGAAAAAAAGGAATAGATATGATATGGTAGTGATATCAATAATATATGGGTGCATATGTGTAAGAAGGAAGCATTGTAGAAGCAGGGGCTTGCGACGGGGAACGGCAGTAACCGCAGATCAGCAGAAGAGGAATAGCAATAACAGCAGATCAACAGCAGTAACAGCAGAGGAATAACAGTAACAGCACATTAACAGCAGTAGCAGATCAGCAGCAGAGGAATAGCAGTAACAGCAGATCAATAGCGGGAGATCAACAGCAGATTAACAGCAGATCAGCAGCAGTAACAGAGGAATGACAAATCAGCAGCAGAGGAATAGCAGTAACAGCAGGTCAACAGCAGTGGCAGGAGATCAGCAGTAGAGCAACAGCAGTTTCAGCCGATCTACAGCGGTAACAGCAGTGGAGGAATAGCAGCTCAATAACATAGTAACAGCGGATCAACAGCAGATAAGCAGAAGAGCAACAGCAGAGTAACAGCGGAACAAGATAAACAGCAGACAAGCAGCACAGGCAGAAGAAGAGCAGAGCTGAGAAGAAGAGGAACAGCAAAAGGGAGGCGTTCAAGGAGCATCGCAGCAGCAGCAGAAATCAACCGAAATCCATCTTTGTAGCTAAAACTAATTGGTCTTACACTTAGCAGCCTATCGCGATTGAATAATATCAATAAACTATCATTTAAATAATATCTTACATATGTCAGGCCTTGTATGTCGTAAGGCCATTTTGTCTCCATTTCGTATGCTCTTGATCGATGATCTCTTCTCATGTGATTTTCTCACTCTATTTTCCTTCCTAATCTTTTTTTCTTCTTCCTTTTCCACTTGAAAAAGACTTCTGCGAAGCTCCTCCAAACTGTGTTGTGTCTAAGAAACTCTTGAGACCCTACTCGTACAGATGAATCACTATTCCATCAGTTTGTAAGTGCCTACATATGAATGGGATTTTCGATTGCTTCGGCCACTTGATGGTGCAGTCTTAATGACTGCCAATTTCTATCTTATCTGGCACTAAGAAGAACCTAAAATATATGCGAATTTCTTTTGTCCACTTTCATATGGAATTAATGAGGGAATTTCTGCAAAAATGGCAACTCAAATTATTTATTTTCAATACCATACATACTCGTATGTAGATAGCATTTCTCTGGTGAAATTCATGCGCTCTTATCCAAAATTACACTACGCGACGAAATTAATCATTTTGAATGTACTTTGCACCAGAAAAAAATTACGTTGTAGGCCTTGAAGAGTAGACCACATCTTCTTATTAATATACACCCAATATATATTTTAATTTCATAATTTTTACTAGGCATACGACTATAAAATATATAAAATTGTATGCCTTTTGGATACAATTGATATACCTGGCGATATATCGAGACAAAAACAAATATCTTTTTCAAACTATGCCATCCCATCGTCATTTAGGCCCATATTCTTTAGATTTATATGTTTTCCAATCACTGTCATTCGATTTTTTGTTCTAGCCTTGGTTTTTCATTCCATTTATCACATGAGCAGATATAAATAATTGTTCGATATCCATAAAAATAGTCTGTTTTTTTCTGCATTTATATTTCAAGCTCTCTGTCCTTCCCCTTTACCCAAAAATGTGATGATTCATTGTAAAAGCAAACCCAAAACCTTGAACCTCTTGAAAATGAAAATCACACTTACCTCCCACTAGCCGCCCAACCACCCCCTAACTGGAAATTGTTTTATCAATATATATATTTTTTTTTTTTTATCGAAGAAGACATTAAGTCCACCTGACAAGATAATGAAATTAAGCTTCTGTGCGGCAAAACAAGTGTAAAAAATTCCCCAATTAGCGATAAAAGAGGCCTTAAATAGTTAGGCAAATGCCAGTAGAGCTTCAGTTCGAGCAAAGAGTCAAAAGGAGCAGCAAGCACTTGCCACAAAAAGGATAGCACGAGAGAAACCAGAAAGAGACAGACAGACAGCCATGCCCTACTACGAGGAAGAACGTCGTCACCACCATCATCATCATCATGGTGGCAGACCCATTGTGGAGGTGGATATCATACCGCCAAGGATACCCCGGCCAGTGATTGAGATCGATGTGGGTGGTCGCCGTCCACCCCCGCCCAGGGTGGAGGTGATCACACCGGCGGCTGTGTACCAGCCCGCCTATCAGCCACAATACCAGCAGCAACGGCCCATTGTCGAGGTGGATGTGGTGCAGCCGAGCAGGCCCTTCATTGAGTTCAACATTGGCGGTCGTCGCCCGCCCCCACGGGAGGAGATCATCGTTGTCCAGCAGCCACCACCCAGGTGGTAGACGGACACAGGACACAGCAAACAGGACTGTAACTGGAACTGGAACTGCCGTCAGTTAATTGGAAATCCGTTTCAAATGTTTGTTTAAATAAGTTAAATGCATTTTATTTTATTTTAATTGAAATCTACATGATTGCCTTTCAATGTTGTTTGTCCTTCGATGTGTGACATCATTCGATTGTCCAACCACTACACACACACACACACACACACACTGAAATATATTTGTATATGTATGTTTTATAAATGTTAATGGCATAAATATGAAAATTAAACTGTTTGGCAAATGCCAATTCTCTTTTTTTTTTGTACTTTGAAACGGAAATGATTGATGTCCTTTTGGCCTGCAGGATAGTCCTATCAATTAGTGAACAACTATTTGCCATTTACTGTCCTGGGTTTTTCTCCCTTTCGTTTTTTACAGTTTCAATCAAATCTAGACTGCAAAATTCCATTTGTTTGGGTCTTTTTTTGGTTCCATTTGGGGGGGCCGTTTGCTGAATTAATTTCGTGCATTCAATTGCTCTTTTAGTGGCGTATAAATATTGCGCATATTATTGGTGATTGTTGAAATGTGAGGTCTTTAAATTTTGGGCAGAGAATTTGATCTGCGAATGATATTTGAAAGCCATGGAATCGTTTTTTCAAGTCTCAGTTAGGCGATAAATCAATTACAATCGGTCATAACTAGAGCTTAACTTCTTATAACAATGATCCATAGGGACCCCTATGATAGGGTCTTCAAAAAAGTACAATACCACTTGCTTTGTGATGTACAGTCGCACTTCTCTATTAAGAACTTCCATTTGACGAAGTTTTCTATATAATAAATGTATATCCAGAATACTGGTATTTATTCTGCTAAAAATTATTTCTCTACCACGAATTTTCCGTAAAACGAGTTCCGCTTGAGATTCGCCATATGGAAGTACGTCTATATATTTTTTTTACTAAATTTGTATACTCGTATCTTTATTGTGCGAATTATCCCTTACACAGATCTAAGTATATATACTCGTAAAAATATATAGTATGACTATATACTAGAGGGCCCCATCAACGCGATTTATTAAGAATTAACGTGCAGAAACTATAAAGCGGTCAGATATATAATTTTTTCCCAAATTTTTGCTCTGAATAAAATACTTCTTTATGTACAATTCTAATCCTATGATTATCTACGATTTACTTTGTAAAAATCGCTTTAAAAACTTTTTTCAAAGTAAAAAAAACACGAGAAAAGCATTCCTTAATTTTGGATTCATGGTACAACTTTAAAAAATATATGAAACTGGAAGAATATGCAAAAAACCATATAAAATATAAATAAAAGATTCCATCAAAAGAAACGCTAAGAAATGCTTACATTTTTTGTATAAACTATTCGACCCACAATCCCACAAATTTTGTATATAATAGACAGATAAATATATCTAAAATCCATCTCTTCTTATACTCCAAAAAATATACCATAGGTCATGGCTGGTAATTCCTATTAAAGAGCCTTCCATACAACATCTGTTAATGATTTCAAGCTCCAAAACGTTCAAGAACAATCAATTTCACTATGTTGCTTAAATAAACCCTAGAAATATACACAAATGATCCCTTAATGTCCAGTTTTAAGTACTACCCAATAATGACTCACAAAACTGCAGCCGATCTTGAGGTAGACCCCAGATACGAGGACACCCATGAGTCACTCCCTGAGGCCTAAGACCCCCACAAAGAGTCGAAGAGTTAGAACAGCCCTGGCAAATGAATCACAGTCGTGGCTGCTATGGACTCTCTTTCGACTACAGAGACTGCACGAAAAATGGATCCATCAACGTGGCGATAAGGGGCCATAGAGGATTTCCTTATCGGGAACTACTGTCCGCCACAATATAAAGGTAGAATAGAATATATAAATGGACTGAACAAACTGGAAATTAAACATTCAACGAACACAAGCCGAGCAGCGAAAAACAGCGTTAAATCGAGTGCGAAAAAATGTCAGACATTCAGGTTAATGTGCAGTGCGAGTGCTACCATCGCCGGGGACTGCTCTATTTTGCCAATCCATTGGCCTGGGGACGTCCCTGCGGCCGTTGCCGTCGCATGATGCGCAAGAATATCGTAGTGGTGCCAACAACAACAACTGTGGCAGTACCAGCAGCCACCACAGGACCCTGCTGCGCCCACACCCACACCCAAGCCACTGTGGTGCAGGGCCAACAGGCAGCTAACTGGCAGATGCAACAGCAGCAGCAGCAACAGCAGCAGCATCAGCAGCAACAGCAGCAGCAGCACCAGCAGTATGCACCGATGAACGTCTCTGCATTGCCACCAAAGTACGACCAGGCGGTGGCCTCCTACTAATCCCAAGGGTTTTCGGGATCATTTGTAACCGGTGGGAAAAAAAGCAAAAATCTAATAAAAATCGTTTAAGAAACATTGCAGCAAACAAACAGAAAGTTGTCTCTGGGCCGTCCCAAAAAATCCCAGCAGAGACCTTGTTAAATGAGTATTAATTGGCCCGGCACCCGGCGCCCAGATCCCAACAACTGCTTTGTGCAATTAAAACAAATTGTAGCCAACAGATACACCAGCAGAAGGAGCAGCAACAGCGACCTGGTTAAAACCACAGACTAAGTTGGTCTTGGTCTATGAATGGGATATCTGTGGGTACTTTAGATACCCTAGAAGAGGATGTAATAGGGATGATTCTATATTCAATAGAACCCTCAAAATATCTATCAGATTTGCTAACTTAGGAGCAAGGGATGCCTCTTTAAGGTCTCCAAAAAGACCTTTATATTCGATAATCATACCTAGATCCCATATTTCTATTAGCTTTGATTTGTTTTAGCCTTTATCCCGTCGAAATCTGGCATAGATCGTTCCTCTCCATCTAGTTTCCTTTAATCCAGGGATAGTTCCCTCATCTGTAGGTATTTCCCAATTCGTTTCCTTTGAAAAGCCATCTCTTTTCTCTGGTATATGTGCTGTCTTGCCACCTTAACAAAGGTCTAACTGGTTTAGCAGCATCATAAAACTTTTCTGCACATAATAATTCATATTAAACTTGCCCTGGCTGTCCCTTCTATCTGTGGCTTTGGCTCTGGCTCTGGCTGTGGGCCAGGTCAACCATCCTGCCATCCTGCCAGCCAGCCATTCATTCACTCATTCATGCCACACCGCTCCTTATTCATTCATTCATTTAGCAAAACAAAGGCTGCAACACCACAGACTAAACACATTTCTGGCTAGAAAAGAAGGCTAAAAGTCGGCTTCACTTTGGCTTTTGTTGAGCTTGGCCTGGCCCTAAAGGCGCGAGGGTTGTTATTAGAGATTGTGAAGGATGAGTCCGTCTATGGGATATGATTAGGAAAACCGAAAAGTTCCGAAAGCCAATGTTGAATCAATTTTCAGAGCGAGGCACAATTCAATAGCTAAAGTTTACCCCGCCCCCAATAAATCACAAATTCTCATAGCCACCCTCTCAAACTATTACCCCCCACACACACACCACCTACCCATTACCCCTTTCATCAGCCTTTAGAGCCTTTGCAGCCCTTCCCCTTAACCATTTACCCCATCGCATGGCTCATCAGACTCTGGCGACCTGCTTTCGCCTGTTGTTTTATAAACAATGAACATATTATGTGTAATCCAACAACAATAGCCCTACGAGCAGGTGAGGTAAAGACCAGACTGCCTGCCAGACTGCCAGACGACTCTGTAGGCAGTCAAAAAACAAGGTGTTTCCGACAATTTTTACTTGCCCCGAGGCCTGCCTGTGCCCCACTCTGTGTGCGGCCAACGTCAACGTCATTGTCGACCGTTTAGCATCTTGGAAAATGGCATGCTATTATTGAAGAAAATTATGGCAGGTGGGTGTGTAGAAAAGCACCCGAAAGTGCCTGGAGTTTTAACCGGCCTTTGTTTCGGCATTCTAAAGTTTTTTTGGATGATTGAGGAACCTGCAGTTAGCCTCAAATGATTTCCTTCTGTTAGCCCTTCAGTGAATCCTTTAGTGCTTAGCCACTCCTCCACTCCCGAGACCTCCTTTTTCTTACTTTTGTTGGTCCCTTTTGTCTGCCAGGAAAAACCAGGACTCGTTTTAGTTAGGGAACATTTTTAATTGTGTTTCCGGTAATTTACACTCTATTAAAAAATTTACTCCAGCTCTGGTCTCTCTTTCTATATTTCCATCTTCTAAGCTAGCTTTCATAGATTGAAAGGACATTATTTGGTCATCATCCAGGGGGAAAAGGCGCAGAGGCAGGAGCAGTAGTAGCAGGAGTCCGAGAGTAAGATTGGCTTTGTCTATTGGCAAAATCAAATTACATTAATAACTAGAATTGGGCATAAATCAGAGGGTGTCCTGACAGACTTCTCTCATGATCTGCCCCACTGAAAATCGGTTGTGTTTTCCCAAAATGTTTGGTCAATTTTCAACAAGAGCCAAAGACCAAAACCCACACTAAAAAAATGTAAGGTGATGATAGAGGAAACGAACAGAAAACCACAAAATTTTGGAGAACATTTTACAGTAGCATCAGACTTGGGGCTTGAGCTGCCACATCCCCCCCGCCGCCCTCCCATCCACAAACAGTTTTGTGCTGTGATTGTTCATTGAGGCATAGGGGAATCCCTGAAGGAGTAGGAGTAGTTGTGTAGCATGAATATGTGGAGTAAATGAAAGGACCAGAGACCACTCTGAGACGCCTTTCATAGTTGATTTTGGCCAGGCAGTGGGGCCCACACACAAGCCCACAAAATGCATGAAATGTCTATTCTAATCCGGAAATTAAATTCCATTTAGAAATTGTCCTATACAAAATGTTTGGTCAGACGTGGTCCATCCTCTCTGGCACACACACACACATATGTATGCACAAGTTCTCCCCTGTGTATGTCTCTTGTTTGTGTGTGTGTAAGATCCTGGATAGCTGGGAATACCAGCCATCTATATGCTTAATTTATGGTGAGCCACTTGTCCAACAAGCGACAGGAGGCATTCTCTGCTGTTGTTTTTGGGCTTTGGGCCAGAGAACTTTACCCATCAAAATATTTGGAGAATCTCCCTCAGGGGTAACAGTTTTTACCAGATTGTCGATGCGGCAACGCCCCTCGGTCGGCTTGCCTTTGTGCCACATCAAAGCCTTCATTACATTATTTACTAAACTCTTTAAATAGGCTTCCAAGTAATTAGTTATGAGATCTGAAGAGAATGTAGAATTAGATGGGGTTTTTGGCATGCATCTTATGTGATCTACACTTAAGCCATCACCTATCACCTGTCAAAGGCGGTATCTACTGTCTGTCAGCTCTAAATCCTGCCCGTGGGACTATCTCCTACCCATGGGCACACTCCTGGTCGCTCCTGATCGGTTCCTCTATGTGATTATACATTGGTGAGAGTATTCGCTCAGAGAGGATCATAGGAGCGCGATAATGAGTGCTCCTTGGTGTAGAGAATATTTGGCATCGAAAGAAGTGTCTGCAAACTCTTCACGGAAGTCCGTTACGTTCTAGAACTTGTACATTTCTATCAGGAGTTTCTTTTTTTTTTACTTCGTTTACTAGAATTTTAGTCATTAAGATATCGAAATGAATCTCCTATTTCCATGGAGTGCCACCCTGCATCCGTACACCGACGGTGATGAATTCCGGTCCGGTGCGCTTGCCGGAGCCGTTGGAGTTCTTCGAGGCGCGCCGCGAGTCCTTCGCCGAGGCCGTGGAGAAATCGCCCGGCGACTTGGTAGAACCTGGCAGCTTGGACGGGGATCCAGAGTAGCGCAGAGTCGACTCCCCGACCGGCCTGCGCGTGCAGTAGACTGGGGCGTTGCGGTCGGCACGCTTCCGAGCGCAGGCTTCCGAGGTTGCTTTGCCACGCGCCTTCCCCTTGCCGTCGCGCTTGCGCTTCCGGGGGGCCTTGGTGGCCTCCTCGGTGGCTTGCACGGGGCCTTGGGGCTGGCAGAATTTCAGGCACAGCTGCGCATTGTAGAGACGAGCGGCACGGGCATCCTGCCGAATGAAGGCGCAGACGAAATCGCCCAACCGGAGCGTGGCGACCGTGTAGACAAGCCAGTTGAGATCAACGGCTCCCTTGACGCGGACATTGAGCTTCTGCAGCATCCACACGAGGCTGCTGTACTGGCCCGGCTTCAGCACCGGCGCGAGAAACAGCAGGCGCATCACCTTGTGCGCGTTGTCCTGGTCCAGCGGATCGATAAACTCTCCGCACCGGTCGTAGATGCTGTCGTTGATGGCCAGATCTTCCGCCTCCGTGTACGGGGCCTTCACTCTCTCCAGCGCGCGGCCGTTCCTATGGCACGACTGCGTCTCGAGAAGCGCCAGCCGGCAGAGTGTGGACATCACATATTGGATGCGGCAGCGGAAGAGCATGGCCAGCGAGTACAGGATGGCCTGATTGCGGTGGCAGGAGCATCGACACGCGTGCTGTGTGTCCGTCTTGCAGTGGGCACACTGGTATGCCGTGCAGCACTTACGTTCCTTGGGAACCGCCATCACCAATTTCTCCGGCCGCTGGCAGCTCTGCATCCTCTGCGCCCCTGCAGGGCAGCACGGGGCACACATTATCGTATCAAAAATTTAGCTCAATTACTAGATGGATCTCTAATGGAAGATTACGTTTAATTTTTTGTCTCACAAACTAGGAGTTCTTAGCTCGAATCGAACGATTCAAAGTCGAAAGCATGCTCAGTTTTGGGCAGATTGCAGAGGAAAAACCCTTTATTCGTATTCCCAATCGTATCTTCCACTGATAAGAGGATAATCTTCTAAGAATCTTCTCCATAATCTTTACTGAAAAGTCCCCTAAAGCTCCATGACGAAACTTGCCAATAAGTTCGCACCAGTAGCTGGCATTATCGATATATTATAGCGATTATCTACATAAAGATTAACCATCTGTCTATTACATTTATTACAAATCGAATGGATGAAAAATCGAACTGGAAAAGGTAAATAGATACGGTCGGGACGCCCGACGATAGCTGCAGTACCTTCTCCTTAAAGGCCACGACTTCCAGAGCGTCTCTAGAGGACCTGCTGAACGTCCGGACTCGTGGACAAACTTTTGCGGCAGCTACAGAGTGTGTCTGCCTCCCTTGCTGTTTCTGACGACACTGGAGGACAGAGCCTGAAGTGGTTCTTGACAGGAGCTACAAAATGCCAGATCTGCAAGGAGAACGGCACTTGTCCAGCAAAGAGTCGCATCTATTGAGGCGTTTATCGTTTCCATTTCCAAACAGAATCTATTTGAATTTCCATCAGAACACGTTTGAAATAATTTCAAAGGTTCAATCGTATTTTGGAAATAATTAGCTCATTTTTTTCGATTATTTACTATATTTATAGTGTTTATCGATATAAATTATACTGCAAAAAATACCAAATAAATGTATCTGCTCTTTTTTCATAGCTACGAGAATGTTTTCCCCACTTTTCCACACATTTTCCCATTCAAACAAAAAGGTTTAAATTGAATAAGGCTAGACTTGCCAATATTTTAAACAATTAAAAACTTTGCTTGAATAGAACCCAAAATATAACACAATCCACACATGAACAGACAGATGCCGGATATTTGATTTTGCGACAGAAAAGGGAGTGCTGCAAGGCACATAAATTGCTCTAAATAAAGTCTACGAATCAGCTTTGTGGAGGCACTTATATATTTACCCGGCAATCTGTGGAGTACAACGTTTTTTCTGTTTCCCGGGAATGACACATAAAGTGTGTCAACTAATCAAATGGCGACAGATAGGGGTTATTTTTTCGTACCTGCAGAGAGTAAAAGGCTCAATCAAAACATCAAACTGCCAGACATTTGTAGTACGAGCTGGGGGATGCATTCTGTGAGCCCTAATGCGACAAAGCCATTTACTTTATTTGTACATTTTTATATGAATATACTCTTTCGAAAGGTATGAGCAGCAGGGCAGGCCCGCAAGGACACTTTCCATGTTTCCAGATCGTTTAAGGCACTCTTTGAACATCAGCAAAAGTACGGTGTGAGGAGTGGAATCGATGGCTTGGTAGCTGAGTTCCGACTGTTGCAATAAAAGCTCTCAATAAAGTTTAGAACTTTCCAGGGTCAATCAGCAAGGTATTTTTTTCAGAATTATTTATGTGTACAATTTTTGGGATTTTTTTTTATTTAATGTTTTATCTGTGTTACAGTTTCGATTCCTTGAAACAGACCTTGTGTAAACGTGTCTTTTTTTTTGACTGGAACAAATCTTATCATATAAAAACTATCCCAAGGAGACGGTTGCAGCATCTTTAATCAGTTTCCATCAATATTTCTCTGCTATTCTGACAGTATTCCGTATTATAGACCACTTTTTTGGTATTTTTTCGTTGCAGTATTGCCACATTATCTCCAGGTTGGATTTTTGTTGTTTTTCCGACATTTTCTCAATTGATTTCTAAGAGTCTTGGCCTTTTTTTAAATCGCTACAGTGCTGCCAACAATCGATCTGTTAGGGTAAGGGTATCCATGCTTTCGTTCTCCGATTCTCGTCGTTCACTTTCATTTTCGGTTGGTCTTTCTATCGTTTTGTTTGTTTGTTGCGTGTGAGCAATAAAATTCTTTATCTTATTTTATTTTTTTTTGTCTTTTTTAAAACACGCGAAAATGGGCAAATGGCAACGGCAAATGTTTATGGCTTGTTATTTGAGCATAAAAGCATTTTGCCACGCCCCCGCCCACACACACGCGCCAAAAAAATTATCATTCAAAATAAAACAAAAAACAAAAAATGCCGAAAGCTGAAACAGAAGCGCGACGAACAATGAAATTGTCAAAAAATGTAAAACGAGACACGCATCAAAGTGGAACTCCAGGGCAGGGTGGAGGGGGGGAAGGTGTGTTTTCTTGGGGAAATTGTTTTGGCCAAACAAATAAATTTATGTTGGCAATTTGGAAATGAGAGGGCTGTGTGGGGGTCGAGATAAATAGAGCGCCACTTGAGATGCTCATTCAGGGCTAATAAAAATTACGCAGCAATTGCAGGAGTGAAAGCCAAAGAAAAAGTTCGAAAGTGTCGACACTTCTGTGTGGCGGAAGGCACTCCTAGCCTCCCCCACCGCCCCCACCCGTGTAACCCTTGAGCCTCGGGACACGTACTGGCAAGGATCGTTGAGGTCTCAATAGCCTGCCCCCAGAGGCGGCGGCGATGGCAAAGCGTGACGCAAATGGCAAATGAAAAGCAAATGAAAACCAAAGCGAAACTGCGCGCCAACATAATAAGAAATGTAATCAGACTAAAGCGGCACCACAGAGGAAATAGTTAGGGCTACAATTCAGGATTAGAGGTGGAACAAAACGAGGCGTTTTTCAGCAACCAAAATTCGATGTAAAATTGGAATCCATTCGAAAATAAAGCCATTCACGGGTAAACGTAAAACAACCCCTAATTTTTGGTATATCCTTGAAGATTTATGCCAGGATGTCACCGAAAAAGTGCACCAAAATGTGTGAATGGCAAAAAATCGCATCGGTGGAAAAGCTAACGTGCCAAAGCTGCCTTAAAGGCATAAAGCAGTTGGATGGCAGACTGTGCAGGACTTTGCAGCTCCTGCCGATTTCGTAAGGTTAGCGCCATTGACCGGAAATGTAAAATGCACTTAACACACTTCCCCCCTCTCCTTCACCCCCCCTTCACTGCCTCCGCAGAAACCTCCACCCCAAAAGCCAAAAGGAAACTGGAAAATATCGCTATCAATAAATTCGCACGTAGCTGTTGTGGGGGGGGGGGGGGGGGGACGTGGACTCTGGCGAGGGGGGAGGTCGTGGATAATTGCGAAAACTCAGTGCCAGAGTCAGCTGTAATTCCTTTTCTTTCTTTTTGGCTTTGGCTCCCGGGTCCCTGGCTCCCTGGCTCTTTCGAAACGATTTCATTCCGTTCCTGGCACTCGCAATTTGAGCTTTTTGAAACAAACACGCGCCGAAGCAACTAAAAATTGTTGAAAAGGAATCCTCCACATACTTGATGGAGGATTTAGGGGTGCCGGAGGTAAGGAAAAACTCTGGGATTCAGGTTGCAGCCGGATGGGGAAGAGCTAGTGCTCCTGTGGTGACTGCTTTTAACGAAAATTGCTTCATTAGAAGCAGCGGGTTAACTGTGGAAATACTCGACCGCTGCCTGATTGAGTTGCACTTTCGGGGCAGGCCTTGGCCCCGTGCACCATTGTGAGGGGGGCAGGCTCTGGCAGCAACAAAGTTGCGAAAATTAAAACGCAAGCAACCCAGCAGATACCCAGTAGGTGAACACTTAGATCCATCTGATTTTGATTGGGAAAGGGTTTAACAATGATTTCTGTAGGGGATATAAATCGAAAAGAATACTCGATATTTGAGAAATTTTTAGTTGGTACAAAAATATATATTGATCCAAGTAACATTTTTCTAATGCATTCAAAAATTTTGTGTACTCTAAATTAAGTTTTCGTATTCCAAATTATCCGGACTGTTGTAGATATTTCGGCAGACTCTGGGAGGTCGCACGATTTTTAGATGTGTTGAGGTGCTTGAAAAAGAGGCTTTCGAACAACACCCTGCCATTGAAAGCCATTAGAAGAGGGACAGGCAACTCCCCCCAGAGATCGTCGAAATTGCGACGACGGGGCATTGGGGACACTACAACGGCTTCATGGGACCAAGCACTCAACCGTTGAAAGTGTTACCACACCTTAAAAAGTAAGTCTTTAAAATAGCTACCAAAATGATTGCAACAAACGATTTACCTTAGTTTCAGTGTTAGTCAGAGTACGAATCGGAATCTGTTGAATTTTTCGAAATAAACGGTAAGTAAAAATAAATAAATTTTACAAGTTTCCGAAGAATTATAAAATTTACTGCTTTACTTTTAGAAACCAAATTACGATTGACCAAAAAACCAGAGACTACTGGATCCTCACCAATAAAATACCACAAAATATAAGCAAAATTAAATGAAGTGAATATAAAACATTAAAACCCACCTCTTTGATCAAAAACCAGACCTCCCTGGCCCTACCATTTCCCAGGGTACAAAATCCTAGAGAACTTTCATTGTGTTTTGTGCCAGGGCCAGAGCCCTAATGAAATTAAAGGTAAAATACTTTTAGGCTAATTGCTTTAAATGCGTGTGGCAGCAACAGAATCCACAAAAAAAGAACAGATTTCTATAGAAAGAAAGAATCATTTTTGTTGGCTGCTCTGCTCTTCGCTGCTCTGTTCTGTCGATTGTGTGGCTGCTGCTGCTGGCTGGTGGCTCGTTTGCATTCATAAATCAAAAGAGCATGTGTCTATCATGACCCCCCAACAGGCAGGCTGGCTGGCCGACTGGCAGGCAGCCACCAAACAATAGAATACCGTAAAGATTATATAGAAATAGCCAAACACACACACACACACACACACAATAAATAGGAGAAAATATGAAAGTGAGAAGAGCAACAAGAGCAACCGCACAACAAATGGAGCATAAATTACACATGGCCCGCATAGAAAAATGATACGCCGTGAACATAAAACAGATGCCTGTTTGGGACTAAGGATGGGAGGGCCAGCCAACCATACTCATCATTTATAAAAATTCCTCGCGTTGGGTTGTGGGCCTGCTTTTGGCATTTATGGTCATCAGCGATGGGGTCCGAAAAATGAAGTTAGCATCTCTCTGTCTCTCTGTCGCTCTGTCTCTCATATCCGTTTTCAGTCCCTGCTAAACTAATCGCGTTACAATGAAAATTGATGATGCTACACAAGGAAAAAAGTAACAAGAATGGGGCATTAGGGGTCTAACGACTAAGGGATGCCCATTAAATGGGGTAGAAAGCTTGTATGAGCCACGATTGAGCCGTGTGGATCGTGAGAGCGCTGTCAGAGAGCGGTAACAGTGCGCTGTAAACGGGCAACGGGCACAGGCTGTTAAGGGCCTGCGGTACCTGGGAGAGTTAACAGACTATTAACAGCATGCGGTGCCTTCGATCGGTAACAGACTGTTAACGGCCTGCGGCACCTGTGATCGGTAACATGCCGTTAATCGTGGTCGTTAACAGTGCCGTGGCTCTGTTACTGCTGCTGCCCTGAAAAGATGGGAAATAAAGTAATTTATACCAATCTACGATTCTGGGGATCCAAAAAGCCATCTTAATACCCTCTTCTAATCAAAGGACATACCCTGTAGCACACATAAACAACACAATGCTATCTCCAAATCGGAAAAAGCGAAACCAAAGAGCATTTTGGCCAGTTAGGCTATAACTATGCAACATATTTTAGTGCCACAAAAGTGGCCAAGCGAATGCCAGAGACCATGTCATTGACTTTGTTGCAGTTGCAGCCACTTAAATTCAATTGACTCCGACCCCGAACCCGAGCCACCCGCAGCCCCGGGGCAGCAGCAGCGGCAGCAGCAACAACAAATGTTTGGCAAATATTGTCAACCGAGTCGAGTGGATGGACGAGAAGCAGGCAGCATGGAATGGGGAGTCAAATATGGGGCGAAATCGGGGGGCCATTCAGTTAACAAAGTTTTCGCAACGAACCAAACCAGAAAACCAAACAACAACAGCAGCAGCTGCAGCTGCAGAGAGTCAGAGAATCAGAGTCAGAATCGGGGCAGAGAGTCCTGCCTGTCCATCCCTTTGGCTACTTAACTGTTCAGTGGACCAGGCCCCAAAGTGGCCTGGCTATAAAAATGCAACGAGAGCAGGGCGAATATTCTGCGGGCACTCTATCTGTTTGGTTAGCGAAAACAACAATCGAGACCCAAAATGTGGAACGCATTTAATTGAATTGGAAAAAAACTAAACAGCGCCAGGATTGGAATACGAGGAATTTTGAATGAAGTGCGGAATACACTAGGCAGGGATTGGAGGGCATTGGAGACCATTTACAGATACTTGCAGATATTTCAGTTGTAAGGAAATAGGAAAAAGAGATTGTGCGGGGGAAATACTCGTAAATATAGCATAGTTATAGATTTATATGGAATAAATCCGAACTTTGTGGTCTTTTGCCATCGATTAATGGACTTTTTTATGTCTTATATTTCCAGATCTTCCAATAATGGCACTGCAGGAACTATATCATTGTTAAATATACCTGTTATTAAGCAAAGGATCCCTCTATTTTTGAAGAAAATGCAGAAAAACCAACTAAGTTGTGGCTTCTTACCTTTTACTTTACCTTTGATGACTTGTCCACCTGAAAATCTACCAAAATTACAACTATTTTATACTAATACTAAGAGACAAGCCCCCTGATCACTCGCTTCACTCGCTCGCTCGGGCGCTACGACCCAAAACTTTTTTTGTATAATAAAGAGATTACTTCAAAACCATTCCCTTATTAAAAATACTTCCACTATCCATTTAAACCAAAATCTTTGATAAATACAAACCCCATGAGAATTTAGCTCTACCCAAAAATTCGTTGAGTGTAAAACCGATTCGCAGTCAAACGAAACGCGACCAAAGTCCAAACTCGAATGCAATTACAAGCGATACTCCCTGCAAAGGCAAACACTTGATGTCGCATTCTAGTGTGAGTGTATGTGTGGGTATATTCGTGTGTGTGTTGGCAGTTAATATGATGACGCTTAAACATGGCTAAAAAGCATTATGGCAGGCAAAGTCAATTAGAGCAGTGCGCGACTACTGGCAACGCCATTTCCCTGCCAGGGCAACGATCCCGGCTGCCCACCTAACCCCAGGGCTCTTCCTGGTCCTGGTCGTGGTTTTGGTCCCCGGCTGTAAGTGAATCCAATCCATATTTGTGGCAAATTGTGTTTGGCTCTGGCATTTTGCATCCACCTTAAATGTTAAACTCCCCCCACAAAATACAGAGTACACACTTGATGAGCCTGATTTTGGTTTCGGGGGGTTTTTGTTTGTCAATTTGGTTGAATTTGGCAACGTGCTTTTGAAGCAATTGAGACGATGTCTCCACGGTGATCCCTTTAGCACGGCCAATCCTTTGCTTTTCCCTGCCATTCTTTAGGGCCGGAGTTTATTTTTAAACGAATTTCAGGTTGAGCCAGGAGCCAAGCCGAAAATCTCGTAGCTTCAAGCAGAAGCTCTATCTCTTCCTTCGGGGGCGGGCTCTGGCTTGAAATATTTAGGGGACATTATGGGGGGAGGGAACTACCGTTGAGGATACCCCCACCGGTATTTATCGTAAACTTCAACTGCCAGAGCGGCGCGTCAAGGATGGGATATTCGGGGCCCCACCACCTCTCGCAGATATGTGTGTGTGTGTGGGATTCGAAAAGGATGGTTGGGCAACCCATAGACTATATCAATATTGGCCTAATGGCAATGACAACGACAGCGTTAGCTAACCATAAAAACCAATGACAACTCTTTACAACAGGAAGAATGGAAAAAGGTTGCGGCAGAAGGACAGACAGACAATGCGAAATGCTAATCCAATTGAGTGGCGACTCCTGGACTGCTCCTCCAGACGGCAATAATCATAAACAGATATTATATTATTTATCTCAGCCTCGTCCTGCCTTATGTATTAATCTCCCTCACCAAAAAACCCACATGGACCTTGGACCTGGCCGAAAACTCCACTGTCCAAGATGCTCTCCAGCCTAATTGCAGTCCTCGCTGCTCGGCTCTCGCTTGGGGGGGCATTCTCGTAATGACACGAAACGAGTTCAAAGCTAAGTTGGCTCATATAGTTTTTCATTAGGTTTTGGGTGTATAAGCCCTTTGATGACCGCCTTTTAAGTCTAATTAACTGCTAATAGGCAATTAATCATTATTACTCAAATTTCAGAGGCGGAACGATGACTGGATGGGAGGTGGAGTCCAGTAGTTGTGTGACACGGGACACTGGACACATTGAAATAAATTCATAAGTGTGGGATTTGGGTTGTAGGAATAGCGAACTGTGGGATACACTAACTATTTGTATGGGGAGAAGTTCTGTAGGTTGAAAACTTCATGATCAACTTCTAATTGATTTGAAGTCTCAAAGTCCGATAAAATTTAAGTTTAAGAGTTCCATTTATACAATCTCTATGAAAGTTCTAAATTCTTTGGAATTCAACTAAAGAAACTATTGTATAAAATTGCAGATCAATTCGGTAATTGGCTGTGGAGTTATAAGAGTGTTACTATATGAACAAAATGATTGGCTTAGAAAACTTTAAGCCCATTTCATTCCGTGGGTTCCAGTGTGGGACACAAGCACAACAAATTTCTTAATGCTAACTCTTTTAGATCCCAAGATCATATAATTTATCATCTTGAAACTGTATGAAAGTCAAATGGTTTATAGAAAATTACGTCATAAAACTCTATTAACTGTTTTAAGACATTAAAAAGAACCGTTTCTAAGTAAAAAGTTGTTAAAATACTGGAAAAATCAGATAGATTTCAATATCTATACTCTAAAATCCCCCCATTAGAATTATTGAGTAATTACTTAGATATAAATCACTCTTATAAGAAAAACTCTTTTTCCCAACCATGTTTTTCAGACTCCTATTCTCTATTCTCTCTATACTCTCTATTCTAGATACCAATATTCAATAGATGATAATTTCCAATCAGTATTTCATTAGAAAACCACATAAAAATGCAGAAATATGTGCCTCATACAATTTGTAAAACGCAAATCCAAAAACCCGGAAACTTCTGACTCACTCTCATATCAAAAATAAAACCCAAACCATTCATCAGGTTACTTTGAAGAACTTCTACCTACCGAAAATTGCCGTCTTCCCTTGGGTGACTAAGCCAAATCCTTTCATCGATTCAATATGCCTTTCGTGAGGCATTTAACCCTGGTTAGCGTATCATAATTCATAAATAAAGTGTGACTAATGCCAATGGGAGCCCTCACCATGCGCTGGACGAGGCTTCACCAAGTGTAACTGCGATCCATTAAGCAATAAAATTCATTCATTTATTATTTATTGTGATTACACCCCATCGTCCATTGTTCTTCCTTCCTTTGCCACTTTCTCTTCCCACTTCAGTGTGTTGTTCGAGGGAGGACTTTAAGTGGTAATTACAGTGCGCCACGCCCACACATGAAACGGGGAATGGAAATCATAAACATAAAGCTAAAAGGCGGCCGGCTGGGCTGGCAAATGAGCCAAAGCCAGGGCCCAAAAGGAGTAGCAAGGAGGCTAAGCAGATCATAAGCGTAAAGTGCTCTCAATATGGCATGGTGTGAGAGGGGGGTCCTTCAGAGTAGGGGTCAGCCTGCGTAACAAATGCAATAAATGCGAAAAAAGGACTTGAATTGTCCCCTCTCCCCCATCTCAAAGAACAACAAATGGCGACAGGCTGGAGCTCAAAGAGCAGGAGCAGGACAGGGACGAGGCACAACAGACTTTCCTTCCGTCCAAAAAGGCATAATAATAATTCGTAAATTGATTGTGTTTAGTGAAGTTTGAATAAATTCAAAGAATAAATGAGAGGCGAATAGAGGAAGATCTCTCGACTATGAGATGCCCAAGCCCTCAAGAGATGAGAAGAAAATATTGCGAGCAGGTCTGATCCCAATTTGATTGGATTGGTATCTAAAAACTAGAGACAAATTCATATCTATAGGACTATAGCCAGCACAGGGACTCGTCTGAAAGTGCTCCAGCTTCAATGAGTTTTGATGGACCTTCCTGTATAGCGAAGTTCTTTAAATTCTCCCATCGGCTGATAGTTCTCTTAAAGTTTTCGAAAGAAACTTGTCATTGTCGTCATTATATTCAAAAATGCTCCCCAAAAACGCTTTCTGCCGGCCGTTACATCCCTCTGCATGCATTCAATACACCTTTAAGTACTGGGTATAGAACGATGCCCAGAATGAACGACGACATGGAGGACAACCCATAGCAGAAGTCGGCAGGATAATCCACTAAAATTTACAACAAACGGAAACAGCAACAGGAAAAAGGCATGAGTCCAAAGCCAGCAACAGCAGCACCACCACCACCATCAGAATCTAACAAATAAAAATAAATTTCTCGCTCGATGAGGACGCTGCCGAAGAAAATACCAAAAAAGCACCGAACATATGCGCGCTGATGAGTTACTCGAGGGGCGGTGGGGTGTGGGTGGTCGTGTGGGCGTGGAAGAGTCTTGCAGAATGAAATAAAAATGGAAAGCAAAGCAAAACTTATGACTGTCAGCAGATAAAGCGAAAGCTGCCATGAAAGGACCAAAACCAGAGCCAAGAATCGAGACAGCAACGAAGCGCAGAGATGGCTGGGCGAGTGGGTGGTGGAGTGTGTCTGCCACACATCCATATCTGTCTCACCCTCTGGTTTCTGTGTCCTGTGCTGTTGCGCTGCCAGGAAGGAGACAGAACAGAACAGAACAGGACGAGGACTATCAAAGTGAAATGCTAAAGCAGCCAAAAATCCACGAAATAATGGCAGACACAACATGGGAAACAACTGCGACAACAACGCATGAGATGGGGCAGGATCAAGTGGGTATGTGCAGAGTTACAGAGAGGTACAGAGGAACGGGAAGGACACTGTTGGAGAGATGGACACACCATGCAAGTGATAGTAAAAATCCTAGCTGGAAGCCACGGTGTTGGCCAACCATTGCCATTCGGTGTCATTTGGCATCATCATCAATATGGCTAAAAGGACAATGCGTTAAATGCGAGAAGCTGCAAGCAGCTGAAGATGGTATCCCACCCTCCCCCCGCCGCCCACCGCATATCCTCTTTTTGTCAAGGACCCGTGTCCTCGTGTCTGTATAGGTGACATCTGGGGCAATGAGTGCGCATATTGTCCTGCCTCTCTAAGCTGTCGCAATTGCTTTGGGAGGGAACAGATGATGAAAGCAACAGCGACAAACAGGACAAAGAAAAAATGAAACCATTAAATATACTTCGCTGGGCAGGCGGTAGGTACTCTCTGCCCCCTGCCACATGTGGGCCTATTCGAAATCTATAGAATTGATTTGGTGGCTAAGATGACAGTACAAACCCAAGCAACTTTTATCTCTCCCTCCTAGATAATATTCTGTCAATAAATATTGTTTCAAATAAAATTTCAACAACCCTGCTTTGGTTCTAGGCTCAAAATATTCATTCCAGTAAAAATCCCAAATTCAACAAGACATATTTGTATTTATTTGCAAAAGTTCAGCATTTGGTGTCCATACCAATCCACATCACGGTTCAGGGATTCAAAATTTGGAGGGACGCCGACCACCGCAAACTCAACCAAGGCCTGTACATTTTTCAAATATGTATTCCACTGGTAGCTTGTGAGCCTTTCGCGATTGAAGAATATTTTCTGAATGCACAGCTTCATCAGCCAGTTGATCTCGAGGTAATTGGCGCCCTCCAGCAACTCACAGATGTTGTTCAAGTCTTCGCGCAGGAACTCCTTGTCCCAGTCGCCGGTCTGCACTTCGATCTCCAGGGCTGGGACCGGGTTGGGCTTGTTCACCCATTGGGGCTCCTTGTCGTCCTTGTGGAACTCGGCCCATATGAGGATCTTCAACAGCACCTCACTGCGGATGCCGTGCAGCGGTATGATGGCATCATCCGTACTCTCCTCCGGGCACGCCCTGCACATGGCGCGTATCACGTTGGAGCGATTCATCAGTTCTAGCTCGACATGAATTATCTTTCCGTCTTTGGTCTCAAAAGACATCATTTTGATCCAAATTTGCAGTCAAAGTGTTTTCAACGACAATAAATTTAAGCAAATGCACCTTTGTTTTTTTTTCGCTTCAACATGTGATTGTCGATTTTCTGTGACTTCAGCTCTGTTTATTTTTATACGAAATACGGTCTCACTAGCTTCCAGAAAAACAATGGCAGTAAGCTGCTGACTCATTGTTAGAACAGAGATGGCCTGAGGCCTGATTAACGAGGTTGTTTTGGTAATGGAAATGGATTATAGGAGTTTCAACCGTTGAAAGCAGCTCCGAATGGAAGACGGCTTTGGTTAAAAAATGTAACAAAGTAATGTAAAAAAATTACTCTTGTAGAAATTATCCAATCTCAAAGAAAATTTATTAATTTAGCGGAAAAAAATGTTTTTCTTTTGAAAATCGAATTGGAAAAGCTTTTAAAACAGCAGAAAAGTCAAAAGTTATTGCGCTGTACATTCATGTATGGGTAGGTGTTTTTTCTACATTCTACATACTTATATACATGACATCGAAGTTTGATGTCTACTTTTAGGCTACCGAAATGTATCCAAGACACGTAGAGAGCATGTAATATGTGATAGCTTGATGATCGCATCGTCAGATGTCGCCAGTGTGCATGTCAAAAGAATGTATTACGATATTCGTGTTACACGTAGAAAACGTGTTGGCTCGAGGCACCCCCAAATACTGGCGGATCTTTGGTCGTTAGACTTTCAAACTGAACTTTAAAAAATTCAAGAAATTGTAAATTTAACGAACTCCGAACGTTGTATGCCAAGAAAACTTCGTTACTTGTAATTGAATAATAGAACGAGTGCATATAAAATGCAATACCTTTATTCAATTAAGCCTCTTCGGTAGTACATTCTGTATGATTATCCGTGCTGAATGGCACTCCCCCAAATATCACCTCATCCCCTACTGCTTTCTGCACGACTGCTTTCTTCCAGGAGTACACACTGTCCCTCTCTCGCCCCCTTAGAGCCACTGGCCCTATACCATCTTCAACAGACTATCGACAGTTTGCACAAATGGGGCCATAAATATGCATTGTGTCACATTAGTGTGCGTGTCTGTGTATGTGATTAAGTGTGTGTGTGTGTGCGAGTATGTGAGTGCGTGTGCATATGGCCAAAGGGTGAGTTGGCTATATGTCACTGGAGGTTAATAGATTTTCTTTAGCGTGTCATCGGGGTCAGAGCAGACGCCAGAAGGAACACAGGAAGAAACACACACACACACACACAGAGGACGCCAGAGAACGAGGGCCTGTGCACAGAAGGACGATATGAAGGAGTACTGCGAAGGAGAGGGACGAGAGTCCAAGGGGTAAATGGACAGACGCTTCCGGCCACAGCCATAACAAGGCTAAGATGGTTAACTTTTTTCCGTCTGCAAAAAGAAATGGGGGAACATATAAATATTTATAGAGATTTATAGAATTATATGTGAGCAAGTTTTTCTTATAGAAAATTGTCGGGAATTGTAGAAAATTCAATCGAATTTACTTTAAATAAGTTTCAGCAAATGTTTAGCCATATTTCAAGCCACTTTCCATGGCATAAATATATTATTTTCTTATCATTAAGAGTCTACTTATTGGATGATTCATTTCAAAACACACACTATCCAAAATCATATTTCAAATAAAACCAAACCAATTTGGTTCTCAAATTCCATTCTCCGTACATTCCATAGATTAGCATTTTGATTTACTTCCATAAAATTCATTCGTTTCAAAATTTATTTCCCAAAAACAGATCAATACCAGAGAGATATCTCTTCGCCCCCAAGTCCACAAAATGTGGCCTGGGCACCTGGCCCCCCAAAATTGTGATGTATTTAATTGCCTCATGTTGCCCCGCTCCGCCCCGCCCCAATCCATGTCCATTCCCCCCTCTAAAGACCTCAACTCCTTCAACAAAGACATTCGAGATTTCGGCATTGCGTGAGTCAAGATTTTCTTTAGGTTTTCCCTCTTTCCCCTCCCCCAAGAGGCTGTGGAGTTTTTATTACAATTTTTGTTGGTCCACTCCCCCCCCTCATTGTGGGTGGGGGTGTGGGAGGGGGCGTGGGCAGGAACTGGCAGCAAGAGCTAATGGATTCTATTTAACTTCCACCGACTGCTAATGGATTTTTCTTGACCCCAAATGAAAATGCGCATCGAAATGCGATTGAAAAATGCTTATAAAAAATAGAAGAAGGAAGTAGCAGACACAGCAGAGAGGGAAGAAGAGAGCATAATGGAGCAATGAACACGAAAAAAAAAAAAATAGCAGAGAAATAATAGCAACAAACGAAGCTAAATGAATTGAAAATGGAAGTGAAATGCAGTGCTTCAAATGGGGTTACAGTGGCACGATAGAAAGGAAAATGTTTAGGTTGGTGGGCAAAGAAGGGGAGGGGCATCTGTGGAAAGTGAGTGGCCCAGCCCCAGCTGGTCGAAAAGCCAAGGTAATCTCTTAATTTGGTCGAAATTTCGGTTTGAAATTTGGTTGTTTTTTGGCTAAAGAAAATATACTTTAAAAGGGGATTAAAGTTTCGTCTCTATTTATAGGGATATACCAATGTTCCAGGCAAACTATTTCTATAGATATTTCTAAGAGCGATAATTTTCTTAAAGATTAGATCAATCTACCTTATAAATATCGGTTAAATATTATCTTGTTGATAAAACCTCTTGTTTAAGAAATGTTTTTCTCCTACGATGGCATACCTCTAATCTTTCAATCTGCAAAAACCCCATTTCTTTGTGGTTTCTTTCTTATTTTTTATCAGACCAATTTTCCTTGACTTTAAATTGACTTTTCGAATAGCAGCCCCCACAAAACTCCAGCTAATTATTACAAATAATTCTTAATTTTGATGAGCTCAACGAAAGGAAAGACCAAGAAAAAGGGCACCAAATAAAGTTGAAAAAATAAAGTTATGCTTCAACAATTTTTTCTTTACGACCTCTCCTCCTCTGGGGGGCACCGGTGTGTAGGTGGCGGTGGCGGTAGGTCCGGTCCGGTCCGTCCAACAATGCAACACTTTTTGGGAAAATTCTCCCACCGAAAAGAGAGGAGCGGTGAAATAAATCAACTTCCGCTTGGCCGGTCGCGGCACCCAAGAATAACCCAAACAAAACCGACGGAAAAAAAAGTGAGACCTTTTGGGACCTTCTGACATAACTGCGAGTCAGTCACTCATCAGAGGCCTAGAATTTCGCCCACCTGTGAACGGACTGGGGGCAGGGGGAGGGGAGAGGGTTGTTATGGTGCATCGTTCCGCTTGAGGTGCATGGAGTGGAATGGAGGAATGCTTTGCATAAGACAACAGAAAAACCTGACCTAACCAACAAGAGATATACTTCCGGTGACTCCCCGAAGATGGTCGCTGAATGCGCGTTAAAACTTCACTCCATCCCCACTCCATCCCCACTCCACTCCACGCTCGTCTATCCATTGTTTGGGGGGGCACTTCACTTCACACACATACGATAATCATTTCACATTACGGTAAGATAATGATTTCATTATGTATTTTTCATGTTATTAATTATATTCCCTGCGCTCTCGGCCTGCCTGCCCCGCCTGCAGTAGTGGGAAAATAATTATTGGTCTACAAATTTTCCTTCTTATACAATATCATGTGGATAATTGTATGTATGTGTGTGTGTGTGTGTGAGTGTGTGCGGCCTGTGAAAAAGGAAGTCGAGGTCGGCGTCTGGTGAGACGACTGCTAAAACTAATGACAGTTGCGTGTATCGGGCATCCAGCGGCGTCTTGATCTTGGGGCAGAGGCAGGCAGGTGTGCCTAGGACTTGGAAAAGCCTCTCTTTGAAAGCGTGTTTGGTGGATGGGTTTTTAATGGCATTAGAAAATTGACTATGTTTTGATCATGCGGTGGGGCAGGTAAACAGCACAGCGGATGCGGTGGGGATCAGATCAGTGACCCTGAACTTGTTTCTGAAACGACAAGGGACCGATGATAATGATAATAACTTAAAGATTTCATAAAATAGAAGACAAACATTGTTGGTCTTTATCGTTGCCCTATGAACTGTGGTCTGAAAATAGAAGTCTTAGCTTATTCGAAAGAGAATCTACCAGGAATACCCTACACTAGGGCATACAATAGTCTTCAAAGCCGAAGCCCACGTTCGATTCGCACCCACTGCTTTAATCGGTCTGCACTTCATTCCAAGAGCACGTCTTCATTGACAACTTGTCGCCGTTTGAGAGTGAGGACCATCCCAACTGTCACCCGCTCTGTCTCTCTCTCTGGCACTCTTTCAGGGGCTATCATAAGAGCCACCAGGAGCCATGTCGCACCTCGCTTTAATATACATTGGGGGGCGTTCAGCGTCAGTGATGGATTTCATCCATCATGTTTTGAGTGCCGTTGAACGTGTATAGTGCATCTGACTATCGAGCACTCGGAAAAATAATCGAAGCTTCGCGACTTCCACCAAAGAAACAGCCTCGTTAAATTGGAATATTTCTTCACGATTTAGTGTGCATTCTAAAAGATATTTCTTCTATTAATACAACCCAAATGGACATAATAGCCATCATGTATCCAAGACAATGGTCCGTACTATTTTTAAGCTCAACTTTTCAAAATCTGATGGCGCTATCGTATGCAATCCACCACTGAGCATTTGCTCAGCATCTGCTATGGCAAAAGAGTGCGCGAAGAGGAATTGAACCTTGATCTCTCTCTATCTTTGGCACTTACTCAGCATTGCCTTACCTACAGTGTCTCTCGCTCCCACTCTCTCAAATAGTGGGAGTCTAATTCTAAACATAGAACCCTTTTTCGATCACTATTTTTGCATTTCTCAAACAAAATCGAAGCTTCGAAACTTGCTACAAAACCGAAGTTTTACTCCTTCCCCGCCACGAGATCTATGGCAATCATTTCCCCTCCCCAAGTAGGTTAATCGGCTCCACCTTCATTACGATCAATCAGTGATTGAACTTTCCACCTTTAGGGCAGGTCTGAAACCCAACCCAGCCCAACCTCTGGCCCCAAATTAGTCTTAAGCCTCTGGGTCATGCTCACACCTCACGCACGAGTTTTCTTTGAAGTTTTTTTTTTGTTTCTGGCGCCAGTTTTAAGTGGAGGAGCATGTGTATCTGGGATGCAGCAGACTTCAATTTTGTATCTGGGATGCACCAGAGTTTGTATCTGGCATTAGGCCAGCCCTAACCTTAGATAGCAATTAATCAAACGAGTGGTTGGAGGACGGGGAGTAAACTCAAGTCCAATCGAGAATCGAATCTGTGTTTGAGTACATCTCTAATGCAGTGGAAATTGTTTATAAATTAATGTTGCTCTACACACCACAAAACACACACACACACACTCAGAGCAGAGCGGAGAAGGCTTCTCCCCTACTCGTACGAAATCTAATTGAAAATGTGGTTTGGAAAATTTCATTTACCGAAAATCAGATCCTTCGATTTGTTGTTTCTTCCATCAATTTGCAATTGTAACCGCAAATGAAGTCAGAGTCACAGAAGAACAGGATATGAACTGCATGGAGAGCAGAGCACATTATGAGTTACGGACAATTGCACAAGCAGCAGTCAAGACCCCACCCTACCCCCTGCCAGCATTATAAAGGTCCCCCTTCCAGACCATTGTGTCTGTCCTCCCACCTCCTGCCCGCCCATTGTGTCTCTCGGCCTGTCCCTGAGGTGAAGAGAAGCCAACAAGAGCAATTATTAACCATAAACAATTGAGAAATTCCCACAGTTCTAGTGGGGGTTCGGGTTTCGAGAGAACGGAGAAGGGAGAATCCCTCCCCTCATACATGGTCCCAGGCGGCCGGCCTGGTCGTCTCTCCCTTAGGTAAGAAGGAAAGAACAGCTGTATAAGCACTGCGGGGCGGCCCCGGAAAGTGTTCCGCTTGAGGGTGGTGCCCCTTGGTTGCCCCCAGGAGCAGCAGGTTGCAGAAAGGAAAACTTGTTGAACTCTGGATCTGAAACTGGACGACGATGACGATGTTTTCGTCCCGCTTCGTTGACTTCCTACCGGACAGAGTGCGGTGAGGGGTGGCTGGCAGAGAGGGGGGTTGGGTCTTGAAGACATACAACTTAACCCAAGGGAGTGCCTGCCCCGGGAAGTGTCCTCATCATCATCATGGTTCGTCATCATCAACCTCGTTCAGACAAAATATCTGTTAGCACAAGTCAAAGGAGGAGGGTAAGGGGAAATTAGGTGGGAAAAGGAGGTATTACCAAGGATAAGGGGGATGATATAAGGGGAAAAATGAGGGTGGTAAGGGTACTCTTTCTACCGGTGGTATTTTACTGTCGTTAAAGTGGGACGTTGGCTATATTTGCATCGGTTTTTGTACTTAAATAAAGATGGTTTTTATTGACAGACAGTTTTGTCGTTTTCACAGATGATGGTCCTACTTTTATTCATTGATGTCTTAGAAGAAAGGAATAGTATTCAAATAATACCCCAAATTCAAGTCTCCTCATGGGAATGGTTCTTTTTCCCGATGGAAGAAGATATTCTATGCTAAAGCCACTTTCAAAAGTGTACCAAAAAGTACCAAAGAAATGCATGGGCGTTACTATTTATATTCTCATTGCTTCTATTCCAACGGTTTTAATCAGCATAAAAGCTGTTTGTTTTTCCTCAAGAACCATCGGTGGAAAACCTATGGTGTAACATCAGATCCGTTGCCCGCAAAGCTAAACAGTTTTCCGTTTAAATCAAAGTCCACCCACGGCTGGGGTTACTGGTTCGAACTATGTATTTTCTGTCTCCCTGTCTCTCTCTTTGAACAATAAACAAAATCAAATTTCTATAAACAAAAACAGTTTCTGCAATTTCCAAATGCCAAAAAGGGTCATCAGGTGTACAAACAACAAAGCCCCCGTGCCGTACCGCACCGTAGCGTCCTGCAAGAAGCAAAACCAACAAATAGAGACTGGCAGAGTGGCTCAAGGCATGAGGGGGAGGGGGACGCTCTGGAGACAGTAAGGCTCAAGGGGTTGTCCGGGCAACCCTGAAGACCAATTAATTGCAACCATGAAAAAACAGTTGACGGTCTTCCTTAAGTAAGCAAGTGTATTTGTTAGAGGGGTGTGGCCTGGCTGGGGGCAAGATTGGGGTGTAGGATTGGGGTGAAGTGCTGCGGTGCCAAGACAAACGAGTTGGCCACTTCAAACGCGAGTCATTGACACAAAAGGGCAGGCGGGCAGGGGAGACGACAGGTTTGCAGAGGGTGTGGATGATGAAGTGATAAGAAAGCCGGCTGGGAACCAAGGGTAACACTCGGGAGACCGCAAATTGAAACTCTAAGTGATGCGGGAACATAGAAATGGGAACTATGGATACTTAGGGATACATTTGATGATATAAGATGTCTGAAAAGTAGTACCAATTCGGGAAACCCAACTCTCTTATACCCCCATCTTTTCCATCCTTTTTCCATCGATTTCTTTTACTCTCATTGCCCAGTAGCTGGCTTGTGCCCTGATTATCGTGTGGCATGCCCCTACTGGTACTGCTACTGCCACTGCCACATGCCATTGTTGCCACTTTCACGGTTCGAGCTTTTTTGGTCAATTTGTGCGAGATCCATATCGCGGTGCTGGCAATTTGGCAAACTTTTTGATGTATCAATAACAAGTCGCATCTCTGGCTCGCCGGAGAGACCCACTGGCCAGGGGCCACCTTCTCCAGAGCTCTGCTCTGCCCCCTCCGGAGTTGCCACCGGCTAACCAGTTGTCCACATATGAGGTCACATAACGGGACTCTTGTGGCAGACTCTGCCTCTGCCGGTCTCTTCACCTCCTCCTCCTACTGCTGCTGCCTCGCCTGCGATGTGGCTGCAACGACGCGTCGTGCTGCAGGCCAAAAACAAGTCCCAACAATTGCCTCAATTTGGCTCTGACTTTGTTGTTCAGCTGCTGCCCCTGCCCCTGCCACTGACACTGCCACACGTTGCATGCGTCTCTCATAACGGTAACCGGTACATACCCCTCCCCTCCTCCTCTCTGCTTGTCGCGTTGTTAATTAATTTGGCATCAAGGCGTGCCAAAAAAAGAAAAAACAAAATAAGAGAAGAAAAATAATTTTTATTGGAGACCCCAAGAGAGGGAGAGAAAGAGAACGAAATGTTGGCCAAGGCTAATAGAGTTGGCCACAGTCTCATCATAGATACGACAAAAAAGCTTTCAAGCCTACATAAACGGATTTTTGGTCTTTGGAATAGGATGCAAAAATGTTTTTGGTATCAAATCTGGGAAGATTGGACCCTGCTGATGCCCTGGAAAAAAGATTTCATATATTCCAGATAGTTTGAGATAAGATTACAAGCAGTTGATGCCTAACTGGAGCTGGAAATGGATCCTACATTCAATATTCAACGTTTGTAATTGATGGAAGATCTCTTAGCAGATCTTAGACACATGTACCTGCTGTATATCCCTCTTTAGTGGACTTTAAAGCACCATTTTTTAGGTTATATGGCCAGCTCTACTAGCCTCAAAATACCGATCAAAGAGAGCATTTTTCAAGTCGAAACCAACCACAAATTTAACCAAAAATAGACACCAGTCCCCAGTGACTGGATGCAATCATTGAGGTGTGATGGAAATTTCTCCGGAGAACCAAACTTTTCACAGAAATTAGACGATTTTCGGTAGCTTCGAATTTGTGGGCCTGGACTTTTTGTTCAGTTAAGTAGGAAGCTACTTTTTCCCCCTCCAACCTCAAAGGAGAGAGATAGAGGGACAGACACACTGTTGTTGATACATTGGCCCCGAAATTTCTGGGTATTGTTGTGGCAACTCAATCGTCCTCCGATTGCGTCCTGCTGCTGCGGCAGAGTCGAATGGGGGCCAAATCGTACCTCATTCTCGTAGTCGTACTCGTACTCGTACTCGTCCTCGTTGTCGTCCTGCCACTTGCTACTAATTGAGCGCCAGTTGCAGTTGTGGATGCAGTTGGCAGAGTCCGAATCGAGTTCGAGGTTGGATGGACCGTACCCGGACCCCCAATCCAATTATGCAGCCCAGCCCCCACTCTGTGATGCTCCTGATGGTTAGGCATTTCCTCAATTGCCGACACACTAAACAGGAAAAGCTGACCAAAGCATTTTCCGACCGATCCACATTTCCATTTCGTTTGCCTTGAGCTTTCTCTCCCTCTCTCTCTCTCTCTCTCTCTGTCTGTCTATGTGTGTGTTTTCCCCGCTTTTCTTTGCTTTGTGTTTGCTTTTGGCACTCATCTGCTTTTGCTGTTGTCTATTGTCGGCCTTTCTGCTTTTCTGTGGTGCGCTGTCCTTCTGACTTTCTGCTTCTGCATTTCATTCACGTAAAATCTGCAAATTAAACCACCGAAAATTATTAATTTCCAGAGACGTGTTTCGTGTTAACCCATTGTTGAACCCCCCCCCAGTCCCTGACATACCCCGCAATACCAATACTCATCCCGAAATCCTCATTCCCCTGGCATTTTCTCGATTTCTCTTTCTAGTTTTCTACTTCCTTTTCTTGGTATACTCTTAAAAAGGGTATTACGATGCAGAAGGACACAAAAAGATACTCAAATAGTAGATACATACATCTCAATATTTTCCATTCCTATCGATTGTTTCTTAATTCTTGAAACTATCTTTGTGAAACTCTTCCCAGATCCCATTTATTGCTGGAAAATGTATATAACTCAGAACTCTAAGATTAGAACCCCTATATCATAAGTAGAATCGTTCAAAACTCAAGACTTTCTGAAGAAAACCAAACCCAATTCTTTCATCAAATTCTTCTTTTAGGCAATCAATAATCCCTGAAAAATATACAAAATCGAATGACTATGTATATCATTTAGGAACCAAGAACGACTAATCTCCAAGAGTATTTAAGCCTTTGTTTCAATAAAAATCGATCTTTTTCCTTCCCATCCCTTTGGGGGAATCACTTCCGTTTTCATTTTGCGTTGGTTTCTTTCTTGCAATTAGCAAAATGTGCTTGTTGGCCATAATTGCTGTTGGCCAACAAATGATATGAGCACACACCTAGTCCTAGCCCTATTATGTCCTCTCGCCCCTTTCCACCCACTGCCCTCCCCCCCTCCATAGCCACTGCATTTTGGGATAATTGTAAACGTCGATTGGTGGTTGGAGGAGTTTCTGTCGGTTTCCTTAGTTCTTTTTCTTTTCCTTTCTCTTCGGCGGTTGGGGCCTCAATTAGCAGCTCGATTCTGGCCAATTTGCACAAGGCCAGTGGGAAGTAGCCCCACACTGACCACACACCCACCAGCACCTGCGAAAATGAGCAATTTTTGCATGTGAGTGGCCGGTCTGAGGTCTGAGAAACGCTTTTCCTTGAAACTTCTTAGAGGTTTTTCATTCTGTAATTCTTATTCGGGGGAGGAATGGGTGTAAAATGAGTAGAGAGTGGTGTGGGGCTTTGGGTAGTTAAAGAGGTTTGGTTAAACGTTGTCGGTAGTCGGTTTTATCCGACTCTTTTCCAAGGCAGACCAATGACCCTTATAGGCCGGAGGAAAGACCTTTCTTGAGGTTTTCTTGTCGCTAACGAAATGATGGAATCTTGGGGGAAGAACTATAATACGAATCCTCGTATTATCTATAATTTAACCATAAAAACGTTTCACATGTTTACCCATTTCTTATCCTATTTTCATTTCTAATTTTATTTATTTTTATTTATTTATTAAATTAACAAATTATCTGTTAATAATGGTACTTCGTTACTAAAGGCGGAAAAAGATAAGTTAAAAGTTAGCTAAATTTAAATGATTATAAATATTGCATGCAATTAGTTTAAGAGACAGTTCAGGGGATAGGGTTTGACAGAGGGAGTTATAATTATGGCATAAAACCCTAAAAGGTTCATGATCAGCATAATTAGACCTACATATGGATAGACGGATAGGCCTAAAAGTACGGGTAGGTCTGGATGGAACGGCCAAGTCAATCTGACCCAAGAGAGTTTGGGAGTCAACAGTCCCAAGAAGGAGCTTGTGCACGAACATTACGCCATTGCATATTCTGCGATGGTGCAACGACGGCAGGTCAATAAGATTTAGCCTAGACCGGTAGGGTGGCAAGATTCTACCCGAGTCCCAGTTAAAGTTCCGAAGGGCAAAAATTAAAAATTGCTTTTGCACGGATTCAATAACAGCCTGCTGCTCTTTATACTGCGGGCTCCACACACAAGAACAATACTCCAATATAGGACGTACTAACGAGATGTACAGTTGTTTCGTAACGTACGGGTCGTCAAACTCCTTGGACCAACGCTTGATGAACGCTAAAACAAACATCATTTGAACTCGAAATTCGCTCAAGGACATGATTTCCTAGAACATATGAGACAAAATGAGGAGCGCGACGGTAAAATGTCATAAGTTTGCATTTGGAAAGGTTCAGAAAAAGAAGATTAGTTGAACACCACAATAGTAGTTCACTTAGATCAAGTTGAAGGCGTGTGTGCAAATACCAATCAGAGTAAGAAAGACAGATTTTGACATCATCAGCATACATTAGTGTAGTAGAGTATGTTATAACTTGAGGAAGGTCGTTCACAAATAAAATAAACAGAAGCGGGCCCAGATGACTTCCCTGTGGCACACCTGAAGTAACATTAACAGTATTTGACAACACGTTAGAAAACAAAACACGTTGAGTACGGTTAGAGAGATAGGACAAAATCCAATCTAGAAGATTCGTTGGGAACCCTAATAAAGAGAGCTTTTGAATAAGCAGAGCATGGTTCACAGAATCGAATGCCTTGCTGAAGTCCGTAAAAACTACATCCGTCTGCAAACCAATTTATGTGACAAGGAGCCATGGAACTGTCAGCACCTCCAGATTGTGTACACTCCAGTGATATCAACAAAGTTGGATGGTAAGGATCTTCAGGGAGAGATATTGGGCTTGCTCTAGATACAGTAGCAAGAGAACCATCGTTAACAAAAACGAGGTCAAGAAGTCTGTCCCTAATGTTTTTACAGACAACGGCGTGGCATGCCTACACGGAAATGCTTCCGATGGATGAAGGTGGGAGGCAGGCGTACCAATCGGATTAGGTTGCAAGAGATTGGTATCATTATGCGGAATTTTCCGTCTAGGCGATTCGCTCAAGAGTTTGAGCCCAAGAAACTGTGATTCAAGGGCAAGAAATTTCTCGTTGAGAGCCACAAATTGTTTCCGGACATCCAGAAACCCAGTTCGAGTCTGTCTCATAAATGTGCGCATTTCGGCCTCAATCTCCCGACAAGCCAGACATGACCAAGACAGGCCCATGCGTTTCGAGATCAGATCATTCAGCCGGCCAAAATTTCCACCACCAGCACATTTTATGTGGGCAAAATTGTCGCACAGCCAGCAGCTAAGAAATGAATCACCAATGATAACACCACCGAGTTCACATTTCTTTGCACTACAAACGATTGCCATTATTGACAGCAGTAGAATCACTGTGCACGAATAATAAGAGAACGGAGTGAGATCGCAGGTAAAGTAGGAGAGCAGACAGCAGAGCGAGCCAGACAATCAGCTGCAGCGGCAATAATTCAAAGCAGATGATCCAACGAAGTGCAGAAAACGAGCAGTAAACTCACCAAAGCAGAGACACAAAAGAAAAGTCCACAGAGAGGGAGAGTATAGGCAATCCAGAGAGAGTGAGAGCAACAATGCGAGAAGCCCGCGTATGCTCACGAGAGAGTGTGGGCGATGCAAACGCTGATGCGCGAGAACAGTGCACACCGAAGAAGCGAGAACGAAAAGCAGACTGGGCAAAAAACAATAACAAATTGCCTGCACGAGTCCGATGTGTTACGTTGCAATATTGAATTTATATTTAACACTTGTTTACAAACAAAACACTGGTGGTTAACACAAAGTAGAATCAAATTAAAGAGATGCGATAATAAATCAAAACAAAAAAACAACAATGTTGTATGATATTTAGGCAAAGGGCGGAGAATGCGGGAGCAAGAAAAAAAACACAACCGGCTTAAGCAAGAGCTAGAAGCGACAGTTCCAGACAAACTTCATCCCTCACTTGTTTTAAAAATTTCTTAAGCGAATTATATCCCATTTTTAATAGGGATAATAACTACAATACTCATAGTTTTTCCATTAGTTCCATCACTTTTCTTACTTATTTTCCTTATATTTCCCACATCACTTTCTACATTCCTCTCCCAATATTATGTGGGATATCCTCCCTTATTATCAACCAATTCCACCCTTAATTTAGTACTCAATTTGGGGTATAATTACGTGCCGTATTTTAGTATTTCTTCGGCTGTTTCATCTTCTAATTTAATTTATTCCTTGCCTAATTACCTGCTCTAAAATATTCCATTCTTCTAATGTTTCAACTAATTTTACCCTAGTTTTTGACTAAATATCTTAACAATATTCTTTTTTAACAGCTAGCTTTATCCATACCTTATTTGATGTTTGATATCTTATTATTTCTTATAAAAATCGTAGCCAAAAAAATACCCTTATTTCAGTTGGGTTTTCGCTCTGACCCCAAATCTCCCCTTAAAGTGTGTGTCTTGGGTTTAACTTCAATCTAATATTAAAACTATTTTGTGGCTTCAAATAGACACAGACCACCAGCCCCCTCTCCCCACTGGGAGAGCGATAAAAGAGGAAATTGCCGGGCAAATTGTGTTTCGTAAATGTCAAATGAAATATGCAATGCATCTAATGGATTAACAGACTCTCTGAAGCATCAATGCTTCAAACTCTCCCTCCATGAGGGGAAGAGTGGGAGCGGTTTCCAGAAGATATCAACGAGGGGGTGTGGCTACTGTGAGGAGCAGGAGGAGATCGAGTGGGTGGTCCGGTACTTTAACTAAAAAGTTGCCAATTACTTTTTAGTTTTTCCCCCTCCCCCACCCCTCCCAAGGCAAAAGTTTGCCAAAGTTTTTAGTTGTGTTTCACAGAAAAATTGTAAAATTCTATGATGAAATTTAAAAACAATTTTAATCTGAATTTTTAAACTTTATTACATAAAAAAGGTTTTGATATACTAAATTTGTAAGTATTTAGGCCATCCATGAAGGTGTTTATACTTTTATTTCTCTAAGAAAAGTGGATATTATTAATATTATCTCTATATATATTGGAGATCATATCATATGAGAAGTGTCGCTGGGCTCTTCAAGAATACTCCCCCGCGTTCGCTTTTATTTTGAGCTTTTAGCTTATGGAAACAGACGATCAGATTTTCCTTAAAAATTAACTAAAAGATCACCTAGTCCATAGCCGATTATTTTTTCGATACCTTGAACTATAAACCCTATGAATTTTATTGAATATAAGGCCGGGGTCGTTTTTGAAAGCAATTGGAATTCATTGTTGAAGTTTAATATTAACAAAGGCTTTTTTTCAAATAATCAAAATATCGTGCTGGACCGTGCGTGCATTTTCGTGCCGTTTTGGGTCTTGTCAAACCATTTCAGTGCATGCCCATCTCTAGCGTAGAACACTCTTTCACTCTTTCTCTCTCTCTCCTTTTGACACGAAGCATTCATGTGTAAGAGTAAAAGAGATGCATACATAAGTCGGCCGACGGCTGACAACAGCGCAGTCGCGACATCAGTCACTGCGCGCTGAATTCTGCCTTGTTTCTGCGTCGACGTCGACGCCGCTGGCGCATTTTTGCTTCGAAAATTAACGGCCGCAGCTGTAAAAACGGCTGGTGTTTTTTGAGAAGAAGGAAAAGAGACTGATGTATCGGAAAAATAGAAACAGATCAAATATTTTAAATTTCGAATGGAATAAGTCATTAAGTGGAAAAATGATAAACGGAGTGCAAAAAATCCTTCCTTTTACGGTGACAAAAGCCGGAGAAATTACGACGCTTTCGTATAATTATTTACAAAATACGTACATACGTATTGTGGAAGAGCTCTGTTTGAGATAGAGCCGCGGCCCTTGCCGCCTCTCACAGCGTTCCTTCTCCTTTTTGTTCGCTTTGTTGTAATTCGATTCACGAAAGAGAAGAAGAAAACACTTGAGGGATGCATTTTAATGGCTGCTATAGGAAGGAGGTGCAGTGCGGCGGTTGCCTGCTCATTCGCTTCGATTAGAACGCAATTTTCCTTCTACTTCCCCAACTCTTGCCATTGTTGTGCCACGAGAACGATTCGAAATTGCTCCATAAGGAACTCAATGGGAATTAAAATGTTGATTCGTTTGTTTGTTTGGTTTGATTTTGGGCTTATCGCACATGAAGGAGGAACTGTTGGCGGGTGGAGAAATCAGAGAAGCAGCCCAAGAAAACGAAGCACTTGGCGCTGAACAATAAGAAATACTGAACCAATTGGTTTTTTCTTTTTTCGGAGGTCCCACTGTGACCGTCACTTGAGTGACGCCCCCTGCCCCACCAACCAAAAATCTATGTACATACATATTCCCTTTTGTGCGAGTCATCATCCGCTCCACATCCCCATCTTTTCTATTTCCCCGATTTATTCTCCCTCTCTCTAATTTAATTTCCAATTGCTCATATAATCCGTTATGTGGGGTGGGCTTTTTTCAAGTATTTGTCATAAAATTTGATGCGTAAATAATATCCAAAATGTAACGGAAAACATTTTTTGTAATTGTCTGAAGGGGGGACAACAGGAAAATGGTACAGAAGGTGAATTCATTCATTTCATTGTCTAACATTTCTAATATGTTCTGGTATTGTTAGAAAAGGAAATGTAACATATGTGAAGCGTATTAAGAATCTTTAGAAAATGCTTGTCAGTTGCACAAATTCGTTGTTTGTATGATATTATTTGTAAAATGGATGAACGCAAAGGAACGGTAGGATTTGGGTCTTATAAGGTAAGTTTCATTGGTTCCGGTTCGGAATCGCAATTAAAATGATTATTTTATGAGTGCAGGGTATTGCAAGGGTCGAGCATTTCCAAGAACCGAATTAGCAAGGCGAAGATTCAGCCGACGGCGACTGAGGTTACGACTGCGCGGCCCAATTATGTGTGCATCTCTCTTACTCTTATATACATGTGCACACATGTATAATGTATGAAAACCCACCCTTTACTGCTACGCACCAAAAGGAAAGAAAGAGAGAGATGGTCACTAGAGCCCAGCACGGTCCAGCACGATATATGTACATACATATGTATATACATATATGTATATAAACTAATTAAATATATAATAAAACACGGTCCCTGCTTAACTAATCTAATTCTGACAAAAGTCGCACAAACATATGCATATGTGGGATATATATGTATTTTCACCGAAAATCTGTGTGTTTTTTTTAAATATAATGAATAATTTGATTATATAATATATTTATCATATGTACGAAGATTCAGCCGACGGCGACTGAGGTTACGACTGCGCGGCCCAATTATGTGTGCATCTCTCTTACTCTTATATACATGTGCACGCATGTATAATGTATGAAAACCCACCCTTTACTGCTACGCACCAAAAGGAAAGAAAGAGAGAGATGGTCACTAGAGCCCAGCACGGTCCAGCACGATATATGTACATACATATGTATATACATATATGTATATAAACTAATTAAATATTTAATAAAACACGGTCCCTGCTTAACTAATCTAATTCTGACAAAAGTCGCACAAACATATGCATATGTGGGATATATATGTATAATTTTTCACCAAAAATCTGTGTGTTTTTTTTAAATATAATGAATGTACATAATATACATACATATGTGCATAAATACATAATACAAAACCCACCCTTTTCTGCTACATTGCAAAAGCAGAGAGAGAGAGAGACAGAGAGACAACAGTTGCGGCTGCGCTGTCGGCTGACGTATTTTTTTTGTACACAGAAGCAGGCGCACGCAAAATCACACACACACAGCGACAGCCAATATATCACTCTCACTCTTGCAAGGCAGATCTGCGGCGGCGCGACTGCGCTGCTTTGAAGTCATTTTCGCAAATGGCGGCGCTGCCGATTGCTATAAAAAGGCGAGCACAGTCGAATCCACGGGGCTTTATTTTCATTTTTTTGAATTGAACACATCTACTCTACTAAGCTTAGTGCGCATGGAGTCAACACCATGGCACACTAGAACCTCCGCACCATAGAACCACCGCACCATAGAACCAGCGCACCTTAGAACCTCCGCACCATAGAACCACCGCACCATAGAACCACCGCAACATGCGCACCATGGCACACTAGAACCTCCGCACCTTAGAACCAGCGCACCATAGAACCCCCGCACCTTGGCAGTTGCGTCTTGAGTGCCGTCTTCCAACCCCCGGCTCACTCGCTTTGCTTACTTGCGCAAATGATTAAAACATTACCGAACACCTTCATCGGGCCTCCCATAGACCCACAAAACTCGGTCATAGTCTGTTATTTTCTTTACTCTTCATGGCTCACTCTTCCTGTCCTGAAGAAGAATCTGATTAAATTGTACTTTGTCATTTTAAAATATTTCTACTTGGCAACTTACTTCACCCAACTTCATTACAATCGTCTCAATTTTGTTTAGTGTCGATTGATTATTATTGATTATATTATTATTGCATTATTATACAAAAAATCTTAAAACTTAAAAATTGTGTTGTTGGAAGACAACCCAGCTTCCAACAACAGCCGGTCCCGCACATCTCTCTGCTCGTGGTGTGTAGACGGATATACCGTTATACATACGTCAATCTTTGAGATCCACGCCGTGACGATTCCGAATATCAAGTGGCGGAAATATGTGACTTGATCTCCCCTACATGATACATTTTCTTTTTTCTATGTATTTTGCATTAATGGCGGAATTTTGCCACTCGCAATCGATTATCCTTCTTGAGAGCGCCTTGGACCCTCCTAATTTGTTCATGAGGCAAGTGGAATTGTTTAGTGTTCGAATCGGAGGTACTCGTATGAATATAGTCGGTCATAGTCTGTTATTTTCTTTACTCTTCATGGCTCACTCTTCCTGTCCTGAGGAAGAATCTGATTAAATTGTACTTTGTCATTTTAAAATATTTCTACTTGGCAACTTACTTCACCCAACTTCATTACAATCGTCTCAATTTTGTTTAGTGTCGATTGATTATTATTGATTATATTATTATTGCATCATTACAATCGTCTCAATTTTGTTAAGTGTCGATTGATTATTATTAATTATATTATTATTGCATTATTATACAAAAAAAATCTTAAAACTTAAAAATTGTGTTGTTGGAAGCTGGGTTGTATACGGTACTTGGCAACTTACTTCACCGAATTTCCTTGCCAACTTCATCGCAAAGGTCTCTATTTTCGTCAGTGTCGATTGATTATTATTAATTATATTATTGTTGCATTATTATACAAAAAAAATCTTAAAACTTAAAAATTGTGTTGTTGGAAGCTGGGTTGTATACGGTACTTGGCAACTTACTTCACCGAATTTCCTTGCCAACTTCATCGCAATGGTCTCTATTTTCGTCAGTGTCGACCGGCCAGCCGGTCCCGCACATCTCTCTGCTCGTGGTGTGTAGACGGATATACCGTTATACATACGTCAATCTTTGAGATCCACGCCGTGACGATTCCGAATATCAAGTGGCGGAAATATGTGACTTGATCTCCCCTACATGATACATTTTCTTTTTTCTATGTATTTTGCATTAATGGCGGAATTTTGCCACTCGCAATCGATTATCCTTCTTGAGAGCGCCTTGGACCCTCCTAATTTGTTCATGAGGCAAGTGGAATTGTTTAGTGTTCGAATCGGAGGTACTCGTATGAATATAGTCGGTCATAGTCTGTTATTTTCTTTACTCTTCATGGCTCACTCTTCCTGTCCTGAGGAAGAATCTGATTAAATTGTACTTTGTCATTTTAAAATATTTCTACTTGGCAACTTACTTCACCCAACTTCATTACAATCGTCTCAATTTTGTTTAGTGTCGATTGATTATTACTGATTATATTATTATTGCATCATTACAATCGTCTCAATTTTGTTAAGTGTCGATTGATTATTATTAATTATATTATTATTGCATTATTATACAAAAAAAATCTTAAAACTTAAAAATTGTGTTGTTGGAAGCTGGGTTGTATACGGTACTTGGCAACTTACTTCACCGAATTTCCTTGCCAACTTCATCGCAAAGGTCTCTATTTTCGTCAGTGTCGATTGATTATTATTAATTATATTATTGTTGCATTATTATACAAAAAAAATCTTAAAACTTAAAAATTGTGTTGTTGGAAGCTGGGTTGTATACGGTACTTGGCAACTTACTTCACCGAATTTCCTTGCCAACTTCATCGCAATGGTCTCTATTTTCGTCAGTGTCGACCGGCCAGCCGGTCCCGCACATCTCTCTGCTCGTGGTGTGTAGACGGACATACCGTTATACATACGTCAATCTTTGAGATCCACGCCGTGACGATTCCGAATATCAAGTGGCGGAAATATGTGACTTGATCTCCCCTACATGATACATTTTCTTTTTTCTATGTATTTTGCATTAATGGCGGAATTTTGCCACTCGCAATCGATTATCCTTCTTGAGAGCGCCTTGGACCCTCCTAATTTGTTCATGAGGCAAGTGGAATTGTTTAGTGTTCGAATCGGAGGTACTCGTATGAATATAGTCGGTCATAGTCTGTTATTTTCTTTACTCTTCATGGCTCACTCTTCCTGTCCTGAAGAAGAATCTGATTAAATTGTACTTTGTCATTTTAAAATATTTCTACTTGGCAACTTACTTCACCCAACTTCATTACAATCGTCTCAATTTTGTTTAGTGTCGATTGATTATTATTGATTATATTATTATTGCATTATTACAATCGTCTCAATTTTGTTAAGTGTCGATTGATTATTATTAATTATATTATTATTGCATTATTATACAAAAAAAATCTTAAAACTTAAAAATTGTGTTGTTGGAAGCTGGGTTGTATACGGTACTTGGCAACTTACTTCACCGAATTTCCTTGCCAACTTCATCGCAAAGGTCTCTATTTTCGTCAGTGTCGATTGATTATTATTGATTATATTATAATTGCATTATTATACAAAAAAATCTTAAAACTTAAAAATTGTGTTGTTGGAAGCTGGGTTGTATACGGTACTTGGCAACTTACTTCACCGAATTTCCTTGCCAACTTCATCGCAATGGACTCTATTTTCGTCAGTGTCGACCGGCCAGCCGGTCCCGCACATCTCTCTGCTCGTGGTGTGTAGACGGACATACCGTTATACATACGTCAATCTTTGAGATCCACGCCGTGACGATTCCGAATATCAAGTGGCGGAAATATGTGACTTGATCTCCCCTACATGATACATTTTTTTTTTTCTGTGTATTTTGCATTAATGGCGGAATTTTGCCACTCGCAATCGACTATCCTTCTTGAGAGCGCCTTGGACCCTCCTTATTTGTTCATGAGGCAAGTGGAATTGTTTAGTGTTCGAATCGGAGGTACTCGTATGAATATAGTCGGTCATAGTCTGTTATTTTCTTTACTCTTCATGGCTCACTCTTCCTGTCCTGAAGAAGAATCTGATTAAATTGTACTTTGTCATTTTAAAATATTTCTACTTGGCAACTTACTTCACCCAACTTCATTACAATCGTCTCAATTTTGTTTAGTGTCGATTGATTATTATTGATTATATTATTATTGCATTATTACAATCGTCTCAATTTTGTTAAGTGTCGATTGATTATTATTAATTATATTATTATTGCATTATTATACAAAAAAAATCTTAAAACTTAAAAATTGTGTTGTTGGAAGCTGGGTTGTATACGGTACTTGGCAACTTACTTCACCGAATTTCCTTGCCAACTTCATCGCAATGGTCTCTATTTTCGTCAGTGTCGACCGGCCAGCCGGTCCCGCACATCTCTCTGCTCGTGGTGTGTAGACGGACATACCGTTATACATACGTCAATCTTTGAGATCCACGCCGTGATGATTCCGAATATCAAGTGGCGGAAATATGTGACTTGATCTCCCCTACATGATACATTTTCTTTTTTCTGTGTATTTTGCATTAATGGCGGAATTTTGCCACTCGCAATCGACTATCCTTCTTGAGAGCGCCTTGGACCCTCCTAATTTGTTCATGAGGCAAGTGGAATTGTTTAGTGTTCGAATCGGAGGTACTCGTATGAATATAGTCGGTCATAGTCTGTTATTTTCTTTACTCTTCATGGCTCACTCTTCCTGTCCTGAAGAAGAATCTGATTAAATTGTACTTTGTCATTTTAAAATATTTCTACTTGGCAACTTACTTCACCCAACTTCATTACAATCGTCTCAATTTTGTTTAGTGTCGATTGATTATTATTGATTATATTATTATTGCATTATTACAATCGTCTCAATTTATTTTAGTGTCGATTGATTATTATTGATTATATTATAATTGCATTATTATACAAAAAAATCTTAAAACTTAAAAATTGTGTTGTTGGAAGCTGGGTTGTATACGGTACTTGGCAACTTACTTCACCGAATTTCCTTGCCAACTTCATCGCAATGGACTCTATTTTCGTCAGTGTCGACCGGCCAGCCGGTCCCGCACATCTCTCTGCTCGTGGTGTGTAGACGGACATACCGTTATACATACGTCAATCTTTGAGATCCACGCCGTGATGATTCCGAATATCAAGTGGCGGAAATATGTGACTTGATCACCCCTACATGATACATTTTCTTTTTTCTGTGTATTTTGCATTAATGGCGGAATTTTGCCACTCGTAATCGACTATCCTTCTTGAGAGCGCCTTGGACCCTCCTAATTTGTTCATGAGGCAAGTGGAATTGTTTAGTGTTCGAATCGGAGGTACTCGTATGAATATAGTCGGTCATAGTCTGTTATTTTCTTTACTCTTCATGGCTCACTCTTCCTGTCCTGAAGAAGAATCTGATTAAATTGTACTTTGTCATTTTAAAATATTTCTACTTGGCAACTTACTTCACCCAACTTCATTACAATCGTCTCAATTTTGTTTAGTGTCGATTGATTATTATTGATTATATTATTATTGCATTATTACAATCGTCTCAATTTTGTTTAGTGTCGATTGATTATTATTAATTATATTATTATTGCATTATTATACAAAAAAAATCTTAAAACATAAAAATTGTGTTGTTGGAAGCTGCGTTGTATACGGTACTTGGCAACTTACTTCACCGAATTTCCTTGCCAACTTCATCGCAAAGGTCTCTATTTTCGTCAGTGTCGATTGATTATTATTGATTATATTATTATTGCATTATTATACAAAAAAATCTTAAAACTTAAAAATTGTGTTGTTGGAAGCTGGGTTGTATACGGTACTTGGCAACTTACTTCACCGAATTTCCTTGCCAACTTCATCGCAATGGTCTCTATTTTCGTCAGTGTCGACCGGCCAGCCGGTCCCGCACATCTCTCTGCTCGTGGTGTGTAGACGGATATACCGTTATACATACGTCAATCTTTGAGATCCACGCCGTGACGATTCCGAATATCAAGTGGCGGAAATATGTGACTTGATCTCCCCTACATGATGCATTTTCTTTTTTCTATGTATTTTGCATTAATGGCGGAATTTTGCCACTCGCAATCGACTATTCTTCTTGAGAGCGCCTTGGACCCTCCTAATTTGTTCATGAGGCAAGTGGAATTGTTTAGTGTTCGAATCGGGGGTACTCGTATGAATATACGAGTACCAGTGCGCACCCTGCACTTGCGAGTCTATCACAAGTTTTGTCCTTGCTATTATTGGCGCAGAAAGTCCACTGATGTTTTTTACGTTTTAAGATTATTATTTTCTTTATTTCTCGCCAACCTCTCCGTCTTGTCGATACAGCAAAAGTGGCTCTTGAACCCAGCTCCGATCTCAAGCTCTCTTCCGATCTAGTTCTCGCATAGTTCTAGTTCGCTGAACTCGTGGCTTTTCCACCTCATTCAACCCAAATTTGTAGCAGTGTTCGTAGAGTTAAATTAAGAGCAAATAATAAAATACACAGGGGGGAAGGGGGGTCAATGCGCCGCCCCCCTTCGTGAAAACCTGGGTATTAACCCTTTGTGTTATTTTTTAAAATTTGGTATTATTAGTGTTGGAATTAGCATAATTCTTGGGCGCTCTCAAGAAGGATAGACGATTGCTAGTTATTTATATTTTCCACTAGCAATATTACACATTAATTAGCCAAAAAGTTTCGGCATACCAAAGGCAAAACTTGTGATAAACTCCCAGGTGAAAATGTAGAAATTTAAAGTGCAAATAATAAAATACACAGGGGGGAAGGGGGGTCAATGCGCCGCCCCCCTTCGTGAAAACCTGGGTATTAACCCTTTGTGTTATTTTTTAAAATTTGGTATTATTAGTGTTGGAATTAGCATAATTCTTGGGCGCTCTCAAGAAGGATAGACGATTGCTAGTTATTTATATTTTCCACTAGCAATATTACACATTAATTAGCTAAAAAGTTTCGGGATACCAAAGGCAAAACTTGTGATAAACTCCCAGGTGAAAATATAGAAATTTAAAGTGCAAATAATAAAATACCCAGGCGGGAAGGGGGGTCAATGCGCCGCCCCCCTTCGTGACAGACAGACAGACATTTTTCATTTTTCTCGTATCGCAAATTATTGCTGAGCGATTTGACCAGCTTGAAATCGAGGCTGAACTAGATGACCTAAAGGGGATCTAGGGTGACCAGGATGAGCAGAAGGAGATCCAGGTGGCATGCATGTTAATTTCGGTCAAAATCGGCCATGAATATACCCAAAAAATCATAATAAAATATAAAATTTGGTATTTTTTTAGATTAAGGTTTTCTTTTTAGTCTTATAAGAAAATACCGAATATTAAAGTAATGCAAATTTCGCAAAATTAAAGTAGCCGCAAAAAGAGTTTTTTTTTTTTGTTTGCAGTCGATTGGCAGCACTCCCTCTGCTTTGTCGTTTTCTTGTACTTCTTACCCTCTCTTTTTTCGCCTTCCTTTGCTTTTCTTACCTCCTGTCCAGGCAATTGACCAAAAGTCAACGTGTGTGTGTGTGTCTGTCTTTCGCGGCCTGTCTGTGCTTCGTCTCCTTCACATGTGTTTCCCTCTCCCCGTCTGTCCACTGTCCGCTGTCCGTCTTCTTTCCATCTCTGTCCGTCTGCTGGCCATCCAACTCGACGAACTTGACGGACAGGCCGCCGTCGCCGCTGTCGCCGTCCGTGCGGTTGTTGAGCTCTGCTCGCTCCCCCTATCCCCCCTCCATTCTTTGTTCTGGTCTCTCTCTCTCTCTCTCGTTCTCTGGACACCTGCACTCTTCTGGCACACTGCTGCATGTTCTTGGCTCTCTCTGCCTGCGGTTTCCGTAGCTCTCGGCTCTCTCTTCGGCTGAAAGAAGTTGATGGAATGCTAGAAGGATAAAGAGTATGAGGGGAAAGGGTAGGAACATGAGGAGGATGAGTGTGATGATGTGTAGAAAGAGGATTGTGGAGGAATAGTGGAATGAGAGTGGCCAGAACGCACTTTATCCTCGAGAGATTTCCCCCCCCCCCCCCCCCCCTCCCGGCAATGTTCCACTTCATTTTCTTATTGTTCTTTTGGCTCTGTTTTGTTGTTGTTTTCGTCATTCTGCTTCTTTGTTTGTCCTACCTGCAGCTGATCCTCTTATTGGGCCTCTGGCCTCAAGACAAACCATTGTTCGGGGATCTGTTGGGATGCTGCCAGGGGCAAGATCGATCATTCCATATCACAGTCGGACACTATATCATCTAAAAGTATTATAGGAACCCTCGTTCTGCAAGGGTTTATCTCTGTAGAACTTCCCTCTCTCGAGAATTCCTATTTTCTGCTGTTAAAGCCTCTGTCTACCCCCTTCCCTTCCCTTCCCTGCTTTGACTCTTTTTTTCTGCAACGACTTCTTAGGCCTCTTCTCCCCCTCCCCTTTCTGGCTTAATCTGTTTGTAATTCAAGCCCCCAAGCCCCATTCCCCAACCCAAGATCATGTTTTGGTTTTTAATTTCGTCTTCTCCTCCTCCTTCTTCTTTGGGTTGGGTCTTCAACTGCTTTTTTTTTCTGATCCGAACTTCTTTTTCTTCTCTTTCTTCCACTCCCACTTCTTCTTCTTCCTTTTCTGTTTCTTCTTGTTTCTCAGCTTCTGTTGATGTTGGTTTTTTTTCTCAGTTTGTTTTTGTTTGGGTTCTTTAGGGGTTTTTTTTTTTTTTGTTGTTCGGGGTTTCAATTGTTCTTTGATTTTCAATCAGATCAAGAGATCAAAAATCAAATTTGGAATCGATTTCTGTCCGCTGTGGTAGAGCGGGAGCAAACATATATTTTCAACAAGAAATCTATGGAGGGGGTACGGAAATATCTGATGTGTAAAAAGGTTACGATTTTTACTTGAAATTATTTCTGAAGGCTACCGAAAGTCGACTTTAATCTTCTTATGGGCTAAGACCTGGGATAAGTCTGATTCCTCTCGCTCCCCTTGCTCCCACATTCCCTAATTTTTTTCAAGCCTTTGTCCGCTCTTAAGTGTCTTATTTTTAACCCTTTTACATTGTCTTTCTCATGATAGACCTTCCCGAAAAGAGCCTCAGTTCTAGGACTTTAGTTCTAGGACTTTTCCTATATATGTAATTATAATGAATAATTCTCCAATGATCTTTCTCCCGTTTCTTATGGTTATATAGATCCTTTCTGGTATATTCTCGGTCCCCCCCCTTTAACACTTTCTTCTTCACCTTCTCTTGAATCTTCCCGTTTTGATGCTCCTTCCCTTCCCTGATTCCCTTCCTTCTTTCTGATCTCTCCACTAAGTTCCTGTTCTCATCCACCCTCTTGTCTTTCCATTTCCGATCAAAATTCTTAGATAATGTGAAGAAAAACTTACACATTTCTACTACCAGAAGAGGGATATCAAGATAGTTAAGGTAGATTCAGCATATCCCTAAAATTGTTGTCCAAGGAAGGTATCTTTTGCCTCCCACTCCTTGGGGTCATTCCGTATGCGCCTCTCGTGCGTGGACATCCGCCCTGAAGATGGGCTCCCGGTGTCTGCGGCCGCCAGACGCCACCAAATGGGTATTTAATCAAAAATCCAATACAAAATGGGTAGAAAGAGTATCACTACACAATCTGTTAAAAAATCACACGATTTTCCCTTCTTCTGCATCGAAAAACCAATGACAATAACAAACAACAAAAAATTGTCATGCAAAAAGCGTTCCCAAAAGAGTTTCACAGCCGCCAGCTTTGGTCAGCCGAAGAACATGTTTTCTTCAAAGGAAAAAAAAACAGGTTATTGGCAGAGAGGGAGGGGGCGGGGACAGTGGGTGGGAGAGATCGAAAGGTGTGCTGCTTGAGAGAGAGAGATCTAAAAGAAACGGCAGCCAAAAGCAGACATGAAGAGCGGGAGAGCGAGAAAGAACTCAAGAGACTCCAATGCATACACCTCGCCTCCCCCCTCCCGTACCGACGAAAGAAAAAACTGGTTAAAAGTAGATCGTTAAACCGCAATACGAAAACAGCGCATGTGTGCAAGCAAGACACCACACACACACACGCGTACGAAACGAGCTTCGAACTTGACGAAGTCTTTCGAAGCGAACTTGTTGCGTCTCTTGCATCGCCCCTAAGTCGCAAGCGGTTTTTCTCCTTCCACCAAGTATCACTATTTCTATCCCACTCGCTCACTTATTCCCCTTTTTCTTGTTAATACCATCTCCCTCTAACTTCATTGGCGCAGCTGGGATACACTGCTTGTTTTGCTGGCTAACTTGTTGCCGTTGTAACTGGTTTTTCCTCGATGGAAACTTGTTAACAGAACGGGTTCAAGAAACGCTAGAAAAGCGCACGCTGTTGAGGAGTTCGAAAAACGCGCAGAAAACGCGTCAAATCGCTGGAAAAACGCAACATGGTGCTAGTCGCTGGCTCTATCTCTCTCAATTTCGAAATGTTAACAGAGAGAGGGCCCAGTGTTAAGGACTGTTAGCTGCTCTCTTGAATGTTATGCTTTTTCGAACTGCTGTTCGGGCTTCGGCTCTCTCTCTCTCGGCTAGCCACGCAACATGTTTCCAGCAACCGCCGATTGACTCAAACGAAATATTTACTGCAAAATATTTATCAACATAGTATTTCGTGTACACAAAATATAGGCTATTTTCATTCGTCATATTTATACGCAAGAATGTTCCAACCAATCATTCCAGCATCCAACATGTTGTTTAGCAGCATGCTGCTGCTGCTCATGAACATTGCGCGAAATGAGCACGAGATCGAAATTATGCTATGGAAAGGTGTGGGCAACAGAGAAATGTGGTCCGGCAACATACCAGGTACACTACGCACCTCACCTCACCGTGTTTGATCAACAATTTACTCTGTTGGCTACAGCCACTGTAAGCAATCACGGCATGTTGAGAATTGGGGTGGCTTTTATACGACATGCGTTGAATTTTCTGCGCGGTGCTGACTGTTGTCCATACCTTTCTTCTGCCTTGCCGGCAACACGTTTTCTAGCAACATGAGTCCCACAAAATAGTCTCACATGTAAGCAAAACAAAATAAAGCGGACTTAAATAAGGATCCAAAGAAAAGCATTTTATTTGGTTGCTGCCCCAAGACTTTTTTCCTTGAACAAATAGAAAATCTTTTTAATGTTCGCTCTCAAATGATATTCCAATGGATTGCATTTAAATTCGTGCCGCTGAATTTCAAATAATTTCTATTTGGCGCGCAACACTTCGCTTAATCGGGTAAGGGATCTCTTTTAACCGGTAGCCAACAATGAGTCCCATTCCATGCACAAAAGCTGCGGCAACACTATTCGTATGGGCCAGACTCATGTGCCGAGAAAATCCGATGTGCCCGCAACATGGCGCGTCAACAATGTGACGTCAAAAAAAAAAATCCGCCGGACCGAACGCACGCACCCTCTGTGAAATTTTCTGTCGAAAACCCGTTACGCCGCCGTCGCCGCGTCGTCGTCGCAGTCGCTGTTTAACAATAATAATAAAAATTACGAAATATTAAATGCAATTGTTTGCAACAATTAAAACAGAAAATTAAGGAGAATTCTGTATGAGAAAGAAGTGCAATAATCGAAAGGCAGCAACAATTAAAAGGCCCTCGAAAGTGCAAGAGTGTGTGTGTGCTTGTGTGTAAACAACAGTTAAGAAACCAACAACGAAAGAGGAGAAGCGAAGCCGAAGCGAAGACGAAGGAGTGCTCAAGAAGGAGAAGAAAAAAACCAAACCCCGCAGCAGCCAGGCAGCGCAGTCAACGCCGACGCCGGCTTGGCATCATTAGTTGGCGGCGACACGATCCACGGTCCACGATCCAGCGATCGTGCCCTCTCGCTCTAGTGCACGCAATTGCTTACCTGTCAAACAGGTTTCTTTTTCTTACGTCGCGCGCGCGTTTATATCGGATCGGTGTATCGGTGTGTGCGTGTGTGTGTGTGTTTGCTTCTTGGAAACCTTTCAAGCGTCAGGCGGCACTCTCCAGCTCTTTCGCTCTTTTGCAATGCAGCTACGACTCTAACAACAAAAGCGACAACAGCAACAACAAGAAAAGAAGTGTGTAACGGAGAAGCAGTGTGTGTTTGGTGGAAAAATGCTTCAAGACCAGGCCTAAATCGTGTGTTGCTTAGTGTATGAGTGCATTCGGCCATTTACGACATATGATTTTGTTGGTTTTTTCTTGATTTCCCCCTTGATTTTGTTGCAATATTCCCGAAAAAGCAAAGAAACAAAAAACCATGTCGCGCAAAAACAAAAGCTAAAAGAAGGGGAGAGAGAGATAGAGGAGTGGGAGCCGAACAGCCGTTATCTTAAAGGAATAGCGGGAGTAGGTGGAATAGGAGCAGCAAATCTGCAGCACCAGCGATAAAAGCAAAAACAAAGTGGTAGAAATAGCAACAAAACTGTGCAATCTTCGTATACGAACAACAAGAACAAAACGCAGAAGGATAACACACACATCTCCCACCCGAAAAAGCAAAAACGGAACAACAACAAGGCGACACAATGAGGAGAGCAGCAGCAATAGAAACGCAAAGAGGAGCGACGGAGAAGGCAACAACAACGACCCGCAACAGAAGCGGCAGCGGCGGATGGAGGAGGGGAACAGCGCTAACTGTTTGTCACTTATTCTTGACCGGTAAGTGTCTTTTGCGGCTACCCTGTAATCTGTAGGGGATTCTATTTTGGGGGTATATTTCGACATAAGAATGAGGGGTTTGAGGATGGGGAAGGTAAATGCAAAGAAGAGAAGGATTAGATAAAAGTGGAGATTAATAATGTGAACTTTAAATGTTATACGAATGAAGGGGTATCTAAATATTTAACTCCCTCAAATGTGTACTTTAATTTGGTTTTTTATGCTGATCCAATAAAAGCAAATAATCAGAGCAGTGCAGAGTCTCTCAGGGGGATTCAAGATTCGCAAAAATAAATAAACAAATACATATTTGATAATATTTACAATTGATAAAAGAAAGAAGGAAAAAAGATAGGGAGATTATTTAAGATTATAATTTGTATATTTTTGAAGATTTCTCAGCAGAAATTTGTCGGTTTTGACCGGAAATCCAAGATTAGAGCCAACGAGAGTTGGAAATAGGGGCTTTATATCAAATAAACGGACCATAATATCTGATAGAAGTTTCTTGTTTTTAAAGAACTTTAAATGACTATCTTTATGATTAGAAATAACAGAAAAATTTACAAAATTATGGGAAGTAAATATTCTTCTAAGAAAAGAAAAGAAAAATAAAACTTCCTTCTTAAAAGTCTTCCAATATGAGCAATACCTCATATCAACGCCTTTCTCATTCAACCCCTAGCATATTTCGGTCTGCTTTTTATATCTTTTAGAAAGCCATCTGTTGAAATCTTGTGTAATCTTTGATAATCTTCCTAAATAATCTTACATATCATCAGGGTAAATTATTAATATTAATCTTTAAAAATCCCTTCCCTTTCAACAAACCTCCAACGAAGGCACTCAATCATTGAAAATAAACCAGAGATATATTCCTATAATAACCCTTAGATATTTCCACCAATTATTTTCTATAACATCTTCCTATAATCTCTGTTTAATCTTTATTTTATCAGAGTATTTCAATTAAAAGTTTAGCTGGCTTTTACGGTTTCATTTTTACTAACTTTTGGTTTTACTTTAAAGCCGGAATTTGTTGTTTATGACAGGTGTCTTCTCTGCTCCACTCCTCTTTAGAAACTCCGTACTTTTTATCACCTTTACACCTCCTCTCTCTCCCTCACTCTTCCCTTTCCCCCTCTCCCTCTGTCTCTCCCCTTTCCCCCCATTTGTTGGATGGTTTTATCCTGCGGGGCCCTGGCCCTGTTGTCACCTTGCAACCGTCACTTTAGTTTTTTGTTGCTGTCTGTTGTTTCTCTTTCTGTTGTTCTTGACGTCAGCAGAAAGTTTTTTTCTGTCACCCCCTCCCCCCCTCCCACTATTATCTCTCTCTGGAGTCACCCATCACCCCGCTTCCCCTCGCTAGAACCACCATTCCTCTCCCTAGAACCTCTCTCTAGAATCTGTCAATTGACAGCATTTACCGTTCGACAGGAGACAGGAGCCCCCCTTCCACTTTTGAACTTGAAAAAAAAAACACAAATAGATAGGGAGGGGGAATGGGGGATGGGGGATGGACGGTGGGGGGACTATGTGGCACGAAAAACTTTACTTTGGCACGCTTCTGGCATAAGTTTTTCCATCTCTCTGATATCATTTCGCTTACAAAATGCTTTTTAATGCCTGAAAAATCAACCGAAAAGCGGGCGAAACTCTTGCACAACTATTGAGGGGGAAACAGAGGTGTCGAAAGGATGATATGGGGTTTCTAAATTATATGTGTATTAATTCCCCCTATTCGAATCACTCGAATCCGTTCTGTTTTCCCAATTTGTCGTGTGATTAGTGCTTCCCCCTCCCTCCCTCTATCTCTCGGGAAAACTATTCAGCTTATGGCACCCCTTTCCCCCCGCCCTGCGTGTGTTTCTGTGTGTGTAATCATTTAATAAATAAAACGTGTTGATTTGACATCTTAATTGGGGGTTTGACAGTAGGTTTTTATTGTGGTTTTTACGCTCATAAAAGGGGAAGCAGAAGCCAAAGCCAAAACCATAGAACAGAGCTGCCTGTCAACGCCTGACATTAGAACTTGGAGACCGCTGCCGAGAAATCAATGAACTCTCTCGGGAGGCAAAGAGCTTTGCCTCTGGGGGCAAATTATTAGATTTTCTGGCAGGCAGGGAATGGGGGCTGGTGCTGGGGCTGGCTGACGGAGGTTCAAGGAATTAAAAATACATTAAAAGTTTTTGTTGGGGAATCAAGAGATTATAAGTAGAAAAGAGAGAGGGGATTGGCAGAGTTTTTTAATCGAAATAATGCAAAAAATCAATTAAATTTTTAGTCAATTTACTGGGGGTTGAAATTAAAGAAATTTCCCAGATTTTCTTAGCCCAAATCAGATATTTTATTTCCTTTGGAAATGTTTCGCAAAAATGTCAAAATTCTTGTTATTTAAAGAGTACAACAAATATCCCAACTTTGGGTTTTTCATTTAAAATTGGGATTGTTTTGGGATCTATAATTTTTGAATTTTTCTTTAATAAAATTTTGAATAAGATTACATTAAAATTGAAAAAATTAATGAATAAATGCATTGTAATTTCTTCAAGAATTCTTAGAATATTTTTTGTATGTTTCATATACCTGGATATTATTTATATTTAATATTATTTCTTGTGGGAAAAACTTTTTAGGGTAAAGAAATCTCTATATTCTCATTAGAAAAATACTCTTTCGGATGCTGCTTAATTTTGTTGCTTGTTTTGCTCCTCTTCTCTTCTCCTCTCCTCTTCTCTCTTCGTACTCTCTGAAGTACCTTCCAATTTGGTTTTGAGTTTTCCTCGGAAACACTGTCCATGTCGTGTCGAGTGGTGCAATGGAAATGCTTAAGGAAGAAGGACAATAACCACAGCCAGCGCCTTGGAACAGAGCAGAACAGAACCCAAGAATCAAGGATATGCTTAAGGATAATGGTTCCAAGAAGGTTCTACCTCTCTCTCGTCTCCTCCTTCCCTCTCGCTGTGTGACCCTCTTTAGTGCTGTTGTATTTTGGTGTGCGTTTTCCATGCGTTTTTCCTACACGTTTTTATGAGTGTATTTTCTTGCCTTTTGGTTTTTATTTTATTTGCGTTTTGATGATGTTTTATTTATGCCGTTCGTCTACCTGCCTCTTGTCCCTCTCTTTCTTTTCGTTTTCCCCTCCTTTGGGCTTCCCCTCCTACTCCTCCTGGCAGCCTTTTTGCCTTTGAGTTTTTCCACATTCATTTCATTTCCTGGTGCCTGTCGCTGCCGGCACCCAAAAACTTCATTCTCTATCGCCCCTGCTCTCTCCCCTCGTTATCCCTCTTCGCTTGCTCCTTTCCCCTTCCTCCCTTCTCCTCATGTTTCCTCTATCCCCCGCTCTTGACGTGTTTTTAGCGCGTGAATTATGATTGTGGCTTAGTTTTTCTCACTTTTCCGGAGCTGTTGTTCTGCCTTTGCCACAGAGAGAGACAGAGTCGGAAACAGAGTGAGAGAGAGGGGTAGAGCCAGGGGCAGAGAGAGAGAAATATCTGCAACTGCTGCAACTTTGAAATTAAAATAAATTAAACAAATATTTTGTTTGTTTCCAAAACACTTTTTCATCCACGTGCAAAATATTCAGCGACGTGTGCGGGAATATCCGCCACACAGAGAAACGAAGAGAAAAAGGCGAGCAAGACAGAGACGGCGACAGAGAGGAAGGATATAGCAACAGCTGCAGCAGAGACACCCGAAAAAAAAACAACAACAACAGCAACCAAAAATGCAGAGTGGAGGATTCCTGGCAAATGGGAAATGGGAAATGAGAAACGAGGCGCAAAAAGGAAATTTATTCACAATTTTGCATTTGGAAAATCAAAGTTTCGGGTGTGGGAGGTAGTGGGGGTTAAAGAGCGGGATAGTGGTGGAGACGGGGGCCAAGGATATAGCCAACGAGGTGAGGGCGTTTTCAAGAGGTAGATTTTCATATAAATAATTGGTTTAGTTTTATTCGAGTTCTTTGAGGGGTTCCTTCTCTAGAAAATATTAGAAAAAAACAGAATATTAGAAGATACCAGAATAACACTAGAATATACCAGAAAATACCAGAAACAAGGCATAACAATACTGGAAAACAGGTCCCGAAACAGAATCGATTAGAAAATTCATAAATTATCAGAAAAGGTAAAAAAAATATATATACATATATCAGAAAAATAATATCTACAACAAATACCGAAATGGCGAGACTTTAAAGTATCTTCTTCATTTAAAAAGAATATCCCATTGAATATCCCTTATCCCACTTTCCAAATAGTTTTTATCTTATTTACCAACAAAAAAAGGTATCCACCAGCGGTTAATCCCCCCCCCCCTTTTTCCCCGCTCTCTAATTCCATTCAAAGTTTAGGTTTTAGTGAAATTTTTGTTTAGTTTTTTGATGATTTTTTGGCATGTGGAATTTATGACGCGCACGGGTCTCTATCTCTCTGCCTCTATTTGTATCCCTATATTTGTATTTGTGTATGCCACATGCCCCTCTTTATCAGCCACTGCCTCCGTGGGCCCTCGCTCCGACGCGTGTGTGAGGTGGGTGGCGGTTTAAAACGCGCAGCTGTTTAAACAACTTCCAACAGCCGAAATGCAACTAAAAAACGAGATAAAAAACGAGAAGAGAATTCCTCAACGAGTTTAAGCGAGTATCTCACAGATACAAAGCAAAACACGCACACGTAAAAACAGATACAAATACCCTAGAAAATAAATGCAATAAAAATTCAATAACATTTGCTGACTGACGCCAAAGTTTTTAACCCCTCAATGGCCTCGTCATTGGTTTTGGTTTTACACAAAAATTGTAGCACCAACATTTCCAGAATATAAATATACATATAACGTTATTTTCTATATTTTTACCGTTGCGGTGGCAATGATTTTACCTTTTCGCGCGTTTGTCATCAAACAAAATTATTTTTTTTACGGTATACAAAAATATTACTTATTTTTTAGAGAGAGAGCGAGAGAGAGAACTTTCTGCTTGGCATAACAATTAATTTTGTATTTATTTATAATTTATTTATGCAGGTTTTTATGGGTTTTTTGTTTTGTTTCTTGCATTCTTTAAACGTTTGTAAGCGATAAAAATCGCTGGGGGGGAAACGCCCGGCAGTCGCGTCAGAGTCGCTTTAGAGTCGCGCTTGAAGACGTGAAGGCATTTCTTGACCAAGTTAGCAGCCGCTTTAGCCGACTGTCATGCTTCAACGGCTGGGGCTGCCGCACCTCACCTGAGATTCAGCTCCACACACCACTCTACACCCCTCTGCCCCTGCCCGCTGCCCCTGCCCCACTGGGTTATGGCGTCCCACACACCTTTTCTCTCCTTTTTGATTGGAAGACTGCTACTGGAATTGGAAATGCGAATGCGAATTGGATTTTGGGGCCGTTGGGGGGCAAGTGAGGGAATAGGAATTTCGTCTTTAAGACGACCGTTTGGATCATTAGCATGGATTGTGTTTTGCTTACCTGATGATGATGTCTGATGTCTGCTGTTGGAAGGAGGCGGAGAGTGGCTTTAGTTTTTCTTTTTGCTTTGGATTTCAAGACTTCGTCAAGTGGGGAACACTGTGTGGGAAGACTCTTTAAGATGGGAATACTCTGATAAAGAAAAAACATTCTGTCTTTTGAATGTTGTTAAAGGAAAGATGGAATCACTTTTTACAATAAATACTGTTTTTAATGAAATTCTCTTGGGCAAAGTTAACGAAATATTTTTCTGGAAAAGTACCAGAAAATACTAGAAAGTACCAAAAATACTAAAATACTAGAAATTTCAGAAAATAAAAAAATACAGAAAACAACTTTTTATATATTTTTTTTGTTTTTTTTTTTTAATTTTTTAGCGAAATTTATCCTATATATTTTACAAAGACTAAAGAACTTTCTTCATCTTGAAGAGTATTTCCTATTCGCCTAACTTTGAGCTTCATTTTCATCAGTTTTTGTTTATTTTTTCGCTACTGTTCCGTACTTATCTTCTTCCCCCTTTCAGCACTCTTTTCTTCTACTCTTTTTTTTCTGCTTTTATTTATATATAATTTTTTCTTGAACCGCTTCGGGAGCCCCCCGTCATATCATTGTCGTCGTGCCGTTGCAGGGCTTCTGTTTGCTGATTTCTGTTTCTGTGCCTCCGTGCCTCTGGTTCTCTGTTCTCCTTTCGCCCCTTTGTTGGCTTCTTTATTGGGGATTGCTTTTCGTTGTGTGCCTTTCCAAAAAGGGAGAGAAAAGAGTACGAGATACCGTGCGTCCGTCCGTCCGCTCTAATTTGTATGCGTAACATGTCAAAAATCGTTGTGGTCAATACACTGATTGCTTTTGCATGTATCTGAATATCTGGAGCTATGGCTGTGGGGTCTCTCTCTCTGTATATCTAACTGGTAAATGTATCTGAGTATCTGTTTCAGCTCATTTCGGCCACTCGCACGTTTCATGTTTCGCTGATGTCTGATGTATTTATAGCCCAGCCCCCGAGTCTTTTTCTGCTACTGTTTTCTGTCTGCTGTGTTTCTGTTGTTGTTTATTCCCCTGATTGCAGCTGTAGGGTTAAAAGCGGGTAAAAACGGGTAGAAGGTGGAATTTGAGGTAGATTAAGTTTGAGGTTAAAAAATGAAGAATGAAGAGGGGTTTATTTTACGTAAATATGATCAAATTTGTTAGTAGAATTCGTTGCGCTTTCAATACTAAAAATATTACTAGATTAATCCAAAAAAATACCTATAACATACTAAAAAATACTATAAAATTAGCAACATAATAATAGAATAATATGTTTATACTGCTTCAAATGAAAATTCTAGTTTTCCAGTATTTTCTATATTTTCCAGTATTTTTCTAGTATTTTTGTAGTTTTATCTAGTATTTTTGTGGTATTTAGCCAAAAGTCTGCCTAATCCATTGTTGGACACATATTCCATTAGTTTGGTAACATATTTCCTCCATTAATTGCAACATTCAAATGCGACATTCTGTGACTTCATTTTCTACTACTTTCCATAAATCAGCCACAAATGCAAATAAAAATTAATTAAATCTGTTTCAAAATGTTTCAATTTCACAGTCACACAGCCGGAAGGCCTTTGCCCCAACCCCTCTGCGTAAACCACCCTCTCTATCTAGGACAAAACCCCCATAATGATCGTTTAGCACTCGAATTTGTTCATCGTAAATTGCGTAAAAGTAAAACCGAGAAAAGAACAACAACGGATGGAGAACAGAACATAAAGTTTTCCCAGCGATTGGGCCTTCGGGCGGTACAAAAAAAAATCAGTGCATCCCTTAACGGCAATGGCAACCCTGGCAATGGCTGCGAAACACCTATTCCTTCCCCCCAGTATAATGCATGCACTCTTTCTTCTGCCCCTTTTGTTTCAATCCAATCCAATCTGTCTTTTTGTTGCCTTTTCAGGGTTTCTCAAGCATATCAATTTGCTTTTTTAGGGTTGTTGCATCTGTGGAGGAAGAGGTGGGGAAGGAGGAGTGCCAAGGGGTGTCCCAAGGATGGAACATGCCGCCTCCCTGTCTGAGAGATCCACAGAAATTATACAAAATGAACTGTGAAAACCTTTTTTTGGATTTCGTTTTTCGTTTTCTGTAAAACGCATTTTGTTTTTAATCGTGATACAGGGGTTGTCTACCCCCCCCTCCGCCACCCCCCTTTTGACACGCCCATTAGGAAGGGAAATGGAGAGAGAAATTTTACGCTATGCAAAACATTTTTCTAATCAAACATTCCATTTCATTTGTTCAATTGAGCGGAGGAGTGGGGGATGATCCAAGGGTAGATGCTAGCCGGCAGGGGGATGGGATGTGTCTTTTCGCCACAGTTGAAGTTTTTCATTACGTCTCGAGTGGAAAAAATTCATTTGCAAAGCCCCCCTCCAGCCAACCTACGTCACAGAAGTCAAAGACCACCCCCCTCCCCAACCCTTGGAAAGAAGTGCAACCCCTGGATGTGTAGTGCTCATTTAGCCGCAAAAAATTAAGAACTGATGAAAATATTTGATATATTAATGAGAAATTCTTTAAAAATATATATCCGAATGTGCACCGACCCAACCCCCATGTGCAGCACCCCCTACCCTCGACAGAGTCTACAACCTTTTCCACCTCTCCATAACTCCCCTCTCGACTTAACCGAAAGTGTTTTATTAATTTCACTTTGCACTCGAAATGCTTTTGGTTGGATTTTTGCACAGAAATTGATTTCGTTGCGGAATCAAAGAGAAAACATAAAAAAACACAAATGGAAAATGGTAAATAAAGAATGAGGAATGAAAGAGAGGGAAAACAGAGTGGGAGAGGTATATTAAATAAAACAAGAGTCGAGTTTTACATTACCCTATATTGTTTGTATAAATGGTAGATGAAATACTAGAAAATACTGTAAAAATACTAGAAAAACTATAAAAATACTAGAAAATATTATAAAAATACTAGAAAATATTAGAAAAATCTAGAAATCTAGAATTAAAACTTTAGAAATACCACATAAATACTTTAAAATACCGGGAAATATAAAAAAATCCAGCTCTGAATATTTCCCATAAAAATTACAGCTTTCCATAGCACAAATTTTATTTATTGTTATGTATTTATTGCTAGTCATACAATCTCTGCGAATCCGATATATATATATAATCCTAGATACTTTTTTCCATCATATCTAACATGTGCTAAAAGTCGTAATACCCTCATAAAGGGTATTGCAAGTTCAAAAGATGGACTACAAATCGCATACGAGTACCGTGTAAAAAATCGCCTTTACTCGTACTTATTGTACCGTTTTTTCAAAATAATTTTACCAATGGTGTTTTTATCTATTATTTTTCGTTTTTCGCATTTATTATATAATACTCGTGTTTCTCTTTCCCTCTCAGTCCTCCTCTGCCTGACTCTCCTTTTGTCTCCCTTTTTTTTTACCAACCTTTTTATTTCACCGAATAAAATTTGTGTATTTTTATTGAGTTTCATTGAAGCGCATTGAAATTGCAATAAAAAGTCATATGAATGGGATAAAAGTCCGCTTCCATTCTCCGCCATTTGCCACCCCCCCTTTTCGCACTTGATAATTTTTTTTTTTTTGAATTATAAATGAAAATACAGTGCCAATGTGCTTTTAATTAAAAACTTTAAAGTTTCTTTAATCAACGCGGAAGGGTGGGAGGAAAGAGTTGATCATTGGAGGGTTAAGTAAATGGAACCCCCCAGAACTCAGAAGAACAAACATCCGGAATTCTGAAAGAACAATATGGGGGGATCTCAGAGTTTCCATAAATTAATAATGAATTATGAATTATGCGTTGAATAATTGCTTAGAACTCGGTTTAAAGATCAAAATGATTAAAGTGAATTATTGGATAGAAGGCGGGATGGAATTGTACTTTTATTTATTAGAGAATGGAAATATCATTCCATTTATTGGAAGGGGGAACCCCCGGGAAGTGGCACTCTATTCAGAGGATCGGAAACGTAGATAATAATTCATCCATGGGCATATCTATTTGTGCATAAATCAATTTTAATTGTTTTTCAATTTGTTAAACTTTGTTTTTTCAGCTGTTATCTACTGCTTTTTTTCCTTCAACTTTTTCTCATTTAATTTATGCATTTGTAGATTTAATTTATTTAAAGTTGATTATTTTTGCCTATTTATGTTTTCCTTTTTTTTTTGTGAATTTCTTTTATTATATATAAAAAAGGGTTAGAAAAACATGTAAATATATTGGAAATTCATTGAATAAATTAACATAATAAGATTAAAATGTTTATTTTGTTTTTAAATATATTTTAACAAGCATTTGCCTAGAAAATGTATAAAAAATATCTAAAAATATAAAGAAATCCCATGTTCCCCTCACAATTTTCCTTTATATTCCCTCTCTCCTAAATGTCCTTTAATTTATTTTAAAATTTGCTTTAAAATTGTATTCCGCTCCGTTTGCATTTTAAAGTTCTTCTTGCTCTCATTCTCCCTCTGCTTTTCCACCAATTGCTTCTTTCGCTTCTTCGTGTTTTCCACTTCACATTTAATTTGGGAAATACGCTTCTCATTGAGAACCCCCTCCCTCCCTCCTCCTCCTCCTACAGGCGCTCCTTTTCTTCAAGAGAGAAGCCTTGGGGCATGGCTTTAAAAATGTTTATTTCTCTTTTCGCTAATCACCTGCCAAAATGTGAAGAGCAAGACGCCGTCTGACAAATGATGGTTGAACCGAATCCTCCACTCGAATGCAGCACTCCTTGCCACCCATCCATCCCCCCTCCCTTCCTCTTTCTCCCTTTCACCATTCAAACATGAAGTTCCTTCTCCTCTTTTTTTATTCGAGTTTCAAATTCTTTAAAATACAAAAATTAATACCAACAAAAAAGTACAAATCAAATAAAATAAAGCAAATAAAATGCTAAAGAATTTCATTGACAAGTTGCCCGAAACGGGGGAGGGGAGACACTTAGAGGGGATGGGGCCTGGCTATAGATTTTCTTAGAAAAAACCCACAAAGAGGAAGAAAGAAAGGAAAAGAAAATCAATTTCCCTAAAAAAGAAAATGTATGCGAAACATTATTTTTTCGGCGCCAATTTGACTTGGATGTTCCCCCTTGGATCTCCAGGCACACCCCCTCTTTTGTCTGGCAATGAAAATGTGCTTGTAATAATAACTGCTGAGGGGGTAATGGCGGGTGGAGAGGGGAATGGGGAGTCCTTCTGTGGCTCTATAAAGAAAGCCAAAATTCAAGGACAAACAAACAGCGGAGAACTCTCTCTCTTTCTGTGACTCTTATTCCTCATAGTCCCCCCCCCTCTCTCTCTCCTTCTCTGACTTTCCTTCTCCTTCGATTGCCTCATTTTTTTTGTTGATTTTCCTGGCAAACATTTTCCCCCCCAGGGCTCGCATAACTCTGCTTAGAAGTTTTCTTTTGGCTGTTTTTCCTTTATTTTTGTAAGTAATTTTCATTACACTTACCTTCGGGGGGAGGCTCCCCACTCTCTAGGATGGGGACTTGGGGAAGGAGCCTTCTCTATTTCCCCGAATAGGCAGCCAGGCAATAAATTTTAAAGACGATGCCTTGAAGGCAATTTTAAAGCCTAATTTCCATTTTGTGCGATGGCGGGAGGGGGTAGGAAAAAGAAGAGTTTTCCCAGGTGAACCGAGAGGCTATAGAGGTAGATAGAAGCAGAGGCAAAGGAGCAGGAATTTTGCGGCAGGACCTAATCTAAGTTGGGAAACTTTTCTCCTGAAAGCCTTCCTCATTTGCCTCCCTCTGGCTTCCTGGCTGGCTTATGGCACTACTTTACGTAATTATGTCAATTGCCATTAGGCGGCGGGGGGAAACCTACCCCAGGCCCAGGCGCAGCCCCAGACATGACCTTGGCCCTCCACAAGTTTCGGCAGTCATTGATAGGCTGCCCGCCCCCTGGCCCCAAAACCATTTTCCCTTTGATTTCCATCTGCTGAATGGAGAGGGTATGAATGAGGTCTTTTACGGGGTGGTGGGGGGCTGTGATAACCAGCATAATCCCTGCCGGCACAAACGCTGTTGCGTGCCCCAAAGACATTGGCCACCGACAAATGCGGTTTCTAGTGCCGCAAAATCAATCAAAAGTCTGTTTATAGTGGCGGCCCATGCAGGGGGCGCAGCTATAATGGAGATATTGGAGGCGGTATCTAGGGGTGTTTTAGGGGTGCTATAAAGTGCCGTATATTAGGGATATATAAAAGGACTTGATTAACGTGAAAACGTGACCAAATCATTCGCCATTAATGTTACACATAATTGAAAATTAATTACAAAACAAAGCGACAAACAGGAGAAAAACAGCGACAGAGACAGAGAAAAGCGACAGGACGGCGTCACGTGTAAAGGAAAATACGAATTAAAATTAATATTGAAATGTTGCAACTTTTTTTTTTCTTCTTATTTTATTTTCTCTGTTGCGTAAAAGCTTATTAAATATGAATTAATTTCCATTAATTTGCCGTTTGTGAAAATCGGAACGGAGAGCCCCTTCAAACTCTTTTACTAACTTTTCCGCTTGGATTTACCATTTTATCCCCCAATATGTTCGATTAACTTTTGGATGAAAGGCATATCGGTTTAAAGGAGAATTTGCATACAGCTTTTTCTGGGATTAAAGTATATACTTATACGATTTTTAATGATTTTTAATGATATAGCCATGAGACAAACGACTCTACGGATCAAATGATGAATATTTACAGTGGAAACGTTTCACCCTATAATACCCAGTTTCATTATAATCGGCTGTCCACAAACCATAGATTTTAGAGGAAAATCTAGGGTATTACCCCTGTACAATTAATATTCCCCCCCTCCTGTCCCTCTCTCACTCGCTCTGTGTCGTTCTCTGTTAAATGTTCATAAATTAAATGCATTTTAATTAATTTTGCACAAAACGCATCAAGCGTTTGTCAGACTCTGGCCCCAAAATCCTCAGGGATATAACCATAAATTGCCATCCTCCTTCTATCCGCATCCCGTATCATTTTCTGTGCTGTTTGTCGAATGTTTACATAAATATTTAATAGACAAGATTAATTTCAATGGATTGACTTTGCCACAGACACAGCAGCAGCGGCAGCAGGGGGTGCGGCGGCATGTGGCATTTGTGTGGGATTTTAGTCATTTTAATGCCAGACATAAGAATATTAATTTATTCTTTTCGGTTTAATAATTATTAATAAATTATGGCCAACGATTGTATATTCCATATTCGCCTTTTTATTGTTTGTATTTCAATATTTGTTTGTTTTTAATTATTAGAAACGAAAAATCCATAAAAATGTTTCACTAACAGTTTTGTTTCTGTGCGAGCAAATAATTGAATTATGGCCAAAAGGAAAATACATTCGGCGATTATTCTTTTTCTTTCTGTTATTTGCCGGAAAATTTAAAAGTGATGCTGCAATAATTTGATTTAAATATCGCCAAAAATTATTGGCCCCAAAAGGAGCTTAAACAGAGAATTTTTATGAATATTTTATTCACTTGCCATTTGAATATTCAATGGCTTTAATGGATACCAAAAATTGTATAATAGAATTTATTTGGAAATATTTAAATGTTGAGTGTTTAATGGGGAATATTGTGGATTTTTGCTTGAAATATTAATTGAAAATAATTATTAGAAAATAAATAATTGGCAATTGGGAAAAACGTGGAAAACTATTTGAAAAATTATAGCAGATTAGAGAAGAACAAAAAGGAAGGTTTTGAATTCTTTAGAAATATTATTTTATTATTTAATTTTAAACTACGGAGACTATTTTGGATACTTATATATCATAATTAATGGGTAATTGATAGATCTTACATTGATACATTATTTATCGATAGCTTCGAAATCGGTAAATATTAAATACTTTGATATTATTGATTGGTATTCGATATCAGCAAATATTCAAGGCTTTGGTGCTATTTTTAATCCATGATTTAAAGCTATAAATCCTCAATAAAATCTTCTTACTTGAACTCGAACTTAAAATCATGTTAGAAGTCCAAACAAATTGTAGTTTTAGATTTACAGAAGCTGAAAATCCAATGTTCTGTTGCCTTTACCTTTTCGTAATCTTGGACCTTGGATTTCTTTTGTCCATAGACACCTCTATACCTGATGCTAAATTATTCATAAATTCTTTTGCCAAAAGTTTAATTTCGCCACAATTTACCGGCAATAAAAAGCAACCTTCAATCACCATCAAAAATCTTGCGTTAACAGGGGAGACCCGACCCGGAGACCGTTAGATGCTTTTAGATCTCTTAAGACTCGTAAAAATGTTGAGCAACAAACAACAAACAAAAGTTGGCACTTTTTTCTGCCATCCAACTTTTATTGTTGTTAAACAAAATATTGCACTAGAATGCTAATTAATTTAGTTTTCTATAAAAAAGAAAGAAAACCAGAGATTTTGATGAAGAAAAAGAGCGAAATAAACAAATAAAGATCTCCTGTTTTTGGAGGAATGTTTTGAAATATTTGGGCCTCTATAAAGGGGAAATTTCAAGCCAACTCCCGCTAAACAATTGCGCTATAAAATAGTGGCATGCCCCACCTTCTGCCATCTCTAATTATGTGTTGGTGTGCCCCACTTCTTGGGTGTTGTTTCTATGTACATTCGTTACAAATTTCAAATGAACTCGAACTCTGGCACAAAAGACACAACGACTGATGGAAGGAGACGGAGAAGTAGGAAAGTAGAAAGCAAACAATAAACAAAAGGCACTAAAAATTGTGTGTGTAAATGGGGTTTATTACAACACTCCACAGGCAGGGAGGGAGCGGAGCGGAGCGATAGGTGGAAAACCTGTAAATGCAGCTGTCTCTCAGGGGGAAAAGGTGTGAAAAAAGAGCAGCAGCTGAAGGGAAAAACCAGAAAGAAAAAGGTTGGCAAACGATTGGGCAACATTTGTGGGGAGGTAGGGGCGGAGCAACATGTTGCTCAGCATTTAACAGCGGCAGAGGTCGTACTGTAGAGAAGTACAGCAGTACTGTTAGCAGTACACTCTAGCTGTTAACAGTACCGTCCGTAGAGTGTTAACAGAACTCTGTCTGTCTGTTAGCGGTGTATCTCTCTTAACAGCATTCTGTAATCAGAAAAAGTGTTGAGAGGAGGGAGGGGTAGCGGTGCGGAGCAGCTTATGGAGTACTGTACGACGTTCTGTACGTGACTTGCGCTTGATTTATAACTGTAAAAAGAATGTCATCAACAGAAAGAGGAAGCAGCAAAAGAAGCACTAAGAAAGCAGCACTAAAGAGGGGGAGGGGAGCGAGAGAAAAGAGTGTTGCGTTGTGTTGTTGTTCTTTATGTTTATCGCCTTTCTGTCTCTGTCTCCTTTTTTCCCCCTTTTTTGACACTTAAAAACTCATTAGCAGAGGAAGAAGAGAAAAGAAAAAAGATTCAAACTAAAATGTCAACTTGTTGCTTCAGCCACCACGCCCACTCGCCCACAGACACACCAACATACACACACACTGAACCACTTAAACACTCAAAAAAGTGGGCAATCATAACGCCTAAAACCGCAAAAAAGCAAAAATAAAGAAAGAATGAAAAACCAGAAGAGAAAAAACAAGAAAGTAGGAAGCCTTCCCAAACAGCTGCCTCGTAGATAGAGTTGGGCAACCGTTTAGTAGAGATCCGGTCCACACTCTCCTCCTATTCTCTCTCTCTCGCATTTCTTTAGGGTATCAGGGAGGGTGTTTAAGATTTGCGCAGAGGATTGGTGAAGCATAGAATCCCCCAAAACATAAAATATATAGAGAAAAAATATTATGTAAAAAGTCTAATAACTTTTTCCTTTTAAAAGTTATTAAATTTAAATTTCACAGCTAACAATATAATGGACTTTTATAAGGTTTAACTAAGTTTGATCAAAATCGGAACAGATATACTGAAATATTCGCGAAACTTTTGTATAGCTTTATATTCCAAGGGTATCTCATGTTCGTGGCTTTAAAGTTGGTTTTACATTCGGTTTTTTTTTTTGTTTTTTGCCGTTTCAATGCCTCCAATGCTAAATCCACTTGTCAAATGCAGGCGGCACACACACACACAGAGGCAGCTGAGGAGGCCAGTGGCTGTGGCATCAACAGACAGAGATGGAGACAGCGTAGAGGCAGAGGCACAGCTGGTCAGAGAAAAAGAACAGAAGGGGAGCACGAGCAGGAGCAGGAAAGGAGAGAAGGAGAGGTGTAGAAGAGTATTGAAACATCAGGGAGGAGGAGAATGGAGGCTCTGGAAGGCCGCCTGCCGTCAACGCTGACACCGCGGCCTTAAGAGTGTCAAAACAAAACTATTTATTACGCTCTCTCGCTCCACCCCACTGCATCCCTCTCTCTCTCTCTCTCCCTGGCAGGCATCCCCTTTCTCCACTTGGGACAAAGACAAAGAGGCCTGTCCACTTGCTTTCAAAGAAAAGGCAGTTCTGCATTTCTTATGCGACATTGAAATTAAATTGTCTGTGCAACGTAAATGAAGAGGGGGGACAGTGGCAAGACACTTGAAAGATGTTGCAATGCGAAGAAATTTCGGTACGGGGGAGCGACAAATGTCATTAAAAGAGAATGTAGAGGGGGCAATGTAGAGAAAGAGACAAATAGCACTTAGATCTTGGAGAAAAGGTGGGAGATACGCCGGAAAAAGAGAAGATGAACTCAAATAAAACAGAATTTAACAAGAAACTAGATGAGGAAAGAAGGTATAAACAGAGGGAGGACAGAGAAATATAAGTAGAGAAGGTAGAAATATAATCAAAAGAAGTAGAATCACAAATATCATTAAAATGGTGGAATAAATGCTCCCAGAAAAGAGAAGGCGAAGGCACAACAAATTCTAACGTAAATGAAGGCAAAAGGCAAGCCAACAGTCGAATGCAACTCTGAGACTGCCTGCAACTCTGTCTAAATAACCGTAAAAAGCCAGCAAGCGAGAGAGCTAGTGGGAGAGAGAGAGAGAGATGGAGATGGAGATGGAATTGCCTACACAGCAGCCAGCGTGTGCCGTTAGCTGTCAGTGCAGTTATATTAGCTGCAAGAGCAGAAGAGCGTGAGAGAGGAGGCTGATGAAGAAGCGGGGGAGAAAGAAGATGCAGAAAACGCGGGGGCAGGGAGAGAGTGGGGAGTGGGGAGCGGGAGGGAAACAGCAAAATTGACAAGCGCAACATTGAAATTGCTACAATGACAAACTGCAAAATGTGGGAGAATGGCAGAGGAGAAAGGGAGGAGGTAGAGTGGAAGAGAGAGAGAGAGAGAAAGCAGCAGCAGCTGATGCACTGCCACTTGACAGAGACGAATGTGGCAATGGGAAAGAGAGCGAAAGAGAGGGAGAGGGGGAGGGCATGCTGGTGCTGCACGTGCGTCTGTGCCCATTTAAATATAGTAAGCACCAAAGATGCTGCTGCTGGTAGAAGGAGACGGAGGCAGAGCCCCAGCCCTTGGATTGAAAAATCTACACCCGGAAGAGTGTGAGGGGGGGGGGGGGGAAGGAGCGGCGGAGTGTGCAGGAGGGCAGGAGAGGTGGCAGGGCATGTTTAATTAATGCAAAGTAAATAAGAAGAAGCGAAAGCTGGAGATGTAGCAGCACCAGCAGGAGGAAAACCCAATGGAAATTGATTGAAGAATGTACCACAGCCGAAGAGGGGGGGCATGCCACCCCAGATGCATCTCCTGTTGCATTGTTTGCCTCCCCCTTGGTAAAACCAGACTATTTATAAAGAGGTCTCCCCTTCTTCTCTCCTCTATCTCTCTCTCTCGCCCGTTGATTGAGCAAAAATTGTTGGTAAATTGGTTTTTGGTGTTTTACGGCGGAATTTTTACGGCTACGGGTAGGTCGGGGGGGAGGCATAGGAAGGCATTTCCGTAATTTGTAATTGAATGGAATAGCTCTGTGTGGAGGGATTTCTTTTCTTTTTTTTTTTTTTTTTTGAGTAACTAAGAAATATTTTAGAGTAACTTTTTAGAGGAGATTTATGGAGCATTTCGGAATCCTAAAGATACTTATACTTTCTATAGTTTAAGATCTTTGAGTTTCTAGAGTATATTTGTTTCTTGGGGAATATGTGGAGTATCTTTTAGTAGCATTTGGAGTGGGAGAGTCATCTGAAATTATTCTTGGGTAAAGAATGTAGAGAAACCCATTGGAAACGTGAGAGATCTTGAAATTTAGGCATACAAAGAAAGATCTTAAAGATGCGAATGTTAAATATAAACAAAATAAATTATTAAATACAATAAAATGAATTTAAAAGATGAAAGATCTGATGGGGGCTTCACTTGAAAGATGTAAGATCTAATGATGGAACTATTATCTTAAAGATGCGATTAATCAATTACAATGAAATAATGGTGGAAATAAAATATTTATGAGCTGGAGAATGAGCCTTTGTTGTTGTGGAAATTATGTGCAATTTAATATAACACATCGACCTTCCAGATCTGTAGATCTATTGTACTCCTATGATCACGCACTTTTGCAAAGCAGGAACATTGTTGAGAAAATTGATTTATGATAAATTATGGCATCACTTGACATTTAACAATGGAATAATAACAAAGAAAATGCTACATTTAATGCGAGATCGCAAAACATTGGTAGAACGTGTTTGGAATTTATTTTAAAACTAAGTTTTATTTACTGAAAACTTGTATTCTCTTTTTTGGAATCTTTAATCTATTAAAAATAATATTTTTCATGGGAAACATCAGCCATTAAACGAGTATTTATGGGAAAACCTTTATATTTTGTTGGGAAAATGCAATAAATCGATTATTGGTTATATTTTGATTGAAAGCGGAACAGTATGTGATATATTAGTCATGATCTGTTGTTTATAGGGAACCTTCCTTAAGTTTAATTATAAAGCAGACAAATGGATATCACATCCTATGCAATGCTTTTTGAATGACTGTTTCCCCTTTATAAATCCATTATCAACACTTTCCTTTCCCTAATTATATATAAAAAAATATTAATATATTAATGTCTAATTAATTAATGATGAAATATTTATTTCCCCCCACTCCAATTTCTCACACACTTTTAACTAATTATTTTTCCCTCTCTCCCTCTCGTCTCTTTTTAGGTAAGTCTCGCCGTGAAATAAATATTTAAGATAATGAAGAGCATCCATCATAAGCGAAAACCTTGTGAAAGGTAGATTTCTGTCTCATTTTGTTGTAAGTTTTTCACATTTAATTTTTTGTTTAATTAAAGAAAAACCCAATGAACAATGCAAAAGCCAAGACACTTTTCCATGATTTATGAAAGAGATGTATTTTTACGCGAGACAGAAATAGAAAGTTTTTCAAGTAAAAATAACTAGAGACTGAAACTGAAACCGAAAAAGTATGGCTTTTAACAATTACAAAAGCGAAAGAAAGTGAAAAGCTTGCAGCCCCCCCCTCTAAATAGCTCTTTCAGCAGCTGCTCCAAAATGTAATTGTAATTGGCATCTGAAAAAATACACCACCAACAAATCCTAATCAAGTGTGACCAGAGTGGCGGAGAGGGACGGGGCAGAAGTCTGATTATGGCAACAAAAAAGAGGGAAAAGAAAGAGAAGAGAAGAGCGAGGATGTTGAGGGTGAGATGAAGACTGAGATTGAGACCCCATCATCGTCACATGCGTAAAGCTCATTTCATTCATGAGGGAAGTGGCCGGTCTGCTTCTCCTCCCTTGCGCCTGCCTCCCTGCCCGAAACCAAAGCGAACTTTCAGCTCAAATTTCGAAATTTGAAACGCAGCAAAAGTGGAGGGATAGAGAGAGAGGGGGTGGGAGAGGGAGGGCTACTACAAAAAGATAGAGCGAGAGAGATGTCAAAGAGAAGCCTACTGATAGATGGAGTTTCATCTTTGTACAGTGGCCATCCATTGATACGCTGTCGTCGACATTCTCTCATCCTTCAATGGCCTCATCAAACACTAGTCTCCCACTAGTCCCCCCCCCCCCCCCCCCCCCCCCCCCCCCCCCCCCCCCCCCCCCCCCTCTACCCTTTCGCACATCCACTCCGCAAACACTACTCCGATTTCCCCTCGCGATTTTCCCATCCCAGCAAAAAATCAATGATGCGCAATAATTAGCGCAACGCAACGCCGCTCACTGGTTCCTCTGGAGCTCTAACCGAGCCGAGCCGATCCGATCCTCTGGCGCGACGGCCGCCGCATTCCGCCCAACCGCATTCCGCACTTTGACGTCTTTCAAATCAAAAACAGACGCCGCCTCCTCGCACACACTCGCTGGCTAGAAAACATTTCCCTGTTTTCCGTTGCAGTTGTTGGAAAGCAAAAGCAAACCGAAACGATTTTCCCTATTTTCCGCACCATTTTTGGTCCGAAAAATTAGCAAATTTTCGCCAAAGCAGCAGAATTTTCAGTGTCTATAGGTATCCCAGGTGTCCCTCTCTCTGTCTCTCTCTGTCTCACTTGTTCTCTTTCTCTAAGCTTATTGGCTATGAAAGAGGTAGAGGGTGAATTCTCTAGTCGATGGGGTATAGGCATTTCAAATGCAGATTGAAGAACTACCAAAATGTGCAGTCTAATCAAAAATAGTAATTAGGAGTTTCGTGTAGTTTTTAAACTAGTTCCTAATGTTTTCCCGTTACTTTGGAACTAGTTCCAATGGGAAACTCACCAGAAATATTTTCCTAGTTGTAGGATAGGTCTAGGCATTTTTTTTTGTATTAGATCTCACAAAAAACGAATGATTGACGAACTAGTTCATTTGTTCTTTATTAAGAATACCTTGAAAGGCCTTGAATTTCGTTTTAGGATCTTTAAACTTGTTTTCATGGTTCATGCATGGTTTAATGAGCTGTCGGAAGGAATGAATGAGCTAGTCCAATTCAGGAACCAAAACTAGTTCTATACAAATCTTTTTTGTTGATTGATCTAGTTCAAAAAGGCCTTCATTTTAATGAACTAGCTTCCAAAATTGTCTTAAGTGGTCGAATTTATAAATGAATGAGCTAAAGTTCACGGTTCAAAGTACTAGTTCCAGTTACTATCGTCACAAGTGCAGTTTAGTTAATTTTCAGTGAAATCCCCTCCTCTTTAAACCTTTGAAATGGGCCTAAAAAAGTGAAATTGAATTTCCATTTGATATGTTTGCAATTTCCATTCAAGGTTCGATGAACCAGTTCCGTAAATCACAAATTGGAAATGCACTCTCGCTCTCTCTATCGCTCTCTCTGTCTCTCTCTGTTTGTGACCCACTTCTATCAACCCAACAAAATTCTCGCATAAACAATTGACCCATGGCCCGTGGCCCGTTGTGGCCCGCTTCCCCCAGCCCCCCATCGATCCCCTCTTGTCCCAACGCTAACCGCAAATGCACAGGCAATAAAATGGCTCATCTGTTGGCCATCGTGTGCGGACGGACGGGATTTCGATTCAGGATTCACGATTGGGGGTACACTGACGCCACGCCATGCCTCCATCCCCCCCCCGTTTTGAATGTTTGCCAAATGCCAAGCATCATCATAATAATTATGGCAAAAATCGTCGCTGTCAACGATGGACAAACGCAAATTTGCAACCATTTTTCGAAAGAGGAATGGTACGGCACGGCACGGATTGGCAGGGCTAAAAGGGTGCTGCCACTTTAAAAATGGCTGCCAAACATTCGATGGTCGAAAGGAGTGGGGTGGAGAGGAGACATGCGGTGAGGGGATCTACCACCATTCGATGGAGAGAGCAGATTCCGGCCGCATGCAAAACCACAATTTCATACAAAATTTCACAAGGGCCCCGTGCCCGGTGTCCCGCCTACTCGTTGCAGCCACCTCCCAATCATGGAATCACCTCCCCATCCCCCCTTCCCCCCACCTACTCTTCTGGATGTGATGTCATACATAAATGCATTTTTCGGAATGCGTGTCGCGTAAAATTTTACCCAGTTTTCCTGTTTTTTTTTTTCACGAACGTTTTGGCAGGCGCATTTCTCGTTTTGGTGGCATCCCAGAAACGGGTGACTGCCAATTTGCCTGCCACCTCGGCAGCAGGTCCCCCCCATCCCTTTGACTCCCTTTCTGTTGCTGTTGTTGTTGCATGTCCTTCTGCTGCTGCTGCTTCTGGAGTTGTTGTTTCTGGAAGCAACAAACAAACAAGTGTGACATACAAAATGCTTTTCCAACAAAATGGAGTGGGTAAAAGGATGATCAGCGAAGGGCAGAGACGAGGGGGGGGGGGGACCTGTAAAGAGCGGGCTAAGTGGAAAGGGGTGGGGATGAGTGCAAAGAGGGGGAAGAGCCTGGGGCTGGGGGTCACACACACATCCGCTGTCCTTTTTTTACGTACAACTTTCTTCTTTTTTTTTGGTTGTCATTTTTGCCACATAAACTCGATAATTTACACGTTTTTTTGAGAGAACTGTGGCGCTCCACAGAAAACCCCAAACCCCCTCCCCCTCTGGGGTTTAAGCCCTTATGGACCACCCGTGGCCCATCGTCAACTCCCACCCGCCCATTTTGTCCACCCACTTTGGGAGTGCAACGCCAAAAACACGACGCCAATACATTTCAATTTATGCTTTTTGGTTGACATTTTATGGGTTGTTTCGGTATGTTTTTGTATTTTCGCAGTATTTTGTGGTATATTGAGTAGTTTTTAAAGGACTTTACAGATGCATTGTCCCTCACAGCATGACATAAGCGAGTGTCGCTGTGCCACAAAGACCTCCAATTAATATGTACCCTTATATTTTTTTTGTGGTGCAAAAACATTTTTTTTTTTTTTTTGTAATTTTGCAAGGTATTTTTTGGCATGGTTTTTATAAATACATATATGCTCTGGTATATTTTTTAGAATTTCATAATATTTTTTAGGATATTTTTCAGTCTTTTGCAGTGTTTTATAGTATTTTTTTTGTTTGAAAATTTAATATATAGTATTTTCTAGTACTTTGTGGTATTTTAATTTTTGTTTCAATTAAAGTTTCACAGTTCTTGGTATTTTCCATTGTTTCTTAGTATTTTTTTTTTTTAATATTTCCTGGTATTTTATAGCATTTTCTGGTTGCGTACTACCTCTAATCGAAGCAGAATCGCTTTCGTTCATTCCAGAGAGGGCAGGGCTCTCAGTCATATATTTTTCAAATCTTTTCCGCTTTCCCCGAGAATTGAGCTCCGCTTCCTGTAAATCTACCATTCACTTGTCCCAAATCGAAGATTTATCATCGAAAACACCTCCCCACACAGGCAGATGACAATTTCAACCACACTTTTACTTCGCATTTTAAATCCCCCTTTAAACATTTTCCATTTTCTCTGCTCCATTTTTGTTTGGGTTGAATTTCCCTTTGGCCGTAATCGTAATCGTACTCGTACTTTTTCCGTATTGTGGTGTGATTGCATTGAGTTCTCTTTTATTGTTGCAATTTGATAAACTCAAAACTCAATTTTTGTGTGGGGGCTTCTGGAAAACCTTTTTCTTGTTATTTTCCCGTATTTTGTTGTTGGTGGCATTTCGGAAAACTGTGTGTCGTGATCGTTGTAATTGTGTTTGTGTGTCAAACTGTTGGCAGTTACTCACACAGAAGGCGAGTGGGAGACTGGGAGATTGGGAGCGAGGTAGACGTAGACTGTGTGGCAGAGCTAGAGATTGTTGCACACAGAAAATGCACTTGCCACAAGGCTAGACTCTAGCGACGGGGGCAAAAGTTTTGAGCTGCTTTTGAGGGAAATTCTCATCATCATCCGGGGGTTTTTTTTGTTTGTATTTTTATGGGACACAGAAAGAGAGGCGCACAGAGATGGAGATGGAGTGTCTGCTTAGATTCCTCTGTCGCTCATCTGTGCTTTGCGCCTAATGACATTTGTAAAGAATAAGAGGAAACATCATGTGAAACGTTGGAAAAACCAAACCAGCAAACAAACAGAAGGACAGAGAAACAGAGAGACCAACAGTCGACCGTCAACAGATTTCTATCAACTTTGGTTCGCTTTTGCGCTTCCTCTCGTGTGAGAAAAATGCAGCTTAAATGCATTTTCTAATGTTAATGCAACAACAACAGAGAATTTAGGTGAAATCTGTGGGAGCTGGTGGTTGAAGAAGGCAGAAAATCAAGAAATCTATTCATTTTTGTGGTATTTTCTTGTATATTCTTGCAAAGTTTCCAAGGAAATGTTCCTCTACCTCAGGGCGAGAAATACAAAGGAGAAAATATGTTTGGTATTGTCTAGTATTTATGGTACTTTATATTATTTTCTTGGTACTTTTCCAAGGAAATCTGTTCCTCTAGAACGAGAAATACAAAGGAATAAAATATTTTAACTCTTACAGTATTTTGAGTATTTTTCGATATTTTTCGACATTTTTAGTATTTTTCGATATTATTAGTATTTTTGGTATTTTTCTTCGGTATTTTCGGTATTTGAGAACGTTTTTGGTATTTCCGGTATTTTTTATATTTTATTTTTTTGTTTTTTTTTCGTATTGTTTTAGTGAAATGACATTATACGCCAGAGCGAAAAATGAAATTAACACTTTCTAGTATATTGTTAAGATATTTTGGGAGAAAGGAACGACATTCGCTTATGGGAAACTAGTACCTAGTTTTTACACGTTTCAGCATGTGTAGAGTTCGGCAAAAACATGAAATTGCTTCCAAGAAAGCGTTTTACATGACTCACAAGAGTCAAGATTGTAAACTACGAGTATTGTATATCTTTACATCTTTAAATTTCTCGCTTGATCTGCAAAATTCCCAATGAAATCTCTCTCTTGCCCCACCCACAACGTTACGAATTCGAGAGTATTCTTCGAAGAAGTAAGGCAAAGCAGAGGCTTAGTCAGTCAGTCGCCAATCTCGTCTCTGGTCTTAAACCAAAACTTTTTAGATGACACACATAATAATATTATGGTTTTATAATTATAATATATTTTTTATGCGCGTTGCCTCGTAAAGAAACCAAGCAACATTTCCGCTGATGAATCAGCAAACGAAATTGCAAAAGAAGAAACTTTGAAGCCGAGAAGATACTCGTACGAGATACTTCCTCTGTTAAGAGCCCGGCTTTCCTACTTCCACGGGCACTGTAAAGTAGGGTCTGCGTGTGCTGTTAATGAGTCATGTTAATGTTTCCTGTTCTGATACTGAGTGTTGCTTTTTCGTTCCTTTTCTTACCCTTCTACGGATCTGTCTTTTTTCCATTTATACTGTTGTTTATTCTCTCTTCTTTCTTGTATACTGCTGTTTCTTGTTTCCTTTACTCCTGTGGCAAGTTTTAACCAGAAGGAGGGAGGTATTGTTATCTTTAAAGTGGGGTATTTTGACTTGCAGGAGATGTTTGTGATGCAGATTCTCGTCTGAAGTCTAAAAGGTAGTTGAATCATAGGAAATACCCATCGAAAGAGAAGTCATGGGATCACCTTATCAAACAGTATATATGTACCTTAGGAACAGTAAGGAGCTGTTGTGACTCGAATCTCTCAGATATTGGATCTATTAAAATCTATGAGGGTATCGATATCTTCGTTAAATACACCCTTTCTTTCTTGCTTGCTTAAATGTTGTAACATATTCTACTTTTAATTCAACACAAAATGAGGTAGTGAAAAATATACGAAAACTGTGAAAATTTAATGGAGAAAAAAGTGGAGGTGCAGGTATTCCAGAGTTTCAAAAGCAGGTGCATAAAAGAGCTAAAGAAGTGCTGGAATGGGGGTGTATTTGGGGTGGCAAAAGGAAACCATGTCAAGTCTGAAAATTCGTAAAGGTGGGCGGCGGTGGGGGCGTGGGTGTGGGTGTATGCTTGTCTAGCAGCCGCCCGCCAAAGAAAGAAGAAACTTTTTTTTTTCGGCCAATCTTCTCTTAGTGCGCGTCATGCATAATAAGAGGTGGAAAATAGGGGGGTAAAGGGGGGACAAAGAGAGGAAAAGGAAGAACCGGGATAACGTGTGTGCTACTCACATGTGCGTAACAGAGACGGGTAGATGGAGAAAGGGATGGCACGAGGAGTGCATTCAAATATTAAAAAACACCTCGGGATATGGCGGGGAAGCGTGAGAGGGGAAGAGGTGCCAGAAAGAGGATGTGCGGGAGGTGAAGAGAAAGTGTCATGTTGAGGGGCGTAAACAGGGGGGGCAGGGGATGATGTGGCACTTATCCAAAATTAACTGCAGGTAAAAGTACCTGTACTCCAGCTCTGCTTTTCCTTCAGTATCTCTTTCTTTTTTCTCTTTTTTTGGTGGAAAGTGCACGTCTGATGACATCTGAGAGGAGAGAAAAGAGAAAGAGAAGCGCAGCTGGACATGAGATACCCTCTGGGCTCCCCCTGCCTCGCCTCCCCCCTTCTGTGAGACCTAGAACCCTGTAGACCACCTCCGTTTGGGGTCGCAATTTTCATTTGGCAAAGTGAAAAATAATTAAAAAGGCGTTTAAAATAGCAACAAAAATAAGTGGGCAAAAGGAAAAGCAGAGCTACAGGAAAAGCCCCAGAAAAGAGGTAGGGGGGGGGAGAGGGGTGAGGATTCCTAGAAAGAAGGAGCCGACAGCCCGAGAAGATGTCCTGCCGCACGGACGAGGTAGGACCCTTATGCCGTGGCGAGGCGAGGCGTTTTGCGTTGACACTTTAAATCATTTTGTCGTTGGCGTTGGACCCGGGATATTTTAATTATTAAATGCAAAACGCGTGGACGCCCAGGATATGTCACAAGCGGTGGCAGAAAAGACTCCTTGCCACAAGAGGCTGCCACAGCCGCAGATGCAGGACGGCAGGACGACGGCGTACACGGGAAACGGACGCCACACGTGGAAATTGCAGAGAAGCCTGCGGTGATAACCCGCTCTCCTTTTTCCCCCCCTTTTTCCTTTATTTTAGAAAGGAAAAGCGAAATTAGAGCAGAAAGGGGGGCGGGGGCGGGAAAACACCTGCTGAGATGTGGCAGGTGCAAGGAAAACCTAGAGACGCGCCTCCAGCTAGACTGTTTGCCAGGGATCCAGGAAGTATTTAGAGCAGCAGAAGGAAAATCAGCCAAATGCAAAAGGAAAAGCAGCCCAAGAAAATCCACAGAGGAGGAGGAGAGGGATGTGCAATGAGGCACAAAAAAAAAAAAGTGAAAAGAAAAGCCCGCAGAAAAGCGACAAAATCTAAACGCAAATGGAGCGACAAGGATGAGCCTGAGCCTTGGATAAGAAGGAAAATGAAGCCTGGGGGATGCGAAAAGAAACAGGGGAAAGGTGGAGAAACAGGGGAGAGGGAAAATCCCAGGTAGTAGCCCCAGGATTTTTGTGTGCGGGGTGCCATAACAAAGTGTCTTCCTTTCACTCACAACGAGTCCAAGGATCCCGGATTTCTCTCCTTCTGCGTGAAAATGATGGACAACACAGAGAAGCTGTGCGGGTGGTGCTGTGGGTGTGGGTGTGTGCCCCAAGGGGCAGCGCCGCTTCATGGAATCATTTTCTAATTTGTAACTAATTCCCGGAGCCTCCTTCGATGTAATTTTCTCCATAAATTATGAATTTATTTTCCCCACTTATTTTATTTTTATTTTCTCTTTTTTTTTTGTTGTCTTTCTGCTTCTGGAATTGGGAGAGTAATTAGCATAACTTTACGGCGGAGGAATCGAACTGGGAATTCTCTCTCTGGCGTGTCTTTGGTGACCTATCAAAAGCCTATCAGCCGTACATTTCATTTACATAATTCTATAAAAAACCCATTAGAGAATCCCAAAAGTATCCACAGAAAGAACCAACCGAACGGCAGGCAATAAAATGACTAATTAACTTTAAGCGGCTTTTGGCCCCAGAGAGCTCTACCACTTTTGTTGCTTCTTTTGTTAATGATTACACCTGCTGCTCGCTGCTCGATGCCATGGACTGCATATATCTCGTATAATATACAGTATGGTATGCCTTTAAGTCGTCTCTTATGTAGATACGCATCGTAAATATCATATTTTTCGAATGCATTGATGGCGCAGGGGTTTCATAATCGCTCAAAAAAAAAACCTGTCTGTCTGTCGTCTTATCAACCAAAACAAAAAGTTTGGCAAGAAATGAAGGTTGTGTTTGGGGCTAAACAAGCTTTGTAATACACTAACAAGTGGAAGGAGAACGATGGATAGATTATAGAAAATATCCTTCGGATAATTGATAGATGGAAAAGTTCACCCAAAGGGACTCTGAGAAACGGTGGATTTCAAATAAAGGAATCAAAAGATATTTATATGAAAAATAAAAAAAAAAAAAAAAATACCAGAGAAATACAAGATAATTCAATAAAAAATACTTTGTGTATCACTAAAAAATACTATGAAAAATTCTAGAAAATACTATGAAAAATTCTAAAAAATACTATGAAAAATTCTAAAAAATACTATGATATATACTAGAAAATAATATGAAAAAATACTCGACACAACCTTGTAAATTCTTTAAAAAACTCGGTATAAAATACTACGGAACTAAATAAACAAACTACCAAAAATACTATAAAACTCTGAATAAAATACTAGAAAGTAGTGTAAAAATACTATTAAATACTATACAAAAATACCAGAAAATAGGTTATCAAAAAACTAGAAAAGCTGAAAATACCTTTTCTTAAATATATCTATATTGAAATGAGCGCTTCCCTTAGTGGAATATAAGCTTTGGGGACCACAATTCATAAAACCCAATAAAACTATAGCATTAGCCCAATAAAATTCCAAATAAAAAACACTTACCCCTTCCATTTCCCCCTCCTGTGTCACCCTTGATCGTAAAATGATGGTACCCTCTCTTTTAGTATATTTTTGATATAATATCTCTCTTTCAAATGTTGCCACTTCTCATGCATTTTTATTCCGTCTTTCATGTGTAAGATGAAACGTCATAAAAAAAAAACAAAACAAAAATCCAAAATACAAAGAAAAAAGCCAAAAGAAAAAAAGAAGAAATATACATAATAATAATGCTGAGTGAGGCAATGCCATATGTGTGTTGTGACGGCTCGCAGACACATTGCTGGTGATGGCTTTTGATGGAGGGAATACCGAATACCAGAAAATATACTCAAAACATAAGAAACAACAAATTATAAACACGGGCTATTAGAAGATGAGTTGTGGGAGGAGGAGGAGGATTCACTCACTCACTCATTCTGATATCTATAGAAAGATGATGATCGATGGATTAATCGCTGGATGGAGTTTTCGAGGAGAATACTTAAGAAACCTTTTGGTTGCCACATTTCTAGGGGTTTGAGTGGGAAAATGTTGAAAATTATGAGGGTCCATGATGTCGAATTTAAAGCGAATTAGCTTTAAGCTGTCGGAAAAAGGTGTTTTTCCCATGAAAATATGTAAAGAAACGCATGATTATATGTGCTAGAATATACTGGGAAAAGTACTAGAAAATACCATACTATATGTTTTCGTTTTTCTTGATTTACAAACTTTTCCCGAATGTATCAACAAATATAGCACTTAAAATTTATTTCAGTACAAATTTGATCAATTTTGAAGTTGCCCCCTGCAGTATTTATTCCCAAAAATATTCTCCATATTTTCTAGTACTGATTTTCGATGCCTTTCTCCATGCATATTCATCTATAGGAAATGCAAATATTTGGGCATTCTAGCTATTGTATCTCTTGGATACGATACCCAGAGGCACTGTCTTGTGGGTGCCGCACTGTCCTTTGGTGGCAATGCCACCCCCAAAACCCCTCCCTCTTTGCTCTTCCTCCTCCTCTACCGCTGATGCTCGAGTATCTTCTGTTTTTGATTAAATTTGATTGTTGGTTGGCCTTTTTGTCTTACCTGTCTTTCCCCCGACGTTCTTTTACCACTTTCCTCCTCTTTGGCCTCTTGTTTCCCCCTCGTCTTCCTCTTCTGTTGGTTTTATTCTTCTAATTTGATTTTCGAAAGGTTATCGCGCTCTTTCGGAGGCCCCTTTTCACTCTCGTGGCTTTTGTTGTAGGTGTGCGATGTGCGATGCTGCCGCCGCTGCTGCTGCCTTTGTCTCTGCCTCTGCCTCTTCGGAGGGGGTGGTGGGGGTATCTCTGCAGGTGGGGTATCTATCACTATTGTTGAACTATGCAAATGACTTTATCGCTGTTCGGTTGCCTCCATCTCTCTATCCCTCTCGCGCTCACAGTGCTTTTGACTCGTTTCTATTCTGTTCTTCAACGGATTTATAGACGTGAAGTTTGGGAGACGAGAAATATAAAAGGCTAAAACAGCCACAACTACAACAAGAAGTAATGCTGTATTTTGAGGAGTTAAAGCTTTGAATACCCTGGAAAAAACCAACCAAAAGTCGCACTATTTCAGAAATTGGATAACTTGTTTTTCTGGCGAATAACTTGATTTTTTGATTGTTTGTTTATATGGCAGAATGTCTTCATAAACAAAAAGTAAATTTACTCACAAAAATCACTGGATTTTTCTAGACAATAGTCAACCGATCTTAAAAGATATACATATAATGTATACCTTGTTTTGAAAGTATAAAACTGGACCTATATGGCATTGTTCAAGAGAAGGTTCTGAAGATAAAGCCTTAAACGGATATTTAGCTGAAAAATATAGCAATTTCTACGATTTTCGTCTCTTCTTTCGTTGAGAAATATATACAAGAAAAATATGATCTATGGTCATCGCTTTTACTCTGAAAAATGTATAAATTATTGTGAAAAATGTAAACAATACAAAACAAACAAAATATATAAAAATAAATAAATAAATTGCGACTTAGTTAAGTTTTTTTTTCTTTTTTCCTCCGCAAAGTTTAAACTTAAGGTTTTTTTTACTATACGAATGGCATACGTTTTGCAAGACTCCTCATACCCTCTCCCGATAAAGGGTATACCGTTTCTTGGTGTTTGTTTGTGTTTGGTTGACTCTTTCCATCCATCTACCTGTTCTTTTTTTTTTTAAGGGGTCTTCTGGAACGTTTCTACACTATCCACTACACTCCAGTCTTCGTCTCCGTCTCCCCTCTCCCTTCTCCCCCACTACAATACTCCGTCTCCTCTTTCACTCTCTCTCTTTATTTGTATGTTTGCTCGCATCATCAGCATCTTCTCCTCAACTTCTTCTGCCTCTGTCTCCGCCTCTCCTTCTGCTTTATCTGCTTCTGGCTACTCCTCTTGTGGCCTGGCATTTCGTTGACCTAAAAAACGTTC